>NC_141419.1:38829056-39429056 GCF_034619465.1 Leptosomus discolor | reverse complement strand
TCTTACAAGTAAAAGAAAAAGAGCTAGGATTTGTGAGGCAACAGGAATTCCATAACTAAAACCGAAACATCAAAAGCAACCACAATTTCTCAGAGACCCTGTTACTCTTTGTACTGGTGAAAGATTGTGATCCTGCTCTGTTGTTCTGAGTGCTGATATGAATGAAGTTAATATTCCCTGTCTCTCCAATTTCTTTTAAATTAATTGGGTTGTTGGTTTTTTTTTTTTAGTGCAGAAAAGAAGGGTATTCATGCTGAATTTCAGTGTGCATCTGACTCCAGCTGCATCTAGTTTCCAGACAAGTACAGTCTGGGCGATTAGCATTTCTAAATACAATGTTGCTTTTATAGACTGGAGGGTGTGAGGCGCTGCTTTAGAGAGAGACAAAGCTATAGTTGTGATTTCTTTTTCAGCTTGCACAATACAAGGGTGTTAATTTAGCTACAGCTTTTGTAGCTGAAATATGTCTGCATCATCAGCATACTTAACATTGGAAATCTGTGTTGAATTAACTCCCTTAACTGCTATTTCCCTAAATTTCAGTCTCCCTCATGAAATCACTCTGTGTTACGTTTAGTGAAATGAGAAAAGAATGAAAGTGAAGTATGTAGTAATTGGAAGAACAGATGCTAGAATAGGACATTCAAATATAACAAACCATTTTAGCTTCCACGAACCGACGCGTCTTAGATGAAAAGTTAATGTAATTAAGAACCAAATTTTCAAATATCTAGAAACAACTACGCATACTGTAATGAGGTTTTAGACCGATATTTGTTATTTTGCACACTCAAATGCAACCTTAGGCCTTCACAACTATAACAGCACTACTGCTCCACATAGCAATGCTGGGCTGGCTATATTAACAGTCTTTGTTGGTCTGGTAATGGGCACTGAATCTTTAACTACCTACCCAGTTTGCACTAACCCTGTTAACAGACCTTCTCATAGAAGAGTGGTACTTCAGAGGCTAGCAGAACTGGCCTGCTGACTTTGGCATGTTAGATAATTGACTGATTGGCCCACTATATATCTGCAACATTTTCTTTTTTGCTTTTCCAATGACAAACCAAAGAAGTCCCCCCTAAAATCTCTGCAGATGTTGGTATGATTTTCTTTGGTGCTTTCGGATCCCAATTTAGCCCTTGCCAAGTGCAGCGTACCCCAGTAGAGAAATTTCAATCAATTTAACCTGAGCTTCCTGTGCAAATTACTCTTCTTTTTTATCTACAGCTTAAGTTTCTGTTCCATTTGTTTTTGGTTTTTTTTTTTTTGCATTTTCCTAGGTATTTAGAAAAGAAATACGATAAAGCCTGTGAATTTTGCAAGAAACATAAAACAAGAATTCACTATGTGATCTATGGAATTTTAATAACAGGTACAGTATATTACACCCAGGGTTGCTGAAGCCCTGTTTATTTACCTGTATGAGATTATAGACTGTGCTTTTATTCTCTCTGACACAAAAACTCTTGACTGTCTTAAAGAATGAATTTGAAAGGAGGTAAATGTGAATCTAGTCCCAGAGAAAGCTCCAGACCGCAAAGCCTCTACTCATTCCCAAGCTTAACAAAAGCACAGATCTTTCTATGCTGCTCCTCCAGCGTATTTCAACTCGTGACTAGCAATTACATTTGGGATAAAAGGGTAGTTATGTCTTTGTGTCTACTCTGTTACCAGCATCCTCCAAGAGGCCCATTAAATTACAGTTTTAGAAACTTGCCCAAAACAATGAAATCACATTAAAAATCTGGCATCAACTTGGAGTGAACTTGAGTCCGCAGTCTAGAAATGAAAATTTTCTGTTCTGACCCGTATCACTTGATATCCACAGCAAATGTTTGCTAGAGAAATGTGTTTTATGTCAGCATGCACGGCAAAGTCACTCAGATATTCTTTTCTGTCCCTTTCCTAATTAACCAGTAGGTTAGTTTGTTTCCTTCCACCAAGTTTCTTTTTGAGATCTTCAAATGCTGAGAACATGCAGACCTAAAATTTGTGATAGGCATCAGCATACCATAAAGTGGTTATAAAAGGGCTGATTGCATGCTGATTATCCTGCCCTCCTAGCATCAGCTTGTCTTGCTTTGTCGTAGAACAGATATATGCTGGCTCAAGAAAGCAAGTGAGTTCTAAGGACATCTCAGGGTTTCATACATTAATTCCATATAATACAACTTGCCTTACAAAAATCATTAGTTCTTCTTCCTTATTTGCCACAAACAAAATCAATTATAGACAAAATCAGGTTATTTACAAGAACTGAATATTTCATTGACCAGCAAGTATTAGCAATGAACCTGACAAATGGCAAATCATTTCACAGCTACTTTGTGATGTAAACTGTCTGTAAGCTTCAGAAGTACTTGAGAGGGCCATCAAATCAGGTAATTGACAAATGTTTGTGTTTCTTCTAGTTTTATTGGATGAAGTCATCCTCTTGTCAAAAAAGGACAAGACCCATTGTGTTAATTCACAGTTTTTACACAGGAAAAAGCAGTTCTGCAAACATGTTTTATTTTCCCAAGTGATTAACCTGTTTGATTGAACTTGGCTTGGCCAAAGCGTGTAACCTGCTTTGACAGGATGAGAGCCACCTTTCGTATCAGTGAGCACATTGTAAGTAACAACATTACCTATGAAAGCAAAATTTTTCCGTATATAGGATGAGAGTCAGAGAGGCACTTAAGAGATAAACATGGACCTGACTTCAAACACATCCTTTAAATTTAAGATTTGATTTTTTTTTAAAGGAGATCAGCCTAACTGCCACTTACATTTTTGTTTCTGTGACAGCATACTTGGCAGCAGTTATTGCAGCCTGCAACTTGAATTTTCAGAGAGCCCTGCCACTCCTTATCATCACTGTCCTAGCCATCTTCTTCATCTGCTGGGATTTTTTAATAGCTAAGTATGAAGACAGAATTGCTGCATTCTTTGCCCCTGGAGAAAGACATCTGGAGAAACAGTGGCTTTGGCTGAAATGGTAAATACTAATTACTTCCTCTTTACGCAGAAGAACAAGGTATTAATCCATTTACTTCTATAGTTCGATTTCAGCTTACATTCCCATAAGCATAGAGAGGTGGATCAATGGCACAAATTGCGATAAGATCAAAGAATACATACATAATAATTCAATATTTTCCAGTTTAAGGATGTCAGGAACACCTTTAAGATTGCAATACAGTTGCTAGGTATCAAAAATCTTGACAGTGTGAAAAAGGTCCTCAGATTGAGACAGGACGAGTTTGTGGTGGCAAGAGAACATATTTAGAGAAGTTCAGGTGTGTTTTAGCCTTCTGCATTCATTCTGGAAGTCAGAAAGCGCCTCAGCATCACTTGTTGAGAGCTGTGAGATTTGTAAAAACCTTATCTCTAACATATGTGAACTGCTAAATACTGAAGTGTGTTATCTAGACACTAGTTTTTCACCTGTCTTGGTAGCAATTTTTACTTGACCTTCAGGAATCAAAACATGCCAGCCACATTTAGTTTCATAATAAGGTCATAGAACCTTATTTGGGGTGGTAGACATGCATCTGGTAGATAGATGCATCCTGGGAAAATGGGGAGCCGCAGAAGTCTTGTAGACCAAAGAAAAGACCAAATGAAATCTCATTTAAAAGGTAAATGAAATTGGCTGGCTGCCTTCTATCTCAGCTAGGTCATCTTCTCTCTCAGAGAGAAAGAGCTTTCAGGAGTAGTCATTCTGGATGTCCCAATTTATTCTGAATTCTGAATATTTTGAAATGATTTTGCCACAGAGGCAAGAATTTCTATCTAAGAAAGATGCTATAAAGATTGTGCTGCTTCTGCTCAGGAGCCATGTTGGAGAGCAGTAACACACAGGCATCTCCATTAGGTGATCTGGCAGCCTCTTTGGGGAAAGGAGCAAACAGAACAGGAAAGCCCTGATAAGCAGATGGAATAAGCCAGGGGCAGTATGTGCTGTATTACCCGGGCTGCAATCCTTAAATTGTACGTATCACAGATTAAGTGCTTAACTGTAGGTCACAGATTCCTCCAAGAGACAGAAAGTCTCTCAGATATAGAAGGTGGTTTTTTGCATTGCAATGACCAAGCCATCTTGTGGAGTTGGCCTGCAATATTTTTGATCTGGGTCTAAAAATGGAATTTAGGTATCTGTGTATCACCGAAATCAGTGGAAGCTGAACGACTGTTAGACACAAGTAACATTAAAGAACTGGAACTATGTTTAGTTTTCCCCTCTGTAAATGGCATGATGTATTTCCTTGCCTCTCAGGCCGTTGTTGTGATAATTGCCTTCAATATACAAGTGGAATGGGGGCCATGGAAACACTGAACACAGATGTACACACGGCCGTTGTTTGTAACATAGATAAAATTGTTGCAATTAAAAGCTATTTCTCTAAACAGACTGCAGCCAGTTACAAGGAAATAAACAGTTTATGACCTGCTCCTTAAGAGTGTATGTTTCATAGGCCCATCAGTCAAACAGCACAGTGCAATTCATAAAACCACAGCCTGTCTGGCCCAGAGCTGAGAAAAGATTCAATAAAGAGCAAAGGAAAAGAAAAGGAGGGTGGAGTGAGAAAGGAGAATATCTTCTCACACTTCATTTGAGCGAAATAACACCCAGACAAGAGTCACTTGTGCTTTGTTGGGTTTCCCCATGTTCTGACTTTGGGAACAGGGTTGGAGGACATTTCTTCTGGATGCTACCAAGGGTTGTTGTCAGAGTTGCATCAGCAAAGGCAAGTACTTGCTTCTACACGTTTCAGCTTAGTACATTGCTCAGAGAGTTCGTTCACAGACAGAGATGTAAATGTTGTGGGGAGGTGAAGGTGAAGGAATATCTGGTCTTCTTCAGGATGACATGTCTGACACTTTTTTTTTTCCCTAGGTTGTTGTGTGCAGCTTTAATTATAACTATCATCTGCTGGCTCATCTTTGACACAGCAAAACAGGGATCCCGCCAGCTGATTTCCTTTGGTGGTCTTGTGTTGTATGTTCTTTTGATGTTTATCTTTTCCAAATATCCAACCAGAGTGAGTATTTAGTCCATGTTGGATCTTTGGGGGTTTTTTTGTTCAACGTCTTAAAAGCTACTCCCCTACCCTAGCACCGAGTTTAGTAAGACTAGCAGAAAACCGATGAACATCAAAGTTTAGGCTTGCCAAAACCCGGTGATGTATTTCATTTCTGAGGAAGGTCATCTTGCTCTGACATCTTGGGGAGCGTGTGTGGGGCTGTACCAGCATCTGGCTTTCACTATTTTGGGAGGCCGCTGCCCATCCTTTGTTCTAACCGTGATGCAGATTGGAACACATTTGCTCTTGGAGCATCAGTGCAAGCCGAGGCAAGCCTGCTTCATGCTTTCTACCCACAGCAGGCTTGCTACAGTCCTCAGGACATCACAAGCACTTATTTGAGGGCACTGTCATCACATCAACACGAACCGCGTAGAACTGGAGGCATGCTCTGCTCATGCAGCTCTTAATCCATCACAAGTTTGATTCCCACTGCAAATGCAGCAGCTGAGGCCAAGCTGAGGTCCTCACTTTTCACTAACCCACTCCCATAGGTTTGTCAATGCCACTTATTTTAATTTTCCAGCTGAGATGGCCACTCTGTACTGCTGTGGTTTTACAAGAGGGCTACTTCAGCCACCACAGCACCCACCTCAGTTTTTACCCCTGTGTGAATGCCTAGCATACAGCTCATGCTTTCATCAGTCATATAGTAATCCATTGTCCAGGTCAGCAAACTTCACCGACACTTTTTTGACACTCATGCAACAGTGCTGAGACTTTCTCAACAGAAAAAATCCCTTCATCAGGGACTAATGGACCTGCCACTCCCCATCCTTTGCAACTGCTGCTGTCTCCAACTGAGGTGAAAACTTGCACACTCCAAATGCTTTGTGCTTTCCCATGAGTCCTCATTACACCTAATTGGCTTGTGTTATTCAAATATCATTCGAATATATTAGAGAGTGCCATCTCAACTCTTTGCTTTGTAAATAATCAGATTCAATTTTCACATACGAAGATGTTTTCTGAGGCAGCAGAGCAGAAATCTTCAGTGTGGTGAAAAGGGACTGGTCACAGGCCATCACAGTTGTTCCTACAACTGCCTTTATGTCATATGAATTGCAGTATCTAACTGTGAGTAGTTCTCAAGTAAAGAAGTCTGCTACCCTCGTGTATGTCTATTTCATCTATAAAGTGTAGCACCGGAAGAACTATTTCTCCTTCTCCTACTACTTGATTACTTGTGGTCTGTGATGGTGAAATGGGCATGTCCATATTTACCTAGCCACGCTTTCAGCGGGTAGCTCAAATAGAGACATCCACATTGCAGAGCTCTCAAATTAGAAGTGATTCATGCTCCAAGTCCCTTACAACCTGTTTTGGCAGCTCCTCCTATCCTGCAATATAGTCAGAAAATCCCCTTATGTTATTTTAACAAACATCTAAAGTAAAGTATTATATGTTTAAATAAAAAGTATTTTTTTAATTTTTATTTTTCTGTCCGTCTAGGTTGCTTGGAGACCAGTATTTTCAGGAATAGGAATGCAGTTTATTCTTGGGCTTCTTATTCTGAGGACCAAAGTGGGCTTTGATGTATTTACGTGGCTAGGTATTCAGGTCCAGGTAAGCTACCGAACAAAATAATCTTTATATCATTTTCTGTCTTGAGACTCTTACATAATAGTCAGGCAGTTCAAGGGTCCATTTGACCCTGGATGTTTTCCCTTCTTGAGAAGAACTGGGTTCTCAGAAAGGTAATTGACTACCTGAATTCAACCTTCCCATTTCTTTTTTGTCTGGTTTGTACAAGACCATGTGGGACAGGCTGATGAGCAATGGCCAGAGCGACCATGGCTTTACCACCTTTGGGCTGAAATTAGAACTTGCATCCTCCAAACCCAAAACCGCTATTGTGCCAGGACACTCACAGAAATTCTTATACCTGGCCCAACTCCAAAGCATCCTTGCAATAAACCTGATATGCTGAAAAGCCTTGGGATTTAGCAAGGCAGAACCACTGTTGTCTTCAGAGTAGCCACAGTCCTGGCCTCAGGGGCATTTCATAATTCTCACAACATATAAGACAATTAATTCAACTACAGGTGGTAAAATCCACAGCTGCAAGCAGCAAAGGATCTGTAGAGAGCGGACAGGATCTATCTGTAGGTGCCCCTGCAGGCAGTCTGCAGGCACAAAGTTTTTTAAAAAGTCCATTATTGTGAAGTAATAAATAAGAGAAATCCAAACCGTAGGTCAGAAAGTACCCACTGAAGGACATTCATCAGACTTATCACCCCAGGGGTACTATTCATGCAGATGTTCTTCACAATAAAGATAATTAAGAACATTTAAAACAAGACAGTGCAGAATGTACTGTCTCTGTGCGGGAGTGAAGGCACATGTCTGACGTCTCTCTAGCTGCTAATCTGCAACCTGCGGGAGTCATCTGGGTTTTGTCACCAGGTTCTCAGCCTCCCCTTTTGTCTCCGACTGAAGCAGGTCTGTGCCCCCTTTTGTTAGCTCCATGTGGCTTACTGTCACTCCTGTCATAACTCGTTACTTTAGCTATTACATCTCCATTTTAAACTGCATCATCAATTGCATATGTTTGCAACAGGAATATAAAAATGTACCACCATATCAGAATTAAAAAGTAGAAGATTTTTTAGACTAGCTTTTGGCTACTCCTTTAAAACTGATTACTTCAGCTGTTAAATGTCCGTTTTAGCGTATCATTTATTGCACTTATTTACATGAGAGGGAGTGTAGAAATGCACGACAGTATCAGGATTAAAAAATAAATTCTTCTTTCAGTGTATCTTATGGCCTTTAGCATGTTGGGTACTGCAAGAAAATGTGCCCTATGCCTTTGCTGTTTATCTACATACTCTGAAGCAGCCTGCACTCTTAGCAGAGCAGAGCAGAGACCCTTGGTTCAGCCAGTCAGTAATGCCTGGACCCACACAAGCACAAGCTCCTTGGGCCTCACCAGATCTCTGCAAGAAGACTAGCAATATTTGCTCAGTTTTTGGCAGGGACCCAGAGCTTATGGCTAACTTTCTTTGCTTTCTGTTCCTAGACTTTTCTGGAGTACTCTGACACAGGTGCTAAGTTTGTGTTTGGTGAGAAATATACAGATCATTTCTTCGCTTTTAAGGTAAGTCAGGTTTTATTTATACTGTGTGGCAGATAGACAACAGAAGGAAGAGTATGGCTGGGAAATGAATTCATTGTATGTCTTCTGACACCAGTGCAGTCACCAGAGAAATCAGCTAAGAGGTAAACTATTCCCTACTGTGTGACACTCAGAATAGAAAATTTGGGAACACCGCATACAGCCCTTCATTTACTGCCATACACTGAGTTAAGTTCCACTTATTTACTCTAATTGCAACGACTTATATTACAAGTAGACGGAACTTTGGGACATGTTTCTACAATAAATAGTTTAAAAGGCTCCCACCTGGTCACTGAAAGAAATATTACCTCCAGGCCTATCTTCCCTGCCTCTCCACAAGTAAAGGTGCTATACCATGCTATGCTCTTCTATCCTAAACTGCTGCACAGACCACTGCCTCACAGACATTGTCCCTATAGAAGTAGAAAGCCTAGATGTTCACTTACACCAGGCAGAAGAGGTAGAAGCTTCCCATACACGAGCAGGAAGAATTATATTACATTATTATTACATTAATATGATCCCAAGAAGATTTCCTAGCTCTCCCTTGGGAGACCTTGTTGAGAGACTGCTGGAATACAGATTATGTGCTATGTGGTCTCTAATCTGCACCAGCATCCTGACTGATTTTGCTCCCACATGTAACCTATTCTGTATTACCTGCTTAGGTTGGAATCAAGAATGTCTAAAGTAGAGGAAGAAAAAAAAAAGTCATGAGGAATGTATCAGGACTTTCTCAGACACCATTCTTCTGTCTGGTGTTTCAGACACCTGACCATGGGCTTACACACCTTTTATCTTCTTTTTTTCTGGGCAGGATATTCCAAACTCGACATTGTTCACACTTAGCTCTTTCACTATTTAAGAAAGAAGATGCTACCTATAAAATATGCTGCTACTAAGAATAGTGAGGAGATCTTAGAGAGGAAAAAAAATTAAGCACTTCAGAAAGAAATAGAAATTACGTTCTAATTGCAGTATTTTTGTACCTTTCTCTTGACTTTCCAGTCTCCTCTCCTTTACTATACCAAGCACTCAAATGACAATTTGCATTCACAATTACGTATTTTGGGAGGTGAAATGGTTTCATTCCCACCACAATGCTATTTTCCCTGTGTTTTTCCACAATGCTTTACGAATATGATTTTTTCAAGGTGATTTTCTAATGTCTCAGTGGTGACGCAAAATACTTTGCTGACTAAAACCCTAACTAGGGACCAGACAGCCAAAAGTTTTCTTCTGTGTATGTATATATCCCTCAGTCTTATCCCATGGGATAAGCCAGAAAAAGGCATGTGGAATTTCTAGAAGAGGATATCAGAGACAGGTAGGTTATTTTCACACTGAAAACCAAACTGAAAGCAAGACCCCCATGAGCTGATTTTCAGAGCTGCATATATCTTTATATAAGAATATATATATGGTAAACAGAGTGGCAGACAAATGCACAGCAACAACAAAACATGCTTCATTTGCTCCTCCTGTGGAAAGAGACTTCTCTCTTCCAATGTCAGCGAGTGGCAGCCAGCCTGCTGGTCAAAAGTGCTTTTTTGTATCTTTCAGACAGTTTAAGAGGCTTGTGTGTAGCGCTGAGCTGTCCAAAACTTGCCTCAAGATATTTCAAAGTGCCCTCTGAAAGAGGAACATCTCAATTTCATCTTAGCTCTTGAGAGCAGACAAGTGATAAGAGTATGTCTTTGCAGCAAACTGTTAGAGCTCAATTGTATCCATACTGCGTCCACAGCAGTATGTAGGGACACCTCAGTTTTCTCCTGACTTAGATGGACACAGTTATCCAAGCAGGCATATCTCCTGCATGCACCCACTGGGCATTCTGACCAGTCCCACTACAGTTTTTGAGCATATAGTCTTGGAAACACTAATTAGTCATAAATACATGAATTTGCATGCATAAACTGGGTTATTTTAAATGTGTATTTTTATATGCATATCCAGAGTTTCAGTGTACCGGAAAAAAAACATGTGCCCACATAAGCAAGCACACCCAAATACTTAAGTAGTTGGAAAAAAACCCTTAGTACTAAGTCATTTGTCCTGTTGATTACAAAAGGCAATGTTTGCTTCAAGCAAGCAGGAAATTAGACTTTTGTTGTATCAGTAGTTTCCTTTCTCTGTCAGGAGGATTATGGCTCCCTGAGAAAAGCTTTGCTTTGAAGGTCAGGCTTTAGGAGTGCCTGAAACCATGATGTTCCTTAAACGTCAGTAGCAACTTCTCCTTTAAAGAAATATAAGGAAAAAGCTGAACATCAAGACATAAATGGGAGAGGAGTTGTGAGCAGTCAACAAATTCAACTCCCTGCCCTGCATGTAGCATAGGGAATAATCATGATCCAGAAAGTAGCTCTTTACTAAAGTCAAACCATATTGCAGAACTGATAATAAATATGAAATAACCCAGTTTATAAAAAATACTAATTAAAGAATTCATTTTCTTAGAGATTGCATTAAGGGAAGCAACTTAACTGTAACATTTATAGGCCATATAAATTTACTACTACTACCCCATAAATTTATTCAAGAGTTAAAACTTGTTTGTTTAAAGGTGTATCGTGGGTATCAGGAGCTATACATATAGGAGTCTAAACTTCCACACAAGTTTGTCCACAGAGAGAAATATAGTTCTAATAGCTTAATCATGTAGGTACAATTACACTGCAGGAGCCATCTGCTGCTCTTGCATGGAAACATGCTGACCCTTTTTGAGGTACAGGCTCCTGCTACAGCTGAGGTCCATCTGACTTCCTTGTCATATTTCCTTTTGCCATTCTGTCCCTGCTTTTCTTGGAGTTATCAACTGTCTCCACCTACAAGCTGTAATGGTGTGTATATCCAAATTAAACTGGTGATTTTTTTAATGGCAGAAGCAAGCTGGAGACAATCTCTTTGTCACTCCCTGTTCAGAGTACTCACATCTTTGAGGTAGACTCTGGCACTGAGAGAATAAGGGTGCTACTGCAGAAAGAGAGAACTGGGAGTCCATGAGACAGAAGAATGAGTTTTAAGAGCTTTTCTTTCCTTAAAAGCAATTTCATGCAATCAGTGCCTGTTTTTTGAAAACAAACAAACAAAAACACCCCAAAGGGAACTCTTGACCTTTTCTTTCCAAATACGTTTCACATTTAACTAACAAAGGAAATGCTGCCAGTTAAGGCTGATGTTCCACCATGACCTCCCCCTGCTGTGCAAATATTCCTACACACAGGGTGATTGCCACAGCCCCATAGTTACAGAAGGAAGCTGTTCTCAGACTCCTTGGATCATTCCTGTGCCTCGTTTTTACCTGACAGTCCTGCCTCCATGTCCCCCCTGATCCCCTAGCCCTCCAGACCCCTCTTCAAATACAAAGGGTTGCATGGTCTATTCCTCACCTATACAAGCAGCTCCAGAAAGGCTGGGTTCCTTCCCCTCTCGCCATACCCACTCCTAGCCTGGGCTTCCTTTGCCTTCTGGTGGCTTCACCAGATGCCTGATCCTGGAGGACCACCAGAGCTTTCCCCTCCCTCTCCCATGCCCCTGCACAGCTCTTTGCCATCAAGCTATTGCCTGGATACACATACCTTGCTGCCCAAGCCCTAAGACCCTCAGAGAGAGCCCTCTGATATTATTGACTCCCTGCCACCTACTCACCTGGTTTTGACACCACAAGGAGGGGGAAGGAGAGGACAGGGAACAGGAGAAGATGGTCCTGCATCAGTTTTCCCACTCTTGCCCACTTGCAACATACAACCTCACATGGGCTCACTGCGAAGGCGAACCTCCTCTGAGGGCTGACGGAGGAAACGTGGTTGCTCCATATAGACTTGGGACAGAAGGAGCTTTCCTGAGGCTGTTCTCTCCTCTCTCCCAAGTTTCAAAACCACTGACTTAACAGTCAATGTGTTAACATTGTAGGAAGCCTTTCCGTAAGAGTTCTGTTTTTTTCAGTTGAACCAGTTGTTTCGCATTAAGTGTTTTTTGTTGCGTCTATCTCTGCAGACAGTGCAATTGAGAACCCGCTGCAATGTGATGTGTTGCAAGTAGCATGTTCACATCCTGCTTATTTTAGAGTAATAATTTGCTAGTGTTTTCCACGTGATTTTGTTACACCTTAGATAAAAGCTAGCCTGGACATGACAAACCATAACAAATACTTACCCGTTAAATGGTTGCTGCACTTTTCTGGTTAAGACATAACATAATAGGTACCACATTAAGTTACTGGGGATTTAGGCAGGAGGGTTTAGTCATAAAATAGTCCCCAACTTCTTTATGCAGTAGAGGCACAAATGATCACAACTGGAAAACAAATTACCTGTTTTGTAAGGATGAATGTTTCATCCAGAAATGCCTGCAACCGCAAAACCAGAAAAAAGTTATCTAAGATATCTTCAGAGGAGTGGGCATGAGAAACAGGCAGAAGGGTGCCAGCTGTCAGTCACCATAGGCAGAACATTGGTTTCTCACTTGTTCAGCTAAAACCAAGCCATAACTCTCAAACCTGAGAGCTCTTCTCATCCATTTGGAGTGAAAGATGGGAGGGCACTTGTTTACAGTTTTTACTATCCAGTAGAGACAGTCGGCCTTTGCCTGTCTGCCCGCCACCTCTCCAGACCCATTTCTCTACTGGCATTGTGACGGTCCCTACTCGTGCTAAGGTACGGAGACAGCTGGGAGCCAGATGCCTCTTCAGCTAGCACATGTTTAAGAACAGGGAGGGGAAACGGCAGGAGGGAAAAGGCAAGGGAGAAAGTTGTTCCTTTTACTGCACTAAGCTTTCTGCTATCACTGCACGGCAGACCACACCTAGAGGATTGCTGAAAGGGTAAGAGAATCAAACTAGAGAAAGCTGTCTCGTATTAACTTCTTGAAGAGTACAATGATAACTGCAAATTGCACTCTTCTTTCAGCAAAAGGTTCTGATCATCTAAATTGAGTTTTCAAATCTTTATCGAAATTGCTGATAGTATTAACTCTCCTCTAGAAAGGCACAGCTTCTGTTTACTGGAAAGGTCTGAACTAACAAAGTATTTTGTTCTTTTTAATTCTATTCCTTGGTTTTATTTTTAATGCATTATGCCCTCAGTTGAACACACATAAAAGCTTCCTAGTGTTAGTGGTACTGTTTTTACTGTAACACATCTGTCTGCCTAATTTTGGACCTTTTGGGGGATTTTTCTTCTTGTTGTATACTAACACAGAACAACACATTTAATAATCCATCAGACAGTGGGTTAGGCATTCATGCAATTCTTTTAAATTATATGGTTATGGAAAAAACATTTTTCCTTCATTCTCCACTAGAAGGAGATTTATATTCACTTCTTGTGTTTAATAAGTATACACCTGTTAAGTGTGCCTTGTATTTAATAAGTATACACCCCCAACCTCGGCCCCCCATCTCACCACGGGCCACAGGGGCATCTCTGCTCCACCACACCTCCCCTCTCCTTCCTCACTGACCTGGGTGTCTGCATGGTTGTTTCTCTCACATCCCCCTCCTCTCCTCCATTACCAAAGGCAGACTTTCCCAGCAGGTTTTTCCCCTCTTAAATATGTTATTGCAGAGGTGGTCATTGGCTCGACCTTGGCCAGAGGCAGGTCCAACTTGGCACTGGTGGCTCCTTCTGGAAGCTTCTTAAAGGAGCCACCCCTGTAGCCCCTCCCCTGCTACCAAAACCCTGCCAGGCACAAACCCAACACAATGCCATTGCCCAGTAAGTGTTTGAGCTGACTTAAACATGGCTATAAATTAATGCATATCATATTAAACCAGACAGTTTCAAGACTATTCCAGTCCTGTTAGAAAATTATGTAGATACATGAAAAATAGTTCATTCCAGCAGAAAGATAAACAATGAACTCTAGAAAGTTAAAAATTTTACAGTCTAAGTGTAAACTCAATGATGAATTTTCAGTACCTTGAAATGTATTTCCAGAAACATGAGCCTCTTTTTAAAAAAATTAAATGGCTTACAGAATCAAGGACAGGAAAACCACTCCAGAAGAGAGCTAATGATTTTGTGTGTCCAAATCAGGTCCTGCCAATTGTGGTTTTCTTCAGCACAGTAATGTCTATGCTTTACCATGTTGGATTCATGCAGTGGCTCACTGGAAAGGTATGAATTTTTGCCGGTAGGTACTCATTTGCCTAGTATGGGACACTCCTGAACACATGCATCCGAACTGTAGCATTGGCCCTGACCAAGCTGCTCAGGGGTAGACATATGAAAAATAGTTGGTTATTTTTAACCTGGAAATAGTTCCAAATGTTACCACTGCAAAATCTTAATTGGCCTCATATAGCACATTTTCCTACCCCAACCTGTTTTTATTGCTGATGTCATAGTAATTGCTAGATTTGCCTGGCTAGCTTTAGCATTCCCCAGATGCCATACCTGTTTAAATCTTCCTTTCTGCCTGTCCGTCTCCCAGCCCCCAAAGTGCAGGATGGAGGTTATGTAACAGATAGTGGATTTCTGCTTTCTGCAAAGCATTGCAGTAGCAATTGCATATACTTTCCTACCACAGATCACTAGAATAAGATCAGAGGCTGGTTCCTCACCTTGTGCTCCAAGTCTTCATTTCTGTCAGGTCCTATGCCCAGTGTCAGTGTCTGCTGAGATAGGAGAAAGTTCACAGAAAGTCCACTTCCTGCCCCATCTGCCCAATGAACTTACATGAGAGAAAAGAGCTTCCTACATGGTGGTAGTTAAACCTTAGTTGAAGATACTCTTTCAAAGTCCTTTGTCCTTCTCATTCACAGGATTGTTATACAAGCACCACAAACCCCACTTAGCTGAAATAGTGTGCTAAAATATCTACGAGACATTTTTGGTCTTAATCTAAATTTCACATTTTTTTCCCTTCATATGATCCAAGTCCCTTTAGACAGGTACATAAGTAATAAATACACATCAAAATATCTGCTTTGATTAATTTAGTTTAATATTTTAGTGCCCAGGAGGAGCCTAGAGCATTCTCACATCAGTTAAATGAATCCTGCTCTGTCTTATTTCAACATGCTACTACTAATTGAACATGCCATGTCTTGAAGGTAAAATTAATTCAGGAAATATTTAAGGTGTTTCAGAACTTTTACATTGATGTGATTAATTGAAGATGTGCATGGAATAGGCAGACCAATGTGGGGTTTTTTTCTTTTTTAATCATTTTAGGTTGGTTGGGTAATGCAAATTTTCATGGGAACAACTCCTGTTGAATCTCTGGTAGCTGCGGGTAACATATTTGTGGGACAGGTGAGTTGAAGCACAGAAAACATGCTAGCACAGGATAACTGAATATTGTGAATTATTGCTGTTCAGCAGGCTTCTGTGTATAAAAAAAAATGATAATTTCGTACGAGGCTCCAGCAGGACTGGTGATTGATTTCCAGAATTCCAGTATGTTCATATGTCGGCAGTG
Source organism: Leptosomus discolor (assembly GCF_034619465.1). Lineage (NCBI taxonomy): Eukaryota > Metazoa > Chordata > Aves > Leptosomiformes > Leptosomidae > Leptosomus > Leptosomus discolor. The sequence goes on along the minus strand of NC_141419.1, from coordinate 39,413,438 downwards.
AATGCACAATGGTGTGGGTTTGGGGAACTATGTTTTCCCAACAGAGTGTCAAGCATAATAGAGGTGATAGATCCCCCTTAAAATGACTACCAGACTACTCCAAGGCTATGAAGAAACAACAATTTCAAGATTTTTTCAACTGAAAAGGCAAATGGGATGAAAAGAGGGCACATGAGGCAGGCGAGGGCAGGAGAGACAGACAATGCTGAAAACTAAGATCCAGCGCTGGCTGTGCCAAGGCCTTAGCCACAAAAGCAGACAGACTCTTAACAGTCCGCTTTAGTGGGAAATCCATTAAACCCACACTAGAGCAGTGTCTGTCCCAGGCTTCAGAGCAATGTGGAAAAATGAACAAGTAACATCTTTGCCTGCGGCTCAGACCTGTGGCTGTCCCTAACTCACTCAGAACTGGGTTAGGATTTCTTGGCAATTTTATTAGGCCTTTGTGTGAGACAGCAAACCAGCAAGAATTGTCTTCAGATAAGATGGATGTTGGTACAATTTTTCTTCTTGGGGTAAAAACCCCCAACCTATTAATATTCAGAACACTCATTAGCACTAAGATTAACTAATCAAAGACACTTAGGAATGTGTGATGCAGACACTCATTTTTCTGCCCTGTTAATAGAATAAACCTCTGAGGGTTTATTAGGAAGTTCTTAATTTGGAGGTTGTTTTTCACTTCCAGACAGAGTCTCCTCTCCTGGTACGGCCCTACTTACCATACATCACCAAAGCCGAACTCCATGCGGTCATGACAGCAGGATTCTCAACTATTGCTGGAAGTGTCTTAGGAGCATATATTTCTTTTGGGGTAAGATGGGGAAAGAGAAATGGAAAATATATTATTTATCTGAAATCACGTAAGTATAGAGGCCTAGCTGAAATGCTTTGGAAGTATACCTGAATCATTCCCGTCTTCTTTTTTTTTTTTTTTTTTTTTTCCTGAAGGAATTAACCACAAAAATCTACTGTCTTCTGGCAGTAAAATCGTGCCAAGGTCTGACCTTGAAGACACTGTCAAGTAGTACAAATATCTGCCTAAGTAATACAGGGAGACTTCCTGCCATAGCTGCAAGGAAATGACTGATTTGTATACTTTCCTACAGATGAACTGACATGTGGAATATCCTAACTAACAGATCAATGTTCCCACTTCCGTGGCAGTGATATAGATAGAGTCATTCAGGAACTGTTGCTAGCCATCTGAGCCTAAGGAGTTGACTTGTGACTGAGATTCTGGTGATGCTGAACAAACATGGGTAGTAAATGTCTCGCCTGCTAAGGGGCTGGCAGCACAAAGACAGAAGGGTTCAAGCAGGGTTGAAGGTGTGATTTATGATCAGAGTCACCGTGGAGTGGTTGATAAATACATTAGTTCCGTATTTGAATAAAACACGTTGGAGAGGCAGAGGCAAGAAGGGAGTATTGGCTAAAAAGACCAAGAGCATAAGAGAAGAAAAGGAGAGATGGAAATACTGCAGAAGTTAGCAAAGAAGTTGTGTAGAAATTTGTGGAACAAGAGGTGAAAGGTGAATGAAAGAATTTATGTTAGGCCATGTAAATTTATTGGTTTTAAACACAACTTCAAGGCACAAACTCAATTTTATGCCACTGCAAGGCCTACAGGGAGTGTTAAGGAAGGCTAGCTCTCACTTACCTGCTCTGCTCTTGCCACACCCAGCCGCACTCAATGGACTTGGCTTTTTTTTGTTTCTTTTGCCTTTTGGCTTGCCACTAGAGAGGAGTGAAGCAGTTTGTCTCTTGGAAAGATTGCTCCATACTTTTCCTGTCTCAAATTAGCTTTCTTCTGTATTGTGCATTATCTTCTTTTCCTCATGAGTAATGTGAACTTTTTAATGACCTCCTGCAGAAAAATCATCCAAGCATCTAATAATTTTAATTGCTTTCCTCCATGTTTGTGCATGGTATGGTTAACACAGCATATTTTCTGTCACCTGGAATTCTAGGTTTCTGCCTCCCACCTGCTGACGGCTTCTGTCATGTCAGCACCAGCATCATTAGCTGCCTCCAAACTGTTCTGGCCTGAAACTGAAAAGCCTACAGTAACTCTGAGGAGTGGCCTACAAATGGCAAAAGGGTAAGCTGATCTAGGCTTATGGAAAAATGAGATTTGGAAAAACAATTCCTCACACGTAAGCTTTAGGGGCAGAATGTGGTAGGTATGCAAGGAACAAATTGCCCCATTACAACATATGGAGGTATCACTGCCCATTGGGAGAGGCACAGAGATGCCAAGGGCCTGGGCCAGACAGTAAACTCTCCAAAGAAAGAGGAACTGCCTACCTGGTATGAGTCACCAAGAGGTTTTCCCATTTCCTCTGTTGCTGTCTTTGCTTTGTAACAAATCTGTAAATACAGACATAGAAAAGCAAAAGTGCAGCAATCCTTTCAACGAGAGCAGCAAACTTGTTGCCCATCTGCAGGGAGACTCACTTCATTTCAGAACAAGCAAAGCAAAAAGGTTTGTATGGAGCTGTGTCCGATCAGCCCAGGCATCTCTGCAGGAAGATGCAGATGCTCTGGAAGAAGAGCCGTGCCCACTCCCTCCTCCAGTGGTGCCACAAGCAGTCACAGTACAGAAACATGGTCCAGATCTTTCCCTACCCCAAATGTGCCAGAATTTATCCTCAAGGCACCAAATGCATACCCTCCCAGTGGCTCCCATGAGGATCGAGAGCTAAAGCTTACTCCACCTCATCATTATTTTTCCTACGAGTGAACAGATAGCTTCAGTAGTAGATTTCTAATCAAGTCCATGTAACTTTTTAGTCCTATGATTTGTTCTTGAATTTAAAAATGTTAACACTTTGGTTTTCTTTTCGTTGATAAAGTGAATCAAAGAACCTACTGGAAGCAGCCAGTCAAGGTGCCTCTACCTCCATCCTGCTGATAGCAAACATCGCTGTGAATCTGATCTCCTTCCTTGCCCTGCTGGCTTTCCTTGACTCAGCTCTTTCTTGGGTGGGCAATCTGTTTGACTATCCACAACTGAACTTTGAGGTATGGTCTCCAGACCCTTCATGCAGCTTATTTACATGCATAATTTGTCTTTCTCAAATTAGGTGCCTGTGTGGTTTTGTTGTGTGGTTTTTTGTTGTTATTTTTAATACAATCTAAACCCATGTATTTTTATGTGCATTGTGCATGTTCTTGAAAAATGTCTTTACAGCTGAAGTAATACTGTTGCCATGTAAATATTTCTGTATCCATTAGTCCATGTATAGCTTCCCTCTGGTTTTGTTGCTAACCAGCAGAGTATGTTTACAGAGTGTTGTGTACCAATACCTGCCTCTTCTGACTTGGCAGCGCAGCATATCTGTCAGTTACACACTTGGCAAGCCATTAACATCTCCTTCAGCTAAACATTAAAATGGCTTTAGCTTCAGAGAGCCCTATCAAGGCCTTAATGGTCACTAGCTTCATTTAGATAAGGACACTGGGGCAAGGCCAGACTAGTCTGAACCCACGCTTACTCAATACCACTTAGTTCTTCACACAATTAAATTGTAAAACTGCACCCAAATCACTCAGTAATGCTCACAGGTTTTAAACAGGACTTCTTTTTTAACCTAGGTCAATACATCATTTTTGACCCAATGCAATAATCAGTGGTTTGGGGCTTTTTGTTTTGCTACCTCCTAATAAAATCCCATGTGAAACACAGATATAATGTTATGATAAAGATGCTGCAGAAGTGAATTGACACTTACAGCAGATGTGGCTTCAGCAATGTTAAGATGTTACCCTGCACAGCTTCCACAGATTATCCCACTGCAGAGACACAAGCAGCAGAGGAAAGGCACAAGTATGCATACCTCAGCCACATTCATGCAAGAGCTGGTATTTTAATAACTGCTGGATGGGGTAAGATTTGAACAAACGGATAACCCACAAGGAGCTGAAACCTACAGACATGTTGCATTCAGCCATACATCCATTTTGGGAGACACTAAACTCTAGCCTTTTGCAGGCAGAGAAACCAACCAGGAATTGTAACTGCTCAGACACCTCAGTTACATTCACTAAGGACAATCTGACCAAACCCTTTTACAGCTGGACCTATTTTCTCTCTTGTATAAAAATAAGCTATACTCTTGTATGGGAAATTTTTTTAAATTTGCATAAAACTTCTAATGCTAGGAAAAAAGGCGCAGCTTTAATTATGTCAGATGCACAGCTTTTATGCAGAGACAAGTCTTTTTGTACTAGGTGGACTCCAATAACCTAGTAATTAATCATGTTCATTAACACACTTGATTTAATCATCGGAAGAACTAGACTTCTCAATTCTTTTATCAGCTCTTTTAATTCAACACTCCTTCTTTGCTTCAAACACTATGCCTAATCTGAAGCCATTGTCAGGGAGAAAAGGCACAGAAAGTTTTGGTTTACTCCAGGTGCAAAATTAGGGACATACCTAATTACTTGGTTATACATAGATTTTGTGTTAGTCTTTTAAAAATTAGTCAAGCATACCTTAGTATTAAAAGCCCTCAAATCTCCCAGATGTGTTGGCAAGTCAGAATTCAACTCTGCTGAAATGAAATCATCCTCATTTTATGTTTAGAGAATTTATCGCACGTTATCGTTCTTTGACCAGCCATATATTTTGACCTGCTTTGTCTTATACATTTTGCAGAACATTTGTGCTTACGTCTTCATGCCATTCTCTTTCATGATGGGGGTAGACTGGGAAGACAGTTTTATTGTCGGTGGACTACTAGGTTACAAAACTTTCTTCAATGAATTTGTGGCTTATGAGCGCCTCTCAAAACTGATTCACAACCGAAAACAGGGTGGGAGCATGTACATTAATGGTGTGAAACAGTACATGACTGTAAGTAACATTTTCTATTCTACAGATTGATTGGATACTTTTGTGCTGATACTCAACTTTTTTTTCAATATGGGCATAAAGGGAAAATGGTTGCATATTACTCTAAAGTGTGTCTTTCAGTGACAGAGTTAAATTACAAAAACTTAGCATTGCTTTGTGAGGCTGCCAGGGCTGTCATCACAGTAGTTGTCTCAAACAACTATAGCAAAAGGAAGGCACAGTTTTGGGGAACATGCAGTGTCCCACAGGTCACTGCGTTTAAGACGAAGGCTGTCTTCAAGGTGAGTTTCTTCTTACCTCATTCTTAGCTAGCACTTCCCTATGACATACACTCCCAATAAAATTCTGGGCAAGAACTGGAGGATCCTCCTGCCTGCAGAGGTTTAGCCAAACATTAAGCTTCAAGAGAGGCATCCAGCAATCTTTAGCTGATGGCATTTAAGGTATTACTGGCACACCTCTGCTGGCCGTTATTGCCCCCTGTGTGGAGGGCAGTAACACAAGACGTGTCTACAGGGCATACACCTCCCTTGCCACACTGAGTCCAACCAGTTTGTTTCAATTGCCAATGAAAGTTAGTTTGCATGAGGACGTCCAGCCAAAGCCTGGGATGACCTCTTATTCACATGTCCACTCAGATTCACCCAACAGGATACATAATTCCTACTACAAGGCACTGAGGAAGAAACCTAGAGGATGGTAATACAAAAGGCATCCTAGATGTGTGCACAGGGACAAAGAGCATGCAGTGATCAAGGCTGAACTTTGCAGCCATGACTGCTCCCCCATCTGGCATCCACATGCACAGTCTGTGCTGAATTTGTCCTCATTCTGAGCTCAGTCAACAAAAACTATAATATCTGGCTTTAAGTCTGCACCAGCCTTTCCTCAAGACAAATCAAGACAAATTGTTACTGTAGAGCACCCTTAATTAGGAAGCATCCTTTTGTACAGATTTTAATCTTCATTTAATCTGGTGTGATGCTGTGCATGCCTGACTTATATACAAAACCAAAAACATGTTCCTGACCACTTGCATTCCGTATTACCAGAACATATTTTTGTAAGTGGAGGTAGAGAGTCTGGTCTGATCAAATGCTCACACATTTCCCTGAGCATCCATTACCAGCATTCCTGGTATTCCTGGAAATAGGATGCTAGGCTAAATGGACCTTTGATCTGCCCTGCTATAGTCATGCTACATTCTACAAGGCGAATATGGCTCTGGACTCCTGAATGAGTAAACGGGTGTTTTTTTAATCCAGAAGTCAGCCTTAAAATGCAGATTCCATCAACTGTGTTTCACCATTTTTTCTTTCCTTTTTTTTTTTTTTTTTTGTCATATAGAACTTCCATGTTCACTTCTAATAACTGTAAAGAGCTGTATTATCTTCCATGGTAAAAACTCTGAGATATAAAAATAATTTAGATTCATAACTCTAGTAAAAATTGCTCAGTAACCATTTAATCATGGCACAACTGTTCAGGTGAGAGTGCGCTTCACTTCCACTCTTGATTTCTCTTTGGCTTCAGAACTCTCTAATACATACAGGCAGAGATACTCAGTCAGAGTGAGCAAAAAAGCAGTCTTCTGAACTCCCTCACCTGAGTCAGTGATAACAAGGCTTCCTGTTTTCAGAGCTAGGAAAGTACAAGTGAAAGCAGGGAAATCACAGTACACTGAGCCTTTTCTAGGAAAAACAGGTAGAGTGGGTACTTGAAAAGCATTTTGCTGCATATGTGCAGAGTGATTGAAAATATCTACAAATTGGTTTTCATAAAAGAGGAATGGAAACAGAGAAACTTCTAATAAACCGGAAACCTACTAGAACACTCACTCAAGTGTCTTCAGCTCAGGTCTAAAACACAGTGAATAGGAGTTCAAAGCTGCCAAGGGAACAAAAATCCATTTGCTGAGATATGTTGCCTTCTTTCCCAAAAATTTTAAACTACATCTGTGTGAAGGTTTGCAAGGTTTGCAGACCTTGCAAAACACCAACCCAACCTTGTCTCTGCTGTGAGGTCCAAACTGAGCTGGTGTTGCCCAAGGGGAGTAACGTGGCTGAAGTCAGGAAGGAAGTAAGATGCTAATGGGGATTCCAAAATCATGATGTCCCTCTGCCTGTTATCACATCAAAGCACCCACTCTCTAGGAGACCCATTTCCCTTTTCTTCTGTGCACAGGGCGGAGCACACACAGAGCAGTTTTGTACATGGAGCCCTCTGTTCAGGGACAAAGAAGTCAGGGACACATACCAAACATTTGAGGTTTCAACAGTGTTGCAGAGGCAGTCCAACTATGAACAACAAGCTGAGTTAAGTCTCTCTGACTCATACCATCAGAAAACAGCAGCTAACTTGACACTAGTAAGATAATTATTTTTTTGTCTTTAATTACTAGTACTCAATTCAACAAGGCACAGCAATACACATGAAAAATAAAACTATGACATGCTTTATGAGTCCTACATAGGCAATGGGCATGAAAGCCTGCACCTTTTAGCAAAACAAAGCCTACCTTGCTGAAAGCTGCACACTGGGACAGCAATCAAGCAAACCGGAGTGATTTCAGTACTCAGAGCCCTGGGCCACAATACTGTGTTTTCAGACCTCTTAAGTCAGCATGAACTGTCTCGAAAAACTCATCAGGATGTGTGTTTGTTTTCCAGGTTCGCTCTGAAGTCATTGCCACCTATGCTCTTTGTGGGTTTGCCAACTTCGGCTCCCTTGGACTAGTAATAGGAGGCCTGAGTAAGAATACCTCTCATGTACAGTTTATTTGTCAAGCAGATCCCAAAGAAAACACCCAAAGGAGCAGACTGTGGGTGAAGCTTAGCAGCATTAGGAGCTAAGCACTTGCTTTGTCAAGACCCAGCACCCAACTGTGCATGGAAGGGCTCCCACAGGGTGCAAGATTTGGCATGGTGGTGCTGGGAGAAGGGCTGAAGGTGAGGGGACAAAGCCCAGTCGATAGGTCTTCCTGTCCAGCCCTCAAACCTCAAGCCTGAACTACTACAGCACTTGGGCAAAGTTGGTTGTTTCCTGTAAAAATGTCACATATATGCAGGAGGCTTGTAGAGAAAGGGGAAAAAAAAAAGGCTTTTCAGATCTTGAGGGAGAAAGAAAAATTGAAAAACCACCTGGGTTCCTCACCATGCAGCTGGAATTGCTGGTGGTCTTTACCCTGGTGCCCAGATGAGCTCTGCAGTGCCAGCAGGGGAGGAGCAGGACCCAGCCACGGGACAGGATCCTGGTGCCGTACTCAGGGTTTGCTCCTGAAAGCCGCCGTTGGCCAGCACGGATGTGCAAACTGCCAAAGCAAACAGAACCTGCCATTTTGTACAGAAGCCACCTTCTTAACAAAAAGAGCCAACATTGGCAGGAGGCCTAAAATGGTGTGCTAGAAACGTCTCTCCCTTGTTTCTCCTTGTTCAAACTGCAGGGTGGGAATTTCCTCTTGTGGTGGGACAGGTGGCAAGATCATCTTCTTTATATTTGTATGAATTTATGTTTGACACACACTTTTCATTTTCTTCCAGCAAGTATTGCTCCCTCAAAAAAAAAGGAAATAGCCGGTGGTGCTTTCAGAGCAATGATTGCAGGAACTGTCGCTTGTTTCATGACAGCCTGCGTTGCAGGTACCGTGTCCAAACTTGCTCTCTCTTATAGTCAGGGACCACCGGGTGGCAGTGCGTCGGTACGAGAGGCACAGCTAGGCGACTCCGGACACTGGAATGCTAGTATTTTCGGATTTGGCAGGATTAAAAGTCAGTATGGAAAATGAAAAATTTATTTTATTTCTCCCATTATGTCTGGAGCAGAAATGGACAAAATAAATAAAAGAAGGGTGTAACAGAGAAGGAGCAAGGGTGAATCTGGATAACTTTTTGACTTAATGTTAGACTGATATTTTGGGCTAATAGTACTCCCACAGAGCATTTGAATTAATGAAATTGTGCTAAGGTGGGACTCAACAGCAGACCCTTATTTTCAAGGTCTCACCTTAAAGCTGAGTAAAAAGTCACAAAGTAACACCCATTTTAGGGAGGAAATTAAAAAGAATATAGTATTAATTATTCAAAAGATTAATTAATTGACCAGATATGATTTAGCTGATAAATTTTATCTCCAATAGTTACCAATCACTTTCCCAGATTTCTTTTCTGAACATGTGATATGCGGACTTGCATGATGAAGGTTAAAGCACCCAAATCCCTCCAGTGAAGAAAGATCTTGGTGCTTTATCACAGCACATCTGTTTCTGCCACAGCTTCCCTATCCCTTTGTGTTCGTTGCAGCAATGAATTTTAAGGATGAGCCCACACTATTTTCTGAAGGTTATAGAATGAGTCATGCTAGACACTTGATATGTCATTAGTCTCACAGCCCTCCATAATGTTTTAATACATGACACTATTCTGTATAACTGAGGAATCAAGAAGTCTCATCAAATATGTCATTTCACAGTCCTGGCTTTAAAAATAAAATTGTGAACTGCCACTGGGAAATCTTTCCAAAACAATAAAATCTGCTTTGGAAAGAAAATTACATTCTACCCACTCCTGCCATGACAAATGCCTTCCTTATGCCCAGAAGAAGGTAAAAGGGCCAAGCAATTTCTACTACCCCAGTTAAGATAAGAACATATTAAAAATGTGTCTGGATTCCACAACACTACTTACTAGAAGGAGCTGTCACTTTCATATTTTTGTTTCTCCATTACTGCAATGACTGCTGACATTCCTATTTATTTATAGAGAACATCTAGCAATGCAAAGCGAAGTGAACCATAACTATCTCCATATAAAATGAAAGAAAAGCTCCTGTATTTACTTGCATTGCTATAAATGCAGCATAGCTCCATTTCAGTTAATGAAAGCACACTTGCCCAGCAGTGAGAAAGCCACTAGCATCACCTTTTTAGTAGCATTAGAAGGGGCAAAACCCCAAAGTAATCTAACTGTAACAGGTTACCACAGTTTAATTTCTACATATAAAAAATTTGTGGTCACTCCTTCATCCAGTTCTGTAAAATGATTTGGATTTTTGAAAAAATCCACAGTTCAAGGTTTTAATCTGGCACCTTTACAGAAGTATCTCAGAGGGTGATTTCATATCAGCCTCATTCAGAATGCTTTGTCTGACCATGCCCCAGTGACTGACGATCCCAAGTCTTACCTTCCTCTACATTACTCATTAAGAAATTCATTACTTAACTTCACAGGAATGCTGGCTGTCCCTCATCCGGAAGCTCCTTGCCACATCTTACTAGGAAATGCCTTCAACTCCACAGATTTCCCTGCCAACCGCACAGAGCTAGTTGAATGTTGCCAGCGACTCTTCACCAGGTATGGAGGAAGTTTTTGTGCTTCTGTCAGCATAATTTAGGGAGATCACATGTTCTCTGAAAGCCTAATTTTATTTTCTGGATTTAGCTTTTCTACTTAGGTACCTGTTTTCCATGAACTTGCATCTTTTAAAGAAATTAATATTTTAAAGCTGCTGAATTATTTTCCTTTTCTTGGGCATTTCTCTATTACGTGCTGAATACAAACAGAACCAACAGAGAACTCAAAACATCTTTGTCCAAACCTGAGCTTCCCAAAAGGTTAAAGATAGATTATCATGTAAAGATTCATTGGTCTAGCACAGGTTCATCTCAAATATTAACAAAAAATAAATAATTGAACTAACATAATGTTAACATGGCATCTGAGGATAACTCTAGCTGAAAAAAGCCAGGAGATTTTCCTTCTGCTGTCTATGAATCTGGATGAAGATAATAGTAATCATGCCTGTTTATACAGAAAACTTTACACATATTTGAAATAGAAAATTTTTCTGAGGTAAATTGTATTTGATAATTTTCTATCCAAGACAGAGAAGAAATAAATTATGGTACTAAATAAGGAATATATTCAGACATATTTAACACTATCTCACAAAGAACTGTCTTGGTCTGAAAAGACAGGTGTCTGCGGAGGAAGGCAGGAGCCTCCCTTGAAATGGAAAGTGCAACCCCCTTCCCTCCAAATTATTATAATTTTGAAATTAACGGGCCTTCAGGCAAAGATATGGGGAATAGGAATAACAGTTCTTTACTAATATATATATACACATATATAACACAAGGCAAGGAAAAAACAAACAACCTACTGGTTTACACTGACAGAGTCAGAAATACAACCTGACACCCTGTTAGGGTGGCAGTAGCAGTCCGATAAGATGGTGGCTGCAGTCCTCCTGAAGCGATGGATGTAGTTCTGTTGAAGCAGCGATCAGGTAAAAGAGTCTGGTCTTCCTCCGAAGGTCCAGTGGTAGGTAGGTAGCTCTTGTCCTCTGGAACTCCAGTGGGGGGAAAAAGCTCCTCTGGGAATCCGGTGGAAGAAGGCTGCTAGGGTGTTTGAGATTTCAGGTTTTATTTAGCATGGACTGCTTGGCTCCTTCCCCCCGGGCGGAGCATCTCACAATGGGATGGGGAGTCGTGAGGCAGTTCCTTGATGGGCCGTTAACAGGAGATAGTCCAGGAGCAAGTTATCTATGGGTCAGGCGATAAGGCATTGATGTGCCCATTAACAGAAGATAGTCCAGAGGGGGGAGGCAGGGAGCACCGCCCCACCTGGTCTCAACAGCTCCTGAAGATGGTAATAGAATTTTTTTTTTTTTTTTTTTTCCTTTTGGCACATTTTGCACTGTAACCTAGGACAAGAACCTAAGGTCTATGTATTCAGACTACAGCAAGAAGCTTTAAAATTTGTCCTAACGTCCTGCCTTTTTTTTCCATTTTCACGACTAATTACTTCAGAAATAAATACTCTAATTCGTCTTTTTCCCGTGCTATTGAAAATAGAGCTTGATCCTTCTTTTAATATCTCTTTTAGCAAAGACAATGCTCTAAGATTGAGCATTTCTCTACAACAAAAACATACAATATAAATGTAATAATGTTGCTGTAACCTAACCTGCAAAAATTCTCCTGACAAAGTCCTCAAATGGGGAAATTTTTCAGAATTGTTTTGACTTCACTGGATCTGCCTTCACAACCCTCACTTTAACTAAAATAGATTTTTTTGTGTGTGTAGTAGAGAGGTATCTTGTTACATCTTCTTGGTATCAAGACTTGTAGCAACTTAAAATTTCTTATGATGTTTAACTCCTCATGTTAGGAATCAAAATTCCAATTCTAACTTCAGGTGATTCTTTTTCTATGTAGTATTCTTTTGACACATCTATTTCTTGCATGTCTTGGCATAAAATGTAGCTTTGAATACAGGTATATACAATATGTAAGATGGCCTTATTTTTATGGTAATATTTTTAGATCTCAACTATTCAGAAAAAAAATTAAAAATCATTTATGTTGGTATCAAGATCACCAGCTTCTGCCTGAACATCAGTGCCTGCATATCGCTGCAAGGAATTTCTGTTCTTGCAACCTCATGTTCCAAATCAGACAGGATTCACCTTTCTCAAAGAGGGAAGAAGGTCTTGGCTCAGAAGTTTGCGGAGGTCATTGACGGAGCATTAAACTAGACTCTAAGGGGGAAGGGGATAACATCAGGCTTGCCTGTGACAAGCTGTGGGATGACACACCATGGTTAGAGGGACAGGGTGCTAGCGAGGACCCTCAGCCTGTTGCCCCGAGGTATGCTGGGTACACTGCAGCACCATTGAAGTCTTATGGGTTTCTGAGGTAATAGGAGACAACAGGGAAACACTGGTGAAAGACCTCAAAGGAATTAAGGTGTGTTCTTCTAAGAAGTTGACAAGGCCGACAGCCCTGCTGAAGTGCGTCTACATCAATGCACGCAGCATGGGTAACAAACAGGAGGAGCTGGAAGAGCAAAGCCAGGACCCTGAATTTTAGGAAAGCAAAATTCCAGCTGTTCAAGGCCTTAGTCAATAGGACCCCCAGGGAAACTTCCCTCAGGGACAAGGGTGCAGAACAGAGCCGGCAGAGCTTTAAGGACACTTTCCATGTGCAAGAGCTCTCAAACCCCAGGTGTAAGAAATCACGAAAGGACAGCAAGACACTGGCATGGCTGAGTCAAGACATGCTGGCCAAAGTAAAGGACAAGAAGGAAATGCACAGGCAGTGGAAGCAGGGATGGGTATCCTGGGAAGAGTATAGGGACACTGCCTGGTTGTGTAGGGATGGGGTCACGAAGGCCAAGGCGCAGCTGGAGCTGAACTTGGCAAGGGACACAAAAAACAGTAAGAAGGGCTTCTACAGGTACATCAACCAGAAAAGGAAGGTTAAAGAAAGCATACACCCCCCAATAAGCAAGGCTGGCAAGCTGGTAACAAAGGGCGAAGAGAAGGCTGCGGTACTTAACAACTTTTTTGCCTCAGGCTTCACAGGCAATCTCTCTTCCCACACCACTTGAGTGTATGGACCACAAAATGGGGACTGGGAGAGCAAAGTCCCTCCCACTATAAGAGAAGATCAGGTTCATGACGACCTGAGGAACCTGAACATGCACAAGTCTATGGGACTTGACGAGATGCATCCCACAGTCCTCAGAAAACTGGCTGATGTAGTTGCCAAGCCACTTTCCATGATATTTGAAAAGTCATGGCAGGCAGGTGAAGTCCCCAGTGACCAGAGAAAAGGAAACATTGCACCCATTTTTAAAAGGGGTAGAAGGAGGACTTGGGGACTGTCAACCTGTCATCCTCACCTCTGTGCCTGGGAAGATCATGGAGCAGATCCTCCTAGAAGCTGTGCTAAGGCACATGGAGGACAGGGAGGTGATTTGGGATGGCCAGCATGGCTTCACCAAGGGCAAGTCCTGCCTGACCAACCTAGTAGCCGTCTATGATGGAGTGACTACATCAGTGGACAGAGGAAGAGCTACAGATGTCGACTATCTGAACTTCCATAAGGTCTTTGACAAGGTCCCCCACAACAACCTTCTCTCTAGGTTGGAGAGATACGGATTTGATGGGTGGACTGTTCGGTGGATGAGGAATTCTTTGGATGGTCACATCCAGAGGGTAGTGGTCAACAGCCTGATGTCCAGATAGAGATCGGTGACAAGTGGTGTCCCTCAGAAGTCCATACTGGGACCAGTGCTGTTTGATATCTTCATCAATGACAAGTGGGATCAAGTGCACCCCCAGCAAGTTTGCAGATGACACCAAGCTGAGTGGTGCAGTTGTCATGCCTGAGGGATGGGAAGCCATCCAGGGGGACCTGGATAAGCTGGAGTGGTGGGCCTGTGTGAACCCCATGAAGTCCAACAAGGTCAAGCACAAGGTCCTGCACCTGGGTTGGGGCAACCCCTGGTATCAATACAGACTGTGGGATGAAGGGATAGAGAGCATCCCTGCCGAGAAGGACTTGGGTGTGCTGGTGGATGAAAAGCTGGACATGACGCAGAAATGTGTGCTCGCAGCCCAGAAAGCCAACCGCATCCTGGGCTGCATCAAGAGAAATGCGGCCAGCAGGTCAAGGGAGGTGAGATCCCACTACTCCACTCTGGTGAGACCCCACCTGGAGCGCTGCATTCAGCTCTGGAGTCCTCAGTACAGGAAAGACACGGACTTGTTGGAGTGGGTCCAGAGGAGGGCTACAAAAATGGTCAGAGGACTGAAACATCTCTCCGATGAGGACAGGCTGAGAGAGTTGGGGTTGTTCAGCCTGGAGAAGAGAAGGCTCTGGGGAGACCATATAGCAGCCTTCCAGTATCTAAAGGGGGCCTATAAGAAAGGCGGAGGCAACCTTCTTATGAGGGCCTGCTGTGATAGGACAAGGACTAATGGTTTTAAACTAAAAGAGGGCAGATTTAAGCTAGATATAAGGAAGAAATTTTTTACAATGAGGGTGGTGAAACACTGGAACATGCTGCCCAGAGAGGCGGTAGAAGCCCCACCCCTGGAAAACAGTCAAGGTCAAGTTGGACACAGTCTGAGCAACCTGATCTAGTTGAATACGTCCCTGTTCAGAGGGGTTGGGCTTTAAATGTCCCTTCCAATCCAAACTATTCTATGATTCTATGAAAAGAGTTTAGCGTAACATTGAACCAGGTTTTTTGCACAGTAAAAATCATCTATGATATTTGGTACATTCCTTCATTCATATTTCTTCATCACTCCAACTTTTCCTCGTTACATAATTTTAACTACTAGATCGCTACAAAGACAAGAACTTGCTCTATTTTCACCAGAAGCAATGTTAAGCAAATGCTTCGAATATGCAAAAACCTTGAACAGTGAACTGACAATCATGTCAGTTATCTTGGAAGATAAACGCAAGGCACAAGGACTTCATACAGAAAACCAGGCATCACCCCAATAAAAAAGGAGAACATCTGATCATCACACATGGCTGGTGTTTGGAAAGCCTCCACTCTGTTTCACTTCTCATGAAAATTTTAACATATTTAAAGTTGCTTTGGAGAAAGTTGTGTGTGTGCATGTGTGTGTGTGTCTATGTGTGTGTGCATATACAGGGTGGAGGAAGAGAGGGGGAGAGATTACCATAAGAGAAAAAGAGTATATCGTGACTTTGCTTTTCTCTCCTTCCCCAGTGTCAATCATTCGCAGGAGTTCCCTACAGAGGATTTTTCCTTCCTTTCCAGAGGAAACTACAGCCTGAGTTCCTGGAAAGGATGTTGCCAAATACTGCATCGACCTGCTTTTTATTGCGCTTGGATTAAGCCCTAATTTTTTTTTAATTTTTTTTTTTTGGGGGGGTGGGGGTGGGGAATAGAACATAAATAAGAGCTGTGTTCCTTGGTAGAAAGGTAATAAAAATCTTCCTTTTCCACAACATCCCCACCCCCCCCCAACCCCACCCCTTTTTTTTCCATCTTCAACTTGCTTGGAATTACTCATAAATTAAACTGAGATAAGTGCAAAATACCTCTTGCTGCAGTTCTCTCCTGCCAGTATTGATCAGAAGAGAAGGAGAACATTTCTGATCCCGATTCTTCAGATTTAATTTCTACCCTGAAACTGATGAATCTGCAGAATTAAACTGCTGTAGGCAAGAAGAAAATCAGATTCAGAGGATCTGACTGATACTTACAGACAGCTGTGAACTAGGAATAGTATTCAGAATTGCCGTCCAGTCCTAATAGTATTTCTTCACATTTTGCTACCAAGGAAGTTTTTTTATTGTATGAAGATAAATGACTACTCTCCGAAGTCTCTGCACATTTCTTCTGGTAACTATAACTGCATGTGACCTGAGCTGCTAACATGTGGTGCACCTCACCATCTTGGTTACTGGAGCAACCAAACCAGGGACTAGTCACTGTGTGCCTCAGTCCCCCTCCTTCTGCCTGCAGAGGTATCCAGGCCACATCATGATCCAGGAGGCTGGTCCCTGTTTAGAGGTAACTTTTATGGATGGAAATGTCCACACTTCAAGGAAAGTTTTCTATATCAATTCTTCTCAATCTTTGTTGTTAACAATTGTGAAAATTAATCCTGGAACCAGGAACTCAGAGTAGTATTCCTACCAGAAACAACAGAGCTGTGCTGCAAACCAAGTGTGGGTAAAATAAGGTTACAATCTGACTACTGCCTGTGAAAGCAACATTAATGGATCTTTAAGACCTCTAGAAGATCATTTTGAAGAGGAAAGTCTGTTATGCTTTTAAGCTTCTGACATTTCATGGACTTCAAAACTGAAAAGTGCTTTGCATATTGTTTTGCAAAAGATTGCAATATATGTATATGTATCCCTATCCTATGACATATTAATGCCAAAGACTTGGAAAAAAAGCAATGAGCTGAACTACAGGAACGTCAGAAAGTCCTGACATACCCTCCAAATAAAACTTGTGCAGATGGAAATGAACCACTTTATTCTGATAAGCAATAACTAACTTTTCAATCTTCCATTAGTTATTTCAGAATTTGTTCTGAGAAATCCAAATTCATAAACTTAGACAGCTGCCAGCACAGCTATTTTCAGGGAGCATTTATTTGGACTTACTGTAAAAGATGCGAGTTTCCTGTAAAACTCAATTTATTAACTTAATCCTCTGAAAAATTATAAATGCCAGTATTACTACTACTTGTGATTTTTATCATGGTTTTAATATTGTTAGGTGTTCTTCTTTGGCCTCATCCACCTAGATTTAGAAGACTGCATCTCATCCTCAGTTTTCAATGCTTTTAAAGAAATGTTGCTAATCCTGATTATGACAGATATATGCTCAAACATTTTATGCAAACCTGTCTTAAAGAAAATGCATGGGTTTTGTCCACTATTTTTAGCCCACATCCTGGTTATAACAGGGTTTAGCTTTCAAATAAGTTTACAGTCTGAAATAGAGAAATATATATTTTCAAGGAAAATTAATCAGAAACACTAACTCACTGTCAGGCAGAACACACACCACACCCCACATTCTTAAGTCAGCACTGGCACTCTCCCTCCTTGTTGCTCCCTAGCATGCTCTATTTAACATTAGCCTTTTGAAATGGCTGCTCTTCCCATCCCTGCAATTGTAAGCTGATTAAAAGGGTTACTCCAGCTATTAAAAATGACCATGCATGAACTTCTAAAAAAGCCTCTCATATAGCTTGAGGCAGCAGCCTTCCTTCCACAGAAGAGATGTGGTGCATTTCTTGCAGCTTGGGCCTTGAACTATCAGTGCCCAGGAACACCTTTCCAACAATATGATTGCCAGTGACAATGAACCTGCCACACAGATCTGAGAAGAAAAATCTGATTTCATCAAATGCTTGTTAGTCCTTGTGGTGAGTTGACCCCGGCTGGATGCCAGGTGGCCACTGAAGCCACTCTGTCACTCCCCGTCCTCAGCTGGACAGGGGAGAGAAAATATAATGACAAGTTCGTGGGTCAAGATAAGGACAGGGAGATCACTCAGCATTTACTGTCATAGGCAAAACAGACTTGACTTCAGGAAAATTAATTTAATTTATTACCAATCATATTAGAGTAGGATAATGAGAAATAAAAACCAAATCTTAAAACACCTTCCCCTCACCCTTCTCTTCTTCCCAGGCTTAACATTATTCTGATTTCCCTACCTCCTCCCCCTCAGGAGCACAGGGGGACGGGGAATGAGGGTTGCCGTCAGTTCATCACTCTGTTGTTTCTGCCCCTCCTTCCTCTTCTGTGGGGAGGACTCCTCACACTCTTCCCCTGCTCCAGAGTGGGGTCCCTCCCATAGCAGACAGTCCTCCATGAACTTCTCCAATGTGAGATCTTCCCATGGGCTGCAGTTCTTCATGAACTGCTCCAGCGTGGGTCCCTTCCAGGAGCTGCAGTCCTTCAGGAAGAGACTGCTTCTTCGTGGTTTCCCCATGAGGTCACAAATCCTACTGGCAAACCTGCTCCAGTGTGGGCTCCTCTTTCCATGGGTCCACAGGTCCTGCCAGGAGCCTGCTGCAGTGTGGGCTTCCCATGGGATCTCTGCCTCCTTTGGGTGCATCCACCTACTCTGGAATGGGGTCCTCCACAGACTGCAGGTGGCTATCTTCTCCACCGCGGATGTCCATGGGCTGCAGGGGGACAGCCTGCCTCACCATGGTCTTCACCACAGGCTGCAGGGGAACAGCTTCTCCAGCGCCTGGAGCATCTCCTCCCCCCCTTTCTTCACTGACCTTGGTGTCTGCAGAGTTGTTTCTCTCACATATTCTCACTCCCTTCTCCAGCTGTGATTGTGCAGGTGTTTTTTGCCCCTTCTTAATTATGTTGTCACAGAGGCGCTACCACCATTGCTGATGGGCTCAGCCTTGGCCAGCAGCGGGTCTGTCTTGGAGCCAGCTGGCATTTGCCCCATTGGGCACGGGGGAAACCTCTAGCAGCTTCTCACAGAAGCCACCCCTGTAGCTCCCCTGCTACCAAAGCCTTGCACGTAAACCCAATACACACTGTATACTTGTGTAGATTCAAAGATCTGCATGAACATTTTGGAAGTAATGATTAAATAACGGATCAAGCCTACATGGAGGTATCCCTGTTTCAAAGATCTTGCAAAAAAGGGAGAGCTTACCTGCTTTCAGGTTACTGGCATGGCAGTGCACAATGGCTTGTAACTAATGCAGATGACGAGTTAAGGAAGCACAGGTGGCATGACTCAATCTGACACCCTCAGAAGCTACCCGCTGGATGTCAGTATGTACCTAATAGCCTTGTGGAGCTTTGTACTGTAGCATTCATAGTGTGTTAGTTAGTCACTAAAAAGCACCAGTAATAATTCCAGGAAATGTTTTACACAGTTCAGTGTACAACAGTTCCAGGAAACATACTGTGTAGCCTTTATCATGCTCAGAGCATATACAATCAAAGAAAACTATCCTTAATGTAAGACAAGTTCTCGCTGGCCCCAATCTAGGAAAGCACTGAAATATGTAAATGAGGCAAGGCTGGTAGGTAACAGGAGTATTTCTATTTTAATTGTCTGAGAGGTGGTTGGAAAAACAAGTGCACTTTTGAAATAAACTCTTTCCAGTTCTACATACCACAGCAGCTCTTGCAACCTATATATCTTTAGGAACATGTAAATAATTAACTATGTCAAAGGAACAAGTCATATACAGTGAGTTATGGAGCCAAGTAAATATTCTGTAAACCAGCTATCACCTCTTTCTCACAAAAGACATGAGTAGAAAGAGGCAAGATGCTAAAGATACAGAATATGAATACAAATTCTGCTTCAGACTGAAATAGTTTTTGCTGCACAGTGGTCAGACTGCCACCCGCTATGCAGTGCCATAAATCCATGGTTCCCAAATTTTGTGAGTCTGTGGATCACTAACAGACCTCAAAATTTCAAGTAAATACAGGTAGCTTTAAAGTCGCATAAGCATGTTGCTCAGCAGTGGTGAATAGGTGGGAAGGTGGCTCTGAACTTCAGTCCCACCAGCAGTGGTAGGAGACAGATCTACGTCTAGGGCACTGGTGCAGGGCAAGGGAATCTGTCTGCTCTTGTGAGGTACATGTCACAGGGAGCACAGAGCCCTGCTTGGCAGCTGGCAGCACAGGTGGACGTGCCCTGGGGCAGCTGGTGTGAGGCCCCAAGTTTGGGGCACAGTTCACCCCTGTGGCATCATCCTGACTGCAGGCAGGCCCACAGAATAAGGAGGCTTGCTGCTATCCCAAGCTGTTATCTGATATCAAACATAATATGTTTTTATCAGAATGTTACAAGATGTTCATGTTCGAGAGGCTGAATCAAATTCCCCTCTTATTTACATCAGAAAAACTTGAGGGATCTTCACTGAAGCTGGAGTTACCATATACTTATACAAGCATAAATCAGATGAGAATTTGTTTCCTTGGATTTGATTCTCATTTCAAGATGGGTTTAATGTCTATCAGTCCATAGGAGCAATGGAAGTGCTTCAATTAATACATTACTGTATAATGATCACTGCAACTGTACACATAGAATCATAGAACAGTTTCTGTTGGAAGAGACCTTCAAGATCGTAGAGTCCAACCTTTGTCTTAGCTCTGTCAACACCATGCTTCTGTTTTGCCTTGTGGAGCTCTGAATTTGAAAACTGAGAGTTTTCAGAAAAACAGACTAGTGGAAACCAGTTTACTCTTTAGCTCAGAACTACTTCATGATGGTTTTACAGAGGAAGAAAAAAAAAAAAAAAACAAAACAAAAACAAAACCCCAAAGCATTTCCTTGTTGTTACGGCATTCTGCAGCATAGGGAGTCACTATAGCAACCAGTGCACTACCTCAAAAGGTATTGGTCAGAATGCACGGGTCGCCATGGCTCCCATAGTGAAAACAGGTATTTTCGTTATATTGATTGGTGCCTTTGGTGTCAGGTGACTAGAAATGTTAGGCAGATGGGACCACACTACGCGAGATGGTGTTCTGTGGCGGCAAGTATAGATGGCAGTTCCAGGTTTGTCTAGAAGAAACAAGAAAAATCTTGAGTTTTTACATGTAAAATCCTGTATATTACCAGGATTAAATATTTGTAAGAAATATTATACTTGGCTCTGGTTGCTTACTTGTTTTCCACATGCTAGGGAAGTGTACCTACCTCAGCAGCAATTGCATCACAACATTTGGAGTCCTCATGTTAGGGAGAATGGCCCTGTACATAGGATAATAAACTTGGATTTGTGCCTAGTTGTGTATTTTGCCACAGTCCCCATGTGTACTTGGGCAAGTTTTTCAGCTCTGTGATGGCTCTGTTCCTAGCCTGTAAAATGAAGCAATAGCCTGGGGGTGATGTTTGTTTTTCTTGAAGCACAGCAAAAATTGTTAGCAAAAATGGGAGAGCAGGACTTTTGCAGTTGTGGTATTATACGCCCAAGAGCTCCCTCCAGCCTGATCCTGTACTGAAAGTAATGAGGAACTATTCATTACACACCTAGTTTTTGTCAGAGGCTTTTCCACATGTGGCAGGTGCTCCCGCCCCTCCCCCCCCCCCACCCCCACACCCCCCCACACCCCCCCACCCCGGACCTGAAAACGACCAGGGGTTCCTAAAGACCCTAAAACGAGCAGGTCTTTCAGGAGATTAGGCAAAACACCTGGCTCCTGCTGGCGCCAACTTAATTAAAAATGACCACAGGCCAGACTCGACTTGGGTATAAATGGGGTCCCAACAGAGAGCTGATTTGAGTCGGTCCTCCTTGGAGCAGCGGGTCTGCAGTTGGGGACTCTCCACGTGAGGAAACTCCCTGGGGTTGAGTGCTTCACCCCCCATCTTGGGTGAGTGATTTCTTCTGGATATATCCTTGAGTGAGCCCTCGCCCCTTTGGGTGAGTAATTATACCCTCTGGGTACTTTACCCCCTTTCGTGGGTGAACAAGTGCACATTTTGGATTGTTTTCCTAACAGGCCAGTTTGAATAATTTAGGAATTCTTAAGACAGCTGTGTAGTAATATATTCCCGACTGACATCCAAACCTTATTTTTATCTGCAGGAGTGCTATCTAAATTTAGTTGGACTAAATCCCCATTTTTGGAGTAGTTGCTGTTTCTTTTTTGTGAGTGCCTCTGCCTGGCATCTACACTTGTGGTTTGCTCAGGTCTGTAGGGGTGTTCGAGTGACTGTTCTGCCTGTTGTGTGGGTGCCTCTGTGACACCACATGGTTCGAAACAGATGTAACTCCACTGATATGTCACTTTGCCTAAACTAACAGCTCCGGTTCAAGTAAAGGAAGATGACCATGAGTAGGTTCATGCCAATGTTATTTCCCCTTCTAAAGAAACCCTATTGCACTGCTGTACCATCTGAGCTCAAATAACAGCAGGGACACACAAAAATTGGTGCCATACCAGATGACTGCTGCTACATTGCACCATCCTAGCTACCTTCCGTAGATGCTTTATAATCTCTATGATCCCAAATATTCCAAATATCCTTAATTGCTAACTGAACTTGTCCTGCAAAACTCTCATTTGACTCTTGTGGGCTATTTGACCATATAACACCAATTATTACACAGGGAAAGACTCCAAAGTCTGTTACATGTTTATCTCAAATAATTTCTCTGTTACAGGTACTTCTCCAAGAAGATACTGAAAAAAGCTTTCATCTATTTTCAGTTCACAAGTACTACGTAAAAGATACCCAGCCCCCACAGTTTTTTGAATAATCGTGTCTAGGCGTTTCAAAAAAAAGGAATTTGTCCTTGCAGTTGCACACTATTCTTGCAAACAGCTCAGCTGAAGCCAATCGATGTACTTTCTGTACTATACATGTACCTTACATAAGAGATCACAGTATCTGGCTTGACCTGAAACCAACTAGGAAAACTTGCAGAACTCTCTCAGAGCTATCAGTTCTCTCTTTGTGCTACCTTGACTGCCGTAATAAAACCACGGCAGAGCTTAGACTGAGATTTCAGGTCAGGCTTCATCTACCAGGTAACTGCTGTATTCCCAAGCCTCTGGCTTCTCTCCTCTGATCCTCTCTTCTTCTGACCAATCCACGGCTTTACAGTAGCACTGTTGACATCTTGCTTTCTGCATCTGCTGCTTTTATTCTTGATCACCTTTGTTTTGATTTCACATACCGCAGATATGCTGGAATTTTTCCTTTCTCGGATCACTAGGTGGCAGAACACAATCAGCTAAAAGCTCTTCCCAAGAAAACACATAGGATTACAAGTATCTAGCCTTTTTATTTGTACATGTGTATGGCCTACTTGGGATTTTTATTGCTCAAAACTTCAGATTAAATACTTCTACTTGAGTAGAAGGCCCAGGCCCGCCCCCCCCCCCCCCCCCCCCCCATTTTCAGGTATTATAAAAATATCATATGCTTTGGCCAAGGTAGTTTGTTTTTAAGGGGCCACTGTGGGCACTTTAAATAGCTCCACTTTTCAGGGTGCCACACAGCCACCCCTGAAAATCATCCTTTCCTAAAATGCGGCCTACTGATCCCCCCAGATTTCTGATTACATTTGTACATTGCGGTGAAGGGTGTTAATGCCTGTCTGTAGTAACCTTACTGAAAATAGTAGAAGTAATTATGGAACAAATAAAGGCTTAGATACTGCAGAAACTTGCAACAGATGGTGGTGTGGGGAAGTTGTGCAGCCTGCTACAATATCCCCATTCTACTTAGCTGCAGACAATATAGGGCTAAAGGTTTCTAAAACCCATGCATGGCCCAGAATACCAACACCAGTAACAGTATTGAAGTCAGTTTTACTGTAATTTCCACCACGAGCCCAGCTCTCAGAATGTCCTCTGCCTTGGGACTTGCTGAACACAATAAAGCCTTTCACACATTGGTATAGTTTTCCTTAGTTGCCTTGTAGAGGTAAGGGGAAGCAGGAGGAATCAGCTCACTGTGGAAAAGAAGTTTAAGAAAAAACATACTAAGGATGATAGACTCCATGAGTAGTAGCCCTAGAAAATGGTACCTTTGGAAAAGAGAGAGAAATGAGGTATTGTAGAGAAAGTAATGACAAGACATCTTTATGTCACATACTATGTGACTCAAGTAAATGGCTTGTTTCTGGAGTATCAATTGTTGCAGCATGTGGCAAACTCTATTTCAGGCAAGAGGGAAGCACAAAGAGCCTCCCTTGGCTTCCAGAGCTACTACAAACACTATTCAAGAGCTTAAATACTTACTGCTAAATGTGGCAAAGTAATCCACTTCATAGAACAGCAACCTGCTCACAGTAAGTTGCGAGATCTTGTACAGAATTTAAAAGGCTCTTTAAAAGACACTGGATGGATGTAGTCTTCTCAAAATCTAAATAAGGAGGGTATTTCCATTACTTTCACTCTGACTGAGAAATGTTTTATCAAATTCTATGAGGCAGCAGAACACTTGCTGCCTACTTTGGGGTATTATTCATCTCTCAGATCTGTGATTGTGTTAATGGGAACATTCAGGAAAGGCATATACAAAATCAAGAGGATGTGAGCCCCCACATCCCTCAGGAACCTGAACTGGAACCATCCACAGAACTCTCTCGAAAAACCCAAAGTGCTCAAAGCCAGAGGCAGTGTGTCGTTGAGACAGATTCAGACAGATTTGGCTTTCTTACATCATGTTTTCTTCATATTTCCTAATGTCATTCTATAAAGGCTGTTGTGTATGCTTGTCACAATAGTCAACTATAGCCCTTGTGGGCATTAGAGGGGTGGATGGTGGTGTTACTCCTAATAGCAATGCCCAGCTTTGAAAAAGCTCTCTCTTCTGGAACATTGCTCATAAAAGTATTTTCACTTCGACATGAAAGGGAGCATATTCTCCAAAGATACTTTCAGCTAGTTCCAAAAGGTACATTTCTGTCCTGCAGACTTTAACTTGACTGCTTCCAGTGAAGAATTTGCCAAATAATGGCCAAAATGAAAAGATTAAAGTGTTGGTCTGATTCACTGTAGTGTTTTCTCTACATCCTTTTTCTTTCCAGGGAAATGCAAGACTTTAAATAATGATAACTTTCCATTCTATGAAGCTTGCTGCCTAAAGTTCCTTCAAATATTAGTGCCAGCTGGAAGGACTTTCTTCTCCATGTGTGTGTATATTGCAATAACAAGAAAAACATAATTCTTGATCTAATCATTGCTATTCTGATCTATAGATACGTTGTCCTTTGCAGTTCTTTGACAATTGTGTAGGATGCTAAAATTGTGCAGAACTTGTTCCTTCGTTAGAAGTCACCCTCACCACCATCTTACTCTTTAAACAGTCCCTAAAATAGCAATGGGAAGGTAATTTCAGTTACATCTAGATTTATTTCTTCTCTGAGGCAAGGTCTTTGGTCTGTGTAAACATCTCCCAAAATCCTTCAACACAAATACCACACAAAAATGGCTTCTGCACTATATATATGTTCATTTACATGTGCTTAGTTACGTTGCAAAAAATATTTTTCAATGTATTTGACTCCCATTAAAACTAAATGAGGCAGTGCCAGATAGTGAACTGGATTCCTTTCATGCTTTACACTAACTACCTTAGATACAGCTGTTATAGTTAACTTCCGTGAAAATCCAGTCAGGTAACTACTTATTAGCCATCAAAGAGAGAAAGTAGCTTGATTTCTAAGAACCATTTGACTTTGCAGCACTAGTAGTCAAGCAAAAACTTTTTATCTGACAAGCTTGGATCTACCAAAGAAAGTTCCAGTTGAACCAAACCTGATAGTGCTGGCGAAAGCAGAGGAGAATGGCAATTCTTCCCCTCTTTATTTTGAGAGGGGACATTGAGAAAAGCAGTTTTCAAAAGACAAAATTCTTCCACTCGCAGATTATCTTTGCCAATACAGACATTTAAGAGAGATATTGCCGATACAGACATCAAGAGATCTTGAGGTCTTGGTACAAATGACCCAGGAACTATTCTGGTGTCATTGTGAACTATTACTGTTGTTTCCTTAAAAATTATTTAAGATTCTTGGAAGAGCCTCTTATATGCCCCAGAACAAACTGCTGCTAGGTGTCTTTCTCCTGATTGTGGCAAAATAAGAGTGTGTTGATGATGGCTGTCTTGTTTAATGGCACTATTTCTAACAAAACATGTTCTAAACCACAGTGAGTGTAATTCTGAGTGTATTACTTTCACAGGGACCATGAACAGACACTAATCTCCATTTTACTTTGCATGGTACAAACAAATACACCAAGCATCAGAGAGCTTTTAATCCAATCTTATGGAATAAACAGAAAAACCATGTATGGAGATCAAGGTGACAACAGAGACAGGTGCATAGAATAGTAATCACAGTAGCGCTAGCAAAGATAAATTAAAGGCAATACAAATTAAGCAGCCATTAATGATACAACATAGATCACTACGCAAATATAATCAGGCCTCTTTTCCTAAGTGACAGTATGAATATGTTACACGTTTATTCTACTTGTGTGGTGTAGTCCTCAACTGCTGATAAAAAAATGCACTGCAATCAGATCTCTTCCTTTCAGTGCTGTGCCTCACATTTAATGGTCAATGGCAAGATCTGTGTTGGTCAGCTGCACTGCTGGCAATGGATAAGAGCCAAAGCTCTCATTTGTTATCAAAGATGGGCCTGTGGGGCTTTGTTTCCACCACAGACAAACAACTGCCTTTCAGTGAGTTGATGCTTGAATTTTATATACATACATCTTCTGAAAAGACACCCTCACAAGGGCCTGGTGCACCAACAACAGAAGTGACTGAGCGTGGTGCTGCCATGCTCCTGCAAATGTGTCAGATGAGCAGGATTTTGGAGACAGTTTTTCAAGCATATCACACTTACAGCTTTCTTGGGCTCAGCATCAAACTCTTTGCATCCTGGCACTTGTGGCCAAAGTATCCAGAGAAGTCAGAGTCCAGAGTCTTATACATCTTAAGAATTTGCTTCTTTTCTGATGCTGAAATGGGATCTGAATCCCTACAAAACTGTCTGTGTACCAACTATGTCCCCTGGGTTAGCTCTTCAGAACAAACTCTCCATAGTATTTAGGCTTGTGAGCTATGGTGGGCTCTGCAGTCAGTCAAGGCCTCTTTCAAATGTACCTTCCTCTCCAGCATTCTTCAGCTTAAAAACGCCTTAAAAGTTGCTTCAGTTTACCAGTGCATTGGAATCCTATGCTTCTTCCACAAAAGTATCTTAGGAAAGAAAATAGTTTTAAAGAACAACAAACAAACCACCAAGGATAGCATGGGCATACAGGATCGAACGAGGCACATTCCCTGGGGTCGAAGGTCCATGTGACTGTTTCCTGCCTTTCATCCATCAGTAATGGAGGATCCCCCCCAAAAATACTGCCTACTCCTTTGGATTTTGGGTCTAGCCAAGGACAAACCAGCAATTCACAGGAGTTCTGAAGGGAATCTAGAGCTTCCCTATATTATACAATTTATTATGATGGGAGACTCTCTGGAGACAACTGCTACAAATGAAAAAAAATGTGTGAAATCTCCAGATTGAAGGATCCTAACAACTAGCACCTCATATGTATGTTTTTAAGCTATTTCTAGTCATTTACTACAAAGATCTGAAAAATCTCCCCCATGCTGTTTGCACTGTGACATCGTAATTATCCATATGGCACTGCTGACATACTGACATATGTTGAGGTATATGTTGTGAAAACCTATGAGCCCCAGTTCTTCTCTAAAGAGTAAGAGAATGGAGAGGCATGGAAGAACACGCATCTCCAGGCACGATAGATGCCTT
The DNA here is from genome assembly GCF_034619465.1 of Leptosomus discolor. Taxonomy (NCBI): domain Eukaryota; kingdom Metazoa; phylum Chordata; class Aves; order Leptosomiformes; family Leptosomidae; genus Leptosomus; species Leptosomus discolor. Next base: position 39,385,987 of record NC_141419.1, on the reverse strand, counting down.
CTCGTACTTGAGTGTTTGTGTTTCTGGCAGATGTCTCTACAAGGCTGTGGCATCTTTTTTTAGATTTTCCAAACTCTTTTCTGCCCTTCCCCTCTGCTCTGATCCTTTTCTGAAGGAGCTTGCCAAGGAGGTTACTGTGGCTCCCCACGCATGTGCCGGTGGGCTCGCTCCTCTCCCAGGGGATGGGGACTCCCCTCTTCTCTGCGCTGTTCTCCCTCTGATACTTTTCTGTTTCTTTTCTATTCTCTCCACTGTCCTTTCGTGTGGCTCCCTGTCCCTCTTTTCGGCGGCCAGTGTGTTGCTGCCTTCCAGGTATCCGCTTTCCCTTTAGGGGACAGGAAGGGGGGAGAGGGGTGCAGCAAGGAGGGAAGGGGTGACAGCAAAGGAGCCGCAGGACACAAGGCATCAGGCGGGATGGAGTGAGGGCTTTGTCCACACATGGAGCACCAGAATTCGAAGTTGTCTTTGCCAAAGAAGGTCCTAAACTTCACCTGCAAGCTGTGGACTGTCATATCCCAGACAATTTTCGGTACCGTGTCCTCTAGGCGTATGCGGAAGTATCTACAATTTCTCACCAACCCAAAGGTAAAAGATGAAAACATTTAAGAAAGCCTGGAAAGTGGAGCTGAAATACAAAATGCAAAACAGTGGGAAATTAAAACCTTCAAGTACTGCTTATATAATTTCCATGCGACTATTATTTTCTGAAACAGGCTTTTCGGAACATAATTTGTTTTTCTGTATGGGCTGAGACTGTGATTCTTATTTTTGTCGGTGTTCTGTCTTTGGACTTCCTAACATTAAGAAACATATGTATGTCACACATCTGGCATCTAATAGGTTCATTGGTGTTAATTGGCAAATTCAACTTGTTTAAAGCTGTATTTTTTAATGAGGCAAAAGGAAGCAAAGTTTGCATTTTAGAATTACCTTTTGGACAACGTTTTGACAATATGCATGTCCAGAAAATGGACAATAATTCGCATAAAAGTTGAAAACTTGGCTGCGCCACCTCTCATTTGAATCTCTCATAGATGTAGTGATGTAGATGATTTAATAGATGTAGATAGATAGTTGTAGATGATTTAATTTTGTTGCCTGATGTTTTCCCCAGCTCTAGTGTCTGGTTTCCAAAACATCATTTTTTACACGAATACCAGAGAGATGCTCAATTGGGAATATATTTCAGAGGTGGAATTAATTTTTCCTCTGTCAACTTTTTAACTTCACAGGTTTATTTCTTTCTTGGTCTGCCACCAGATCTCTTCCCGCAGCTAGGGTTTACATACTGTGATGAGGAACACCCTAGAAAAGCCTCAGACCGGTTTGTATCCATAGAGCAACCACTCTGTGGGAGTGATCTCGCTCTGCCCTTACTGTTATTTCATTGTCAGTTTTCCAAGCTCAGGTTTTCAAACATCAGAGAATTGATAAACACAACATTTGAGAGAAGTTGATAGAATACTGAGTGTGCTCACTTTTCATTAAGTAGATTTCCTGCAGTAATCATTCTTGAACACAAAGAGGCCTATTACTGAAAACACACATCACTAGAAAACCCTCATCTTCCATATGACAACTAAATACTCTTTCCAACTTTTGTCTAGACTTTCACAGAGGCATGCTTGCTCTATTGTTACCTCATCATTTCTGGCTGATTGAAAACTCACCTCCAGCCTCTTCACTCTCAGAGAATGATGGGAAATTAATCTACTTTAGAAACTCCTGCCACTTTCTCAAACTCCCCCTTCTATTTTACCTATTGCCTCCTCACCCCTCTTCCAGGGTTTTAAGCTATTGTTTTTCCACTCATGTCCTACTGACTCAGCTGTGTGTTGTTTCTCTGGTTCCCTGCTTTTAAAATCATTTCTCTGAGCCCATCAGCTACACTGTCTTCTATTTTCTAGTCCCTTCTCACAAACCCGTTTGACAGTTCAATCTTTCAGAGAACTAAGCACACATTAGGGCAGTCCAGATGCTCTCATCCCTTCTGGGCTTTCCTGGGCTTTCCTCAGCTCACTGCTGAATTTCTTCCTCCTGTTTTTCTGATCTGAAACCTAGAGCTCCTTTAAATAAGGACTACCTGTAATTGTATGATAAAATGTCCATGTAAGTAATACCTACCAATAAAAGGGGGACCGGATCATGCAAGCATTAGGAAGTGTTTCAGTTTACTGCCCTGTCAGAGTCACAGCAATGTAGGGCCTGTTTCAAAAGCAAGCATAGTCAGGAAGTCACATCAATTTCTGAGAGCTTTTGTGTTAGATGGTACCTGAGGTGCATTGTGTCATTGTAGGACAATGAAGTAATAGATCTGTATACGTAAAACATTGATTAATTGTTATTTTATAACTCTGCAAGCACATGAATGGAAAAAGCATAAACTACATGGCTTCTCGAGATGTCACTGTCAGGAAAAATTGGAAGCAAAAGTTTTACCTGTAGCAGGTACAGTGCAGGTTTAGGTGTTTGACACAGTCTTTCCAAAGTGACTCTGAAGTGTAATTTGAAATACCAGCAGTCGATATGATTTTACACAGGAATAAGCAACAAACATTCTGGTAATTGAGCTACATCTAAATTAGTGAATAAAAACTTTGGTTTTCCTCTTTTCCTGAAGAAACTGAGAGAAGGACATCAAGATTTGAATAATTAAACTTTCAGGGCTTAAAGAGCCCTCTCTCTTAGGTTTTTTTAATGTAACTTTTCAGGAGCTGATTATATTTTATTGAAAGAGAAAAATCACTACTGGGAGCTGTAGCAGTACAAAAGCATATTGAGGAGTTGATGACATGGTAACCACAAGAATGACTCTCAAGTGGCTCACCACACTGTGAAATCCTGAGGCTGAATGTCGGTACCTTCATTGGCAGTGCAGTTCATGGATTGGTGGCTTTTGTCATGCTTTAAGAAGAAATACTTGTCCGTCTTCCCTCTAATGTGAGCTGTAGATATAATTCCCACAGGCTAATTAAGTCTTGTTACTGTAGTTTGGTTTTGCCATTTCTGCTTTCATTTTTAATTCTGTTTGCCAAGGAACGTGAGCAACCTGATCTCATTTAGGCAAGGATCAGAAAACTACCATATGTGACATATGTGGTGCTTTTGACTGTAGAAAAAAAATGTCAGCTGAATGTTCCTTCCAGAATTACCAGTAAAAAACAAGCTAATAATATTGATATAAATAGTTTCCTTCAGGCATCAGACTGCCTAAATGCAGTAGCACACATAGTGTCTGTTTCATGATATCTGCTGGTGCAGGTTGACCTCGCTGCACTGGCCACATTCAGTAGCTATTTGCAAGGCTTTCATCATAATCACAAGCATTACACAAGTCTTCTGCAAGCTCTGGGTTAAGTTGCCACCTACCAGACAGTCTCAAATATACAGAAAGGTAGGAAACAGCTATGGGTAATATTAAAAGAAAAACAGTATGAAAAGCATGTGAAACATACAGGTACATGTCACTTGGACAGCTTAATTTTGTTCCTCTTGTGATACACAGATAATTGGAGGGGGGAAGGGTGCAGAAGGGGGGTGGTGGTGGCAACAAATGAGATAACTGCCGTTCAGCTTCACGTCTTGCCATGGATAAGATAAATAGGAGGCTGCAGGGAGAGGGGAAATCCATGTGAGTTGGAGCATAAGGAAAGGAGTACAGTTAGAACCAGCGAACAGGGAAAGAAATACAAACAGAAGAGAGAGGTGGGGAGTCAAGAAAGAGAGAATAATGAGAGGGAGAAACAGAAGGGGATAAAAGAAATGAGGGGAGAGAAAATAAGGAGTGAGTGGGAATGGAGAAAGAAAGAGGTGAGTGAAAGAAACAAAGTGGTTGGTGACAGAAGGTTAAAGAATAAGAGCATTAAATTGGTAGGACAAGGTTGAAGTGGAAACAAAAATCAGAGAAGAAACTATAAGGACAGTAAATAATTCAAAGCCCCAAATGCAAGCTCCAATTACACAAATGGATTTTTTTCCTATGCGTTAATCCTCTTGTTTTGATTATATTTCCTTGTGAGGAAAAAAAAAAAAAAATTACAAAAGGGTAGCAGATGGCCCAGATTAATAAAACCTTGGGCCAATCCTGGCCTACACAAAGTGAGAGGAAAATCTTCGCTCTCTTGCTAATGACAATCCACAGATCTAGTACTGAGTCCCTGTGAGAAGGCCAGAAGGAGCTGCTTGTCTTAGGGTATAAATGGCATCTTTCTAAATGGCTATCTGTGAAATACAGTGAAAGCATTCAGTCTGGATGCCCTGCCCTTCAGCTGGGGGAGAATTTGGTTCAGGTGGGTTAAAGCATATCTTTGGCATACTTCAACAATCTATTAAAACTGCCACTATAACTATCTTCTATTTTGCACATCAGTGACAAAGACTAGATCTCACATTTTTGAACAAGTTATTTCAATAATTTTGAAACTTTTCCAAAGATTTTTCAAGCTCAGGAATTTGCTGAAAGGAATGCTTTCCTAGCAACAATTTTTGTTTTGAGAAATGCATTTCATGGGAGAAAAAGGGTGCTTTAATAAATTCCTGGCTCTCTGTTCTGAAGGAACGGTATTTCTTTTTAAAAAAATCTAATGTTATTTGCTGATATAGATGTAGAAGCCTATTATCACTGTTTAAAAGCTAAGGCATTGCAACCAAATCCTTTCTGCACTTCATGAGCAATGAAGCTTACTCTCGCTAATACAAGAAAGCCATAAAAAAGTTTATTAATAGTCAAATAATCTCTGATAACAAAGTTTAATCAATTGTGATTTTCAGTTATGGGAAATACAGATTTAAGCCCTTCAAAAAATGCATTTGCAGATGGATGAAAGGGTGATGAATATGTGCAGTCTTAACCACGATCGTGCCAAATGTTTTGGCTCATCACCGCGTTCAACGGCCATGCTGAATGTTGCACAGAAAATAGACCTCAGAGCTTCTTTAAAGACTTTATAGAGTTTATATGGGAAAGCATCCAAGTCAGCTGTTTTCCCATTATTTGGTGAATTAATGGTGTCTTCAACTAATGCTTTTTCTAAGACATCCCTTTGTGTATGTAGGCATGTATGGTATTTGGAGGCTGTTAAGGAGTCCACTAATCTTTTTTTATGTGCATCAGAGTAGTCATTTTCTGAGTATATGTCATCACAGACCTGCTTACAGGCTTTATCTTTGTTTGCCAAAAGTTATTTCACTTTATCTTGAATTTAAATGGAACTTAGTTTATTATTGTTGCTTCATTTTCTAAGTGTACATTTCAGATATTTTTCCTTGCCTGTTCTTAATTTTCCAGTGCTGTGCCCTTAAATGGTAATGTACAGCATACTCTGCATTGGGGCTGGAGATAGTTTTTATCTGTGTAAGCTATAAAATGGAAGATTCATCCCTCCACCACAATTATGTGTCCTGAGGTTTGACTTTTCACAAATCACAATTTGAGATGGATCAATAACAGTTGGCATTTCTGTAACAATTTGCATTTCAGGAACAAAAGGCACTTAAAAAAAACATTACCAGAGCCTGAGAATGTCCTGTAAAGATTTAGCAATTCTATGAAGTGTTATTTCTCCCACTTGCTGGGCTACACAAGCATAATACTTTGGAACAGAAAGTACCACTGACAGCTCCTCATACTTTGGCTGTGGTACTTGGACTGAAGAAGAAGACGCTGCCATGGTTGTCCATAGTCCACGCACAGCACCTAAGAAGGGAACTGAAGACGTTTGTTTGTGGGACTTATGGGGAGAAGGGGTTGCTAGGATCAGACACAGGACCTAAGGCATTTGGATCAGGGTTGTTATACAACAGTAGCAGAGTAAGGGAAAGCAGTTGTAGAAAAAAAATCCTCCCATTTATTAGAATGATATTATTTCAGCAAAATCCTTTAATTAAACCTCCCTCGTTATGTCTTTAGTATACAATGCAGTATCTATGTTGTTTACTGATGCCCAGCTCCTTTTGCTTATTTTCTTTAGCTGGAACTTTTTGTTATTTAATACTTCTAATTGGCTACTTGAGCTCCAAAGATTATTTTGACTTATTTTGTTATGTGTCATTGAAGAAGATTTCATTGAGATCTTTCAAATGAGAGCTAATTCACTGATTTAAAAAAAAAAAAAAAAGAGACATGTTTTTTTAAAAAAAAAAGTGTGGAGATAAAACCCCACATTTTTTTCTGCTTTTTAGCCTAACAATTCCTTGATTTGAAAACAGCTGTTGAAAATATGAGTAACAGGGCCCTCAGACCTCCAAAAACAAAGGTGCTTTTTTGAGGGGCTGAAAGGCTTGGGAGATCCAGCTTAAGTAATTTATTTTTTCACAGTCATATTTCTTTACCCTGGATAATTTCATAGATCTGGAATAGAAACCAGTTGAAGAGCAATGTCAGCCCTCTGTATAGGAAATTAAAGGAAAGAAATGGCCTTGAGAATGGGAGTATTACATCTTGAAATAGGTCTACTGGTGACAGTTTACTTCATTTGTGTTGCTTTTGAACACTCGTGTTGGCTGAACTGAACTTGGTGATTAGTTTCAGAAAATCCACACTTTTGCACCCAAACATCTTTTGCTTCACCCTAACACAAACTATCCAAAATCTTCTGTAGCTGAGATTTCTTGGGCATTAATTCCTGCAGCCTTTATGTTGAACCCATTTTTTCCTGGCAAGCTTATTTGCTTTTGGTACTCATGTGCTCCTGCAGCAAGGCTGCAGGATGCCCCTCACACAGATCAAAGAGCAAATCTCCAATTATTTCCTGAGGGTTCAGTGTTTACACACTCACTCGTTTTCTACTCTTTCACATACTACTTTAAACAGCCTCCAGTAGCAACACTGACCTTGTTCACACTGTGTTGTGAGAACTGTAAGACTGACAGCTTGTCCTTTGTGTATGTGTTCATTTGTCAAACAGGGGGAGCATTCTGGCTGCAGTATAAACATTCTGAAGGAATCATGGTGCAGGGGGCAGATCTAAAACTACAGACTGAGAAATAAAGGGGTTATTAAAAAAACAGCATCCCCTCCCGAAACAAAGGGGAAGTTACCTCTAAAATACTCCACTGCCCAGGAAAATTCCAGCTTTTGATCACTCTTTGTCCAGTGAAATCCATTTAATAACAAGCCAGGGAAGCCTCTCTTTGCATGTTGTGGCTGTCTATTCCAAATGGTCAGCTGCCAGCAGTTTTGTTGAGAATGGGGACCATCTAATATTCCATCACAGAGAAAGAGAGCGAAAGCATCAGCAGGACACAGGGGATCAGAGAACTGAATGGCATTCAGAATACAGCCTGTGTTTTCTGTGCTGTTTGAAAGATAGCACAAGCTGTACAAAAACCATGATCTGGTTGGTAACCAGCTTTTGTCCAACAGGGTCTTTAAACTTTTAAAATTCGAGATATGCTTATTATTTACAGCTTGTTAAAAAAGGGCTGCCTGTAGTCATTACTTGAAAATTATTGTAATCTACAGCACTGAAGTCTTTAAAAACAACATGTCACTTTTGTACACTGATATTGTAAATATTTAAGAACAAAACAACGATTTTTTTTTATAATTAACAGTAAAAAGATTTAAATACAAACACTCAAGGTGAGTAATGCCAGACAGTTAAAAGTTTATAGTTCTCATAATTTACACTGTTAGTAGTACACTCAGCTCAGTAATAACAGAGAAATTTCAGCCCTCTAATATCCTATGTTAACATGTTTCACTGAATTATTGTCATGGGGGTTAACCCTGGTAGGCAGCTAAGTATCACACAGCTGCTCACTCTCTTCCCCTCCCCTCCCCCGCAGTGGGATGGGGGAGGAAAAGGGAAGAGTAAAAGCAAAAAAAAAGACTCAGGGGTCCAGATAAAAATTGTTCAATAAGTGAAGAAGTGGAAGAAGAAAGAAAGAAGACAAAACAAGTGATACAAAAGCAATCACTCACCACCTCCCATGGGTAGACTGATGTCCAGCCAGTTCCTAAGCAAAACATGGCTAACCTCCCTAAACACTTTCCTTTTTGTTTCATTGCTAAGCATTACATTACATGATGTGGAATATAACTTTGGTTAGTTCAACTTATCTGCCTGGTTGTGTTCCCTCCCAGCCACCTGCCCACCCCCAGCCTCTGCACTGGAGTGGCAGAGGGAGAAACAGAGGAGGCCTGGATGTTACACAAACACTGTTCAGCAAGACCTAAAACACTGGTGTGTTATCAGCATTGTTTTAGCCACAACTGCAAAACACAGCACCATACAAGCTGCTATAAGAAAATTAACTCCATCCCAGCCAAATCTAGTACTGCTTGTTTTGTCGATAATCTTCAGCCTATATTTCCTTGACTGAGTTTCCATAGCTGGAGCCACAGTCCATATTTGAAAGGCAAACACCATCACCCTTTCCACAACTAAGAGGAATAGAGAGCAGCATAAACCTGCTTTGGTCCCTCCAGAAGTCATGGCCCAAGTCCTACTTCAGTAGCCACAAGACGGAGCCCTTGCACAGTAAAAATCCATACCATGCTTGCTTAGAGCTATTAACAGGACTACATAGGGTGAGGGGTAGGAGTCCACAGAATGAACACTCAGCTGGTCCTGCTCAGCTCAAAAAAAAAGAAAAAAAAAAAAAGAAAAAAAGAAATGTGCTTTCTCCTGATAATGGTTGTTTTCATTTAGCCTGTACCTGAGACTAAACTATAGCAGTTATTCTATTACCTGATGACCCCTTCCCAGATGAGAAGGGAAATTAGGAAAAGGGCAGCAGATCCAAGGTCGAAGCAAAGACACATTTAATGAAACAGCAAAACAAATGAAATATAGAAAGTTATACTCTGCCCAGAATGTCTGGCCATCACAGTCCTCACGAGCAGGAGGAGAAGGAAAGAGAAGGAGCAGCACAAACCCCAGCCAGAACTCCCCCTTCCTCACCAAGCCTTCCCCCATTATAATGACCATGAGATCATGGTATGGGCTACATCTGTAGCTAACTCAGGTCAGCTGCCCTGGCTGACTAAAACCTGCTAACCGCCTGCCTAGCACAGCTGGACTATGATTCTATTCCAGGTAACTAGGACAGCATTCCAAATCTTAGTCCATATCATTTACATCATGCCCAAGCCACTACTATTCTTTCTTGTTTCTCAATACATATATACATACAGGTACTAGTTCCCTGGTTCATGAGTTATTTCTCCAAAAGGTTCGTTGAAGTAATACAATTCAGAACCGTGGATTCCATCTATCGTAGCAGTCCCTCAGGGCAGGAAAGACAATATGAAATTCATCACAGTTCATGCCCATGGGTTGCGAGTCCATGGAAGTTGTGGGGTGTCAGTCAATGAGGCCAGCTGCAGCCATCACCACGATGTTATCCCAAAAGACGCTTACTGAACACTGTTGGTGTTACATAACAACTGTCATCATAGAGCTCAGAACTGAGTATTCTCACCCAGAGTTAAATTCCCTTGAGGTATACATTGGATTTCACCATCTTTCATCGCTGCCCACCAAGTATATCCAGGTCCCTGAGTGAAAGCAACCCCACAAATAGGTTTGCCTTTGCCTGAAGCAGGAAATACCCACACAGTTTTCCCCAACAAATTCCTTTCACACACCAGAGGGACTTTATCCCCTTCTACTGTATGTAAAAGGTCAGACTGGGCAGGACCAAATTGATCAATAGATCCCCTGGTGTTAACTGACCAGCTAGCTTGTGCTAAATGCTTGTCCCAATCTTTAAAACTTCCACCACCCATTGCTTTCAGAGTAGCTTTCAATAGCCCTTTGATTCGTTCAGCTTTTCCAGAGGCTGATGCATGATAGGGAATATGATATACCCACTCAATATCATGTTCCGTAGCCCAGTTGTCTATAAGATTGTTTTTGAAATGAGTCCCATTGTCTGAATCAATTATCTCTGGAGTACCGTGTCACCACAAAATCTGTTTTTCAAGGCCCTGGATAGTGTTCTGGGCAGTGGCATGAGGTACTGGATATGTTTCCAGCCACCTGGTGGGTGGTTGCTTCCACCATTGTGAGCACATAATGCTTACTCAGGCAGGTTCGAGGGAGTGTCATATAATCAATCTGCCAGGCCTCTCCAATTCATACGTCGACCATCATCCTCCGTTCCACAAAGGTTTCAACCATTTAGCTTGGTTGATTACAGCACATGTTCCACAGTCATCAATAACCTGCGCAACAGTGTCCATAGTTAAACTCACCCCTCATTCACAAGCCCACTTGTATGTTGCATCTCTTCCTTGATGACATGAGGTGTCAGGAGCCCACTGAGCAAAAAGTAGTTCCCAGTCTAGGTCTATTTGGAACACGTTTGCAGCCTCATCCACTTGCTGATGTTACGATGTTCCTCAGTGGCCCAGCTTTCAGGTACATGAACATCTATCTGTGATGTGGAGAAATGCCAGGCCTGTAAGGTTTGACATAAGCAAAGTAAAGCAATGTGTTTATCATGCCCTGGATAGAGCAAGGACAAGATCTGAATAGCTCACTCATCTGGCAAAAAACAGCAAAACATTAAGAATGCTGGTATCTGCTTCTCCCTTCTACAAACCTTGCAAGGTGAAAGAACAGCTGAAACAGGGAGCCTTGTGGCAGCAAGATGGCTCTGTTTTGGCTAAAGAGTGAGGAACCAAGCAGAAAAACACTTTCAGCACAAAACTCTGAAGGCTACAATGCCCTGGAGTGAAACTTTTGCTTGTTTATCTAGAAAATTCATATTACAGTTAACACCCCTGCTTACGTTAGTGAGAATTATAGAGATCATGCTATACATATATGACTATATTACTCAACTCTCCACCTAAATCTTGCTATATGTAACCTGTGACAGGGGAAACAGAATAAAAAGAGGATAATAAGGGGTAAAAATTGAGAGAAACAGACTGAAGATCTAGAAGAGACGGTCGATGGGCTGTGCTCCTCCTCCTCCACCCAAGACAGGGATGGCTTCTTAGTAAGAATTGCGCCTTCATCCCTGGTGAAGAATACCCGGGAAAACTCAGCCAGCATTATTATATTAGTGATACTGCAGTAAGTGTATTTATCAATGGCAATTTCGTACTTCTGTTATTTGCCGCCTTAATTAACCACCTATATTTGAAACTTTGCGAAACTATTTCAGTGAGAGCCCCTGGGAGGGCTCTGACAGGCAAACGTCACATCCTTACTCTTAAGAAATTTGAAAATTATTGTAATCTACAGCACTGAAGTCTTTAAAAACAACATGTCACTCTTGTACCCTTATATTGTAAGTATTTAAGAACAAAACGATTTTTTTTTTCTTAAGGTGACATGACGTACCTTTACAACTAGTTTCTCTAGCCAGTCAGCAATGCCTTCCCACAATGCAGCAGTCCAATTAAGTTTACCTCTGTGCTGCCAGTTATTTTGCTTCCACTGTTTTAACCATCCCCACAAGGCATTCACCACAGCGTAGGAGACAGCATAGAGGTAGAGCACTGGCCACTTTTCTCCTTCAGCAATCCCTAGGCTAGTTGGATGGCTTTAACCTCAGCAAATTCACTTGATTCATCTTCTCCCTCGGCTGCTTCTGTGACTTGTCCACACTGCAGCACTCCACATAGCAGCCTTCCACTTCCAATGATTTCCTACAAGGCAGCGCGAACCATCAGTAAATGGGTCATACTGCTTTTCATTATCTGGTAGTTGGTTATATAGTGGGGCTTCTGCAGCACTGTTACCACTTCTTCTGGTGGCATTATAAAGACTTCACCTTCTGGCCAGTCAGTGATGACTTCTAAGATTCCTGGACAATTGGGATTTCCTATTTGGGCCCGCTATGTGATTAATACGGCCCATTTACTCCGTGTAGCATCAGCGGCATGGTGAGCAGAAGGAACCCCTTGAACATCCAGCCCAGAACTGATAATCATGGTGCCAGGAGGAGCTGTGGCTCAGTACCAATCACTTCCGAAGCAGCTCTAACTCCTTCATATGCTGCCAGTATTTCTTTTTCAGTTAGAGTATAGTTGACCTTGGAGCCTTGGCATCCTCAACTCCAAAATCCAACAGGTAGACCTCAGGTCTCCCCTGGTGCTTTCTGCCACAAACTGCAGGTAGGACCACTATCCCCAGCTGCAGTATAGAGTATAGTTTTAATGCCCTGTCCTGTTCGGACTGGCACAGGGGCTACCGCATGTACAATCTCTTGTTTCATTTGTTCAAAAGACTGCTGTTTTTCAGGGCCTCAATTAAAACTGTTCTTCTTTCAGGCCACTTCATATAATGGTTTCACAATCTGGCTGTAAACGGGAATATGATTTGCCAGCAATCCACAACACCTAGGAAAACTCATGTCTTCTTGTTATTTGGTGGGGACATAGCTGTTACTTTGTTAATTATGTCCATCGGCATCTGGCAACACCCATCTTACCATCTAATTCCTAGAAACCGAATTTCTTGTGCAGATCCCTTGACCTTGCCTTTTTTGATGGCAAAACCAGCTTCCAGAATAATGTGAATTACTTTCTCCTCTTTCTCAAAAACCCCTGCTGTATTACCCCATACAATGATGTCATCAATATATTGCAAACATTCAGGAGTTCCACCCTTTTCTAGTGCAGACAGAATCCATCCATGGCAAATGATTGTGACTGTGTTTCCACCACTGGGGCAGTGGATTTCAGGTGCACTGGAAACCTCTCCAGGTGAAAGCAAACTTTGGCCTGTACTCCAGTGCCACAGGAAGAGAGAAAAATGCATTAGCAATATCAGTAGTAGTGTACCACCTGGCTGCCTTTGACTCAGTTCATACTGAAGTCCTAACATGTCTGGCACAGCAGCACTCAGCGGAGACGTCACTTCATTCAGGCCACAGTAGTCCACTGTCAGTCCCCACTCTCCATCGGACTACTACACTGGCCACACGGGACTGCTAAAGGGTGAGTATGCCTTGCTGATCACTCCTTGGTTCTGCAGTTGACAGATGAGCTCATGAATGGGCATCAGTGAGTCTCTATTACTGCGACATTCTTGCCGGAGCACTGTTGTAGTAGCATAGGCACCTTTTGTTCTTCAGCCCTCAGCACTCCCACAACAGAAGGGTCCTCCGTTAAACTGGGCAGGATAGAGAGCAGTTTAATTTCTTTTGTCTCCACCGCCACTACACCAAACATCCATCAGTACCTTCTCGGGTCCTTGAAATACCCTCTTTTGAGATAATCTACATCGAGAATACATGGGGCACCTGCGCCAGTCACAGTAGGGTGCCTCTTCCACTCATGTCCAGGCTCATTTCTGCTTCCACTACTGCCAGTTCCTACAATCCTCCCGTCACTTCAGAAATACAAATGAAGTCTGATCCTTTGTAATTTGATGGCATTAAGGTGCAATTTGCACCAGTGTAAACCAAAGCCTTGTATTTCTGTGGTTCTAACACGTCAGGCCATCAAACCCACACAGTCCAATACACACTGTTGTCCCTTTCTTCCCTCTGGCTGGAGGCAGGGCCCCTCTAATTTTGAACAGAATGTCCGTCATCAACATTCGTGTCCGAGCAGCTCGAGTGGGCTACACCCTCATCACTGTTACTTACATTTCCTGAATCAGGATCTAAAGCCCATCTATGATGTCTGGGGGGCTGGACTCTGGAAACTGGAGCAGCACTTCTCCTGGAAGGGCTCCTTTTTGTGGTTATTCTACCTTGCAATTCATTCCCATGCGCCTGTAAGACTGACGTAGGTTTTTCATCCCATCTTCTCATGTCTTCCCCATGACTCTGCAGGAAAACCCACAGGGTACCTCATGAAGTGTGTGGTTTCTCTTGAGCAGGCCTTACAGGAAAATGCTTCCTCCTGACAGCCGAGACACACATTTATACGTATAGAGATTGGAACCTCTCCTGCAATGGGACAATACTTCCAACGCTTTACCAAGCAATTCTATGGATTTATCAGATGTCTGTTCTGCAGTAGAGACGCCAGCCCATTAGAAGGCAGAGAGATTATCTGCATATTGCTGCAGCCGGTCATCCATTTCACCCACTGTTGGTGCCTCATCATCCTTCCAACTAAATAATGCCAATGTGTTGACATATGAGAGTGGCACGCTTAGCACTCACTTGTGCCACATGGGTCTGGTGAGCCTGTTGCGTGGATGTACCAGTGTCTGTGTGTCATCCAAGTCAGCAAAAATCAACTCCTGCACAGCTGTTTCTCTCAGATAATTCATACCTCTCTTGAAGGTTGTTCACTTGCATGGGTAGTACATGACATCATCTATAAAGGGATACCTGTTCCTTACACTCAACAGGAGTCACCTCCAAAGAGAGAGGATCTGCCTGTTTTCCAAGACCTCTGTCAATACCTGTTTCTCTTGCAATTGGTCACAGCTGTTTGGCTTCTCTACCACTTAAGTCAACAAATTCTATTCAAATTGTAGTATTTGTGTACATGTGTTGTGGTAAAAGAGGCAGAGGTCAACAAAGAAAAAAAAATATGGCCCGGCTTAAATATCACTTCCAGATCCACTCAGATAAATCCTGGGCTTTAATTACTTAATCTGACTGCCAGGTAGCTGCTTACAGGCACTTTCAAGTTTTGGTTTCTCTTCTTAATTAATGAACAAACATGTTAAGGCAGAAGGGAGAGAATAATTTCAATGTTTTTGTTGATTTAAAAAGCTAACAGTGGATTCCAGGGAAAAAAAGGGAGTCTGATTTCTCGAGTACATCTAAATGAACACAAATCTCTTAAACTCAGGCCATCAAATGCCATATAAAACACCTGTACTTTATACTTATGAACATCATTCATTGTTAGTATGATGTAAGGCATGTTTTCTAAAAGCAAGTATTAGGGTAATAAGGGTGTTCAATTTTGCAAAACAAGTTGCTAACATTAACCATGCCAAATGTACAAGTGATTTCAGGTGTTGGAAATTACAAAGGGATTTGGGGCTTCAAAATGGCAGAGGGATTTAGCCACACAACTTCGATTACTCTCAAAGATAGTTGAATGGCTAGGTGCCTTGCTTAACTTTATAAAACTTTTTGTCTTTTAAAATCAAAGCCTAATACTAACTAGTATTTGATCTCAGCTTAGTTTTTCTTCCAGATGTTTCAAATCGGCAAGGAAAGAGATTAGTGCCTAACCTTCTGTTCAGTTACTTTGCTTCTTCCCAGTTGCCTTTTCCTATTTATGCTAATAAAAAAATACTAATAATAGCCTTTAAGCATTATTATGTTCCTAAGAACCAAAGCGAAGCCTGCTTGAGTTTACTTAGCAAGACCCTTTTTATTTGGGAACACATGTACATGCTGCTTAATTGTGAAACAAAAGTACTGAAAGAAAGATCCAGCAACCAAACAAGCGGCTGAAATGGTCCATAAACTCTGCTTATTCCAAATTAGCATTGTGGGTAACAATAGTGTGCTGTGTTTTCATCTTCAATTGCGTATATTAACAACTACACATGCAAAACAAATTCCCCTTTGTGGAGAATGAATTATGTAAATGTAATTTATAGCATTCATTTGGACTTGTAAATTTAATCCACTCAAACATAAAAAGGTTTTCGTGCACTGAATATTCCTGAGGTTGTTTAATATGCTTAAAATAAATATTGAGCAGCTGACAGAAAAACATGCCTTCCATATCACAAAAGCTGTTTTAAAACAATAATTTAAGTGCCTAATTAATATTTACTACCTAGGGATGAAACTCCTAAGTAAATTTTCTTTCTAAAATATAAATTGTGCAATATATACAGGTGGCAGTGAATAGATTGCAAATGCGCAAGGTAAAGGCACATTATAAATGCTGCTATATTCAAAAATACTTGCCATGAAATAAGAGTAGTTGATACAAAAGAGACTTCAAGTTTCAGGTCCTCGGCATACGAAGACCTTCAGCATTTTCCACCAGCTCCCAAGTTTCATGAAAGTAAAGGTAGTATATTTTTCCAAAACAACTTCTCTTTAAAAGGATTTATTTCAGTAATGCACCATCAAATGCTTGTTCACCAAAAAAGAAACACAGTGAGGCTCAGCCCCAAACACAACAGTGAGGTTGCTGCATTGTAGCAGTTGGGCTCCCCTGTACTTGTGTCTTTCTTTCACGAGCAACTGCTTCAGCTTCTGCTCTGATCCGTACTTCAAAACTTGTTAAACTGTACAAGATGGAACTAGCTTGTCTTTCCTTTTGGTTCTAAAATTCAAAAAAGAAATTTGCCTGTGTGAAATAAGGTAAATTTCCCAAATGAAAATAGTACCAATTTGTTTCCTTTGCTTTTCAGAGTGGAGAGAAGAAAGAAAAACATCCTTATAAGTGTGAGTTCTCTATGATTTCTCTTTTTAAAGTGCTTCTCCAAGTATCTGTCTCAGGGGCTATAACATGCTCTTTTACAATCAGTCGTCTTGCCCTGCTTTGGCCAAATCCTCCTTATCCTCAGTAATGGATTAGTTTGCACTTAGACTAGAAACAAAAAACTTGTGTTATTTTTCTGAGCACTATCTTTATTAAAAAAAATGTGTTTTGTAACTTCATCTTCATGCAGAACTAGCGACTGAATAATATTAAACCTTGCTTTGTGTCCAGCCAATTGTAAACAAGTCTGAGGAAATCAAGCCTCCCACCAGAAACATGAGATCCAGGCTTGACGGAATTAAACAAAGCTGCTTGTGGGGAGGACTTTTGTAATCTGATGACGGGTTTTTTTAAGGTTGAAGGGTGATGGGTCTGCTCATAATGGAAATTAATTTATATAAAGCCAGGGTTCTATCATGACCACTGAAAGAACTAAAATATAAAGCATCAGGATGTTGCAGAGGTAGAGGATCTGTCAGGTGCTTGACTGATGGCCATTAGTGTACACCGATGCCAGGGCTTGAAGAGGGTGAAGCGATGCTTTGGAAACCCCACCTGACCTGAAGGAGCAGTGATCATGGACAGTGGTGTAGCAGCATTGGTTTGTCTGAAATCTGATGAAGGCAATATATGAAAATCCAAGTAGTAACCTATATACAATATCCACCTAAATGTGAATCAATTTAAATTCTATATTACACATGCAAATAAAGGCAGTTGCATACAATAAGTTCATCTGAAGGTGCAATCATTCATAGGGTCTCAAATTCTCTTCTTTATAAAGAAAGGCAAAAATTACCTGCAGATGATCATAGTACATTGGAGGCATATTCGTATCATCTGCATGCACTGATGCCAGGAGGCACAGAGTTGCTGCTTTTCTATTATGAAGTTTAGACACATTTCACTTTTTTGTAAGCATTGAAGTTTAAGTAAACTGTCATGACAAATTGCCTTATTGCTGTTTAGTTTCTAATACATACAAATCCAATCCTGGAACTTCCGTAGTCTGTGAAAAAGAAAGACAAGAAAAAAATGTTTTAATTCAAGGCTACTTCTCATGGCTCACTGAAATTAGTTAAGGCTTACTAAATTACTCTTCTGCTAAAATTAAAACAGAACTTTGTGATTTCCCAAATCACGTGAACAGTTTGGACAAGAGCTATAACAGCTTTTGGAAGAGTCTTTAAGTACTCCAGCAGATATTTAATTCAGAAATAATTTTGGAATAGGGATCTGCACCACGCTCCTGAATTTTTTCTGAATCACTGTTGGCCATCTTTTAAGTGGGGTTCATACAAACTTGTTGTATAGCTCACTTAATATTCAGGAAAGCTTTGAGAATTCTAGCAAAGAGCATTTTCAAACAATTCATAGACTTTATAAGTTTAATATCTCTAAACTTTTTTTTCCAACTACTGTTATGTTATGATAGTTGTATACCTCCTCTGCACAATCTGTAGCAGGACTGCAGCATGAGAAAAATGAGGGAAATTAATTCTAGCAAAGTAGTTCTGTTTAGAGTACGCAGCACATCTTATCGCACTGATGCAAAAAGAAATTATAATATTACAGTTGCAACCAAGTGTATTGAAGCACAACACAGCAAAATGTTGGCAGCTGGCTCTTGCAAGAGTTCCTAGAACATACATTTCCCTATGTCTTTCCCTGCTATGACCTCCCAGCCAATTTTTAACAAAAAGGTATATGGTGCAGCTCAGAAACATTTGACAGCTCAGCTCCTTTCCTCTCTAATGAGCTTATAAAAGCTTTTGGCTGGTAATCAAGAGGACATTGATATCTCTTTGTGGATCTTTCAATTGAACATGGGGATAACAGAGAGAGACCTTAAAGATGCCTGGGTCCTATCCTTTTAAGATAATTAATAGATATGAAGAGATGACATCCATGTGACTCTGCTATGAAAATGATCCAGGGGGACTCAACAGCCACCACAGAAGGCATCACATGGAGAGAAACTTGGAGCATTAGCTGTCCTCAGTAACTGACACCTGAACCTGCTGGACCATTTCTTTTGGTGTGAGACACAGGAGGACAGAGATCACGCAAGTCCGTGGCAAGCAGGGATCATCATCATCAGGAGTCCCTGGTGGCAGGAGAACAGGATGCAATGGTGGATACCAAAGAGCAAGAGCTCATCTAGCTGCAACCTGTCATGGGAGAAGGGACAGTCAAGGGTAGGACTGAGGATGAAGACCAGCTCATGTACAGGGACGAACTGCGGATCGGGAGACTTGTCAAGGCTGAGGGCCTGCGCTATGTCTTCAGGAGAGGGGCATACTCACAGAAGGAGAGTATGAAGAGAAAGGAGTTCTTACTACATTTCCTTTAGCTATTACAAAACTTAGAATTTTACTCGTGCAAGAAAGAAAGAGATTCTTCACAGAATGTGACACCTAAGAATTAAAAGGTGTAATCAAGAAAATCTTTGATGCAGCAGTTCTGCCACAGGTCTCATATTTCTTGCCTAAAGCCTGGCAGGAAATCTAGTATTGTCTTGGTAAACTATCCCAATCCACTCTTCTGTGGCATGAGTGACCTAGTAATTTGCTGTGCCCAGCAGTTAGTGGCATAATGGCACTTTAATATGTATGCTCCTGTGAAGCTGCTGAAAAAAAGGCCATGCAGTACCTTGCAAGACCAGCTCTGTGCAACTCACATGCTTCCTCTCCTCCTTACTCTCCACAAGCACCCTTGAGTCTCCTTGTCCGTAGACTGCAGCCAGCCTTCTCCATTCCTGCCTTCATTCACAGGACACGCCTATGATGTCGCTGTAAATCATCCCATGCATAAGTACTGTCAGGCCTGACCATACAATGCAGCAGGGATACAGCTCCACCTCTAAAAAAAAGGAAAAAATATACCACAAAACCTTCACAGACCCAAAGCTGCCATTTTGACATTGACTACCCCCAATTATTTTTTTATATAACAGATTGTTTTGGAAAGTGAATAATACCACCACTTCTTTCCTTAAGTAAGGCCTTTAAATATAGGATTTGTAACTTAATTACAGCATTCTCACTTTATTACCACTAGTGGGCCTGCCAGAATTAAAAAGTCTGCTATGTCTTTTACCTAATATGTAAATTGTTCCTGGAACATAATAAGAATTCCATTTTACTATTACAAATTCAAGCACAAGATACCCAACCAGCTTGGGTTTTATTTCTTTTAGCTAACAAAAATATATGTTACCTCTAAGAGAGGTGGAAATTTGAAAGTCAACACAGTGGTCTTCCAGTATGAACCATAAATAGAAATGAATTAGTTTTATTTGAAATAAAAAAAGCTCATGGTTATTGCTGACAATATTTAACAGCTTCGCCTTTGTTAATTGCAACAGTAACAAAACCCCTTTTTTCTGCTTCAGAACGTGTCTTTGTGTTTCAGAGTGTCTAACAGTGTTGTGGTATAGCTTTGGAATAAAAAATTAAGAATGGTTCTGTCATATCAATAATCATGTACTTGTCAGGGAAGGCTTGATAACAGCAGGAAGGACAGGATCCACAATGTACCTAAGTAATGTTATTCCCAGAACTTCGAAGTTCTAATACTGAAATACAGAGCCACTAACTCTGGCAATTATCAAAACCTGTTTCCAGATAAATTACCTACTAAAATAAGTGTGCATTAAAGGTTGTCTTTAAAAAACAAGTAGAATTGAAGTCAAATCAAATCATAAGCAAAGCCCCCTCCACCCCCAAATTTAAACAGCTATTTTTAGTTTTGTTTCAAGCTCTGAGTTCCTGGGGAGAAGATTTGCCCAGGGAAACAAAAAACACACAGCTTTTCTGTATCATTATCAGAAGAGCTTTCACAGAGTAAACTGTTTTATTTATAGTAGATGTTGTGCTTTGAAACATATCAGACTGTCAGATTTCAGGGCCACAAAGGAAGCAGAAAAGGAGCATGCAATGAAGCCAGTGCATCTTTGCAGGGGAGGGTTCATGCTTGTGCTGCTAGCTCTTTGGGCTCTTGCACTGACCCTGAACAGGACTCTGTTGCACGGGAGCCAGTGACCCACAGCACGTCTAACCCAGGCAAGCACTGCTCAGCCAGCATGTCCTCTCAGCTGGGCTGTGCCGTGCTGTTCCGTGCAGCACGCCTCCCTTGGCCGCAGGACAGACCCAGCCCACGCACAGTGCTGGAGGAGCCTGTGGCAGCTCCTGCTCAACACCACAATGACACCTCCTGTGTGGCCTTGCCCTTATTTGACAGTGAGGCAAGGAGTTCTCATGGGAACATCCTTTAGACACAGAATTGTTTTCTTGTAAGGAAATTATACATGACTTCAAGTGACCGAAAGGGAGAGTCTCTCCCCAGGGACAAGATCAGCTCAGCGCAGTGTGCCATAGGAAAGTCCATCGGGGTTCCATCCAATGCTGCATGAACACGGGGTGCCCAGCACCTGAGGGGACACAAGATACTACTCACTACCTATAGTCCTCTTTTTATTCTGTCCTATTAAAGCAGTTACCTTATTAAAAAAATTTGTTGTTGGGCCTTTCTCACTAAGATTCAGAAAGATCCCTGCACCGGCTTGCTCTCACCTCCTGCCACCTCCCACCTCAATGCAGAACAACTCTTATCTCAGCCAGCAACAGCTCTGGAGATGGTGGCCAATTACTTCTAAAAGGGGAATTTGTTATTAGAAATTGAAAACTCTCTAGGGAGCCTATTCCAATGTTTGACCACTCTCGCAGTAAAGAAACGCTTCCTAATGCCAAGGCTGAACCTCCCCTGGTGCAGGTTTGAATCATCCCCGCACGCCCTGGCACTGGATCCCAGGGAGAAGAGCTCAGCAACTCTCTCTCCCCTTCCCCTCCTCAGGCAGCTGTAGAGAGCAATGAGGTCACCCCTCAGCCTCCTTCTCTCCAAACTAAACAAACCCAGAGTCCTCAGCCCCTCCTCACAGGACATGCCTTCCAGCCCTTCCACCAGCTCTGTTGCCCTCCTCTGGACACGTTCAAGGACCTTCACATCCGTCCTAAATTGTGGGGCCCAGAACTGCACACAGTGCTCGAGGTGAGGCCGCACCAACACTGAACACAGCGGGATTATCACCTCTCTTGACCGGCTGGTTGTGTTGTGTTTGGTGCATCCCAGGATGAGGTTTGCCCTCCTGGCTACCAGGGCACGCTGCTGACTCCTATTGAGCCTGCTGTCCACCGGCACCCCCAGATCCCTTTCTGCAGGGCTGCTCTCCAGCCACTCCTCTCCCATTTATACTTGTGTCCAGCATTACTCCATCATCCCAGGTGCAGAACCAGCATTTGAACTTGTTAAAATTCATGCCATTGATAACTGCCCAATGCTTCAATCTATCTAGATCCCTCTGCATGATATCTTGTCTCTTGAGAGAGTCAACAGCACCTCCCTTTGTATCAATAGCAAACTTGCTAAAAGTACATTCAACTCCTGCATCCGGACCACTGATAGAGACATTGAACAGAACTGATCCTAGAATTGAGCCCTGAGGAACACCACTGGTGACCGCTCAGCAGCCAGATGTAGCCTCATTCTGTACAACCCCTTGAGCTCTGCCACTCAGCCAGTTCTTCATTCAGTGCACCATCAACCTGCTCATCCCACAGCTGGACAACTTGTTCAGAAGGATTCTGTGAGGGACAATATCAAAAGCCTTACTAAAATCCAGGAAAACTACATCTACTGCCTTCCCTTTATCCATTGGGTGGGTGACCTTATCATAGAAGGATATCAAAGTAGTTAAACAGGACTCTCCCTTCGTGAACTCATGTTAACTGTGCCTGATGATTGCATTGTTCTTGAAATACCTTACAATAGTACCCAGTATAATCTTCTCCATAATTTTCCTAGGTACTGAGGTTAGAAAAACAGGTCTGTAGTTCCCTGGGACTTCCCTCATGCCTTTTTTGTAGATTGGAATAATATTGGTTAGCTTCCAGCCAGCAGGGACCTCCTCAGACCCCAAGGACCTCTGGTAGATGATTGAGAGGGGTCCTGCCATAACATCCGTTAGGTCCTTCACAACTCTGGGTTGAATCCCATCAGGCCCCATGGACTTGCGAACATTCAGCTCATACAGCTGGTACCTTACAGTTACAGAGTCCACAAGTGGAAAGTCACTGTTGCCACACTCATGGTTCTCCAAATCAGGGGACCGGGCAGAACAAAGTCTATCAGTATTGTTAAAGACAGAGCCAAAAAAAGCACTGAATGTCTCCATTTTTTCTTCATCCCTATTAGTTAGATGATCATCTTCAACAAGTATCAGTCCAATGTTTTCTTTAGACCTCCTCTTGCTATTAATGTACTTTAAAAAGCCCTTCTTGTTATTTGACCCAATATCGACCAGTTTCAACTCTAACTGAGCTTTGGCCCTTCGTGCCTTCTCCCTGCGTGTATGAACCACATCCCTGTGACCTTCCTGTGATTGTACAATTTTGTTCTCCTCTTGAGCTCCACGAGGCTCTCAATCACATCATCACTGACTGTAAGGTCTGTATAATCAAACCTCTCCCTTACACATAGTGCGACACCTCCACCTCTCCTGCCCTGCCTCTCCCTCCCGAACAGCCTGTAGCCCTCCATCCCAGTACTCCACATGTGGCATCATTCTATCCTGAAGCCAGATATCGATATCCTCAGCTCACCTGTTTCTTCCAAAGTCTTCCCCCATTATCGGGAGAATAGTGAAAAACACTACTTGTGCTCCCAAATTTTTAAGCATTCTTCCCAGCACTCTGAAATCTCTTTTGATTGACCTCAGACTTTTTGTTGCACTACCATTTGCACCCATGTGAAAGAGCAGGAGTGGATAGTAGTCTGAAGGTTGTACTAGGCTCTTCAGTCCTGTGGTGATGTCCCTAATTTGGGGCCCAGAGGGGCAGCAAACTTCCCTGAAAAGAGGCACTGGTCTGCAAATGGGTGCTTCCATTCCACACAGGAAGGACTCACCAATGACCATTACTCACTGTCGTTTCTTCTTGGTTGGTCTTAATGCAGATTTTGTTGCGAGGGGTATGTAGCTTTAATGATCACAGAATCACAGCATAGTTGAGGCTGGCAGGCACCTCTGGAGATTGTCCAGTCCAACTCCCTGCTCAAAGGGTCACCTAGGGCAGGTTGCCCAGTACTTCAGTCCAGGTGGGTTTTGATTTTCCTAACCCTGTTCCTGCACATTCACATAGTGTGTCTATGTCCATTCTGAATTACCCAATGCCGCTTTCACCTCTTGAATGCACCTTTATGTGAGTTTTGTTACGAGCTCTTTATAAATAAAGAAAACAAGAGAAAATGGTCATGGTGTTTGAACACCAGCATCGTTAAAATACGTATTTCTATTAAAATAATAATGGTTTCAGACTGTATTTAGAAAATGTATTACCAAGGGAGCATCCTTCATTTTTTTAAAAGCATTAGGAGAACAACTTTGTAGTGAAGGAAAGGAGTGACTAGGATATTTTGTGCACAAAATTGATTCCACAGGATGAGAAGAAAGGTGGATGTAACCCTAAGACAGTGGAAGGAAAATGACTTGTCTGCGGGCTGAGTTACTTAAGAATCAAGCAAAATTTTCAGAAGTACTAAAGACACCAAGGACCTCTTTCATCTGTCGCTGCCTTTGCATATAGTGAAATTATAATTGTTGCTCTCCCTTTTCCAGATCTTGTATCATCTAGCCCCTAGATTTGTGTTGGCAAGGAATCCTATTTGGTACACAAGGAAAAGTGTCCATAAGTGGTCATTTGCAGAACTGGGGCCCAAGACTATTAGATGCTTATAAAGAGAACCTGTCTCTCTCTGTTTAAAAAGTGCTTAACAAAGTAACTCCATAACTCAATAAATGCTAGTAAAATTCAAACATTAAATTATAATAATGCTATAGTAATTTCAGTGATCTAGTCTGTGTTTCTTTTTTTTTTTTTTTTTTTACATGCTGCAGTCTTGATAGTTCTTAGCTTAACATTTTTATACTTTTTAAAATTTAAAGATTGGGACATTAAAATTTTTAAGTTTGTGCAACATTTTTACCTTTGTAAAGTCACCATTTACCAATAAAATGTATCCATAAATAAATAAGATGTTTTCTTCATGATGCAGTATCAAACAAAAGGACAAGAAATGGAAAGTTAGGTCACATATTATGTGACTCTTAAGAGAACCGATTTTAAATGCTCACTAGGACACTGTGACATTGAAAAATGAGAATCAAGGGAAAATAATATGCAGAGGTTTCAGTTTAAACCAATGTTTACTGATATAACTCCACTTGTGGATACGGCTTTAAGTATCAATCAACATCTTAACATGCAGGCCTTAAGTACAAGCTGTTATGTTGAATGGATATTATTGCCTTTGGAAGTTTTATTCTCTGACTATCTGAAGACCAACAACCTCTTTAAGAGAAGCCTACATTTTACATAAAAACTCATTATTTAGCAGTTAAATAACATCAGACCTCACTAACCTCTACACTTCCATGAGATCAGAAACACCATGGCAAAATCTGCTGTTGCATAAGGTTATTACTCATTCTGACCACCTGCTTTCAAGATCCTTTGCCAAATCTCTTCTTGGTCAGTTTTCATCCCTGAAAAAATCAAGAGCTAGGAAGTACCACGTCTTCAAAGAGTTTTCGTTACAAAGGTGGGGAAAAGAGTGTTTACTGCCCCGTGTCTTGATTTTCTCTGTTTAATAACGTTTAGTACTTGCAGCTCCCTTTCAGTTCACTGATACAACACCTGTGCACACTTGGGACTTCTTAAATCCAGGCCATCTTTATTTAGATTCTTTTTTTTTAAAAAAAAGGATTTAAGCACTGTCCAGACACTCAGGTTTGAAGTTATTGACCACACTAAGTAGATTATTTTAATAGCAGGATTGAAAACCCACCAGTTTAGAAATTTGCAGCATTTATTTTTAAAATGACCTAAAACTGTTTCATTCCGTAATGGCAATACCTAGCCCAAATTATTTATTTGCAGGTATTTACAGATCTAAAAAACTTTGGTAAAGAAAAAAAATGTGTGTTTACTCACTTATAACTCACCCCTATGTATATGAGAGCAAGACAAATTTTCAAGGCTTGCATATTACCTTTAATAAGCTGCTATCTACAGGGTTACTGCTCCTATGACAAGGAGAGAAGTATGACAGAGTTACAATCTACTATGCTGCTCAGCAAAAGAAACATTAGTGCTACAAATGCCTCTTCTCATTGAAGTCAATATTATTTTGTCATGAACTGCAGTGACAGCATTCTTTTGCCCCTAGCAAATAAAAATGCTCAAAGTAAGGAAGAAATCTAATCATGGGAGAGAGACAACGCATAATGATCAAATCTTCAATTACTCAATCAGCTATACAACATAATCATATAAGGCTTTTCCTGCCCTTTCCAGTAAGGTACATTAATAAATAGCCTCCTTTAAACAAATACAGCTAAGATGTACTCTAAGACTAACTGGATCTAGTTAATGAATGTATTATAACATATGCATGAGGAGGTGCTTTTTGCATCTTAACAGTGATTTGAAATTGTCTGGGTCACCTGGACATGTGTATTTTTTAAATGTCATTGGTGAAAGAAAATCGATTAAATTTAATGTTATAGTAAACAGGAGGCTGCTGTGGATGAGTCTATAGTTTAACAACAGATGGTACAAGTTAAATCTATTTATTAGCAGTCACTTGGCAGGGAGACTGAAAAAGAGAAAGAAAAGAGACAAACAGATGCCAGGTGTAACATAGCACTCAATATAATAGTTCCACAGCTTAAAACTAAAATACATTTAATTTTCCTGTCGCTCTCACACAAATTTCCCTTAGACTTCCATTAGAAATTTTAAAAATATACTGTTTCCAATTACAAATTTTAAAAACCTGCACAACACTTACTTCAGGATATTAGTTTTCCACTGCTGAAAACCAGGAAAATTATGATTACTCCAGTGGAAAATCAAGGACCAGAAGTAAGGCAAAGTCATCAAACAGTGATGGACAGCTAGTTTGTCATGGCAAAGATGACTAGCTTAACTGCCCGTCAAGTGCTTTTACACTAAACTCACTCCCCTCTTTGTTTATTGTTCCACTGCACTGTAGTTCTTTAAGAATTAGGACCCCATTTTTCACAGACATTACTCTTGATTTCCCTGTGAAGTTTCTGAAGGGATGAAAAAAAACATTATTTCTTTTTTTAACTTTGTTTGTAGCCTCAAAACCTAGTGGGCAACACAGTGGTCTGTGTGTTCAGAAGATAACTATCCTACTATTGTTCCCTTAGAGCTCGTGAAAATGGCAATGCGTTTCTTTTAAAGGGGACAAGGCTGCTAACTCTAGTGCTAATAATATGGTGACCATCTCTCTGATTTTTTCTGCCTCTTCTTTCACATGGAGTTCATGGGAAAAAGGGTATCTTGGTCATCATTAAATCAATCTCACTCATATCCTTTCATAAGTGAGAAATTAATTCTGATTGACACTGATGATAGGAACTGTATCCTGGCCTTGGTCAAACCTAATTACTATTTCATGTGGTGTCGCACTCCATTATTGTTCCCAGGTAATGTGGCCTCCTTTTTGCTCAGCAACCTTTATAGGCAGCTCCTCGTTAATGAATAGTAAGAGCTGAAAAAACCTACAACGAGTCTCAAATGACCTCTTTTGCATTGTAAAAAGACACGTGGATTGATAAATACACTAGGACGTGTTATTATCCATTATTCAGTTCTACAATTAGTGAACACCTGGCATGGAGAAGGTGAGATGGCTGTTTACTTCCCATCAGTATTAATGTTGATTTCCAACATACAAGAGAGAGCACACTAGTTTCACCCTTTTAGAGACAAAAATGTGAAACAAAAATTATTTTACCTAGTATTAAGAGTTAAATATTTAAATATCGACTTTAAAGGTTATGGCTTACATGTCTTTTCTTAAAGTATCATTTATATGAGGCTCCCTTATGGAGCTGACATAAGACTAACAAGGATTGTGAAAGGTCAGTCTATTGCAAATCTACAAAATAACAAGGAGATAGGTCAAGGAGGTATAACACTGCAGTTGGGTATAGCCAGACAAAGAACATTTTGTTTTGTCTAAATGATATTATCCAGTAAACCTGAAAAAAATGAAGGCTTATTAAAGACTTAAGAGGAAGAAAAAAGAAAGAAGTGTTAAGGATTATGTTATAGATACCAAAAAAGCCTCACTCATTTATAGTGCCACTCCACATAAAGCCCAAACTGGCCGATGTGTTAGTAAACAAGGGATAGTCAACCACAAAACTCTAAGGCACAAAATGTTTTGCATAATAAGCACCTCTTAAAATGACAGTGTGAGAAGATAGGCTGGAGTCTGTCAGTGCAACCTGCAGCCTTTTTCACATCTGAGGATATTTCAGCTGACTTCAGTGGACTGCTGAGGTTCGCTGTTCTCAGTTTGTGGTTAAAAGGCACTGATCATTAGAATTGGGACAGGGTGACAGAGGCATTGATGTTATTCCAGCTCACAAAATGTGGTGTCTAAAGCCCAACAACACAGCACTGCTTTTGTACCACCCTCTCATAAGAGAAAGCATGTTTTGGTTTTCCTTTCCTGTTCTTGCTTCCCATCCTACCTTATCTATAAGATGCACAGAGCCTGGCAGCCAGACACAACAATGCTGTTAGGAAGGGCAGGATCAATGTCAGTGCCTCTGGCTGGCCAGACTGCAGGAGCCCACAACTCAACACAAGCAGGTCTTCCTTTTTTCACCAGGTAAAATGTTTTTCAGACCAGGCTTTGAAAAAATCGATGCTGTCTTTTGAAGAACAAGTAGCGATAGCTGCTGTCTTCAGACACACAGTTGTATTTCACATGTACAGATGATTTTGTCTCTGCTTTAATGCTAGGATAAAATAAGTAATACAAATATGTGAAGTTTTATTAGTCATGAAAGTCACATCTCCCACTGACACCTCAAATGCATATGCATTATCATCTTTATGGCTTTGGTATCAATGCAAGTTCAAAAGACAGTAAGTTTTTAATAAACCCTTTTTATTAATATCTGTACTACCAATCAGCACGTTTATCAATGCTTCAGTATTTAAATGGCACCAAAAGTCTTATAGACTGTTACACCCTGACTGAAACCAGTTCTTTCGCAAGTACTGCCCCAGCTGTTCTTTGTGGACGCTTGTGTCAATGGAAGAAGTGCGTTGCTGCATCTGAAGACAGCATTAGAACTGGGGAAAATGCTGCCACTTTTACAGAGGAAGCGTATCTCTAGAGGTGAAAAATACTACAGGACACACAAATGAACAGAGTGAGAGGCTGTTCAGGTGGCCCAAGGAGGCAAAACAAGACTGGTGAAGATAAGTTCTGTGAAATACCTCTTCAGTGTACAGACATTAAAAATAAATGTAGTCTCCAGGCACTTGAAAACTTAATATAGTAATAAATTTGCTATAGACTGACATGCAATGTTGCAGGCACTGTTCTCCTAACCCTAAACTTGCTTGCTGGGTGCTCAGTCTCAAATTCACCTGAGGAAAGGCGTATGAGTGCATTTTCTTTGGATTGGTCAATTAATAAGCATAATGCTTTAGATTTGGCTAAGTGTACCAAATTATGCCCTTGGATAAATGGATGTGATTGTCCTGAAAGTCCTCACAAGCGAAAATCCTGTGCAAGTCAATAGACACCCATTTACTGTCTGTTCTGACAATCCTACAAGTGCCAGGAGGCAAACAGAGAAACTTCTTTTCCAGCCTCTTCAAAGTTAAATAATGCTGCCTTTTAACTGCTCTTTAAACTCATCAGATCTGTTTGTGGTCATCTGTCATGTGTATTACTTTAGTGTCTGGGCATTTAGGTCAAGACTGGGTATGCATCTGCTAGGGCCATACAAAAGCAAGATGAGAAGCTGCAGGCAGGAAGTGCATCTATTTGCTGAAGTACATTCCACTTTAAAAGAAGGCTGGTATAAGGTCTCCCCAGAGCCTTCTCTTCTCCACTCTGAACAACCTCAACTCTGTCAGCCTGTCTTCATAGGAGAGGTGCTTCAGTCCTCTGATCCTCTTCATGGTGTTCCTCTGGACCTGCTCCAACAGGTCCATATCTTTCTCATATTGGCAGCCCCTGAGCTGGATGCAGTACTGCAGGTGGGGTCTCATGAGACCGGAGTAGAGGGGGAGAATCATCTCCCTCAACCTGCTGGTTATGCTTCATTTGATGCATCCCAGGATATGGCTCGCTTTCTGGGCTGCAAATGCACATTGCTAGGTCATGTTGAGCTTCTACTCAGGGCTAGTCTCAATTCATTCTCTGTCCAGCCTGTATTTGTGTTTGGGCTTGTGCCAACCCAGGTGCAGGACCTTGCACTTGGCCTTGTTGAACCTCAAGAGGTTTGCACGGGCCCACCTCTCCAGCCTGTCCAGGTCCCTCTGGATGGCCTCCCTTCCCTCCAGCATGCTGACGGCACCACACAACTCAACTGTTGCTGAGGGTGCACTCAATCTCACTGTCCATGTTGCCAACAAAGATGTTAAACAGCACCGGTCCCAATACCATCCCCTGAGGAACACCATTCATCATTGGTCTCCACTTGGCCATCAAGCTGTTGACCACAACCCTTTGAGTGCAACCTTCTAGCCAATTCCTTATCCACCAAGTGGTCATTCTGTCAAATCCATATCTCTCCAATTTAGAGACAAGGATGTTGCGCAGGACAGTATCAAATGCTTTGCACAAGTCCAGGTACATGACATCAGTTGTTCTCCCCTACCCACCAACGCTGTAATGCTGTCATAGAAGGCCACCAAATTTGTCAGACAAGATTTGCGCCTGGTGAAGCCATGTTGGCTGTCACCAATCACCTCCTTATTTTCCATGTGCCCTAGCAGAGTTTCCACAATGATCCACTCCATGGTCTTCCTGAGCACAGAGGCAAGAGTGGCTGGCCTATAGTTTCCCAGATCTTCCTTTTTTTCCCATTTTAAAAATCGGGGTTGTATTTCCCGTTTTCCAGTCAGCAGGAACTTCACCAGACTGCCACGACTTCTCAAATATGGTGGATAGTGGCTTAGCAACTTCATTGACCAGTTCCCTCATCAGGTCCCATGGACTTGTGCATCTTCAGTTTCCTTAGATGGTTTCAAACCTGATCCTCTCCTACAGTAGGTGGTTCTTCATTCTGCCACTTCCTGCCTTTGCCTTCTGTGAGTTGGACAGTGTGGCTGGAGCACTTGCTGGTGAAGACTGAGGCAAAAAAGTTGTTGAGTACCTCAGCCTTACCCATATCCCAGCTATTCAGGTCCTCTGTTTCCTTCCAGAGAGAGCCCATGTTTTCTCTCATCTTCCTTTTATCACTAGTGTACCTACAGAAACTTTTCTTGTTGCCCTTGATGTCCCTGGACAGATTTAATTCTATCAGGACTTTAGCCTTCCTAACCTGATCCCTGGCTGCTTGGAGAATTTCTTTATTCTTCTCGGGCTACCTGTTCTTGCTTCCACCCTCTGTAGGCTTCGTTTTTGTGCCTGAGTTTGTCCAGGAGCTCATTGTTCATCCATGCAGGTCTCCTGGCATTTTTGCCTGACTTCCCCTTTGTTGGAAGCTTCTGAGCTTGGAGGAAGTGATCCTTGAATACTGACCATCTCATTAAACCTGCTGTAAAGGTTTACTGTAGCATAGTACTTTGAAGTACAGTCCAAAATAAGTTTTCTCTTTTGGGACAATAAGAAAAATAGTAATCCATCTTTTTAAAGTAGTTACAGAATTCACTTTGACACACTAGTCACTTTTTCAAACTTGTTAATGTTATCTTGCCTTACTTCATTAATATGTATAAGCGTCCATTGCTTGCTAAGCACCATGTCAATATTTTACAAAGAGCTTTTAATCTTCTAGTGTCACTTAGTTGGATAGAAGTTCGATGTTAAGATAACATCACATTCCATAACTTAAAAAAAAAAAAAAAGTGGGGCTAATAAGGTTTAAGATGTTCTCAGGTTAATTATATTTGGCATTAATTCAAGAGCAGGTGTCTCCTTTCCTAATAGTGCTAATATTATAGGGAATCTCAATAATAGGGTCAGAGAAAAATGTGGTAGCTTCTTTTCTCTTTGACTTGGTGAAAAGCCATCAGTATTAGAGGCTAAAAATCAGCATTTAAACCAGTGTAGGTGCATGTAGAATCAGCTAGGAATTTACTGGGGTATACAGATTGCTTAAGCAGAGGAGAAAAGGACTAAAACACACTAGAATAGAACAGACTATCTCAATTGGAAGGGACCTACAATGATCATCTAGTCCAACTGCGTAACAGGGCTGAATTACAGAATCACAGAATGGTTTGGGTTGGAAGTGACCTTGAAGATCACCTAGTTCCAATCCCCCCTGCCATGGGCAGGGACACCTCTCACTAGACCAGGTTGCTCAAGGCTCCTTCCAAGGCTCCATCTAAGAGGGAACAAGAAGGGAACAGTAGGCTACCCAGCACTGTTTTCTAGTAAAAGATGGAGAGAAGGGTCTGAGTCAGACTTGTACCAATAGGTAACTAGAAATCATATATGACTTGACTTCTGTAAAATAAAATTCTCAGAGTTTACTGAATGGGTTTTATGTGGGAGACTTGGGCCTGGCAAATAGGAGTTTCATTCTTACTAGTTCTGCTGATTACAGTCTGGGCACCAGTGAGTTTAAGGAGTCCTAGGAAAAGATGGCTCTTAGAAATAACGTTTGCAGTTTGCCTGGTTATTCTTCTAAGGGGACGGAGAGAGTGACGGAGTGAAGGAGGGAGGAAGGGAGATCCAACTGAGTAACTGGTGCCACATGGTCCCAAAGCTCTCCATCAGCTACTAAAGCAATTTGGTCACCAACTAGGTGGCTTCACAACATTGTGAGAATACTGTGAAGCCAAAGTATTCATCAGGAAAGTAGATTTTGAAGGTGCTGGTGAAGCTGCACATGAAAAAAAATACACCCAGCGGAAAAAAAACAGAGTGGGTTTCTGCTACCTACAAAGGTGAAGAGGAGACCAGCCTCTTCTGCCATGCTGCTAATCACCTACAGTGACTCTTTTACTTTGGCACCCTTATTTTACGCATGTCTTTTCAAAGCAGGTGTTCCCATTTACATAATTCCTCCCCTTGAGAGGTCTTTACTTTTCCACCTGCAATTAGCATTGCTAGTGTTGTTTTGCTAGGCTCTTCCATTCTAATTTTCTTTTGGTCCTTATATTACATTGTGTGACTTTTCTTCTGAGTCTCAATGCTTTCCACCTTTTTATCTTGGATTAAGAACTTCTTTACGATGTTGCCAATATTGTCTTGCTTTTTTTCCATCTGAGGTGTGGCCTCTGGGTGTATCCTGTTCTAAAAGAAATCTTACACACCCAATGTCTTACACAAATGTACTTCCTATTCCATTCTTTTTTTTTCCAATTCTCCTTCTCATGAGGCTTGAAATATTGTCACTCTGTTTATTATCAGGCCTGCTGTGTAGTGAGCATTGCCTACTTCCACTAAAGGAAGTTAAGGATACTCCACTCATTTAAGAAGGTTTTTAGAACTATATGTGCTCCACAAGACCATATTAAGCTGTACTCTAGCAGACAGACTAGATGTGTAAACTGGTATAACTACATGGTAGCACATCTGTCTGTCAGAGTCCAGGGCATTTATAACACAATACAAGTTTAGTTGTACAACTGTTACAGTGCCACAAATAAAGCAATTTGATTTTCAGTGATTTATTTCTAATCTGATACTAACATGCACAGAAGAATAAAATTTTGCAACTGTGTCAGACAAAAAGCTTAGAGGAGGAAACTGAAAGCAGAGCATCAAATTAGTAACAAAACTGGGAACAGAACAGAGGTCTTTCTGTTCCCAGTCTCAAGACTTATGCCCTTACTCAGGATATAAGACAGTGAAATAAAAAGTGTTTGTGGTCTAGAATAGAATCCCTGGCTTGCTTACATTAGTAGGCAAAAAAAGAGATAAATTGAGCTTATCCACCTCTACTTTGAGCAACAAAAATTGTTGAATACTACTTACAACTTAAAGATTAAATTGTGTTTTTACCACTAAGATGGTGACTTGGCATGTTTTGATATGTGACACCTTTAGCAGTGGAAAATCCAGGTTTGGAAAGGCTCTGAGATTTACAAGCCGTTGTCATGAGTCCCACTGGTACCTCTTTGCACTTAAGAAACATTTTAGTCATGGTAAGAAAGTTTAGCCACTGATATAGGAAGAGATGAGACTACATAGACTGACTGCTCTGGAGATAACACAAACTCTTCATTGTAGCAGGAAGGGTGGGTGGGGATGTGTTGGGATGGGGTAGTTTGATGTGATTATCCTTAAAAAGCATTTTGCTGAAACGCTGTTCTTCTACTTACTTCCATTGCCTATCATACAGTATGAAACAATTAAGAAACGTCTCATTAAAATGTTTGCTATAATTTAAAGCTAGTTCAATTTGGAAAAGATTTGACTCTTTGTCTTGTATATGTTATGATTCATCTGTTTGCAATTCCTTCTTGTTTGTTTCAGTGTTGCCAAGCAGTTCTTGCCTTTCAAGTACCAAGTAAATAGCTGAAAAGTACATCTTTTCTTGATTATGTAAACAGCATGCTCCTATAGAAGAAAATATTTTACTATCATGTGCACTAACATTTCATCTATTGTAGCTACAGTCCTTCTTTTCAACAGAAGTATATCCACTAAGGTCTTATCTTTAAATTCTTTTTTTTATCATGACTTTAAAAGACTGTCCCCTCACAATGACATTCAGAAGATTTTCTCCTCAAATGAGCATGGTGATCAAATTATAAATGTTACCATATTTCCTTTTGCATAATGCTTTGTAGTAACCTTGTGCAAGCCAAGCACTTAACAATAAAAATCTGTGACACATATGGCAGAATTCCACTCTAGTATCTCTCTGTAAATGGAATTACTTTCAGGCATCTGAGCAACCCCCAAAACAAAAAGAAATGCATTAGAAGTTACAAAGCGTACATATGATTTGGTATTTTCCTGCATATAAAAGTCACATCTTGTCAGAACTGCAAATAAATGTAAAAGGAAAAGGAGAATGGGTTTTGCACAAAGTGATGTCATTAGTTCTTTGGGAATGGGGGTTGGCAAGTTTTTGGTTTTTCAAGATCATAGGATAATCTAGGTTGGAAGTGACTGAGCCCAAAGTGGAGTCAGCTTTGACATCATACAGGACTATCCAGGAAAAACTTCAAGGCTAGAGACAGCACAGTCTCTTCAGGCCCCTGCTCCACTGCTTGACTATCCTCAAGCGGAAAATATTTCTCCTCATATTCAGTCTGAATCTCTCTTGTTTCAACTTATGCTTGTTGAGTTTGTCCCTCAATTTCCTGCCATTGACCGCTGTGAAGAACCTGGCTGCATTTTCTCAATGAACTCCCCACAGGTATTGGAGAGCTGCTGTTACGTGCTACCCAAGCCATTTTTCTTTCAGGCTGAACTAACGCCAGCCCTGCAGCCTCTCATCACAGGGTCTGCGCTCCAGCCTACAACTGTCTTGGTGGCGCTCAGCTGAACTCCCTTCAGTTTATCAATATCTTTTCTGTATAGGGGACCCCAAACTCACTGCAGCATCTTGATATGGCCTAATAAATGCCGAGTAGTGAGGGATAATCAACCCCCTCAAATTCCTGGCCATGGCCACATCCCAGAAGGCTGCTGGCCTTTGCTGCTGCCCAGGCACACATCCAGTGCCTGCTCAACTCACTACCCATGAGATGCCCCCAGGTCTCCTACACAGTACTTCTCCCCAGCTGGTCCATTCCCAGCCTGTGCCATTGCCAGGGTCTGTCATTTCCATGGTCTCAGTCTTCCCAGGACTCAGAACTTGTCCCTGTTGAATTTCATCAAGTTCCTGTTGATGGGTTCCTGCAGCCTACCTAGATCCCTCTGGATTGCAGCTCTTTTCTTGAATGCATCACCTAGTTCCCCCTAGTTTTATTGTCATACATTAAATGAAGAAAAGTGATGACGGACAAAAGTGTCCATCATCCCCTCCCCCGCATCACTGATAGAGATATAAAACAGGACAGGTCCCAGGACAGACCCCTGTCATATGCAACTTGTTACCAGCCTCTGGGCAAGGTAAGATTCTTTAACTACTACCACCAATCATTCGACCAATTTTTATCCGTCTGATTGTTCACCATAATGTTCTAACTTGGACACAGCAATATTGTAAGAGACAGTGTTAAGGGCCTTGTTACAGATAAGTGACATCCACTGCTCTTCCCCTGCACATAAATGCAATCCTTTTATTACCAAAGGAAGTCAGGTTGATCAGGCATGATATATGCTTGGAAAAATCCATGCTGACTGTTCACAGCTTCGTTCTTCCCCTTCACCTGCTTGGAAATGGGCTGTAAGAAGAATCTGTGACTTTTCCAGGGACCAAAC
Organism: Leptosomus discolor; assembly: GCF_034619465.1. NCBI lineage: Eukaryota > Metazoa > Chordata > Aves > Leptosomiformes > Leptosomidae > Leptosomus > Leptosomus discolor. The sequence continues at coordinate 39,350,211 of NC_141419.1, read as the reverse complement.
TGAGGATAACCACCTTATAGTTCCCTGGACTGACTTTTGGCCTTTTTTGAATATTCTGACAGTTTACCTTTTTTTTTCAGCATTTACATTTCTTTCTTTGTCAGAAACCTTTCGCAATCTCTGTGACCTTTCAAAGGTGACAGAGAGCAGTCTTTCAAGGAACTTGGACATCTCCCTCAGTATCCTTCTGTGCAGTATGTTGGGTCCCAGGGACTTGTGTGGATTGATGTCTTGCAAGCAATTCCTGACGCAACCCTCATCCCCAGCTAGTAGACCCTCTCCGCCTTGAGCCCTGTCACTAAACATAGAGGTCTGGCAGACCTGGCTGGTGAGACAAAGAAGGTCACAGGTACTTCAGGCTTACCTGTGTGCACTGTCACTAAATCACTCCCAACCCATCTGTCAGCAGCAGTCTCACATTCTCCTTGTTCAGTCCTTCACTGCCAATGTCATGATAGAAGCTCTTCCTGGCAACCTTGACATCCCTTCCAAGTCTCAACTCTAGCTGAGTTTTGGCTTTTCTGCTAACATCCCTCCTGCACAGGCAACATTTCTTAAATTCTTCCTTTGTAGCCTTGCTCCTCCCCTCTCCTGTACACTGGCTTTCTGAAATAAGCTGTGCCGTGAGCTCCTCATTTATCCAAGCTGACATCCCAATATATTTACTTGATATTCTGAGTTTAGGGATGGTCTGCTCTGTGTTTCTGAATAAGCAAAATCTGTTCTCCTGAAGTCCAGGATCCATGCTTTGCTGCTTTCCTTCCTCACTCCCCTCAGGATCTTGAAGATGATTATTTCACGGTCACTGTTTCTGGGGCTGCATTGATTACCACATGCCCAAACAGCACCTCCTTGTTAGTGAACATCAGACCCAGCTGTGTGTTGCCTCGGCTTGGCCCATCCAGTAACTGTATCAAGCAGTTACTCCTGATACTCTCCAGAAATCTTGATTGTTTATGTCCTGACAAACTGTCCTTCTGGGAGTTGTCATGATTCTGTGACACAGAGACCTCCCCAGACAGTTTAAAGAAGCCTTCATCCACTTCCTCACTCGGACTGGCTGGTCTGTAACTCATTCCCACTATGCTGTCAGCTTTACAGGTCTTTCCTCAAACCCTGGCCCACAAGCTTTCACCTGCCTGCCATCTGTCCTTCACACAGACAGCAACCACCTCCGCTCTTCCCTGTGTGTGCTTCCTGAAGAGCTTGTGTCTGTCCACCACAGCAGTCCAGTTGTGTGAGCTGTCCCACCTCCTCTGAGCAATCCCAGTAATGTCACTGCTGTGTGACTACATACGGTGTGCTAGTCCCTCCTGCTTGTCTCTCAGGCTGTGTGTGTATGTGCTTACACACTTCAAATGCCTGTCCTTTCACTCCATTTTACCATTTCTGAGGTTTTTCTTGCTCCTGATCCAGCATCTTTCCACTTAACTGTGGGTCACCACCTCTTTTTCCATCATTCCTAGTTTGAAACTCTCCTAAACAGTTCGGCCACTGTGTTGACAAAGAGGCTTTTGCCCTGTTTTGCTGAGTGGATCCCACCTCTTCCTAGCAGTCCTCAATTCACAAAGTGGATCCTGTGAGGATAAAAGGCAAATTCCTGTCCGTGACACCCACTGTGGAATGCTTTGTGGATTGACGTTGATCTGTAGAATCCATCAGCTCCCGTGCAAGCCTTTCCCCTGATTCTTCAGGGCAGATGAGACCCAACCTGGGCTATCATGCCCTTGACCCTCACCTCCAGATCCCTGCCATCACTCTTGGTATGTCTTGGCCATATCACTGGAGCCCACAGGGCTCAACAACAGGGAGGAATAGTCCATGGCTGGGTAAGCCACAGATTCCCAAATCTGACCTCCTCCCAAGCGGCCAACCTCCCTCAACAGTAAGTCAGGTTAGCAGATGTGGGCTGCTAGATTCACCCACTATTAATTGCTGATTCCTCCTGGTGCTCCTACAGGATACAGGCTCTGAGGCTTTTCCAGATAGGGCCTTCTGCCCCTCACCTGTTATCAGAGCCCCACGCCTACTTTGCAGCTGCAGATCTGCAGGTGAAGCAGCAGCTGTCTTCCTGTTGCCAGAAGTCACAAGCTTCCAGTACTACCCCTCACAGGAGTGTCTGCACGCCCTACAGTCAGTCACAGTCTCTTCTTGTCTCTCCTTGTGACCAGTTGGCATTCAGGCTCTGCTCTCTGCAGAGTCTCTGTGAAGATCTTGTCAGCACAATGCCTCCAACCACACCAGCCCTGGGACTGCCTGCAGTACCAGGCACAGGGACCTGCCTCCTCCCTCTGGAACTCTGTCTGAGTCCAGGCCTTTGGTGGGGTTTACCCTCTATAGCTCAAGTAAACTGTCAGAATATCAAAGCAGTGAACAGTCAGTTCCAAACCCCAAAATATTTCACAAAAACTCAGCTGCTTCTCTGTGAGTGAAACGTGTTGAAGGTAAAAGCCTTTCTGCTTGTTTTCCCATGAAGGCAATATCCAATATTTTCCAATACTATCTGCCACCAGGTGGCTTGGGCAGAATAGCCTTTTCCTGTAAGGCATCATGGTGCCAACCATTACAGTGGCTTCTCACAGCAGCCATTCGATCTGGCATTATCTCTGGTACACATGTCCTGCACCTACAACCTACATACCTAGCCCCACACTGAGGATTGCCCCACAGAGGAAGACCTTGATGCCATATTAGACCAATTTGCATGGAGAAATCACACAGTTACCTTCTGATCATCGTAGTTTTCCACTCCTGTTAGCAAAACCTCTAGTGTTTACAAGCGGTTCCAACACACAGTCCAAAGCCCAATGCCTCGTGCTATGTTGTCCCCCCTTTGTTTTCATCCCTTCCACAAGGAAATGGCAGCTGTGATTAGTCAGTTAATTTCTACTGGGCCTATATTGGTAAAGAAAGCATAGCGAGATCTTGAAGGACTAATACATTTAATCAGAATCTGAATTCTTTGTCACAGACCTGCCAGAAACTTCTGCTGCCTGACCATCAGCTGAATTATTTATCTTCTCTTGGGTATAAGAGTAGTTTACAGGAAATTCCAGTCCTTTTGTCAGAAAAGTCTGTTGACTGAATTATTTGGAGAATTAATTTCCTAATGGTCAATTCACCAAGGTGCTCCTCCTCTTCTCTGCATGAGAGAGAGAGAGACTGGAAAATATGATCATTTCTGCTTCCCACTTTTTCAAGGACTCCTAAGGAAGATGTAGATCAGACAAGCTCTCCTACACTTCCGCCTGCGAGACCGGTGCAGAAGACTGGAAGAGCGTGGCTGCTGTTCAACTGCCAGCCACTGTAAGCTTGAGCCCTAATTAGTTTTGGGGCTTGGGAAGCAGATAGTCACAGACACAGAATCACATCTGCAGTCACTTCTGAGTGAAAGCTATGTGGGACATAGCTTGGTTTCAGGCACAGTATATTGAAGTGCATGGAAAAAAAGCTGTTGATTTTCTTTACAAGGCAATATTAACCTAGGATTGTGGCCAAGGCCCCTAAGAAACAAAACATGTCACAATTCCCATAGGCTGATAGTCATATACCAACAAACAGGTAAATAATTCAGTTCCCTAAATTTCCTGGTTTTCTGGAGCAAATGGAAAATGTACACGCTTTATTATATCAAGATGTACACGTCCATATACTTGCATGTTTTTAGGTACAGAAATCCACACTTTCATGCTGATAAATGTGGTGGCAGTTAAGCTCAGTCTACATCCCTATTTAACGTGAGTTCCAAAAGATGTAGTAATATTCTTCAAAGCTCCGATAATGCTGGTACTAAGTCCTATTTTCTTCTGTCTACCTACTTGATTTTCTTGAGTTAGCTTATAATAAGCAGGTCCAATATAATGTAGACCTTCAGTCTTCCACCCTGGTGCAAGTAATGCTAATATCACCTTATTCTTTACGTTCCAAATTCTGTTTCAGCTCCAGCCAACCCCTTATCTGTGCTCATAAACACCAACCTTTTCTAAATATTTCTGAAAAATCCCTTCCCACCCTCATAAGCAACAGAGTATTGTACATGGAGCTGCAAGTGTGCTCATTAAAGGACAACAAATAGCATTTCTCATCTTACGTTTGAGACTCAGATTGGGAGGCTGCGTGATACAACCAGCAATCACCATGAGAATTTTTTTGTAACATGATTGACTGCTCAGCCCACATCCTTTCTCCTGATGTTCTGGAGAACCAGACAGACACATTCTTTGACCACAGCCAATCTTTGGGAATCCTGTAGAGCACTGATGGCAACTTTCATCGATATCGGGTGTGAGGTCTCCACAGATTAGAATCTGTTTTTTTCTAAGCCAGCTTTCATTGGCTGTGAAGATAAGTTTGGAAGAGTATAGAAATCCTTGTTGTAGTTCTGATTCACCTTCACCTAAATATACTAACTCACCATAAAGTTGCACTCTAATCAGAAATTCGCCCTATAAAAATTCCAGCATGAACTTTCTTTTTGTTTGGGTCCAAGAGACTTCCAGTCTATATATTTTAGCCTTAAAAATTCAACCTGGAAGTTATGAATTTGGATTTTTTTTCCCTTTAGTTGCGTGCTGTTGGTCAAGCAAACCCTGCAACTGAAATGTGAATTTTGGTTGCCCATATCCATCCAGGAGTCAGAATGGAACCCATTCATTTGCTCGCTGGTCAGTTGTCTGGTGCCAGGAGTAATAACCTACTGCAGACACTGAAGTCCACGCAAGCAATTTTCACATGTGCTGTACAGAATGATTGCACTAACTTACTTCTTAAACTTCTTAAACTTACAGAAGACATCTACCCATCTTAATGGAATTTCAGCTTTCAAAAATTATTACTGTATAGCAGTAGGAGCTTTATGACATTCTGCATATGATCTATTGTCAGTGTCATTGCTTTCAGCAAAATTAAAAACGAGTACGGAAGCCACAGTCGAACAACCTTAGATCATAACTTCTTTGGGAATGTGTGCAGGTATATCACAATAGGATATATTGGATCAGTAAATATTTAAATCAGTAAATGTGGTTGCAACATTTTCAAAAGACATTTTTGTGGAAATATTCTGACTGTCCAAGCTGAAACATATGAAAGACACTAACTTAGCTCTATGGAGGGTTTTGTTGGGAAAGTCTTATAGAATCCAAAGTCAGACAGTTATTTCAAATGAGAGAGGATGAAATTGAAAATCCAAATATTTTATCCAGAAATTGATATTTCAATGCAATTTTACTTGTGAAAATGTTTTAAAAGTTTTGGTTTTACTCCAGTGCAGAACAGAAACAAACTTAAAAAGCTTGAATGCTATAATGAAATTGAATTCTCATCTTTCACCAATTCTAATAATTTTATTATTTTCCAGAGGATTACAAAACCAGACTCAAAATATTCATTCAGACAACAGTACTTTTTAGAGCCTCTTTCATCACAGGATCTCAGCTGTAATTAATTAAGCCTCCCAATACTGCAGCCATGAACATCGTGCCTACATACTACAGAAAATACAGCACAGAGAATAAATAATTTCCTGCTGTCAAGCTGGCAGCCTGCCATGGCAATCAGTCGTATCTCCTAACTCCCAGTCCTTTTACCTGAACACAATGATTCCATCAAGTTGTGGTAACTAATTACTACCATTAAACCAATCCAAAATATCAATGTCCACAAAAGCAAAATTCACACTGTAGGTCTCAGAGGAGACAAAATCTAAAAAGACTCTGTATTTAGGAAGTGACTTGCTATCTGTCAACAAGGAAAGTTCAAAGTAATTTATTTTCTTTTTTTAAAAAATGAAAATTTCGGTATTACTGTCATCAAGTGACGCATTGTTTATTTATTAAATAAGAGACCACTATTACATCTGAAATGTGGACTAATTATTCCAAAAGCATTAATCAATTTGTTAAGAACTCTTCGGTAATAATGTAGACTCTTTGTTGTTACCACGGTAAGATTACCTCACATAACCATAATCTGCTTACTGACACAAATACCACCTCCTTTTAGTTAATTTCAGGAAAACATTTTAGAAGTGCTCTAGGCTGAAAGGGATGATAAATAATTTTTAGACTGAAAGTTGAAGTGGATTGATTAGGAGCAATTTTTTATGTTTTACACAATAAAAAGATGAACTACATGGTTCACGGAGCCAATTTGCAGAGCAACCTCTTCTCTCTAATTGCTGCTAGACTAATGTAGAAGCATGGTCCTAGAAAGTAGAGAAATCCATTTACCCAATCATATTATTTAAGTAGAGAACACAAGTAGTGGATTTTTCCATTACCTTTCATATTAGCCTTGCTACATTCCACCTGTGACCCTCATTTTGAGAGTGCAATGCTCTTTCATACAATTTTGTAACCATAATAAAGGTCCACTTCAAAATTTTTCAAAGTAGACTAAGGACATTTTAAAAAAAACATAATTAGGGACATAACCAATCTCACTAATTCCTGGTAATGTATTGTAAAACCAAATTATTTGCTAAGAGGTCTAATAAACTTCCATCTTCAGGAGCAAAAAAGAACATTTCCTCTATTTCCTCTGGCACAAGAATCTAGTGACTATTCTTTTCCGACTGCTTACTCTGTGGTTGTCCCAGCTACTGCAAAATTTATTTTAAGAATTGCTCGGGGAGGGGTGGGGGCAGGATTTAACAGGAAATTGACAAAACCTCCTATTTAAATCAAGATAGGGTTGGGTTTTTTTTAGTACTGTTCACATGAAAACAGATAAGATATTGTTGCTGGAAAGAAAAAGGCACAACCTTAGCTCTGCCCATTATAGCAAGCCAGACTACACAGAATAATTACCATTATGTTGCAGGTGTCTCCGCTAAGGACCATCTATATGAACTGCTGGAACTGCATTAAAAAGACAACATAAGTAAAAACAAACCCAGGAGCAGAAGCCGGCTCTGTGCAATGCTTCTATGTTTCTTTAGTGAAATAAGAACATGTTTTAAAAGTTATTTTCATAGATACCTAGAAAGAAAATGCAAACATGTTTGAAGAAAGTATTCTTCATTATTTCAGAATAAAAGCAAACAACATCATTGACAGTGTCAGGTTATAGAGAGTTTCCTAATAGACTGAAATACTTTTATACAGTGTTTTCTGATCTTCAGATGAAATGTGCAAGACGTTGTGACACTGTTACTGCAAAATATTTTCTATGTTACACCAAGACTAAATTAAAGGAATTATTCAGGAATAATTGCTCTAATTCTGCATTACACACAGAGAGGCCCCCAAAATCTGAAAAACTGTTACAGCTTTTACTGCAGGATACCGAAGATCTGTACAGAGAAAACAGAAAAACTGGAAATGCCAGCTTGTGGGGTTTTTAATGACAGTAGAACTACTTGTAACAGGTCAATACAGTTAACAACATTCTTACTGCTTAACACTTTGCTTTAAAACATAATTAGAGAAACCTGCCACTTCCTGAAATCTGTGTTAACAACATCAACTCCAGTAATTCAAAACAAATGTTAAATATCTGCTGCTTGTCTAAATACTGATTTGAATGTATTATTTAGATTCCACAACAGCAAGGTTAGCATGGATACATTTGTGTTATAGTATTTACTGGTTTTCAGCAGTACCTGGGGTTTTAAAACAGGTCTCACAATGACCTGGTTGGGATGTTTGGGAAAAATAAATGAGTTAGTAAATGTATTTTTTAAAAAGGCACAGTTTAATGAACATATTGCACACACTGATAAAGACAGGGCATAATGCTTTTAAAATAATTAGCATCTTGAAAAAGGGTCAGTAATCATGGTCTGCCTGCTGTGTGCGCTGGTAATCCCACTACAGATATCCCAGGGATTTACTGAAGAATTAGATAAAATGAGCTAAGTAACTCAATCTTCGAAAGAATATGACTTCTCCAATCCATACAGAGCTCACGACCTATTCCAGTGAAACCAAGGAACAAATGAAAAATGGCCTATGATGTACTATTTGAAAAGCAGGAACTGAATTAGCAAAGACTGTTACAGCCAACATCTACAAGCTACCCAGAAGCACAGTTGCATGCTAAGCTCCACCATGTAATAGTGAAGCGGAATCTGGACAAGATGTGCATAATTTTCCATCTGTGAATACCTTCTACACGCCCTTCTCTTTTGCTCTTTCCAGAGATCCTTCTAGAAAATGTTTGATATTGAATAGGGAAAGTTGTGTCCTAAAACATTTCCTGATTTTTTTTTTAACTCTTTTGAAGCAGCAAAATTTCACTGTCTTCTTTAGATTTAAAACTGATCTATATCAGTAAAACTGGGAAGTGAAGCAGCCAAGCATATTTACTTAGCATTAATGTAAAAATCTTAAGCAAGAACAAACTTTGCTTTTAAGGTGCAAAAGGAATTCTGATAAGCAAGGTTTCAGACTTGCACAGTGTGGATAATATAAGCATTTTACCCAATGATTTTTTAAAACACTCTATTAAATAAGCAACTTTTGCAAAGTAAGATATGTAATGTTTAAAAATCAGATTGTGATTCTGAAAACTGGAAAACCTTCAGTTTTCTGGTACTAGAGGTAGTAATCAGCATTAGCTTCTTTGTGGATTCAGTTCTAGAAATCACAAAAGTTTCCCTTTCTGCTACAGTGACCATATCTTCTTCACCATTTCCTGCTAATGTATTGCACAGGCTGCAAACCTAAAGTTAAAACTACCCAAATAATCCCAGTTTACATTGAGATGCCTGCTATATGTGAAGTGGTATGATTGCTGGGTGACAGGAATGGTGCCAGCAGAAGTTCTTAGCATGAGTAAGACCCCACTGGCAAAACTGCATTGATGATTCTAAGTGGTTGATGCAGAAAGTATAAAGCTGTGGATAAGCAAAGATGGCACATTTGTAAACCACAGTCCGCTTTTGTTAGGATAAAAAGAAGCCCTTTAGGTAAGCCCACTTTTTCTAGTTGTAACTGCATCCACCCCTGGGACAGCTTTAGGAATATCACAAGTGTTTCCTTTTTACCCTTCAATCCTCTCCCCTATCCCACTGGTGGGGAGGGAGCAAGCAGTTGCGTGGAGCTCAGCTGCCCACCAGTGTTAGCCTATCACATGTGTCTTTCAGGTTTTGTCCTTTTTCATATTTCCCTGTACAACACCTTCGTTTTCACAGTCACAAGAGGCTGAGGCTCACCTGCTTTGCGATCCACTGCACCCCATAACTGCCTTCCTGAAGAGCTGATGCCTAACCAGCTAATGCCCCTGCTTAATTTGAGCAGTCTGTTGCTCCTCCTTAAGTGTAATACCTTGTATTCATTCTGACTGAATTTCATTGTTGGTTCTTTTTTTAAACTATATATCCAATTTGTCGAGGTCGTTTTGAATCATACTTAAAACATCCAAGTGTCATCTAGATTCCTGCCCCAGGGTACACTCAGAGAAATTTTGGCAGAAATGGTTAAGGGATTTTTGAGAAGAGGATGACAGAAAACACATACTACTTTGGCAGTGACTTGACAGATGTTTTAGAAAGACTAGTGCATAAGATCCCACCTCTCTTATCTCTATGCTCACAGGCACTATACCCCTAATTTGGCTGCCTGTCCCTCTCTGCCATACTATCAAGCCTCTTTTTTTTCCAGCTCTGAAAGTTTCCAGTGTCCCAGCTTTCATCTTCTGCCCATCTACCACCATCTTACAGTTCATGCTCAGACGCCTTCCCACATCTATTCAAGTTTCTCACTTTAGCCATCCTGTCATTTTTGCCTCTGCATGCCTCCACATATCCCAATTTCCTTTTTCACTATCTACCTGACCCTTGCCTTCCTCTTACATGTATCTTCAGTCTTTGCTTCCTGTTCTTCTGTGCAGGTACTCAGAAACTCAGGACTGTCCTCTGCCCCTGGACAACCCTTTGTAAAAACATGATTTGCTGCATCTTTCACGCTTTCGCTTCCTCTAGCCTCTGCCTTTACTTTCTGTCTTCTGAAAACTCAGTCCTCTCCACTGCATTTGCCACTTCCTCTCTTACAGACATTGAGGTCTGCAGAGCAAGAAAAACTCCTCTCCTCTTAGCTGGTGTGCTAAGTTCCAGAGTGCTGCTGGCAGCCAGTGACTGCAATTATAGGGAAAGTCCTTGTCAGTCATGTCAGTTTTGAGAGGCAGCACACAATGAGTGGTACAGTTAAAACAGAAGGCCTCTAAAGGGAGGAGCTGTGTGTGTAAAGTGGTTTCCATCACAGACACGACTTTTAATAGCACATCTACAAATATAGGGGGTATACCAGAGGGAGATGGCAGTGCTGCCTCCATTCCAGCTGTTATGTGGTTACCTGAAATCATATAAAAACCAGAACCCTTGATTTTGGGGAAAAGTGAGTGTGGAGAAATGTCTGAAAGTATGCATCCTCAGGCTCAAATCAAGTATCAGAAAGTAAACAAAAAAAGTCTTAATATTTTTGAGATGTAAAATAAAAAAACAAAACCAGTTAGGCCAGGCTCATGCTTCTTGGAGCAGAAATCCCTATTCTACTTCCACTATTGTTTTCCCATTGTCTTCTTATTCATCACTCAAAAGCCCAGAGCGAGGACAGAACATGATGGAAAAGTGCTGCATTCTGGTAAACTCCATCTTATGAAATTAGCAGCCTCAATTATCTTCAGGATTGGAAACCGAAGGGCAGAACACCAGCTTTTTCTGATCAAACAATCTATTTTACCTGATTTTCTGTATCTGCAAGGGCAAACTTTGGAGGCAACAATAAGTTGCCTGGGGTACCCAGCCCGCTGAGTTGGAAGACAGAAATGGGGAGCAGAATGAAGCCCCCATAATACAAGGGGAAATGGTTATCAACCTTCTACACCCACTTAGACACACACAAGTCTATGGGGACAGATGGGATCCACCCAAGGGTACTGAAGGAGCTGGCAGGAGTGCTCATCAAGCCACTTTCCATCATTTCTCATCTGTCCTCGCTAACCGGGGGAGGTCCCAGTTGACTGGAGGTTAGCAAATGTAGCAAATCTACAAGAAGGGCCAGAAGGAGGATCCAGGGAACTACAGGCCTGTCAGCCTGACCTCAGTGCCAGGGAAGGTTACAGAGCACGTCATCTTGAGTGCCATCACGCGACACATACAGGACAACCAGGTGATTAGGCCCAGTCAGCATGGGCTTATGAAAGGCAGGTCCTGCTTGACTAACAGCTCCTTCTACAAGAAGGTGACCTGCTTAGTGAATGAGGGAAAGGCTGTGGATGTTGTCTACCTAGACATTAGTAAAGCCTTTGACACCATTTCCCACAGCATTCTTCTGGAGAAACTGGCTGCTCATGGCTTGGACAGACATATTCTTCACTGGTTTAAACACTGGTTGCATGGCTGTGCCCAAAGAGAGGTGGTGGATGGAGTTCAACCCAGTTGGCGGACGGTCACAAGCGGTGTTCCCCAGGGCTCAGTACTGGGGCCAGTTCTGTCTAATATCTTTATCAGTGATTTGGACAAGGGGATCGAGTGTACCTTCAGTAAGTTTGCAGATGACACCAAGTTGGGAGGGAGTGCTGATCTGCTTGAGGGTAGGAAGGCAGCATGTCCAAACAAGGACAGTGAAGTTGGCGAAGGGCCTGGAGAACAGGTCTTACAAGGAACAGCTGAGGGAACTGGGGTTGTTTAGCCTGGAGAAAAGGAGGCTGAGGGGAGACCTTATCACTCTCTACAACTACCTGAAAGGAGGTTGTAGCCAGGTGGGTGTTGGTCTCTTCTCCCAAGTAACAAGCAATAGGACAAGAGGAAATGGCCTCAAGTTGCACCAGGGGAGGTTTAGATTGGGCATTAGGAAGACTTTCTTCACCGAAAGGGTTGTCAAGCATTGTCATAGACTGCCCAGAGAAGTGGTTGAGTCACCATCCCTGGAGGTATTTAAAAGACATGTAGATGTGGCACTTACGGACATGGTTAGTGGTGGACTTGCCAGTGTTAGGTTAATGGTTGGACTTGATGATCTTAAAGATCTTTCACAACCGAAATGATTCTATGAGAAATGTTGTTTTATGGTTTGTACTATGATATACTTAGAGGGTCCAAATGAGAGCAGGACAAACAACATTACACACTTTAGTTAATAAATATGTAACTAAAAAATAGTACAAATCCTAAACTTGAACTTATAGTTCAAGAAAACAAAACGTAATGAATAGCAGGGGAAAAAAAAGTATAAGCAGTATACACAATAGGAAAGTGAGAAACTAGACGACAGCATTAAATTATTGGCAAGGCTTCTGTGTGATTGTGGTATTGTTCCTAGCAATGTAACTAGTTCTGTGTATTTATTTCTCTAACCACTCTCACTGAAGTTAACAGTTCTCAAAAAGATCTTTCAAAATAACACTATCGTTACATTTCATGTAGCACTGCTATGAAGTCCAAATAATTATTAATTGATATCATGATGATTAATCTAATGCTACTTACAAATGTTCAGTTGGTGTTTTAAACTAGTTGGTTTTCATGCTTAGATATATTCACTTGTGCGGAGGTTTTTGGTTCTTGGGGGAGTTTTCACAGTTTAAGAAATACTACTGGTAGGGGGATTATGGCATTAACTGTACTTCTATTAGTGACTATGAGCATATCAGATTTTTTTAAAAACAGATTATCCTGAACAAGGCCTGTATTGTAAAATAGCAACGGACAGCAATGCCAACAAACTAGCAATACAACTTATATTGACAAAATATTTGTTCTTTGAATATAAGTTTTGCGGTCCCTGAATCAGAGACTTCAGTACACAAGACATATTTTCAGCCAATATTTCACAGTCACCAAACCTTCTGGTGTAGGTGTAGTCCAATTACTGCATTTTCTTGATTTCCACTAGGAACTATTAAATGCAAAGGTACCACCTCTGGCTGAGGGGGTCAACAAACCCGAGACTACTGAAAGAATCAGGGAGGTAGCACTGTATGCTTGCCATACTACCCAAGGCACCCAGTACTAGACATTTTCAGGGACAAAATACTGAATTACATGGGTTGTTGATGTCAACCTTTACAGGCTTCCTTTATTTTTGCTTATAGAAAAAAATTTTCACGTAGTTGCCCTACTATTTCAACCCAAGTTAATATTTGAATTCTTATGTATGAATTTGTCTTGTTTACAAATGGTTTTCTACACAATGGAGGTGTGTAAAATCACATTTTGTGTTTACCATATCATTTATATTTTTTTAGTAATGTATTCTGAGAATTTATTAGGACACATGAGTGGAAAATTCTCATTTGAAATATAATAGTTGTTAAGCAACTTTAAAATGTAATTAGACCCCTTTGATGCATTTCATTATGAGGTTATTTCATAATTACTCAGCAGGTCCTAGGTATTCACTAATGCAGAAGTGACAGTACATGATACCAAAGAATTATAGCTGCACAGCTGGAGAAGATACTTAGAGAAATAAAGAACAGATAAATGCATCGTTTAAAAAGCATCAGGGGAAAACTCACCATTGAGCATCCTTCCCCTGACCTTCACAGTTGTAAATAATGCTACAAAATTCAGCACAGTTGTCTGTCTTCCAATGACTTAAGGAGACGACTAAACAGAACCAGTTATTTACTTATGCAACTTATAGGGATTGGGATACTAGTACCTACAAGAAAGCTATGCTCATAACCAAGAGATAGATGGGCAAACTGCTACAGTTGGCCATGAACTCACCATGTTGAATTTAGCACGGTGAGGATGGGGTAGAATTGCGTACAAAATACATTGAGACACATTACTTTTTTTCCTTGGGAAAAAAAACCCTAAACCTACAACTTCTTTTGCTTGAGTTAATACCTGCACTGCGCACCGTCCCAAATTCTGCCATGAAACATGAAGTTACCACCATCATTCAAGACTGCTTAAAGAATACGGTAATATGTTGCTACTGCTCACAGAGATAAAGACACTATTATTATACAGACATTATTTGTGTACTCATTCACAGAAGTACAGCTTATATTTTAACACTTACAGACAAAAGAAATTAAAGTTCAGCGGAATGTTTATGCGAAAATACTGATTCGCTGTGACTTTTTTTCTCTTTTGGCTAGGAAACACAGTGTAGACAGCAAAGCCCCTCAAATTAAGCAATTTCTTCCAACTATTTTGCGTATCTTCACTGGTATCTTTAATCAATATAAATATGTATGGTTTTCATTATTAGCTTCTCCTGTAGTTGAATTTGGCTTCCTGCAATCACTCTTTTTCAATGTCCCAGACAGCTTTGAACGTTCCTTTTTTCCCCTTTTCCTTCGTTTATTATTATTTACTGCTTCTAACAAAGCCATTGTTTGATTCGTGGAAGAAAACAGAGGATACAGTAAGCTTTTTCTTATTGTGAAATTCAGAACTCAACTCCTTAGCTTCCTTCCCTTCTGTTCTTTACTTGGCCTTTTCCTATATTTTCATCCTATTTTCCTCCTGGTGGTTCCAAAGGACGCCTGTTGCTATCCATCAGCAGAACTGTGGCTGTGGCTGGGGTTTCACATGCATTAAGCCATCATATGCAGCTCTCCATGACCCTCCCCCTGCTTCTTTCCACCCCTGCACCATTTTCTCCTTTGTATCTCAGGGAACTGATTCAAGCTAAAATTCAACTCAGCAACTAAAGAGAATTTTTAACCCAGCAGCATTATGGCGATGTTTTTGATTGTTTTTAACCCAGCACAAAGAAGATGCTGTGTAAGCGTGAAAACAAGAGCAGGAAAGGTCTAATAGCTTCTTTTAATGGCCAAGCTGATTCACAGAGATGTAAAGCAAATGCAGAAATACGACACGAAGTGATCGGGTCCTTAATTTTTTTTTCAGTCAGCCTAATTCCACCTATATCTTAAGGCACAATACGGGCACTATTTTATTAACAGGAGTTGTTACACAGCTTCTGCAAACTGGTGCAAATCATACCAGTTTAAGCATCTTTATACCAGTAACATAATATCCAACAACTGTCAGTCTGTGTCATTTGTATCAAAAGTAATGTAGTTGCACTGAACCTGTCCCCCATAAAAACCACACAAATTCACTTTCTGTGCCTGAAAGGCATCAGGTTACCCCAGACATCTGAATGGTTTGCAGGCTTCTTCCAGAGAACAAACACATAAGTTTTTGCTCCCAACAATGTGCTGGATGAGACAGTACTGTCAAAAAACCACAGCAGCCTTAAATTTTGACAGACAAAGTCTGTAAGTACTATGGGAGATATTAAGGAGTACTTCAGATGACTTCTGCTATGAGATGGTCCAACAAAAATTTTGCTGCTCATTGCTCGGTGCACACCACTAGAGCAACATCAAATACACCATATGTGTAATGAACATTGCTTCCTTGCCTAGAACAGCAACCTTAGTTCAAATACATTTTTCTAATGAAACCAAATTAAATTAAAATTATCAAATTATGCTTGTTTTTTAAATGTTGTTTTATTTAATCTTTTGCCTTTTTTCTCTGCCTACTTGCTAAAACAAACTTCCTTTAAGACACCTGACTTTCTCTTCAACCATACTTTTGGGTTTTTCTACAAAGCTAATATTACAAAATAAAGTCATAAATAAAAGCTAACGTAGTTATTGAAGAAATCATGTAGCATCATCCTCATGTCCTTTCATGAAGAGCGACAGACCCTATAGGTAAGACATCTGCTATTCTCCTACTTTGGCTTTGCCTGCATTATCAAATGTGATCATATATAGTATTTAACAGCTGATGCCTGTTAGCTTTGCATCTCACCACTTGTGAAACAAAAGCTAAAACTTATTTCAATGTTCTTACATTTATTTTATATAGGCCCTTGCTGCACATATGCTTGGCAGCATAGTCTTGGCAGCCCAAGGTTATTTTTCATCACTATTTGCATTCGAGTAACCAATCTGTAAGTAAAACGTTCCCGGCAATACACATGTTTTCACAAAAATGTATCTAATGAATGATTACTTGAGTGTTTTAAATTACAAGTAGATCCTTATTTACAGTTTCTATTTAATAGCACTTTCTAGTTTGGACAAACTGTATGAGGGCAATTACACTAATAGCTGGTACCAGGGGGTAAATTACCTAAGCATGTGCTGAGGTAGCCAGCAGCACTGGGGCTGCTAAATCTGTTTTTCTTTACAATAAATGCCAGATTTGTGGTTTAATAGCAATAATGCTTGCCCATATCTTATATATAGTACACATCTGTTAAATGATGATTGTATTATAATTGTAAATATTAAAAGAAATTGTCCTAAACGCAGAAAAGTCAGTTGTGAATATTTAGCTTGTAATTACACTTATTTCCTAAATGCTGTTGGTGGAATAAAACATTTCCTCTTAATTATCGTAAATCACACTCTTCTCCATCACAGATTCTTTGAACAAATGCATCTTTTCATCTTAATATTTTAAGATTATTTTTTAATCCAAAAGAATGCTTTGTGAAGGTTGTGATTCTGCCAGTACTTTAAAAGTGAGATCAGATCATTATCTGCTGCCATTAATGCTACCGTTGCTTCATACTTGTCCTATAATTATCAGCATCATTAAAGAAAGCTCTTGACCAATTATGCAGAAATAATAATCTGATGGTTTTCCCTCTATAGTAAAGGCTGTTCTCATCCAAGGACAAAATTCAAAACTACTAACGATGCAAAACAAAGGAGTTGCTTGACATGTCAGAGTGGTCTTTACCAGCCAAGTTAACTGTATAAGCTGTCTGTGCAGCCTGTGCAAGCCTACAAAAAGGCTAAATCTCTGGGCAAGGAGATGCTCTTGGGAAGTAAGAAGCATTAAGTACTGAATGTCTCCCAGGTCCCACCTCCACCTACGGATAAGGTGCTTAACAGAACTGAAAATTAGATGCTTTCAGCCACTTGGATTGAAATTCCTACTGGTTTTTGAGTAGCCACAGAATTGAGGCAAATTTCTTTTTCTTTGCCGCAGTGACCTCAAGAGCTCCCTCAGCAAATAGGGAAATACCCTTGTCCTGAAAGGCCTCTAATCTGTAACTCTTTCTATGAATGTCTCTCTCAGCTCATTCAACTCGGCTCACCTTTGGTTCATGCTGTATTACAGATACAGACAGTATTTGGGAAGCCTGTATTTTGTTCTTTTTCATATTAATGGAATTCTGCTGAAACCAATGATGGCTTTGTCCTCAAATATAGTGTAAAAGTTAGATTTTCTGGTATTCATCTGCACGAAACAATAGGCTGTATATTGCCATTGCTTTTTATGTAGTATTGTCCAGGCAAACTAGGTATGTTCTTCAACCATCCACACTGCCAATATAGAAGAAGGTATTGAAGTATTTTGAAGTCAGCATTAACTGTGACTTGTATTACAATACAAAACCTACTATACAGTCTTTCTCCTAAATAACTTACAGCTTCTCCTAAATAACTTACAGCTTACACAGGCAATACAGATACCAAAAGAGTCAGGTGATCCATGAACAGATGACAGGAAAAGTTCTGTGGGACCTGCCACTCGTAAACAAGAAAGACCTAAAAATGGACAGGTTGAGGTCAGTCCTGGCTGCAGTAAACCTGACACTGTGTTGTATTAAATTCTCAGAGAAGGAAGCACGTTAAATAACACGTCTGTGAGCTTCAGATCTGACTGCACCTTAAATAAGCTTGAATCCAACGGGAGACTGCCCAAGAAGGCAGAAAGGCCCAGGGCAGCAGGTTGCTTTCCAGGATAACCTCTCTGAAGCACACAAACACTGGACAGTGTGGAAAACCACGCTGGTGCAGCAGGATGCCAGCTTGGCCAGGCAGGCAACCCGGCTGAGCTCAGATGCGAAAAATGAAGCGCACAGAGGGAACTTCAGGAAGAGTATAGGGACACTGGTCAAGCACGCAGGGGTGAGAAGAGCAACGAACAGGGCTTCTGTTAAGTGCATCAGGAGCAGAAGGAAAATTGGGGGAAATGGGGCTCACTGTCCAGTCAGAGAGGGGACCCGCTGACAATGGACGTGGGAAAGACTGAAGTACTCGGCGCTTTTTTCCTGCCTCGGCTTTCACTGCTTGAGGCCTGGCTTCCACCCTCCCACCACCCTGAGCCTACCGACGGGGCCGGCGGAGGGGCAGCACCACCCGCCACAGGGGATGGGACTGGGAGTGCAGCAACGCTCCCCAGCACACCGTCATGCCCCGAGGGGACGGGGACCCCCAGCACGCCTGGCCCGAGCAAGCGCAGGCCCCCGCCCCGCAGGCCGCGCAGATCCGGCGGCCGCAGGAGGAGCTCCAGCTGCGCAGGGTGGCAGAGGAGCGGGCGGGCAGTGCCTGCTCAGAAGCAGTGGTTCGGGCACCTTCGCGGCTTTGCCTTTCGCCGAAGGCGCTAGACCTGGTAACTAGCACCTGAAATAGTGCATCACAGGGTCTGCCCGCCTGACGTACGGAGATCATATGTGCCAGCACCTCCTGGTGAGAACAGAGTACGTTACCCTGCAGACCATACAACTCTCCACGGGACCAGACAGGGTGCTGCTGAGGGTGCTGGCTCATGTCACCACAAGGCCGCTCTCTGTGACCCTGCAAAGGGTTTGCACAGCAATCAGGAGGTTCCAGACATCGCAAGGAGGGGCAAGGGGAAGCAAAGGATAGAAAGCAGCCAGTGCTGGAGGGCCAGTGCCACATGGGCTGGACACATGGGCTGATGGAAACCTCCTGCAGTTCAAGAAAGGCAAATGCAAAGTCATAGAATCACAGAATCATTTTGGTTGGAAAAGTCCTTTAAGATCATCAGGTCCAACCATTAACCTAACGCTACCAAGCCCACCACAAACCCATGTCCCTAAGCACCACATCTATAAGTCTTTTGAACACCTCCAAGGATGGTGACTCCACCACCTCCCTGGGCAGCCTGTTCCGATATCTAACCACTCTTTCAGTCCTTCATCTTGGCAGAAATAACCCCATGTAACACTACAGGCTGGGAGCCAACCAGTTAGAAAGCTCTACAAAGTAAAGCCCTGGTGACAGGTTGAACCCAAGTCAGCAGTGTGACCTTGCAGTGGCCACTAAGAGCTGCACACCACACTCTACCAGAGCAGCAAGCAGGTCCAAGAAAGTGAGCCGCCTTCTGCTTTCAGCACTTGTAAGACTGCATGTGGAGTACCGTCTCCTATTTAAAGTTCCCTAGTACAAGAAAGCCACTGACATAATGGAACAGGTGACCAGCAGACGACTGCCAAGGTGGCCAGGGAGCTGGACCACATGCTGCTCCCTGGAGAGGATGAGAGAACTGGGTTCGCTCAGCCTTAAAAGAAGGCTAAGAATCAGAAGCAGGACAAATCTCGCCCTCTTAGAAAACCCAGTGTAAATAGGAAAAAAAAAAAATCCTCAAGGAAAAAAAGGATTAAGAAGTGACTGATACAAAAGTATGCTACACACACATTCAGACGAGAAGCTGATTCATGGGGAACTTCTACCTCTTCTGTTGAATTAAAGAGAGCTGCAATGTCAGGGTGCCCTTAACCTGTAATTCGCTGTCATTACTGTTGGCACTCTGTTCCTTCTAGGACCATAACGCAGAGAATTGGATCTGAAATGAGAGGTACTATTTACATTTTAAAGTCGTTTTTGCCCTTTCCTCCCTGGTAAATATGTTTAAGTTTGCTTGCCACTGGATAACTCAGAAGTACTGTACTATAAATCACTGTTCCCTCCCTATAACAAAAAGCTTAAAATTATTACCTTTTTATTATAAACAGAAATGCTTGACATTATTCTGGGAAGACATTAAGAAATAGGTCTTTATATTTAGAATGAAATGTTATGTTTACTGTTCTATCTAATCATGTTCCATACTCAGCTACTGTGTAAATTTCTTCTACTGATATGACCTGAAATATATAATTATTTTAGTGTGAAGTCACAGTACTGGAGCAGTACAGCACACCCTCTAAGAATTTTTTTCACATTCCCAACTGGTACTTTAAAATTACATCAACTCAAGCAGCTGTTGCTTCCTCCAAACATTGCCTTCATTCAGCAAGAAGGAAGTTGCTGGGTTATAATGATATGCATCGTTGTGGCCAAACTAGTATTCAGTAGGGTCAGGCTAGTCCCCAAGCTGTTCTTGCCAGCCTAGTTTATTTGAAAGCCTGCCACGTTCTTTGCTCTAGCCACTGCCTTGTTGTACAGTTTGAGAGTGAATACCTTTAAAGGAAGTAGGGCACAGCAAAGTTTCTGAGAACTTCCTTTTTTCTACTACCTTGCCTTAGTGACAGACCTTTTAAATGGGGTACTCCGATGCAGCTACCTGGCACTGCCACAGCCAATTTATTGTTTTCATTTTCTTTAATAACTATAAGAAAGGCAGGAAGAGTAAACTTTCATCATTAATATAATAACCACCAAGTCATTGTGTGAGAACATTGTAGATTTTGTACTTTAAAACTGAATTAGTTGGAAGTTTCCACTGTAATCAGCAAGGAAAAAATGCAGTTTATTTTTTCCATTAATATGAAAACATTCCTTTGCAACTGCGCAGTCAGATACATTGCAGGTGCAGAAGTCTACTTAGCAGATGAAACAATGTTAGCAAGAAAAAGTGACTTTGTAAAATAGCACGGAAAAGAGATGACAGAAAGAGCAAAAACTGCTTTCTGCTAGGCTACACGTAACTTGTGAGAGCAGCTGCCAAGACAATGGACTACAGCAGCTCCTACAGGAATTGTCTTGCACTCCCTAGAAGGAGTGTAGCCATACCTCTGCTCCAGACCACCACCACGGTCCGTTGGGGTTGCAGCATGTTCTCTGAATTCAGCCTGTAAGAACTCTGACTACCTGAAGGACTGCGACATGCACCACTGCTTGTTGGCACACTGAAGCAATACACACACACAGTATCTACACAGAGCACAAAAGCGTTAAGGCGGGCAGAAGAGAAGTTGGTTCTGAGAGCCAAGAAAGCGGATAAGGCGTGAACCAAAGACTTGTACACACAGCCACATATGCCATTTTCTGTTTGACATATTGCTCTTAACTAAGCATGCTTTCTCAAAATCACTTTATTTCATTCCTTTTCTTGTCTGAAAAAATATGCAGTACTTTTCATTAATTATAAAAGCTCAAACACAGATTTGGAATCATTATACGCCAGAAAATGGCACTGAAATACCTGCAGAGCAGTCAAGCTCTAAGCAGCTAGCAGTACTGAGATTTACTTTCTTGCTTATACTGGAGAACAGGCACACAAGTAGCCTTCCAGGAAGAACATCCTAAAAACGAAGACAAGGAGGGTTGGGGGGAGAAGGAAAAGTCAGTCGTATAACACTGCCTTTAAGGTGGGGAGGTGGGTGTGGAAGATGCATGAACTTCTTGTAGCAGAGGTGACCAAACC
The DNA here is from genome assembly GCF_034619465.1 of Leptosomus discolor. Classification (NCBI taxonomy): domain Eukaryota; kingdom Metazoa; phylum Chordata; class Aves; order Leptosomiformes; family Leptosomidae; genus Leptosomus; species Leptosomus discolor. The sequence continues at coordinate 39,328,880 of NC_141419.1, read as the reverse complement.
ATAACACAAATGCAGAGAGAGGCAGGTGTGACTTCCATCAGCTGAAATAAAGACAACACTTCATTTGTTTCTGCACTTTGAACGACATTCCTCTTGCTTTGCACAAGTAGAATAAAATCTGTGGATTGTTTGTTTAGCTTAAACTTTAAGGATTCCTATCCTTTTATATGGTAAGGCCAAAACTTCAAAGGAAGTTTTCATAACTCATCATAAAAGAAACATTTCCATAAAACTGCACTGAAAGTTTACAGTCAGCTGTATCACCTTTTACGGGGATTACATGTGATGAAGTTTGATCAGTTTCCTGCTAACAAGCAATTTTTTTCTGAAACTGTAAGTAAAGATCCAGCAATATAGGTTCCACACAGGCAAAAGTTTTTGCTGTTACAGTTCTAAATGATGCACAATTCCCAACATCCTCAGAAAATAAACCCAAAGATGACTCACGGGTTTATGGTTGCTCAGGTTCTCTTCAGAGTAGGGAGGGAAAGGGGAGGAGTGGAAGGAAAAGGACACAGGAATTTAAGAATTTCTAAATTGTGTAAAATAAACCCTAAAAAAGCTCCTGCCTTGACCCCGAAAAAAGCTCAAGATTCCCCCTCCTCCACCTTCCTCCACTTTTACCTTACTTAGCAAATTACGTCCAGTTTTCCTGAGGTCACTTTGAGTCTCAAAGGATGGGGACGGGGCGGTAGGGCAATACTGACAGTCTCTCACAGCAATTCCCTACTGCTAACAGGCAGTGTTCAGGGAAAAAAAAAAAAAAAAAAAAAGTTCTGAAAAAAGACACTGACAGTCCAACTGAAAAATCCGTTTCCTGGCTATCCTTTTCACATTCTTTGCAAACACTCTCAACACTGCACAGATATCTCCTGTCGTTGGTCCCCCACTCCTGGCAGAATTTTAATTCTTCTAATTTCAAAGAAAAAAAAAATTAAAAAAAAAAAATCAAGAGACGGTAAAAGGATGGGAAGGAAGAAAAGGAAGACTAAAAAACCAAATCAAACCATTTCTGATACTCTATACACTCAACAAGGTGTATATTTTTCTTTTAAAGTGACTAAACAGCTTCCACCAAAGTTTAAATGAAAACTTTAATATATTTATTTTTATACATTCTAAAAGCAGAAATTTAAAAAAATCTATCAAAATTAAAACCAACATTAAACATACATATACAACAGATTCGTAGCACAAGTATTTGACTACATTAGGCAAGTCATCATAAGAGCTAATAAGAGCTATTAGCAATAATTAACATTAACGTAACAAAACCAGATTCCCCATATGTTATAATCACTCTTTTCTGTTAATAAAAGATTTTAAAATATTTGACTTTGTTTTGTTGTTGTTATATTTTAAAATATACAGCATTTTATCACATTTATGTATAGGGTTGGTTTCCCCCTGCCCCTTCACCTGAACATTTAGAAGAAAATCTTTCATATCTCTACACTTCAGGTCCTGGCACACTGAACAAGTATTCGAGTTTTCAGGCTAGCATACTCAGAAGTGACCACATGTAAACAACAATTCTTCCTTTAAATTTACATAACTGCTTTCCTCCAAGAAAAGACTGATAATCTCCTATAGCTACCTTTTAAAAATCAGGTAACTAATATCCTTGAAAAAGTATAATGAGATGGTTTGTTTGTTATTATCCATTTCCTGACAAACTCTGCTAGTCCAGATCATTGGCCAAGGACACAGAGAATTTTGCAGAATGAAAATGATACGTAAGTATTTTAAATCAAGACAGAAATGTTTGAAAGCTTATTTCAATACTATCGCCATAAGAAACAAACAGCTAAATTTCACTCCAACAAGTCATCTCCTCCTCTCACTTTTCCATTATTTCTCCTGATAAGAGAAAAGACATACTACTTAATTTTAAAAGTTAAGTTTCAACAGCCCTTCAGGGGAAATCTGGCTTAAATGTTTCCTAATATACAGCCTGAAAGTTTGCACACATTATTTATTCAAACGTTTCTTCAATTGTTCTAAATGCCTCACATCAGCATCTTGGAGAATTAATACAGTGGCTTTAGACTTAAGTGGATTAAACTCTATAGTCATCAAACAACAGAGATCTATCAGTTGTTTTTGACATTTCTCTAAACCATCCTTAAGCTTCAGATGCAAAGCTGGATCCTTTTTCAGCCTATTCATTTCAGGCACTGAAAAGCCAATCAAACTTGTTAGAATATCATCAGCAAAATCTACTTCAAGATAAGCTGAACCATCAGAAATTCTTGCCTTTATACCCCAGGACCCATTGTTGCTTGTGAGGTTTCCAGTGAGAGTAACAATAAAACACTTAACTTTCAGAATTGTAACAGTTTCTGGTTTTTTTGCAAGGAGAAGGGAAATATATGTGAAAGGTGGACAATCTAAATCTAAATGTGCCTCTACTGCTCTGCAAGGAAAGGTCTGTGAATCGTGCTTCTGCTGATCTGCTTCTGGGTCCATTTTTGAGAAAAATACAGGACTTTCATCATTTAACAGCCTGCTGTCAGAAGTGTGCTGGGACTTACATCTGCTCTCATCTAGGTCTGTATCATTCTCCTTTTCTTCAGGAGGATTTTCCAAAGAAGTATCTGCAGAACTGCAGGTCTGATGTACACTCTTATGCTGTGAAAAGCTACTCAAACTATTTCCGTCTCCATCAAATACTGTTCTTCCAAAAGTCTTTTGCTTGCTGGTAGCTTCTACAGGCTTATCTCTTTCAGTCACATAATCTTTTTCACAAGTGCCATTTAAAGATGAATTGCAGGAGCTTCTAGATGTATGTGGAAGTCTCTCGGTAATTAAACCTATGTTTCTTTTCATGACCACTGGCGGCACTTCTTCCAGCTCTCTTTGCATCTCTTCTTCTAGAAGAAAGTCATCTTCTAAAGGAAAGTCATTTAAAAAGCTGTCAACATATTCTGTGGGAGATGAAACTTGTTCATCTGAATGAGGCAAAGGACTTCCAGATTCCTGTAGCAAAACATTTCCATTGTGTACAGTCAGCGAACCTGAGGCTGTACTAAAATTGTTGCTTCTGCTGCAGTATCCGCTTTCTAAAGAAGCTTCATTGTTTAAAGGAAATTCGTTATTTTCATCAAGACTGGCTAAAAGCTCTTCATCCGAAGGGCCTGGAGTTTGTTCTAATTCATCCACAGGCCTTGAAACAATTTGGCCATGACCAGCTTGTCCAACAGCATTAAGGTTTTCAGTTTCTCCAATTAATCTAGCAAGAACCCTTTCCTGAGAATACTCCTCCAGAAGAGCATCCACTTCACCCCCCAACAGCTTCACATTTTCAGGTTTAAGCAGAAGGACTCCAAGACGATATGCAATATTACCCTGTACAGTGATTTTTGTTCCAGGAGGAAGATTACTGCGGAGGACAGGCACTGGTTGATACTCCACGCCCTGAATTTGATGTATCCCATCAGTTAGTTGCAGCATCAGCATTCGAGTAGGCTTTGCTTCCCAGGGCTTCTGGAATGCCTGAGTACTGGCTGTTACTTCTTCATTTACAGTATTTTTCCCTCTTAGCTTCTGCAACTGGGAATATGCTGGCTGGCTAACATCAACCAGTGAATCAATCTGTATGGAGTAGAAGCCTGACAACTCTCCTTTGGGAGCATCTAAGATGCAGTCAGGCAAAATGGGATATTCCAAATCTCTTAGATCAGTAAGAAGCCATTGCTCAAATACCTGCCTGTTAATCTGAGCTTGACTTAAGTTACTACCAGTATTTTCTTCCTGGATCCAACTAATACATGCTTCCAGCCATGTCAAAGGAACTTTAACATGCCACGTGGATGAAAGCCAAGTTTCCACTCTTGCTGCAATGTTAGATGTAGACATTTTCTTTTACATTAAGAGAATGAACTCCCTAGAACAAAACCCAAAAAGACAAATTTACTCTTCTGACAACAGCTGAAGTTACAAGTCTCTCACTCATATTATACAGAAATTTGCTCTCAATTCAAAGTTCTGCTACTTTAAGTGTAACAATATAGAAGCAATTTAAATTAAAAACAGTTCTACAGATACTAAAAACAAGCATGCATTTCCAATATGTAAAATTTCAATCAGCATAAAAAGCATGTGCAGTTTACTCCCCACGGAGTATCAGGAAAGTATGGAGACTTCTACAAGCAACGTGGGTGCTGCTGTTAACACCCAGTTTACTTTAGAAATTGACCTGAGAAGTTATTCTTGCATTTCACGACCACTGTTATGAGCAGAAGTAAGAGACACAATGTATATCAGAACCAAGCTGTGACCTGTCAGCACTTATATCACAGGGGTGACTTTTATACAGTAACTGGATGAAAGCTTTGTACCCGACAAGAGAAAGCTAGCTTGAAACACCATTGTCATCTGGAGACCCAGTCCAGGGTTTGGCTGCAATAGCACCAAGTCTTAGCAGTCTTCATCTCAGGAATATCAGTGGCTAATAAGCTCTAGCTTCTTGTTAGTTTAGGAAGTAGCTATGGATGGGGAGCAGAGGGGGGAACATCTCACTTGGAAGGGACCTACAACAATCATCTAGTCCAACTGCTTCACCACTTCAGGGCTGACTAAAAGTTAAAGCATGTTATGAAGGGCACTGTCCAAATGCTTCTTAAACACCAACAAGCTTGGGGCAGCGACCACCACTCTAGAAAGCCTGTTCCGGTGTTTGACCACGCTTGCAATAAAGAAATGCTTCGTAATGTCAAGTCTGAACTTCCCCTAGTGCAGATTTGAACCATTCCCACGCGCCCTGGCACTGGATCCCAGGGAGAAGAGCTCAGCAACTCTCTCCCTCCTTCCCCTCCTCAGCAAGTCACCCCTCAACCTCCTTCTCTCCAAACTAAACAAACCCAGAGTCCTCAGCCCCTCCTCACAGGACATGCCTTCCAGCCCTTCCACCAGCTCTGTTGCCCTCCTCAGGACACATTCAAGGACTTTCCGTCCTAAATTGTGGGGTCCAGAACTGCACACAGTGCTCGAGGTGAGGCCGCACCAACACAGAACACAGCGGGATAATCAGCTCTCTCGACCGGCTGGTTGTGTTGTGTTTGGTGCACCCCAGGATGCGGTTTGCCCTCCTGGCTTCCAGGGCACACTGCTGACTCCTATTGAGCCTGCTGTCTACCAGCACCCCCAGATCCCTTTCTGCAGGGCTGCTCTCCAGCCACTCCTCTCCCATTTATACTTGTGTCCAGCATTACTCCATCATCCCAGGTGCAGAATCCAGCATTTAGACTTGTTCATGCCATTGATAACTGCCTAATGCTCTAATCTATCTAGATCCCTCTGCATGATATCTTGTCTCTTGAGAGAGTCAACAGCACCTCCCAGTTTGGTATCAACAGCAAACTTGCTAAAGGTGCATTCAACTCCTGCATCCGGATCATTGATACAGACATTGAAGAGATGTTAGGCTGCCTAACTGTGTCTGGATCATGTTTAACCCCTTAGGATGACCAAGGAGCTCAACCTCCCTACAGAGCACACCAAAACCCAAAATTACTGTAAGAATATTTAAGAAACACCAGGTTTGGGGGGTTTTTTGCCTCTATAACCTGCAGCAAAGAAAAAACACCCTTTCTCCAAGTTCCCCCCAAAGCTCCAGCACTCAGAAGACACCTAACCAAGGCAAAGGGCCAGTCTGCCACCCGCGTCGCGCTGCCTACGCGGACTGCGGCTCCGACGGACGCCGAAGGGAGGGAGGTGAGGTGAGGTGAGGTGAGACGGGGCGGGGGGGAGGGGTCGTGTCGCAGCCCGCAGCCCCTCGAAGGGGCCCAGTCCCTTCCCTCAGCTCCACCTGCAGCTGAGCCACCCACACTTACCGGGGCAAGCAGGCGGCACCGGCGGGGCAGCCCCCGCTGCGACCACCGCGGTCGCGGGGCAGAGGGCGCGGCCGCTCTGCAGCGCAGCTCCCCAAAAATCCCGCGCGCCCCCAGCAGCCAATAGGCGTCGTGTGACGCGCCCCTTTAAGCATCGCGAGAGCCCCACCCCCCCACCCCCCCCCCCCCCCGCCAGGGCCGGGCAGTGAGCGCAAGGCGGGGTTTTCGCAGACGCCATTTTATCTTCTCACGACCGAGGTCGCTCTCCCTCTCCTTTGCCGTCCCCCGCTGCCTGTACCGCTTCCATCGCGGCTCCAGCCGGGCAGGTAAGAAGACCAACCGGCCGCCACGGGGCGGGGCGGGGTGGGCGGCGCGGCGGTGCGGGGCTGATGGCTCTGCCTTCCTCACGGCAGCGGGGCCTTTCTCGCTCTGGCCCTCACGGAGGGCGGGGCTGGGCGGGGGCCGCCCCCCACTTTGACGAGCAGCGGCCTTATCCAATAGGGCGGCGGCGGGCCCGCGCAGGACGGAGGTGGTGGGGCCAATCGCCGGGTGGCGCTGGTGGATGTGCGCGTTGGCGGTGGGGGCTGCTCCTCTTTCTTTCCCGTACGCTGTGGGGCCGGCGGCGGGCCCAGGTACGCGCAGCCCGCGGGGAGATGTAGCCGTAGCCGAGAGGAGGGGGTGCTGCGCGCTAGCAGAGGGAGGGGGGGACACCGGCCAGGTCGGGCCGTGCTGGGGCCATCAGAGCTGCCGTCGTGCCCCTCTCGGTGCCGCTGGGTGACACAGCGATGCGGGGGGCCCGCGCTTCCCCTGGCCGGGGCCTGAAGCCCCGGGAGCTGCCGCGCCCGGGGACTTCTGGTGGGCTCCCGCAGGGATGGCAGTGGAATGGGGTGAGCGCTGTGTGGAGAAAGAGATCGGTGTTGCCGCCTCGTCTGATGCTAGCCCCTCAGGTGGCTGAGAGCATTCTGCGGGCCCATGGGGCCCCTCCTCCACCGAGGGCAATGCCAGAAGGGTGGCTACTGTCCCGCCGGGCGGCCCTGGGCCCGGTGACCCAGCCAGCGTGGCTCCCCCAGAGGCGGTGCGGTGGAGGCCGGCATCGCTAGCGGGTGCTTTATAAGGGCGGGGGAGCGGCCGCCGCCGCCTTCCTGCGCCCGCCCTTCGTAACTCTGTGCCCCGGGCGAGTTGCCGGGAATTATGGCGGGCGGAGGGGAGGGCGCTCTCGGTCGCGGCCTGCGCGGAGGCGGCCGCGGGAGGCTGATTGGGGAGCTCCGCGCGTCGCGGCCCGCCGCTTTCGGGTGCGGTCGCGGCGGCGGAGCATCCTTGGCGGCGAGGCTGTCCCGCTCTGCCCGCCGCGCTGGGGATCGGGCCGCCGGGCGCCTCCTTTGTGTCTCCCTGGGCAGAGGGGGTTAAATCTCCCTGCGACCGCGTGGTGGTGGTGGCTTTTCCGCTCCCGGCTCCGCCTAGCAGCGGGCAGGCGCCATTACAGCGGCCGCCATTTCTGCTGGTCGCCGCCGGCGGGGAGGTGAGGCCGGGGCTGCGGGAGTTATGTAACGCGGCCGCTCCCCCTCCCGGCAGCCAGCCGGGCCCGCCGCAGCGGGCGGACAGCGGAGGCCGTGCCGGCGGCTGGAGGCGCGGCGGGTGCCGGGACTGCAGGGAGAGAGAGGCGGGGGGCGGGCGGAAAGAGCCGCTGAACCCCAAAGGGAGCGGGGCTCAAAGCGCGCCGGCGTTTCCCAGCTGTTATGTCTGGTAGCTAGTGCAGCCTCCCGCTTTTCGTCGCCGCTTTATCCTTTCGGTATTTATAAAAACATGGCGGTAGTCGGTTTAATCCCGCCAACTCGATTTACCCAGCAGAGAGCCGTAACAGAGAGCGCCTTGCCTACAGGCGGCTAGGGGAGATTTGGCCAGGCAGGTGAACAGACGCGTCCAGGGGAGACTGAGCTCTGAACAGTGTATTACAGTTGGTTCTCCGCAGCGCTGACGTTCTTGTGATGGTTGGAAATCTGCCGCGCTAAAATTCTTGGGATGGTCGGAACTATAATAACAGGGGTCCGAAAGGGCTATTTAAACCGTGTAAAAATCTGCCCGGCCCCTCCCTAGTCTCCCACCCGCATAACAGCCTTTTAGCAACGTATGGCTGAGATTTCACTATCATTAAATCTGTGTACGTCCGTTAGCTCAATTTCAGTGCCTGGAAAGACCAGCGTGTGCTGGGAAGGCAGTGCCGGGTGTTAAACTCTACAAGCAGGGCAACAGTTACAAGTGAACAGCTGGCTGAGTATGTTTAAGAAGTTAGATGCATCTCTTTTTTTTTTTTTTTTTTTTTTTTTTTTTTTCTTCCTTTTGTGGATACTAGAACGAGTGGCTAACATTTGTTGAGGCAATGGAAATTAATAAAATACAAGAGGGAAGTACATGGTTTTTTGTCTCTGTTATCCGTAGAAACACATTTTTTAAGAGAGTAAGTTAGAAAATTACTTCTTTTTTCTAGACTTCTCTCTAAGGTGACATACTAGTATTCTGAAACGAACTTAACAAAAACAGGTTGCAAAGAAGATACTGTTTAAGAAAATCATGGTGAAGTTCAGCTGCTTTTGAGGTTCTTGGTTGTGTGTCTACAGAGGATTATATGTAACGATGCAGAATGGTGTTTTAAAAAGTTTTTTTTTTCCCACTGTGGCTAGAAGTTGTAATGTGACTTTTGTTCAGCTGTTATACTTGAGTGGGAGGCATCCTAAAATGCCTGCTAGTAACGTTGATAGAGAATTTATAAATCTATATAGATTTTATATATATATATATAATGCTGACAGTCGCCCTAGTAGGCCTTTTTTTAATTTAAGTTGTTTAAACTAAGCAGCAGGAGCAGGTTATTATGTAGTGCCCTTCAAAAAGTAAATCCAAGGCATGTATTGTATAACATGTTGAAAATGGGAGCTGGATGCATGTTCACTTTCAGTATTTGAAAATAGTTTTTGGTGAATGCGATTACCTGAAAATAGTTTTTGGTAAATGCAATTGCCTAAAACTAGTATGTATCCAAAAATTATCATTCAGACAGTAATTGTTCATCTGTAAGTTTACAGACTTGTCTTTTAACTCCTCTTAGTGGTGTGTTTGGCCTGGATGTACTTTCTCTTTTATAAAGAAAAACTTTGCAGCAAAACCTCAGGTCAAACCTCTGTTTTTTGGCTGTAGTGAGAATCAGAGCTGTGAGTGAGCAGAGGCACAACTGATATATGCTGTTTTCGTAGGCTCTTGAAGCAATAGGCTGTTGGATTTTGATCCCGCCCAGAATACTTGAGTTTTTCTCTGCAAGGATATATAATAGTGGTAAGTTCTAGAAGCAGGCATTTCTTTTTGCTTTTTGCCTTTAGCACGATATACAGTTTGCCTTTTCGTAGAATAGATGTACCAGCTTTTTTGTTCTTCAACAGGTTTTGCCTGCCCACCTAAGAAGAAAAGGCAATGGAGACTGAACAACAGGAAGAGACCTTTACCAACACAGAGACAAATGGTAAATTTTTTAAAGGACTATTTCTTTCTAGAAAGAACCTCTTTAGATTTCAGTGTTTCTAAATATTTTGTAATGCCTTAACTGTATCAGGTGTTTGTATCAGCAGTAGTTTTGCATTCTGCATTAAATACTTTCATTTTTAATTAGACTGTATCATTACAGATGCTTTTGAAGCATAAATGCATAATTTTTCTGTTGGCATGTTTTAGACATGGGATAAGTAGCTGAAAGTTATGACTATGGATTTGAAAATATTTCATAGTTAAATATTCAGTACTTCTGTGGAGAGTGTGACTACGTAAGAATACTATCAGGCATATTAAGTAATTGCATTTTTATTGCAGTTTGTATATACAGGAGTATAAATATGTGAAATACCTCTAAAGAGCTTCATTCTTGGGCATAATTGGTGAGGGAGTTAGGGCATTAGTGTCATTGGTTCGTGCCAGTTTTTTCCAAACAGTATTTGAAGTGCTACTTAACTATTACTCCATCAGTATTTCCGTGTAGGACAAACTACCTTGAGCTTTTTGCCTGAAAGGTTCTTTTCCAGTTACAAATAAATACTAAGTGGGTGATGCTGCACTGCTTTAAACAGGGTGTCATTAATTTCTCAGTGTGTGCAACATTCTCATTTAAATCACAGTTCATAGATTTTAAATGGATTTTCAGTAGTTGTTTCTGTGCTAATAGCTGCTCAGAGTAGGTGTCAGTAATTACTGTTGGGCTAGTAGGAAAGTGTGTGTTAAGAATACAGAGCATAAATTTGACATGTGTCCCGTTTTACTACAACTTAGAAAGTTAAATAATTGTTTGTGTTTCCCCACTATGGACCTCTCTACAGGCAAACGTCCTGCAGAAGATATGGAAGAAGAGCAGGCCTTCAAAAGATCTCGGAACACAGATGAGATGGTTGAATTACGCATCCTGCTTCAGAGCAAGGTATGCTTTTTGTTTTTACTGGTTTTGCGTATAACATTGCTCAAGACAGTGGTGACAAAATGTACATTGGGATATGTGTTTAGAAAGAATATGTACTTTATTTAATATGAGATAACTTAGTAGAAATAATTTTAATTAGACTGAATGGTAGTAAAAATGTATCAAGATGGAATTCTCTTCAGTGGTTCTTTTAAAGGGTAAGTCCCTAAGGATCAATACAGTTATTTTTAAAAGATGTAATTGCTGAAAAAATTAGAGCAATAGAAATTATAAGGTGTTTCTACATTCAAGAGGAAGGTTGTTACTTTGAGGGGAGTGACTGTATATTAATCTTTGGAAAGGAAGCAGTTTAAAGGATGATCAGCTAGTGATTGTAGATTAAATATGAGAGGTAAGACAAGAACTTCCTGAGGATTTCAGTAACTCTCCCAAACAGATCTACTAAACTTGTTCAACTGCATCAACAGGAAGAAACGTGGGAGTAATGCTTCAGGGATTGCAATGGTTTTGTTGACAAGTGTAAATAGTTAAGTAAAGTTGCTATGTATGAATTTCCTCTGGTGTTTCCAGTTGTTACAGATGGTTTGTACTTTCTGAAGTATGTCAGTCTTTTGTGTTGGCATGGGGGAACAGTACCTTAACTCTGCGTGGTGTTTCTGACCAATAGTCAAGTTATGTGGGGTGCCACAGAATGTTTTGCATGCTATTAGTATAATGTATGATATGTGTAATAAAAATAATACTTTTGCATGTAATCCTGGTAAAAATACAGTTTTGCAATTATTCTTTACTATCTGCCAGTTCATTTCTGTTGATGTTAGAAACTTGAAGTTAGTGGCTGTTAACATTTCCTTTAACCTTTTCCAGAATATACTGCTCTGAGGAGTCAGTTAAGTTAGAGGTGTAAACCAAAATTAGCACTCGAAATTATCAAGAAATGTTTGGAGTGCAGAAGTAGAATTTGGAAACATACTCCTTAAAAAAAGAAAAAATAAAAAATGAGTCAGTAAATTAGGGAAATCATTGACCTACATTACATTCATACAGTATATTTTTTTGAGAGCTATAATCTGAGGTTGCTTTAACACAGGCAGAGTTGCCTAGAAACTTCCATTCGGGATTGAAATGTTAGTTGCAAAACTTTATTTAATATCCTTCTCTTGCCTAAGTTCAGTGATAGTAGCTGCTGATAATTTTTTTTCCGTGGACAAACTGTATCAGTTTGTTTCAATTTTATTGGAATGTTTTAAAAGCAGTACCCGCCTGCCTGGGCCAGTAGTGTAATGCAAAAATAGATTTACCATTCTTAGCCTTGAGTTTAAAAACATGGTCTGTGCTGTGTTGGCATAACGTAACTTCTGAAAACTGTTTTCCAGAACGCTGGAGCAGTGATTGGAAAAGGTGGCAAAAATATTAAGGCACTTCGTACAGACGTGAGTATATATGAGTTTGAACTAATTTAACGCCAATTCTTTCAGAGCACTACATCGAAAGCTTGATTTCGTGCGTTTCTAGACATGGGAGCAATTCAACTCTATACATCAATAGTCTAGTTAAAAGCCATTTGTATTGATGTTAGAGCAGATAACTTCTTCAGTTTCTATTGTAATTAAAACCCAGCTTGATTCATGTGGGAGAAGAGGTTTATATTAAATCTCTTCGCTTTTGAATAGGATTCCACTCAATTACACACTTCAACTGAGTTAACATCCTAATTAGGAATACTGACAAAGCTTAAAACCCTTAATTGTACCATTTCCCTTATGTGTGAATCAATTATAGTACTACTGAAACCATTGCAGGTGGCTGGCTTAACCCAGTGATAGAGGAATTCTTCAACTTCCTTTAAAAAAGCAAACAAACAAAGCAGTCCATCTGTTCTTTAACAGCTTGCACACAAATCACAAAAGCATTAATGTTAAGGTTGCTTTATTTAAATATGGGTATAGAACAGTAAAGTAACATTCTGTTCTGTTACTTGGAAGCATTTTTTGAATGGTCATGACTTACTTGCCTGTTCGCATTTTACAGTGGGTTGACTCTTGTGATTAGACACATGCTCAGCGTTAATGTTGTGTATTTATAAAACTTGGCAACGCTTCTTAAATTCCGTTTGTTTACACTTCTGTACTTAACATCAGCTACAATTTCAACAGTTTTCCGATCAAGACTCTCTTCAACACGGGATTTGGCAATATATCATTACAAATCAGTTCCAACTAAGTTCATAAACTACCACAACTAGAATTGAGGTTTGAGTTGAAATGGTCAGGAATCGTACATACGCTCACTAACTTCGGCAGCTAGTTGATCTTTTCAGGGTGTTTTCCTTTTTTGTTCCTTTTTTTTTTAAGAAAATCAATACGTCACCTAGGTCCGGATAATTTAGATTGGTCTGGAGAACTAACTTTCCCGATTTGCCCACGGTTCTAGTAATACTGATCTTGACAGGTTTTGTGTCTACCCTCATGAGCCAGCCTGCTACTGAAACATCACATATTAAAAAGTAGTTTAGTCAGATCAAGTGACTCATTTTTAAGGTCCATACTGTTCAGCCACAGATGGTGTAGCAATCCGTTATTGTGTTAGCCTTCAGAACAACTTAAGCTTGTTTCATTAATTGAGAGTAATGAGTATAGTTTGTATTAAATTAAAATTTATTGCTTTTCCCCCTTTTCCCTCTCCTTGTTTTTTTGGCCATATATCTCCGTTGCCCATGTACTGGATCGACTTGCCCCTGCGTTGCCCACCATGACGTTGGCCCATCCGCCCCTGAACGCCCATGTGAAAACCCTGGTTGGCTATGCCCAAAAATGTGCTCGTTGCCAAACGGGTACCATACTTGACAACTTCCGATTGAATACCCATGCCCAATGCCAACATCCACGAACGCCAATGACCAATGCAGTACAATGCCAGTGTTTCAGTCCCAGACAGCAGTGGCCCCGAGCGGTATGTCCCAACAGTTTATGCCTCACTGCCTGATTAGAAAGAGAGAAATGTATTTTATTACCTGCCTTTGATATAATTAAATAGTATCCCCTTATAGACGGTGTATTGTTTTTTTTTTCAAGTTTTCTGTCTTATTTTCCCCATTAAGTCTTTTTGTCACTGAACTTTTACGTGAGTTGCCCACCCAAACAATCCACTAATTTTATTTCAATGGAAGGAGCACAGCTTCAAGTGTTGCATATTTGCTGCATTGTAAATCAAATTGTTTCAAAATAGTCTCTCGCTCTGTCTTTGTGGCCCACCTTGCTCCCCTCAACATTGCCTGTTCATAATTATTTCTGATGAAATGCTAACTCTGGTTCACTTTCCTTCACTTCTCATTTGTTTTGTCTTTTTTTTTGTCTTGCATTTGTATTTGTTTTCTTGGAGAGCCCATTAGTAATCTGATTTCTAACTGGTCTCATAGCCTTACTGCAGATACAATGTTCACCACTTGCATATCCCCACTTTTTCTATGAGAAGGTGTGCCAGTTTTACCGATGTGGTAGCGAGGGTATCCTAAATTAGTGGTGGCGGGGAACATGAATACTCACTTCTGCTTTCAGTTCTGCTTCAATTTCTTGCCCACTTAATCTGAGCCCTTCCAAAAGCCCATTCTGTCTTTCTTTCTCTCTCTCTGCAAGACCTACCTAATCTTAAATTTATCATGCATATGTATTGGGCATAAACAAAGATGCATGTGTTGTAAATTGAGCAAACAGGTTTACTTTAAATGGGGAATATTAACTGTAAGCTCTTCTGTGTAGTAAATCTTGTAAAAATTTTGTGTATGATGGAAAAAATTTAATTCTACTTCTTCTTTTCCACCTTCTCCATATTGTGTGGCATTATGGCTTCCAACAGCATCTTGAGTATCAGTGCAGATATAGAGACAATTGGAGAAATCTTGAAGAAGATTATCCCTACTTTAGAAGAGGTATGTCTCTTAATGTTTGTTTCTTTTTAAAGGTTAACGATTAGCTTTTGAAACAAGATGGTTCTGGATGATTTGTTGCTTTTTAAACACAGGCAATTAGAAAATTTAAAAAAAAAAAAAAAAACCAAAAAACCAACAAAAGCCTGTTAGAGTAGTGTTACGGCTCTCAAACTACATGTTGACATTTTTTTGGTAGATGATGGGCTTTATTAAATTAATGTTTCAAACGGCCACCCCCGTTTCAAAATACTTGCCTCCTGACTTGTCCCCGTTTTGAAGTAGTTGTAACTCGTATACTGCATTGACTCTTTAAATGAGTGTTGCTCTGTTTGATGCCTTCTTAAACCTTCGTAGAAAGTTGTGCTGTGTAATAAATAAGGAAAACTAATTTGTCATCCATTTACGTTGAGGTGAGGTGCTTAAGTAGTTGTGATCCTAGGCAGTACAGGATTACAATTCAACAATAAATCAAGGCATACCATGTGTTTGGAGAAAAAAAAAACACCAAATACTCTAAATCTTTATGTGACTAATATTTTATTCTTTTCCTTGTATCCATCTTTCTTACAGTATCAACACTACAAAGGCAGCGACTTTGACTGCGAATTAAGACTTCTCATTCACCAGAGTTTGGCAGGAGGAATTATTGGTGTCAAGGGTGCTAAAATTAAAGAACTCAGAGAGGTACTTGTGGTTCTGAGATTTTTTGTTGTTGTTCTATAAACAACTTAGTGTTTCATGTTCATAAGGGGCAGGTGTAAGTATCTTCTGTGCAGTAATTTCTTCAGAACATACTGCATATGTGATTTCGATGTTCTGAGATGGAGCTGTGAGTTTCAACTTTCTTGCAGACCCTCAGAAGTAAAGTCATTGGTGATAGAACCTAGCTTGTCTAGCTTCTCAGCAATATTTATGGTAATGTTTTTAAAGAAAGGATTTTTTTTTTATTAAAATGACATTCATCGCTCCTAGAGTGAACTGCTGCATCTTCAGGTGGTTGGACGTGCAAACTGGTTTACAGTGAATGTATTTCCACGAACTCTTAGGATGATAATTCAACAGATGTCTAAAAATTACTGTAAAAGGGCTTTATTTTTAGAATTTTTTTCTTTATTTAGCCTCCTAGAACACCATTGTTTTATTTCAGTGAAGGAATGAGATTTTTAAAAGATAATGGCCTCTGAGAACTTAAAATATGTCTGTGTTTTGTCCTTTCTGGGCATTGTGTCAGAGGCAATTTCAGATTGTGTCAGGTATAAGCTGGTACCTGTTCGCATGTAGCAACATTGCTGTCTTGCATCCAAAGTGTGTTTTCTTGACCTGTGAATGTTAATACAGCCTGTAAGTTCACAATGGATGTGTGGACCTTTTACTAGTATTTTATTAAATGATGATGTAGATGAGCCATAACTGAAAGAGGACAAAACAGAGCTTTTTTCCTCTGTGTACAAGAGTGTCAGGATAGATCTTAAAAAAAAAAAAAAACCAAACCCTGTAGTCTTCAAACTAAATTTGTTGTGAGAACTCAGAAGGAAGCATGCACTTAAAATGGCTGGGAATTTAATTGTCTTTGGGCTTGTTGCTTAAAAATGTTTTAATGGATTTATAAATTTGTTTAAAATACTTATGTTAGACAATCCTGGATTTTTTTTTTTCTTCAACAGAACACTCAGACCACCATTAAGCTTTTCCAAGAGTGTTGTCCTCATTCTACTGACAGAGTGGTACTTATTGGTGGAAAACCTGATAGAGTTGTTGAATGTATCAAGATTATCTTGGATCTTATCTCTGAGGTAGTGTTTATTAAACTCATTTTCATTGGCATTCATGAATGTTAGGGATCATTTGGATGAAAAACAGTATTTTTCCATTTCTATTTTGAATTTAGTACCTTCCACTTTCCCAGTAGCAAAGTGATTGGCTGTTACTACTTTTTGAAACTATTTTTCCGTTTTCTAGAATTGGGGTGCACCTTATGGGGGAGGGAAGCAATTTTTGTTACTAGTGAGCCGTTATTCATGCTTCGCATATCATTAAGATGCAAAAATTGAAGAGGGAGACAAAATTTATTTGCTGCTGACAAGTAACAGCGATTTGTTATAGTTAAGTTCACAGGAAACACATCATCATCTCCTTTCTTACCAGCATTGTGAAATCAAAAATGTGTTCCAAATGCATAAATTTGTATTTATACATTTAATATATTTAATTTAATGAAATATGCCAATTGTAATAGCCTAATTGGGTTGGGGGGGATTGTTCTTTTTGTTTCCTTTAGTCTCCAATTAAAGGACGGGCCCAGCCTTACGATCCCAATTTCTATGATGAAACATATGACTATGGCGGCTTCACAATGATGTTTGATGATAGAAGGGGACGTCCAGTAGGCTTTCCGATGCGTGGAAGAGGAGGTTTTGATCGAATGCCTCCTGGCCGTGGCGGACGACCCATGCCTCCATCGAGAAGAGATTATGATGATATGAGCCCTCGCAGAGGACCTCCACCACCTCCACCAGGTCGTGGTGGTAGAGGTGGCAGCAGAGCTCGTAATCTTCCTCTTCCTCCACCACCACCTCCTCGTGGCGGGTGAGTTGTTGCATAAATGCGTTACACAGAACTCACATCACGTACAATTGCCTGAATCATGTTCATCTTCCCAGTGTTTTTTCCACGCTTCCATGTTGGTAGTGCTTATGCAGGATTGAGTGTGTATCAGACCAGAGTATTTTGAAAAGTACTGGAATTTAATTATTTGCTGCACTGTAGTAGTCTACCAGGACTACAGCGAGTAGTTCTGAAACTTTTGTGTCATTCCGTACTTGGCTAGAGTAGTTTGAAATGAAGTTGTTTGAACCATGAATGTGAAAATTTAAATTAGAGTAGATAAACTAGTTTATAACGCAATTCACGTGCTGCTGCTTTTTTCATTTTAGAGATCTTATGTCCTATGACCGAAGGGGCAGACCGGGAGACCGTTATGATGGCATGGTAAGAGTTTAAAATTTGCCTTGTTCTGTTTCGTAAGCCCAGTCAGCTTGCTGACTGTCTGAAGATACAGTTGCTGAACATGTGCACATAAGTGTGGGACATGCGTGGTACTGATAATAAACCCAAAATATTTTGTCCATACAAAGGGTCCCTCCTGAGGAGGAAGGTTTGGGGTGTAAGTGGTATCTGACACATGGTCTGTTTTCTTTCTTTCCTCCCTGCCATCAAAACGATAACGGGAAGTTTGATTGTGCTCTATCCTGCAGGTTTTCTTGCGCTGACCATCTTTTAGATTTTTTTTTTTTTTTAAGCAGGATGATGTTAATGGGAATTGGTAGGCTTGATAAAGAAAATATGTCAAAAAAATATTCTCTGAAATTCTTTGATTCATACAAGCATTCTTAACACTAATGTTGGAAAACAGTATAGATAGAATAATATAGATTATAGAATAGTATCTGTGAAGAGCTCTAGTTGATCTGGAAGGTGATTGCTCTTTTGAATCAATTCTTGCCTATTTGCTGGTTTCTCTGTCGGCAAAAAAGCCACTGTAATTCCAAATGTTTTGCAGCTAGGGCCACTGCTAAGTTGAATCCTAAATTAAATTAGGTACAGTCAACCTTATTAATGCTCATACTCGCTGAGCAATCACCTTCCAGATCAACTAGAGCTTAAAAGAAGGCTTAAAGATACTCTTCCTTGTAATCCGGAGAGAGACTTCTCAGCAGTTATCTGCTGTTGTACTAGATTCCTCTTTCTGGAAAGAGAAATCATACCTGGGAGGTAAATCTCTATAGTTAGAATCTTCTTTTCTCCTCTGACTTTGGTTGGCACTGTCTTTAAGATGACACCTGCGAGATTTTTTTATTTTGTTTTCTTTTAAATGAACAGAAGAGAAAGGAGCAGGAAGGAGCTATGAAATGGGCAACTTAAATGGGCTTTACACATTTCCTCCTTCTTGGGAGTTAGAGTTACTGGAAGTATGTATTGTAAGAATGTCACATGCTTACTGGAAGTATTAAAAGGAAAGATTTGCACACATGTTAAGAAACCTGAAGAATTGAGAAGTACACTTCCAAGATTCCTTATTTGTATTTACATGTTCTCAAAGCTCAGTTTTTGTTACATTTGCTACTAATAAAGCCAGTACTAGAGCATATAAACTGAGCAGCCTGCCTTTCTTTGAGTATCTGGTTGAGCACAGTCTTACTTAGCTTCGTTTTTGGGCAGTACTGTGTTCTATTTTTATTCCATTCCAGCTACAATAGAAAATCCATTTTGACTTCTGTTTAGACTGACTTTTGTCAGGTTGACCTTTGCTTTCTTGACATGAGTTTCTACAAGTGGAATCATGTCTGTTCGTTTTTTTCATTCCAAAAAACAACTTTTATTTCCTCTTCACAGTGAGCTTTGGCTCCTTTATGACCAAGTATCCTAGCTTGCTTAGTGTGCACTGCTTACCAACAAAGACTCTATTTAATTTCTAGTTTTAGTTAACCATGATCCTATCATCCTAAATTGTGTAAGGTGATAGGAAGTCTTCACATGGATTATGGTGCTGGAGCTGGAAATGTCGTGCAAGAAATGTAAGGTCTTCCTATGCTACACTTGGTTTCATATAGAAGCCATTTGTTAGCAAAATATATAGAGTAAACCAACGTTGTTGTGGTTTGTGAACTAAGTAATACATGGGAAAGGCTGCTTTCAGAGAGCAGAAGTGCTCTTTAACATAGATTCTATTTTATATAGATGCAATAAAAGGCAAGGATAGATTCTTTTCTCAGGTGAACATCTGAGTAGTTCAGGACTTTTAAAACTGGATGCTGAACGGAGTTTTCTGGAATTCCAGAGATGTGACAGAACCAACAGCCTTGTAAATGCTGACAATCGGAAAAACCTGTTTTGATTTGAAAAGATTACGCTTGCCCATGCGGTCACTCACTCAATGTGATGTGTGATACTTGGAAGATACTTGTCTGTTAGCCTGGCTTACAGTTATAGTTTAGTTATTCACTGCTGTTGAAAGAGGTCATTTGGTTTGTAATCTGTTCGAAGCTTTTTCCTGAAGGACGTACTTGTGGTTTTTCTGTTAACAGAGCTATGTATTTCAGTGTAACTACTCCAGATCAAATCCCTATGAACTGTAAGGGCTGTTCTGACAGTTGAAAAAACCTGAATTTATTTCCAGTATTTCTTTTTTAACATCTTCATCCTCAGGGATCTTTTAGATACATAAATGCAGATACCAGTGGGAGGGGTGGAAAATAAAGTGGACAAGCATATAATTTTATCCCCTCACATTTAAAAACATTTTTTTAATTAACTAATCAGGTGCTAAAATTTTCAAAGTACTAAAAATTTTACAATATGAGACTTGAATTAGAATGTCTCATGTTAAGTGGACCATTTCTTCTGACTTCTGTGAGTGTCTTCAGACATCTAATGTGTCTTTGCTCCTTCAAATACCTTTATAATTCTTGATAATTTTTTAAACTTGCATATGTATGTGTACTTACATGTGTCTTTGGTGTATAAACACTTGAATAAAGGCACATAACACTTGAAAAAGTACAAAACATTCTTCATGTTTAAGAGATGTGACATTAACAAGCATGTAAAAAAAAAAAAACAGTAAAGGAAGAATGTATGACAGTTCTTCTGTTTATCCATGCAGATGCTAAAAAAAAGTCACAAAACTTCATTCTCCTAGTTCACACTGTTAAAAACCAGAGAAAATTATGATTAAAGAATTTTACATCAGTTAGGACTGCATGCATTTTCTTTCACTAGACATAAAAGTTAAGCTCCTTGCCTTAACCAGGCAGCGTGTTTCTATTCTAGTGCCAGTAGTCACTAGCACAAATGAGTCTGTAGTGTAGAATATTCTGTTACATATGTTAAGATATCCTGTTCAAGAAGCTGGTTGTATAATGCACAAATGAAAATCAGTTGCTGGAATTGTAGAATTCTGAAAGAAAGAAATGCTGTATATCACATGTTTTAAAAACATAATTAAATTTCTAATACAGTTAAGCCGCAGTAAGTTGTTAATCTAGTTATTGGCTATATAGAATGATAGAATCATTCAGGTTGGAAAAGACCGTTGAGATCATCAAGTCCAACCATCAACCCTACTCTACCACGTATGCCCCTAAACCGTATCTCCAAGCACCACATCTAAACGGACTTTAAACACATTGAGGGATGGTGACTCAACCACCTCCCTGGGCAGCCTATTCCAGTACCTGACAACCCTTTCAGTGAAAATATTTTTCCTGATGTCTAGCCTAAACCTACCCTGGTGCAGATTGAGTCCGTTCCATCTTGTTTCATCATTAATTACCTGTGAGAAGAGACCAGCACCTGCCTCTCTACTGTGTCCTATCAGGTGGTTGTAGAGAGTGGTAAGGTCTCCCCTCAGCCTCCTTTTCTTGAGACTAAACAGCCCCAGTTCCTTCAGCCGCTCTTCATGAGGCCTGTTCTCCAGGCCCTTCACCATCTTTGTTGCCCTTCTCTGGACACGCTCCAGGACCTCAATGTCTTTCCTGTACTGTGCCGCCCAAAATTGGACAAGTACTCAAGGTGCGGCCTCACCAATGCCGAGTACAGGGGGACAATCACCTCCCTACCATATGTGAGGTATATGGAAATGAACTGGTGGAACACAAGAAGCAGTGTACTTGCTGCTTGACCAGCAGTTGGCATAATCACTGGCAGTTACTTGTTTCAGTCTTATTAAACCTTCAGTTTCTAATGCATGGCAAAAGTAAAAGTTTCTGATATATATTAGTACTTGAAGGTTTTCTAAAAGGAAAAATAAAAGCTTCTTCAAGCTTTGCTCTGCAATTAGCTGTTCGACCTTCTTCATTAGAGGAAAAATCTGTTTACAGGAAGAGGGGGGAAAAAGTGAGAGTGACTCCACTTACAGTTCCCTCAAAATGAAATAAAAGGGAGCAAGTTTTTAAGGTGATCTAAATCTTACTTTTAAGTCTGTTGTAGTATAAATGTTTCTCTGTACCAGTATGTATGGTATTTGCTTGCCAAGTTACCTGTAAGTCTGCATGGCATGGACTTAATTTAGATTTCTTTCCTCTTTTCTTCCTGTTAATGTTGCATCTGGAAGATGATGCAGTGTCATGTGGATGCCTGTGATGACATGCAGCCACCAGAGCTGGTGAGTGTGCTCAACCTTTTTTTGAAAACTGCTTTATTGAACAGGTTAAGTGATGACAGGAGTTTCTTGATCTTGAGTGTAATCAGTGGCAACTTGCACCTATTGAAAATCATAAAGCTGTCCTTCTGACTTAGAATTTATGGCAGTTTGTCTTCCCAGTGTGTCCTGTGCGGGCAGGTAATGTCGATAGAAATGTGAAAGTATGCAGCAGCACAGCCAAAAGAGAGGAGATTTCCTGTACCTATTCTTGCCTCTTACACCCCATTTTCATGTTGTAAATAGTAACTTTGTCCATTACTGATGCACTGTAGATGCGTGCATTTCGGATATATATTTTTGTATTAACTTCATAATGTGTTTTCTCACATTTCAAACACCAGATACTGAAAGTATGTTCTTACTTACATTTGTGGATAAAATACTATGCTTTACTTATCAATCTATTTGAAAATACACCATTTGATCATATAGGTTTGGGGAAGGGAAGTTAAAGGGTTCATCAGGTCTTCATGCGGTCTAGAAGATGGCAAAGTTATGCCAAATACTAGATGTCAATTCCTGGCTTACGTAGACACAGCAAATGTGATTGCTTAACTCGTCTGCTGTGAAGTTCATTTGCTGTCCTGTAGTCTGGGGAAGCAGAATTGATTAAGGAAAAGATTGTTCTTTTACACAAATTAGCCCAAAAAGTGATCCTGGGGCAAATACCAACAGGAATATGCCTGTGTGTATGCAGTATGCTTCTCTGATCACCCTCTGAATGAAGTCTTAAGCAGAGTCTTTCATTCTCTTGTATTTTGGACTTCACTACAAGCTCTATTACGTTGTATTACAGTCTGTGTTACTAAGTAACGTGATTACGTGATGTAGGTTGCTTAGGGAATAAGCTCAACTCTCTGGTCTGAGTAGCTTCCATTTTGATCTTCTAAAAACATAGCAGGTAAATAGTATTTTGGGGAAAGTTGTGTTACAGCTTCGTGCAAACAAGTAGTTCTGGTTGTTTGAACTTGGTGGGTTGCCAGGTAACCACCCAGCTGCTCTCTTTCCCCCTTCTGAGCAGGGTGAGGGTATAAAAGTAAGATGGAAAAGCTTGTGGCTCAAGATGAAGACGGGGAGATCACTTACTAGTTACTGTGATGGGCAAAACTGGGTCTACTTTGCGAAGATTAATTTATTGCCACTTAAAGATGGAGTAGCATGGTGAGAAACAAAGAGGAAGACTTAGAAACACATTTCCCCCACCCTTCACTTCTTCATTCCCTAGGCTTCTGCTTCCTTTGGCATGAGTGCTGCAGGGGGGGTGGGGAATGGTAGGTTGTAGTCAGTTCATCAAGCTTTGTCTCTATTCCTTCCTCCTCACACTGTTCTCCTGCTCCAGTGTGGCTCCCTCCTGTGGGACGCAGTCGTTTACAAACTGCTCAAATGTGGGTGTTTGCAGTGGACTGCAGTTCTTTGCTCCACCCGGGGTCCTCTTCATGGGGTACAGCTTCTCAGGAACAGACTGCTCCAGTATGGGTTCGCTACAGGTCCTACCAGATGCCTGCACCCATGTGGGCTCTCCCAGCAGGCTGCAGCTTCCCTCAGGGCATATCTACCTGCTCCCAGCATGGGATCCTCCCTGGGCTGCCGTGTGGCTATCTGCTCCAGTGTGATTCTCTCCATGTACTGCAGGAGGATCTGTTTCAGCACCTGGAGCACCTCTTCCCCCTCCTTCACTGTGGTGTCTGGAGGGTTGTGTCTCTCACTTTCTTGCCCCTTGCTCACCTCTTGCAACCAGTGTACACAGTTGTGGGGCTTTTTTTTACCCTTTTGTAAGTGTTATCTCAAAAATGCCACTAGCCTTGCCAATGGTCTCAGCTTTAGGCAGCGTTGTGGTTTGAGCCCACTCGCCTGGTCACAAAAGCACACTGCTACCTGAAGGATGGGGAGAAGAAAATAAAACCCGAAGGGCTTGAGGAGCGAGACACAGGCCAGGGAGGGCTCACTCACCAGTTACAGTCAACAACCACCCCCATCAAGGAGAATGAGAGATACAACCAGGTCTGAAATACAACACACCTTCCCCCCTCCAACCCCCCCGGTCTCCCCGGGCTCAGCTCTGCTCCCTTTTCCCCCCCAGCAGCGCAGGGGGCAGGGAATGGGGATCACAGTCCGTCCAGCACAAGGTATCCCCTCTGCTCCTTCCCCCTCAGGGAGAGGGGCCCTCGCAGCCCTCCCCTGCCCCACCGCGGGGTCCCTCTCCCGGCAGACAGCCCTCCAGGAACTGCCCCAACGCGAGTCCTTCCCGCGGGGCCGCAGCTCCCCAGAACCCCCCAGCGCGGGGCCCTCCCGGGGCTGCCGCCCTCCCACCGACGGGCGGCTCCAGCGCGGCCACAGCCATGCTCTGCTCCGGGCCCGGTCCCTGCTCCTCCGGCCTGGGGCCCTCCGCGGGCTGCAGGGCGACCTCTGGGCCACCGCTGGGCTCCAGGGGCTGCAGGGGCTCAGCCGCCACCCCACCGCGGGCCGCAGGGGAACCTCTGCTCCAGCACAGCTCCCCCTCTCCTGCCTCACTGACCGGGGGTCCGCAGGGCTGTCTCTCTTCCATCCCCCTTTGCTCACCAACACAAACGGAAAAAAGAGACACGATCAACACTTTCTTTCACTCTTAAACAGTTATTCAAGAGATGCCATTGGCCTGGCCTTGGCCAGAGGTGGGTCCGAAATGGGAGCCGAGGGAGCTTCTCGAAGTCTCTTAGAGGAGCCACCTCTGTATCCCCTTCCCCCACTGCCAAAGCTGTGCCAGACACCAAAACACCATAGTCAGCAGTGGGTTGATTTTGGTGTTCGCTGTGGCTGACTGACGGGCTTTGTTTGGTACAGGGGCAGCCCAGCAGTCTCCTAGAAACTGAATTCTGGAGAACTGTGCATATTTATTCTCTGCTTCTGCAGGAAACTGTAAAAATGGGATTTTGCACACGTAGAAGGTGTTAGATGAAATGAAGCACTTGCTGTCAAATACTGTCTGGAAATACTGAAAACAAAGAGGCTAGGAGTACTTGTTGCAGTGATTTAGATTTGTTAATATAGTGGTTTTAGCAGAACCAAAGTAACTCATGTCATGTCTGTTCTAAGATATAAAGGATTGTACCATAGTCTGAATGAAGAAACAAGTTGCAGAGCTGTTCATCTAGGAAAAAACCCAAAGCTCTTAAGAAGTAGGAGGATTGACAGTCACTGGGTAAACTTCTTGTCCCAAAACTGGAGACTTGAGTCTTGCCGGAGCTGTCTGATCTTTTCATTTGAATGTTAGTTTAGTCCAAGGGTCAGCAGTAGGTCAGCATCAAGAGCTGTCTACGAACAGCTGAATTAAAACTAGTGTAGCTGGATCCTTTATGTCACTTTACGCTTTCACACCTAGAGGTTTTGACAGGGCAGGATAAGAGATTAATGAGGTTTCCCACAGCCACCCCTCCTTTTGTTTCTGTTCACCCCTCTTTGCCTCAGTCTGCCTTTGATGGCACAACACTGTTGTGTTTATAGTAAGGTTGGGGGTTGAGATTTTTGCATGAAATAGGCTCAGAGTTAACAATACAATATTTAAGATTAAGGTAAGTTAATAAAGCATGGCTGTTCACTATTTAAGGGTTTTTTTCTCTTTCTCTTGCAGTTTGAGGGTGGCTCTGGATATGGTAAGTGTTTATATAGAACCTTTACAATGTATTTCATTATGTAGTTATTAAAGGACTTGATGCATACGTTTAAATCAGATTATTCTTATGCAGGGGGGCGCGGTTCATATGGAGATCTTGGTGGACCCATCATCACCACACAAGTAACGATTCCCAAAGATGTAAGTAAAGTTGGCTTGCTTTCAACTTGTGTTTTGTCTTAATTAAAAAGAAAAAGAAGTCACAGCCTTTTCTTAGGCTATGTAAGTAAACTGGAAGTATTTAGGGAGCTTGATAAGTACTTCTAATATAAAGCAAGTATTCCTAAATCACCAAAAGTCTGTTCTTTAAGTGTTTGTTTCGTGTCTTCGCTTTAGCGACACACAACAACTTTAATAATTGTTAATATTCAGTAGTAGAAGTGGTCTGTGTAACTTGTTTTTTCCATATGAGCAACTTTTAGTTTTATCCCACGTGTGTTTGTACAGTTGATATTGCAGGGGATGTTTTGAGGTGGTAAGCTTCCGTTGCAGCTCTTCAAACTAAGCTTACGGAAGCTGCTCAAACACTGCTGTGATTTTTGTAACTTTTTTAGAGAGAAAGCTGTGTCAGGAAATGAGTGCTTTTCTTTCTCCCCTAGTTGGCAGGATCTATCATTGGAAAGGGAGGCCAGAGAATCAAACAAATACGTCATGAGTCAGGAGCTTCGATCAAAATTGATGAACCATTAGAAGGCTCAGAAGATCGGATAATAACTATTACAGGAACACAGGACCAGATACAAAATGCACAGTATTTACTGCAGAACAGGCAAGTTAAAGTTTCATGTTGTCCCTGCTGTCAGTTTTAAACTGAGTGACGTGTACATTCTAAAGCCGCTCTTATCTGTGATACAGTTTTTAGAAGGCAGGTTTTAAGTAACTATTTGAAACTAACTTCTCCAGTGGTAGTTCTGCCTTGATTCTCTTCTGTTCTCCATTCTAATTAAAATGAAGACACCCTCAAAACTAATCTTGCCGGAAGACGCCTTAACCAAGCAGTCCTCTCATTTCTCTGGTGGAAACTGCTGCAAAAAAGCTACTTGTAATAAATTACATAGAGCCTGTAGAAAATATAGAAGATTTCAGTGGATGTTGGCCTAGTTCTGTGTGGAAGACTAGTGATTTTGTTGTTTTTAGATAACTAAATTGACAACAAATCACAGTCTGCCATATGGCACAGACCATGCCTCTACAGGACAAGTTGAAATCGATTTGATGCTGTTATGCAGCATTTCACACCTTGCTGGCATTACTTTGTCTTTTCTGCCAAGTATTTACAGCTTCAGATTTAATTTGCTTAGTTTTGTTTTATTAATATGTTGGCTGTGATAGCAGACTTCAATGTTTTAACTTGAATGTTTGGCTTTAGATTCATAATATTTAATAATTTATTCTAAAATATCTTAATATACCTATAATTATTAGCCATTAATCTTTTAAAATTATTTAAATGTATTAGATATTTGTAATTTAATCTGCTCTAAGAATGTCATTGTGAATGTTGATGCAAGATGTGTGGTCCATCATTCTAATACATGCTTTTTTCTTTTTCTTTTATAGTGTGAAGCAGTATGCAGATGTTGAAGGATTCTAATGCAAGATTATTTTTTCTTTTTTATAGTGTGAAGCAGTATTCTGGAAAGTTTTTCTAAGACTAGTGAAGAACTGAAGGAGTCCTGCACCCTTTTTTTTTTTATCTGCTTCTGTTTAAAAAGCCAACATTCCTCTGCTTCATAGGTGTTCTGCATTTGAGGTGTAGTGGAATCTTTGCTGTCCACCAGATGTAATGTTTTAGTACCTTACAAGTACCAGGGTGGGGGGAAGGGCGCACAAGACTAACATTGAGATTTTAAAGCAGCAGCAGAGAGAATGAATTTATTTTTGTTCATTGTTGGTGGTAAATTGTAATGTTTTTCTGTAATTGTTGTGAACACCCTGCTTAATGTACACTGTATCTTTTTTGAAGGGGGGGGTGGGATACTGGTACTCTGCCTGTCCCTGGCATCCTTTGAGAGCAGTGTGCAGAATGTAATGCTCTTTTCTAAAAACAATTTTATGATTTTTAAATAAATTTAGTGAACCTGTTCTTGGTGGTCATTTTTCTTCAGATAAATAGAAGGTAATATTTAAAATGGACACACCCTTTCTGCCCCCTCCTCCCCCCACATAAATTAAAGTTGCTGTTAAGCTTGCTTTTCTGTTCCCTTGATACAGATGGAGTGATATGGGGGTTTCTAACAAATTAAAGAGATTATGTGAAAACAATGACTCTGCTTTGCTGTTAAGAAAAGAAAATGCAAAAATATTCATGCAAACGTTGTTGTAAAACTTGACATTTTTGCAAGTGTTTGGCCCTCTTTGCAGTACATACATATATTGGTGACAGTATATAAATAAAATATTTTAAAACTTTGTGATGTCACTGCGTAAACAGTGGTAAAGTACACCTGGTTATTGACAGCTTGCTTAATGCAGATAACACTGTTAGAAATGACAGTTGCTGTACCATTACTGATAGTTGTTTTCTGAGCTTTTATTTGTATGAGGTAGAAATTCTTATAAATCAGTAAAGTGACGGCATCTAACTCTGTAACTTCTTTTTCATTGTATGCAAAACTTAAAACTTTTGTTTGATTTCCCTGTTGTATGTTGAATTCCATTAGGAGTTATTTGTGAGAAATTAAAAAACATAAACCCTCTGGGTATCATGTAATACCTTGGCATTTGTATTTATAGTTTACAGGTTTTGACTTCACTTCCTGAATAAAAACAAAGGCGCAAAACTGCGTTGCACATGTGCATGCGCCCGGCCCGGCCGGAAGCGTGGATTCTTTAGCGAAAGGGTTTTTTTTTTTTTGGGGGGGGGGGGGGGGCTGTTTCTCGGACTTCCGCATGCGTCGCGGGTCTGGGGCCAGTGCCTGCCTCTCCCGCTGCCTCTAAAACCGCCCGCCCCCGGGTTGAGCTGCGAGGGGGTGCCGGTAGCGCCCCCCGCCCTTGCCGTCCCCGCGCCTTGCGGGCTGAACCGGGCAGTCCCGCGCGGGGCTCCCCGTTAAGGGCGGCCTCCCCGCGCGGCAGCAGCTGCGTGGGAGGCCCCGGCCCCGAGGTGGCCGTCCGTCTCCGCGCCCTGCCCTGCGTCCGGTAGGAAGTGGGCGGCGGGGGCCTGGCCCGCGCTTCCAACCGCTCCGTGCGGGCCGCGGCGAAGGACTCCTGTCCCGCCCCGCCTGCCCCGCGCGCCTGCGCACTGGGCGGTGGCAGCACCGCCGCCCAGTGCGCAGGCGCGCGGGGTAGGGTGTCCGCGACGGCGGGGAGCGGGGAGGGCCGGTGGCGGGAGCGGGTCTGTGGCCGGGGGAGCTTCGCGCCGGTGCTCCGCGGGCTGACCGGGCGGGGGCACGACGGAGTGGCCGGCCTTGAAAGCGTGCGTGTTTCCTGCCCGCCGAGTAGGTGGCTGAGCATGGAGGTATTCCCATCCCCCTTGGAGTCCGCCAGGTTCATCGCCGGCAATAGCAGAGATGTTTCCGTGGACGAGGAGGGTGCGCGGCGGGTGGCGGAGAGTTTGTTTGACAAAGCCTCGGCGGCGGAGTTTGGGCTGGCGGGGTGGAAGAGCCTCCACGAACTCAACCCGCGGGCCGCCAGCGAGGAGGCGGTGGGCTGGGTGTTCCTGGTGGACACCCTCAACTTCTCCTTCTGGTCCGAGCGGGAGGAGCAGAAGTACCTGGTGAAGTACAAGGGTAAAACCTACAGCGGCTACTGGTCCCTCTGTGCCGCCGTCAACAGGGCCCTGGACGACGGTTAGTGGGCGGTGGGGGCCGCGCCTCGCCCGACGGCCTGCGGGCCCCGCTGAGCGGCGGGGCGAGGGGCGGGGGTGGGGGGCGTTAGGGACCGAGCGGTGAGTGTCAAACAGAGGCACTGCCGCGGAAACGGGCACCGTTTCTGCAAACTGTTGCCTATTTGATAAATTTGCATGTGCAGGCCGCCCCGCAGAGCTTGGGGGAGGCAACTGGAAGTACTTTAACAATACCACGTGCTGAAGCCACCCACCCTGTGGCTCTAATTGGGTGGCCTTTTTTCCATTAAAAAGACTTCAAGGAGCGTTCGTAGCCAGTTCTTCGGGGCTTCTGTTGTTTCACGCGTGTTCTTAAAATGAATTGTGTTTCCACGACGAATGAGAAAATGAGGCTTAAACTGAGAATCCTCTGGACTGATCTAGTATCAAAGCAGCTCCAGTAAATCTGAAAAACGCGTACGCCTCCAAAACCAAGCAAAAGTACTGTAATGCTTACTCCTGTTGCTGTCGTCAGAAAAAAAAAACCAAAAACAAAACCACAACTGTTGGAGGTATAGATGGAAGTTTTAATTAATTTCCTATGTATTTGTAAATTAAGCGGAGGTTTGCGTTAAGATACTTTTTGTAAATGCACAGCGTGATTAGGAGCTAAGGGAAAACAGGCGTGTGCTGGCTATACTAACTATACACTTAACTATAGTTGCCAGTGTGCGGCGTAAACACCACGCTCAAAGTTGAAGACTAATCGGTTGGGAGAAATTGCATATAAAAAGCAAGAAAGGTTCCACGGCTGCATGTTGGAAATTGTTATCTGTAGAAGGAAGCACCATCTGCAAACAAAGGTTTTGTTTTAAGCAGCTATGGAGTGCAGTTATTGCTGAACACTCATTTTAAGAGTTGACTCTTTAGATCTTACTGTATAAATGCACTCATCTGTAGCACACTGCTGCATTACATCTTAGGATACGTTATGATAGCCTGAACATCTTATTTTTACTTTTCTGAAGGAATACCCATTACCAGTGCATCATATTTTGCCACCATGACGCTTGACCAAGTTAGGCATGTATTTCGCTCTGACACGGAAGTGCCCATACCTTTGATCGAAGAAAGACATCGGGTGTTGAATGAAAGTGGAACGGTTCTGTTAGAGAAGTTTGGAGGCTCTTTCCTCACCTGTGTTAAAATGAGTGGGAAAAGTGCTCAGAAACTACTACGTCTAGTCCTGGAAAATTTTCCTTCTTACAGAGATGAAGCTGTATTTGAGGTAAGCTAGTTCTTAAATTTAATTTGTTGTGATAAGAATTTACTCCATACTGATTGTGACTTTGAAAGATAGCTCTTAGGTTGTCTATGCAGATTTTTTTTTTGAGAGGATAGTCAGCTCAGAATTGATCTAATATTTGTGAACTGTTGGGGTTTTTAATCCAGGAAATGGAAGGGGAACAGAAACATTTCTTGGAGCTCAGTGTATTCAAAAGTAAAATTCAAGGGAAATAAGAAGGAAGGTTACTATTATTTTAATGGTTTTGCTTCAACTCAGTAAAGATAATGGTCTGTATAATGAAAGGAAGATCAGACTATGAAGCAGTTGATCTTACTATGTAAATTACTATGGGTCATACAGGTAGGGAAGAAAGTTTTTAAATAGTACTCTTGGACCACAGTATACTTTTTTTGTTAAGCTGTGGTAAAATTATTGATATTTCACTTCTCTCTGTCTAAACCTCTGAAAGAAAAATCACATGATTTATTAGCAGTAAAAGAATCTTGATTGTCTGAAGTCCCTAACTATTTAGGAATGTATTTCTAATGTCAGGAGTTACTTTTTTTCCCCAGAGGAGAGCCATTTTTTTCATATGCTGTCTCTGTCTTCATCACTTTGTTGTAATTTGTTTTGATATACTTCAGGTTCACAGTTAGATCATGGCTCTTTTCTCCTTACAAATGCATAATATTTGACAAAATTTCTGCCTGAAAAATCAGAATCTTTTTTTCCTTTTTTTTTTTTTAATCTTGAATTGCTACCAATCCCCCTCCACCCATCTCTTTCTTCTTTTACTATGAGGATATCTGCAACTAATGAAGGAAATGAAACTCCAGTAGAATTGTGAAAATGTACAGCTACTGGAAATCTGCTCTATAACTGTTGTTGATTCAGCAGGCGTTGCACAACTGACTACAGGCCAGAAGTAACCCATACTTTTGTCAGGGCTGACAATATACTGAAGTTTTTCAGAGCTGTTTTCCCAAAAGAAACTGTTGGGAAGTAAACAGAGACTATCTGGTGTTTTCTGTGTCTCTAGTTTTGCCTATACGGGCATGATCTTTATTTAGTGTCAGTGACATATGTAGCTGTTCCTGTGCTCAGTTCCATCTGCAGTATTACTCAGCTGTTAAATCATTATGTCCAAAAGACTTTTTTTTTTCCTAGGGACAATGTAGCCTATACTAATAGCCTGTGCAGTCTTTTCAAGGTAACTCCCCGGAATACCGTCACTGGAGCTTTGAACCTATTGCATTTATCACTTAAATCTGCCCTTGAGTAGGTGGCATGATTTTATTTTGCGTTATTTCCTGATATGAACTAAGATAAGTGTACATGAAAAAAATCAGAGGTTCTTTCTAACTAGTCTCTGAAGCTATTGGTTTAATTTATTTGGACTTTTTTTACATATAAAGTAATTTTTTGACAATTGTCATGATCAAAAAGGGAATATTTTCAAAGTAAAGTGATAGAGTATTTTCTTATCTTTATAGTGACTGTACATTGACGTAATGTCTTTCATGAGATGATGCTGAGTGCTTTATAAAGCAAGCCTCCCTAAAAGCAGCAGCAGACTACAGAATGAAAAGATGTTCCAAAAATGATCCCAGACCGTAATCCCTGGCATAGTAGAAAAGCCTATTGCATGAATATGGAAGCTGGTTTTCTGCTTTCACTAAGCAGGATGTGTATTTTGAAGGTGGGTGAAATAACGTAGACCAAGTTTACACCCTGCTTTTTAACAAGCAAACAAGCACAACAAAACAAAAGCAACAAACCAGTGTTAGCAGCTAATATGAGGTGACATGGATCGCATTATCGACGTAATTTCTGTGGCAGCAGGTTGAGCTGTTGCACATAAGTCTTTGCTTTCAATAAAAGTTTTGGAGGAAACTGAAAAGATGGTGAGATAGCCAATAGCAAACCACTATTTTTCAGTAACTCTCCATAGTAGAAATATATATATGGAGAGATTATAAAAGCAATTCTACAGTAGAATCATACTATCGCAGACTACTACAGCTCTGCTACGTTATGACCTTCTAGAGGAACTTCTAAAATTAACACAGTTCTTTGGCTATATGTTTTTCCAAACACATACACAAAATGTGTCTCATAATTGCACATTACTGAACGTAATTGTAGAAATTGCAAATATTCTTTTGCTTCTGAAAAGTGAATTTCAAACCAAAACCAAAATCCCTGAAACCTTTTTGTCCTTTGACGGATAGTTCACATTTAGATGCTGTGCTGTATTTGAATCATGACAGAAGTTTAAATACTGGACTGTTACACTTGCATATCAGGTTTTCATGTTCTGACATAAACACAGAGGAGCCCTTCCTAAGCTTCCAGTCATTGATGTTGCATGTGTTTATCTTTTATTTCACATCACCTTATGCCGAGGTTGTAAAATTCTCATGATCCTCCTATTCTTTGCCTTTTTTACTAGCTGTGCTATCAGATTTTGCTTTTTGCCAACACAATAATCCTTTCTTTTAATATCGCTAGGTCATAATAAGTTATGTTTCTTGATAGTGTCTCATTGTAGTGGAGAGGAGACACACGGGTCCCCGTATGTGGTAGCTTTTCCTGGAAAGTGAGGGTGTTGCAGTAAAAAAAAAAAAAAAAAACAAATTTAGTGGTATTGCCATCTGGTAAAATGTTCCGTTTTTAGACAAATGATACTATCTGTGAGACATAGTATCATCTACCTAATGCTTTCTTTGCTTTCTATTGAAAAGAATGGTGGGAAAATTTGTAAGAAATGCTTAATAGTCTTTTTCATATTGAGAGTTTTGCATAAACTTCAGAAGCTTTGTGCAGCTTAAAATTTAACAATAATTGAAACAATTAAATTATAAATTCATCCTCTCAGTGACAAGTCCCAGACAGTGTTTTTCTTCCAAATGAAATTGCAGCATGAGTTACAAGGTTCCATTTGAATTCTCCTGTCCTCTGCTCTTGCAAAATGGTGTTGTGCTGGAGGCGATCAGTTCTTTACTATATTGGAAAAATCTTAATGCTATAAAAGAGCGGTGTGCTTGGTTACCATTAGCTTTGGGGCAGCAGGAGCTGTGATGGGATTTGGTCTATTAGTTATTTACTTCTTGTTGTGATGTTTCAAGTGGTGTTTTATTATATAACATACAAAATTGAGTATGTTGTTTAGAAGTAAGTTTGTGCATCTATATCAAGTATAGAATGAAGCACGTGAAGTATTCAAGTATAGAATGAAACAAAGCAGTTTTGGGGATGTTTGTGGATGTTCTGTGAAACGTGGTTGGACATCTTGTTCTCTGTTTTTGGAGAAGAGCATTTAATGACCAAAAATATGCATGGCTCTCAGGAATAGTTGTAGCGTCTTGGCAATAGAGTAAAATTAAATTAGCTTAAAAAATACTACTTGTAAATTGTGGTGATGTGAAGAGTGGCAGAATAAAATTGGAAATAAGTCGAATCCCCACCTACTTGCGTTTCAGATTAGCCATTCCAGTTACATATTGTTGTTTAGCACACGTTGTCAAAAGTCAAAGATCTTGTCTAGCTATAAAGGAAAGGACCTTATCAATGCTTGTAAAATGGACATCTTATCAGCGCTTATAAATACCTAAAGGGTGGGTGTCAAGAGGATGGGACCAGGCTCTTTTCAGTGGTGCCCAGGGACAGGACAAGGGGCAATGGGGACAAACTGGAGCACAGGGAGTTCCACCTCAACATGAGGAAAAACTTCTTTACTCTGAGAGTGACGGAGCACTGGAACAGGCTGCACAGGGAGGCTGTGGAGTCTCCTTCTCTGGAGATATTCAAAACTCCCCCAGGCATGATCCTGTGCGACCTGCTGTAGGTGAACTTGCTTGAGCAGGGGGGTTGGACTAGATGATCTCCAGAGAAAGTCCCTTCCAACCCATACCAGTCTGTGAAAAAAACCCACAACCCACCAATAACTTTGTTTTTCAAGATGCGGATTCACGTTCACATGTTATGTTCATCATAGAATTAAAACTTCAACAGCATGTCTTGAGGGTTTTTTTGCTTGTGAGTAGTCGCAAAAACATGTAAATCTTTACAGGTTTAGCACCAGAAAAAAGTTTGTGACGAAAGTGGAACCATGCATAGAATCTAAGAAAATCTCGTATTTGTGAATACAGCTTCTACTGAAATTATTTTCCTCTGTTCTCTCTAACTACACATCTACTAATTACACTGTTGTGTACTGTAATAAGATACACTACACAATACAGAGGAGCATTCATTAAAGTTTTCACTAGAATTTTATTTCCTTAACATTATGGATAAATTGATTAATGAAATGTTTTAATTGCCTAATCCAATACATGCCTTTTATGCCTCTTAAACTAAAATCTTGGATGAACTCTAGGGTTTCTGAAAGAATTAAATGTTTGTTGGACTTGAACTACAGTGTTTGCCAGGTGAAGTAAACCAACATTAATGTGTTCTGAGATCCAGGCAGAATCTATCAATTTTTATTCCACTTCTATTATGTTTTTCTTTTATTTCAGTTTATTTATGAGTGTTCCACGATACTTGTTTGTGGTTCGATATTGCTTAGGTTTTAAGGTGCTTAAGAGTGCTGCACTTTGGTTCTTTTGTAGTTATTATGTTTGCTTAATCGAATGTTAGTGTATGTTTCATAGAACAATGTAACTCTTACCTGTCACTCTCTGTACGTGTCACTTGCTGGTTTTATTGATGTTTCAGGCACTTAAATAATTTGTAATTTTCTTTCTAATTCATTAGAGGAAAAAGGTGTCTTTCTACAAACGGGCACAAATACTTGTGGCAGATACATGGAGTGTATTAGATGGCAAAGGAGATGGCTTTTTTGATGACATTTCTAGTCTGACCATATTTGCTGACTACAGAATTCCTCAAGTTCTTGTTCACTTAAAAGCAATGAAATATTCTGAAGAACTAATGAAGAAACTGCGTGAAGGTTGGTTCCTCTCTTAATAGTATCAAGTAATCGTACCTCGACATTGTAGACTAAAGCCACTTTTAAAATGTAATGTTTTGTCCATGTAAGGGTTATGTGTGGGGTTTTTTACTCCAGAGAACAAGGACATTTTACATAGTGATGAGGTAACAGGAAGGAACTTGCTCTATAACAGTAATGTTGAATGAGATCTTAAGGTTATGGGTTTTTATAAAGCTCTGACTGTTCCTTGGATTAAATGTTGATAAGAGAAGGGTTAAAGAGACTCGAAGCCAGTTGATCTCTGAGTTTCTGAAGGACTGCTGTTGACAGAACTACTTTTCAGCATGAGTATAGTTGTGTTTTTTGAGATATAGATTAAAGAAGCAGCGATTTCTTCGTAAGTTCAAAGACGATGGAAAAGCATGGGGATTCCTCTTTATCTGTACTGAACTGCTAGTGACAAGCAAGGTAATATTATAAGCATCCATTAAAAAAAAGGTTTTAATTGAAGTTAATTGCATAAGGCTAGAGTCTCATTTTGAAGCATGGTTCCATCTTCTAGTATCTATTAACTGTGAACTTCAGTGAGCAAAATCATAAACCAATCCCTTTTCCACTGTAAAATGACTGTATTGAGAGTTAGGACTGCAGTTATGTGATTTTTAAAATTATACAGCAAGATAAAGCATGTGCTTTATCAACAGTGTCTATTAACAATGCAGTTGTCCATGGATCTTAATAGAATGGCCTTATATAGATAGATAGATAGATGCTTATATATATGTTAAATAGATCGTGTAGACCATTTATCTTTCCATAAATCCTAATAAGAGTGTTCCCATCCAAATAATTCAAACAAATGGGTCCCTTTGTATTTTTAGAGAGAGAGAGTTTGGGGTTTTGGTTTGGGTTTTGGTTTGGTTTTTTTTTTGTTGTGTGAGTTTTTTTCTTTTCATTTTGAAATCTTAAATGTAGAGTTATCCTAGAAGAAAATATACCCTCTCAGAATTACATCTGACTGTCCTTTTTGTCTCCACAAGCAAAGAAGTAGTCCTATAATCTGCAGTATGGCCTAAACACCTGTCCTTTTCTTAGACCACTTTCTTAGAATACAGGATGTTGAATGGGAGGTAAACTTGTAAGTGCCTATGGCAAAATGAATCATTAGAAAATGCATAGCAATGTTGTTACGAGTTGTAGCGTAAGTCATGAAAACTGCAGTCCCAGAATAGAATAAATGTGGAGAGGATTAAAAAAAAAAAAAAAAAAAAAAAAGGAAAAAGCAAATTCAGGCCACCCTGGGGCTTCTGTCTCCTGAATGTAATTGGATTGCTGCCTCTTGTGTCCTGCAGGAATGATGTTCCAGTCTGGAGATAGAGAGGAGGTGGAGATCCGCGGCTGTACTATTTGGTGCTGCGCCTTGATTTGTAAGCACCTGCTGGAGCTGTATGAGAAGAAGGGCCAGGACATGTGTGAGAAGATCAATGCGGTTTTACTTGATTATCACCTGTGGGACTATGCCCAGAGCCATAGGGAAGAGATGAAAGATACTCCGTTTCACCGAGTGCGGTGTATATATTACTGAGTCCGCTCCGACAGCTGCTGTGCTGACGTGTTGTCTTTTAGATGGCGGTTGCCCTTTTCATACGGTTGTTTGTCATTTACTAATTCGGAAGTAGCTGCATCAAATGCTCATTTTCTGATGATGTATTAACAACGTCCTTGTTGGGTTTTTTACCCTGAATTTTCCAACTCTCCGTGACCGGACTTACTCGGGTGCCCTTGGCTGGAAGCCCGCAGGGTAGCTGGCTCTGCCGCGGGCGCCCTGTGCGCGCGCACCGGCCAGCGCGCCCGCCCGCCCCTGCGGCGTGAAGCGCGCAGTGACATCGCGTGTGCATTTCCTTTGGCGTCTGCAGAGCGTCAGCCCCGGCGGGGGGGGAGGGGCTGATCGTCCGTTCGTCCATCCATCGTGTCCGCGGCTGCCGCCCCGCCCCTTCCCGCCCTCCTCCGGCCGCCGGGGGGCGTTGTGGATGGCGGGGCGCGCGGCGGCGCCGCTCTGGCGCGGGTGCTGCCGACGGACGTTGCCGCCGTTGCCTAGCGAGGGGCCCCAAACAGCGGGGAGGGGCCGGGCTGTGCCGCGGCCTGCCGCTACCGACGGGACGGGACGGGACGGGACGGCGGGCCGCGCCGGAACCGCAGCGAGGCTCCGCGGCCCCGCCAGCCCCGGGCGGCTCCCGAGACCGAGGAGGGGGGGATCCCGTTCCCGGCTCCTCTCAGGTTTGGAGAAAAAGGTGTGCTTCGAGGCGCGACACACGTAGACAGGGTCCTGGCCCGCTCGCGGAACACCGCTGCCGGCAAAAAGCCTGCCCCTGCGGCCTGCCCCTGCTCGCCGGCAGCCGCCCGCGTAGCGCTGACCGGCACCGGGGCGCTCCTGCCCCTCCGGCGGGCGCCCGCTTCCTCCGTGGGACAGCGAGTGGGCGTTCCCTCTCTCTCCCCCCCCCCCCCCCCCCTTTTCCCCCGTGACTTGGTTTAACTTCATTAATTTTGGTTTTAAATATGGTTTTAAAAGGGAGGGGGGAATGTCAGCTCTTTGAAGCAGTACCTGCTAGGTGGTAAAAATAACGCACCTGGCTAAATAAAACCAGAAATCGATCAAAATGTGTTTTGAATCTGTAGTTAGTAAGTTTATATAGCCCCATCCTGTATGATGTGGGTTCAGTTTCAGTCTTATGTTTGCTGATTTGTTTTATTTCTGCTCAGTTAATAAAACGGGGCTTTTCTTCTTTCAACTTCAGAGAATTTCTCAGCTCTGGATTGCCAAGTTCTCAAACTAAATGGAATAAAACGAAATGCAAAAACTCTTCTCTTTGCAACCACAAGACAGCTGTTTAAACCTGCTTGTTTTCAACGAATTTTGCAGGCTTAGCTGATGGGTTCTGCGAGTTTGGTAATACCACTTTATTAAAGGCAATATGTGGGAGTTTAGCAAGCAGGAAGTTAAGCACTTTTCCTTTGCACTGCAAAGATTCTTAGAATTAGCAAAAAAAAAAAAAAAAAAAAAAAAAAAAAAGCCTTTGGGATCCAGCAATACCTGTGGGGGGTTTTGAATGTTCGTGAACGACAGCTGTAAAGAAAGACTCTTCTGTGATATTTACGGTTGTGCCACTGTACAGTGCTTATGTTGTAAGAATGAATTAGAGAGCAGTATAAGGAACCATGGTTGCTAAAATATATAATTAATAAAAAATAATTACGTATGTGCTTAAAGATGCAGAATAAAATCAGAGGAGTGCTTTATGTGGAGTAATTAGATACGCTTAAAATTGCACGTCCTTCGCAGGCAACACAACTGCTTTCTCTCTGCTTGTTGAGTTACAGATGCTTGGTGCTTTCTAAGTGGAAGAATGTTTTAAAACACAGATGTGTATATACATATAACCTTTGGAGAAGAAGGTTTTGTTTGGCTGATTTATGTTGCCTATGCGGCATGACTGCATGAATGGGAAAATTTGTTGTAAGCATGTGCTTTATCAACAGTGTCTATTAACAAGCTTTTACGATATTGTGCTTCATATGGCTGTGTTATGTTCAGATAGAAAATCAGGCAACTTTCAGTCTTAAGGTTAATAGAGTCAAAATTAAGTTATGAACGTATTTAACAGTTATTAATCTAGCTGCTTTTATATCAGGTGCTGCTTTTATGTCAGGTGCTGCTTTTCAAGAGTGTAACAGTGCTTATGTATTCTTTAGGAAATACCAACTTTCTACTTCAGCAGGAAATTAATTCTTATTTATTATATAACATGAAAAACTTTCTTTCTTAGTTGCAGACAGCTGTGAATGAGGTGAACTCAGGAATGATAACAGATTTCTTGTTGACTGTGTGAATACGGAGTGGGGAGCACAGGGATGGAGTCTGTCATGGAGGAGATCCCGGTTAAAGTTGCGGTTCGAATCAGACCTCTGCTTTCCAGAGAAGTGCTTCATAACCACCAAGTGTGCGTGAGATTAGTCCCAAATACACAACAAATTATCATTGGGAAAGATCGTGTCTTCACTTTTGATTTTGTATTTGGCAAAAACTCAACCCAAGAAGAAATTTATACAGTTTGCATTAAGCCTCTTCTAGTGTCTTTGACTGAGGGATACAATGCTACAGTGTTTGCATATGGACAGACAGGTTCTGGGAAGACTTACACCATTGGAGGTGGCCACATTGGTAGGTTGTAGAAAGTCTGTGTTTTTTTTTAAACTGGTGGACAGTGTATTTGTGCAAGTTACATATATAATACATAGTGGATGCTGCTGCTGAATTTTTAAGGGCTACTGAAAAAAGATATGGTAAAAAAAAATGCATCCAAAGTTTATGTGAAAATTAAACTGTCCTAAAACAAAATTCTCCATGAATTAGGCTCTACTGAAACTATCTCAGAAAAAAACTATTTGTAAAGTGCTTTTGCTCATTCCCCATTTTAACATGCAACTTAACCTAGAATTTCTTCCTGAAATGCAGTGTTTTGGGGATTCTTGCTACATTTATGTTACCTTGAAAATGTCTGCTTTAGGTAATTAATTGTTTGTTTGCTCACTCTTTGGGTTTTTTTTGAGGGATAGGTTTCTATGACATCATAGAAATTTATGATTTAAGTCTTCCAAATGGATATAGGTAGATTATTATAATTCTTTTGGTAGGTATTAAAATCTTCTTTTTCTTTAGAATCATAGAATCACAGAATCATTTAGGTTGGAAAAGACCCTTAAGATCATTGAGACTAAATGTTAACCCAGCACTGCCAAGCCCACCATTAAACCATGTCCCTAGGCGCCACATGTACACGGCTTTTAAATACCTCCAGGGATGGTGACTCCACCACTTCCTTGGGGCAGCCTATGCCAATGGCTGACAACCCTTTCAGTGAAGAAATTCTTTCTAATATCCAATCTAAACCTCCCCTGGTGCAACTTGAAGCCATTTCCCCTTGTTCTAGAGCTTGTTACTTGGGAGTAGAGACCAACTCTCACCTCGCTACAACCTCCTCTCAGGTAGTTGTACAGAGCAGTAAGGCCTCCCCTCAGCCTCCTCTTTTCCAGACTCAACAACCCCAGTTCCCTCCACCGCTCCTCACAAGACTTGTTCTCCAGACCCTTCACCAGCTTTGTTGCCCTTCTCTGCACTCTCTCCAGCCCCTCAATGTCTTACTTGTAGTGAGGGGCCCAAAATTGCACCCAGTATTCGAGGTGCAGCCTCACCAGTGCCGTGTACAGGGGCACGATCACCTCCCTGCTCCTGCTGGCCACACTATTTCTAATACAGGCCAGGATGCCTTTCTGCCACCCACTCGTCCCCAAGCCTGTAGCACTGCATGGGGTTGTAGCTCAGCAATTTTAATTTCGTATGTATATTTCCTAAATTCATAGTTAGATATGAGCAACCTTTTATTTTCTTTGGTATCCTCTCATAAACAAACACTTTCCATATTCTTGAATAAGGAACACAAGTTACTTATGGAAACATTGTCCTGTGGTGAATATTAAAAAAAAACAAAAAACAAAAAACAAACCAACCAAACAAACAAAACAAAACAAAAAACAAACAAACAAAAAAACACGGAGTTTGGCATTAGTGTTCTATATCTGCTTTGAAAAAATAGGAACTGACTGTAAATTTTGGTCACAAATCTTGTCTCACCAAGTTACTACTGGTCTTTGCCGTATTTAAGTGGAATTTATAGTTTCTCAAACCCTTGCGATGATGTTGCCAATCATAATAAGTAGCAATAAAGAAGAAATCTCCTTAGAGTATAGATTTAAAATAGACTATATTTTTTCCTATCTTTCATGAGTATAACATTATGTAGTTTAGAACTTAACTTTGAATCCTATTAATGGATGCAAAGAAATATTCTGACCCCAGAAAAACAAATATTGATGAAAATCCTTGGGAATACTAAGCACTTCAGATTCCTTAGTATATTGAGTAGCAAATCTCACAGACTTCTCTGTCTTCAATCTTTGTAATTTATGTGGCAGAATGACTGCAAGCTTCTGTGACACTTTTGCTTATATTGTAGCATCTGTTGCAGAGGATGAAAAGGGCATAATCCCACGGGCTATTCAGGAATTATTTCAGCATATTTCTGAAAACAATAAGATTGACTTCCATGTGAAAGTATCTTATATAGAGGTTTACAAGGAAGAACTTCGAGATTTATTGGAGTTGGAGACCTCTGTGAAAGAACTACATATTCGAGAAGATGAAAAAGGAAACACAGGTAGAATTTCAGCTCTAAAATTTGCTGTGTTGAGTTTCAATTGTGTGCCAAGTTATTCTTGCCTTCTCTTGAAAGAGCTTATTCATTACCAATACTAGAAAAAAGTTAAATTTTCAGAATATAAACTCAGTTTAACTGATTTGAAGCAATTTTGGGTTTAGAGGCCTGTGAACGATATAGATGTTCCATCAGAAATGACAATAAACTATGAAGTAGAAATATAGTTATTGCTTTACAAATTTTGTTTAGAAACACAGCAGTGTGTCATTATTGACTTGAATAAGTAGTTTAAGGTTAAACCTTTGCTTCTCCTGTAAAAATTGTAATTGTTAAGCCACTTATATTGTAAGTATCTGCCCCCCTTTCACTATGAAATGAATGAAAGAGAACATTTCATTAACAGTAGCATCTGATATTTTTGGAGGCTTTGAGATTAGCCCTTATCCTATAGTTCTCCTGTCCACTACATGAAAATGCTAGAAAAATCCACAGCTGAGATAATTTATTCTGAAACTATAATCTGTTTGGGTTTTGTGGTTTTTTTGTTGTTGTTGTTTATTCTTTATATTCTAATTGTTGTATTTGCTCTAATATTAATAGACTGTTGAGCTGGCATGGTTTTCTTGTCTGTTGCTGGAAGAAGGCTCTAATTTAGCACAAATCTTCGGGACAATATCATTGCTTCATAAGGATCCCACAATATATTTTAAACTACTTCTCCTCTTCAATACAGTCTGAGTCAGCTTTGGTGGATTGTGCTAGGACACTTTCCATCCTTCATTAAAACAAAGGACAAAAAAATGTGTTTGGTAGGACTACTTCGTAGAAGTACACTTCCACATTATTAGATTACTGATAGATACCTGTCCAAAAGGCCCAACTACCTGAGCTATATAGAATAGAAATTCTGTTCTTAGCATAGACTAGGGATATCACTTCTACATTTTTTTTTAGTCTTTTTTTCTTAAACTGGCAAAATATCATTTGAGCTTACTTTGCTCATACTTTCTAGATAGCACTAGATTGCAAATTGCATATGGCAAGGTGTAAATGAGTAACACTGTGTGTTTTAGGATACTGTTTCAAATGCTGTGACACAATACACTCATATTAAATATCTGCAGGTTTCAGATGTGTTGTACTTCACGCTTTTCATGTGTTGATGTCTTATTTTTCTGTAGCTATAGGCTATGACCTCTTTATAATGCAGGCTTGTATGTTTCTTTAATATGTGTTTAAAGTTTGACTATTCCTAATTGCTGT
Organism: Leptosomus discolor; assembly: GCF_034619465.1. Lineage (NCBI taxonomy): Eukaryota > Metazoa > Chordata > Aves > Leptosomiformes > Leptosomidae > Leptosomus > Leptosomus discolor. Next base: position 39,286,293 of record NC_141419.1, on the reverse strand, counting down.
AAACTTTTGCTGAAGAGTTTAGAAATAATTGAATTATTCTTACTTTCTTTGATTTGGTGTTTGAAGTCATTGTCGGTGCTAAGGAATTCCAAGTAGAATGTGCAGATGAAGTGATAAGCCTGTTGGAAAGTGGCAATGCAGCTCGTCACACAGGCACAACACAAATGAATGTGCACTCTAGTCGATCTCACGCCATTTTTACCATCAATATTTGTCAGAAACAGTGTGCGGAGTCTCAAAAAAATACTGATGCTGCACAGGAGTCATCTTGGAAATCAGTCCAGATGATTGCTTCAAAGTTTCATTTTGTGGATTTGGCTGGATCAGAGAGGGTGACAAAGACTGGAAATACTGGTGAACGCTTCAAAGAATCAATTCAGATCAATAGTGGTCTGTTGGCTTTGGGAAATGTCATCAGTGCCCTCGGAGACCCAAAAAGGAAAAGTGTTCATATTCCATACAGGGATGCTAAAATCACTCGTATTCTGAAAGACTCCCTTGGTGGAAATGCAAAGACTGTCATGATAACATGTATAAGTCCATCCTCATCAGACTTTGATGAATCTTTAAATTCCCTCAAATATGCCAACAGAGCCAAAAATATTAGAAATAAACCAGTTGTAAATTACAACCCCAATCAAGACCGGATTGATGAAATGGAACTTGAAATCAGATTGCTTCGAGAAGCTTTGCAGAACCAGCAGGTCAGTAGTCAGTGTTCACATGACTTAAATCAAGAAAGAACTCGTATCAGTTCACTTGAGGAGCAGCTCACCCGGCTTCAGGTTCAATGTTTCAGTTATAGAAATTGTGTAGATGAAGCTTTCCCATTTCTGGTTGATTTGAATGATGATGTTAACTTAAAAAGAAGTCAGCGGGACAGGTTGCAGAGCTGGATCAGTATGGTACAGGAAGTAAGGAAGGAAGCTCTCACCATGCAAGAGATTGACACACGGACTGGGACCAGCCAAGAGCCACATCACATCACAATTCTTCAGCTAAAGAGGGAACTACGGAAATGCCAGGTATTTAATTATCAGTTGATTATTTACATGACTGTGTGAAAGAGCAGTCTGCTAAAACTTGAATTCAGTTTTGAAAAATGTAAAACTGTTACACTTACCTGTACTTAATTTGAATTTAAATCACAATCTTGTATAATTTTGTTTGTCTAATCCCTGGGACATAGCTTTATTTTAATGGATGATTGAAAAGACAGTCATCTTAATCATGATAGAGGTAAGTAAAGTAATGTTATGTTTTGGCTAGTCAGCTTCGAGATGATTCTATGAGGCTGAGATGTTTTATCTGTTAGAATTTTGTTTCTAGCTATGCTAGTGTGCTAGGTCTGGCTGGGATGGAGTTAATTTTCTTCATAGCAGCTCATAGCGTGCTGTGTGTTAGATCTGTGACCACTACAATGCTGATAACACACTTAACGTTTTAGGCCTTGCTGAACAATATTTGCACAGCATCAGACCTTCTCTGTTTCTGCCTCTGCTCCCCAGTGAACAGACTGAGGGGTGCACAAAAGGTTCAGGACGAACACACACAACCAAGCAGATGACCCAATCTAACCAAAGAGATATTTTATGCCAAATGACATCATGCTCAGCAATAAAAAGGAAGAGGAGGAGGTTTAGGGAGGTTAGCTGTATTTTGCCTGGAAACTGGCTGGGCGTCAGTCAGCCTTGGGAGGGGGTGAGTGATTGCCTTTTCATCATTTATTTTGTTTTCTTTTCTTTCTGTCTTCTTCCACTTCACCTTCACTTACTGAACAATTTCTGTCTTGACCCACAAGTTTTCTTGCTTTTATTCTTCCTTTGCTCTTTCCCCATCCACTGGGTTGTGTGTGCTTAGCTGTGTACTGGGGTTAACCCATAACAGTACTTTTTGGCACCCAACGTGCGGCTTTAGGCCTTCAAGATAATGACAGATTTTATTAGAGTGTGCTAGATTAAACTTCTAGCTGTTATACCTGTTTAGTTGTTATTTGCGTGGCTGTTGCAGGTCATGATGCTGGCATATTTACTTAGGGTGCTGATTTATGTGTTTCCTCGAATATTCCAATACATGATTCCTTTCTAGCTATACAACAGACTCCAAGAATCATTAATGAATGTTTTCAGAATTTGCTGTCTAGTGTGTTGTTTATCACTTTGTTTTCCTTTGCTTGGGAGAGCTATGATAAAAACACTAGCCTTCATCCTAATCTGGTATTTGGGTCTTACATCGCTGGTGCCCCAGTAGTCGAAGAACCATCTCATGGACAAAAGCAGCAACTATACATTTCCCCTTTTCTCCTCTGAGAGACATTTTGTGGAGAGAGGAAAGAATGGTGCCTATCTCTTCCTGTCCTCTAGAATATGTTTTTATAACCTTGATGTAATGGCCTCTCAGTTCCTCCAATATCCTTATGTAATTAGACTGTTCATACTGGTGTGTGTTGTCATCCTCATTTTGATTATTGTTCATAAGGTTGAACAGCTAATTGGGGATGCCACACAGGAACGTGCTCTAAGGCAATTGATCGCTGGGGTGGCAGGGTGTGTGGGAAGAGTTGGGCAGGTGTGTAGGTCTGTTGTTGCTTCCGATAGCTTGGGATTTCATGCCTGAACAGGCTTGTAAACCCATCAAACTAATATACCATCTGAAGGAGGGGAGGTGAAACACAGTAACTTCTAAAGCTGTGTTGGGACCTGGGCCAAGCCTATCAAGCCACTGTCTAGCACCCTGAGAGGTGCAAGAGGGTCTCTCAATCTAAGAGCCCACAAACAGGCACTGAGAAGATTTGCTCTGAGGCCACACAAGTGGACACTAAACCAGAGGCCAAACCCGCAACTGTAATACTTGCCCCTAGTCAAGAAGAAACAGTGGAAGCAGAGGTCAACTTAGTTAGCAAGAGAAGAAGCAGCTCCTCTTGAGAGGAGGAGAGAGGAAGAAATCAGAAGAGGCAGCCAGTTATGCAGCAGGACAGAGGAGGAAAGAGAGAGAAATCATAAGAGGAGGAAACTACCTGGATCCTATCCGTGATGAAGCTGCAAGACAGGCAGAAAGATTCTGTCCATCAGCAAGATGAGCGAATTGCTACCTCGTTGCTCCAGTGCTGGGATAGTGGGACTAACAGTCTGGAACTAGGACATAGGGAAGCACAGCAGTTGGGATCCATTGCTAGGGACTGTGGGATTGACAGAGGGATTGGAAGAGGCGCAGCCACCTGCAGCCTCCAGAGGTGGCCCTTATCGAGCAAGAAGACAAGGTACCCTCTTAAAGAAGATACTGTAACCCAGTGAGGCAGGTGGACTACCACAGAGGAAGATATCCAGTGTTTGAGGGAATTAGCGGTGATGGAGGTGGTCTGCAGTGACATGGACAATTATCAGTCTCCCAAAGATCCAAATGACATACAGTGCACATGGTCTGTGTGGCAGAAGTCTATGCAGAGCACATCAACATCATGCACCAGCGACCTAGCAATGATGGATTGGGCTGACATCGAGGCACCAGCTTTGTACAGACTGGTCTGCCAGCTCTGGCGATTCAAAGAGAATCTCAGTTCACCCTCCCTGCTATGGGCTTGCATCTCAGCTGTGGAAAGACTTCCACAAGGTCCAGCAACTCAAAGAGAATGCGGATAATCTCTCTCTCTCTCGTTGACCCTGCAGGCCAGCTTATCAGCTACCATGAGTCAGCCTTTCTGTGCTCAGAGGAAAGGAAACCATGGGCACATGCCACTTGCCACACTGTGGTTCTATCTGTGTAACTGTGGGGAGGGTATGTGGAAGTGGGACGGTGCACCTACCTTGATCCTGGAAATCTGTGTACATGAATTGTGGGAAAAAGCAATGGTTAAAAAGGGTCCTTCCACGAAGATTACTGCTCCAGTTGCTGAGGAGCAGTTCCTGAGATGCAGTACATGGGCTGAGGACCCCTCTCCTCTTTCTGATACTGATCCAATGGACTTATGTCCATGTGGGTTTGAACACCATGCCTTCTACCATAGAAGGACCATGCTGGTCTGTAGTCCTTGTAGCATAGCCTGTGCAACAGAGAGAGAGATGGGCTGCTTTCATTTACAGGAGTTAGGTAAAGGATGCTGTAATTTGGAATAGGGATGCCCTCCCTCCAGCCAAGTGGAGGAAAGGGACAATTTGGTTTACTTTAGTCTTGAGGGGACACTAGTGCACAATGTACCCTAATGCCATCAGGATGCAAGGGGGCAAAATACACCTGGATTTCTGGAGTGACAGGGGGTTCCCAGTTGTCTATGTTAGAAGCTGAGGTGAGCCTAACAGGAAAGAAGTGGCAGAAGCATCCTATTGTCACCAGTCCAGAGGCCCCATATGTCATTGCCCATTGGCTCTCTCAAAGGAGGGTATTTCAGGGATCCGAAGAGGTACCGTTGGGCCTTTGATGTAGCCACTGCTGGTTCAGTGAAGATTAAACAGATTAAACAGCTGTCTATCTTGCCTGGCCTCTTGGATGATCCTTATGTTGTGGGCTTGCTGTGTGTTGAAGAACAGCAAGTGCCAGTTGCTACCATGATGGTGCACTGACATCAATATTGTCCCAACTGAGACTCCCTCATTGTCATCCAGGAGCTGATTCATTGACTCAAGAGCCAACTCACTTGCCCTTTGGTAGTCCCATATGGCCAATGTGAAAGTCTGATAGAGGGCGGAGGTCTACAGTGGACTATAATGGCCTGAATGAAGTCAGGCTACTGTTTAAGTGCAGCTGTACCGGACATGCTAGAACTCCAGCATGAACTGGAGTAGAAGCCAGCCAAGCAATATGCCATAACTGATAGTGCCAATGCGTTTTTCTCAATCCCTTTGTCAGCAAAGTGCAGGCCACAGTTAGCTTTGGTGTGGAAGGGTGTCCAGTCTGGAGTTGACTCCTACAGAGGGGTGGAAGCACAGCCCTACCATTTGCCATGGACTGATCCAGACTGCGCTGGAACAGGGCAAGGCCCTGGAAAGCTTGCAATGCATTGATGACATCACTGCATGGGGCAACACAGATGAGGAAGTGTTTGAGAATGGAAAAAGAGAGTCCAGATTCTTCTGAAAGCTGGTTTTGCCATAAAACAAAACAAGATCAGAGGACTTTTATGGGAAATGTAGTTTTTGGGAATAGAATGACAAGATGGATGACATCACATCATAGCAGATGTGATCAATAACGTAACAGAGGCATTCCTTGGCATTGTGGGATTCTGGAGAATGCATACTCCAGGTTATAGTCAACTTGTAAGTCCTCTCTGTTGAGTGACCTGAAAGAAGAACTATTTCAACTGAGTCTCCAACCAGCAACAAGCATTTGAACGGATCAGTCAGGAAACTGTTCATGCGGCAGTCCTTGGGCCAGACCAGACAGGACCAAGTGTGAGAAATGTGCTTTACACTGTCACGAGGGAGCATGGCCTCAGGTGGAGCCTCTGGCAGAAACCACCTGGAGGCATCCAAGGTCGATCTCAAGAGCAGTAAGTATAGAAGATCTGGAAATGAGATACTACCTGCATTGTACTGGGTCTCGCTGGGATGGAGTTAATTTTCTTCATAGCAGCTCACAGGATGCTGTGTTTTAGATCTGTGACCACTACAGTGCTGATAACGCACCAATGTCTTGCTGAACAATGTTTGCACAGTGTCAAGGCTGTCTCTGTTTCTCCCTCTGCCACCCCAGTGAATAGATTGGGGGGTGCACCTGGGGGCTGGGGGGGGCAGGGGGCTGGGGGGGCAGGGGGAGGTGTGCAAGCAGGCAGACAACCCAAACCAAGAGATATTTCATGCCATATGACATGCTCAGCAATAAAAAGGAAGAGGAGGAGAGCTTAGGTGTGTTAGCTGTCTTCTGCTCAGGAGCTGGCTGGGCATCAGTCTACCTGTGGGAGCCAGTGAGTAGTTGGTTTTGCATTAATTGCCTTTGCATTACTTGTCTTGTTTTCTTTCTCTCTTTTTCCCCTTCAGCTTCACTTACTGAACTATTTCTAATCAAGTGAATAATTCTTTTGGGGACTTTTTTAGGAAGTGCAAATTTTGGATGTATTGAGTTAAAATGTTGACTATGAATAACAAAACATCCAAAATAGTGCTGATTAGGGTACAATAAACAGACCCTCTAATTAAAATTAATTTTGTAATTTAAAATACCTGGACACTAGTTTGAAACTGAGTGAAGTTCTGACATAAGATGAACATCTCAGAAAAACTAATCTGAGTCTGTCTTGTAGTAGAAGGAATCAGTGCTCCAACAAGTTAGAATTTTATAACATCAACCCGTTTTCAGTTTGCACACCAAACTGTGATAAGCCTGTAAATTGTTATCAGGCAACTGCATGTATAAAATCTGTCTTCTTGTTCTCCATCAATCTAAATCACAGCTTTTTTTCTTACTTCTTGATCTTCTGCTGTAGCTTATTTTAAACCTCTGTCTCCCAGGTTCAAAACAGTATAAGAGCTGAGTTTAAACTTAATTTTCCCCAGGTAAGTATGCCGTCCATAGCCAGGAGGAGATGGTTAGGGAGAGGCTAAAATAAACAACAGTACAGACCCAAGCAGGGCTTGCATATGGACAGATTTAATAGTTAATAGTGGACCTGTTCTTGTGTGTACACACATATTTCTTTGCTAACAGCTATGACTGCCTGGATAATGCTGTTTTACACAAAATAAAAATACTGGTGTAATGGGTTAGCCATAGCTAACAGTCAAACTCTTACCTAGCCACTCATTCATCCCTTCAGCAGTGGGACTCAGGGAGAGAAAACAGGAAGAACAGGAATGAGAAGGCTTGAGGTAAAGACTGGGAGATTGCTTATCAATTAAAAAAATAGTGTCAAATTGGAGAAAAATTATTTATTGCCAATTAAAAAATATTAAATACTCATTTGGGTAGCGAGGAACAAAAATACAAACACTAAAAGAACACCTCTCCTTCCTCCCTTTTCCAGGCTTATCTTCACTCCTTCACTCCATACTCCTCTTCCTCACTGCTGAGTGGTGCAGTGCGAATGAGGAGTCATTTATGATCAGTGCATAGTGGTTTCTCACTGCTGCTCTTTCCTCCTCATGCTTTTCCTCTTATTCAGCATAGGGTCTGCATATGCAGCAGTTCCTTCAGGAATATCCATCTGCTTCAGTGTGGGTCCTCCCTAGACTGCAGTGTGGGTATCTACTGCTCCATCATGGAGCACCTCCTCCTTCTCTTCCTCCTGGTGTTCCCTCTGCTCTTTCTCACTTTTGATTCCCTCTTCTGCCTGTCTGGCATTTTGTGCCCTTTCTTAAATGGATTATGACAGAAGTGTCACCATCTTGGCTGAGGAGCTCACCTGTTTCCTGCGGTGGGTCCACTGGAGTCACCTGGAACCAGCTGAGTCCAGCATGGGGAAACCCTGGTCTCATCACAGACACCACTCCTGCAGTCACCCCCACCAAATCCTTGACACCTACACCCAATACAACTAAACAAATACATTCTGATTTTAGTTATGTATGTCTAATACAATATGGACAATATGCCACTTAGTTTTCTATCACTTCATGCTGCCTCACTGTGTCACCATGCTAACATCTTTGCAAGCTGCTTTTTTTTTTTTTTCTGTAGTTGGCTCAACTCTGCCTAAAGATACAGCACCAGTGAGGGACAGAGTCACAGAATGTTAGGGGTTGGAAGGGACCTTGAAAGATCATCTAGTCCAACCCCTCCCTGCCAGAGCCGGACCACATCTGATCACATCTTTCAACAACAAATGAGGGTTTTGGTTGGGTTTTTTTTTTTTTTCATTTTCCAACAGTAAAGAATAATAATGTCCCCTTTTCCCCAGCTGAACTTTTCTTTTATTACCTAGCAGGCTCTAGTTATGGATGAAGAGGTATTCAGCCAGAAGGATCGTGAACTGCAGATGTTGCAGAATCAGATAAAGACATTACTACAGGAAAATGAAGAACAACTGGAATCTTTAAAGGAGGCTCAAGAAACACATAGATTACAGGTATTTTTCCTCTGCTACACATTACCTATATCTGTGTTGAACCATCCTTCCACTGTATGAACACATTCATTATTTCAAGACAGGTCCCTCAGGATTTTTTGGACGTAACTACCTATCAGTCTTATGGGCATTTTTTTAAATTAGAGCTGTATCACTTAATGCATTGAATTCATCTAGTGGATGAGGCACAATAGTGCAATTACTGAAGTCTGTATATCAGCCTAGCTGTGCCATAGCCTTCCTGTATAACACAAGGTGAATCATTTACCCTTTCCATGCTACCTAAAGCATAACATACATCCCTATCCCCAGATGTGTATTATTGCCAAATAGTTTCAGGACAATTAATGAATTGGGATTTGAAAGACCTTTAAAGATTCTTTAGAATCTAAAAAAGACTGTAAAGATCCTATAGAATGCTTTAATTGAAAAGTTGTATGGAAACGTATTTTGTTATAGCTTTATTAAGAATTAGAGTATTGTTCTCTTTTGACTTTAGAAGTCAGAATTTCATCCTAATTTTCTGAGCATTTACTATTAAAGAAAACTGAGTGACATAGTGAAAACACCGCTTGCCTCTTTTCTTCTGTAGGTTTTGTGCTTGCTAATTAAATTATGATGGGTAGTAAGTGTATAACATTTCAAGATCCAGGAGACCATGAAGGGAATAGTTAATATTCTGGTGATGTTGCCTGTCACATGGATCATAGATAAATTATTATCTGACTTTTTAAAAGAGAAAAGCATAAGCATGGCTAGCTAGTACTCTTCTCCTTATTCTACTTTTTCTTCTTTTTCCTGTTCTTTGCTGATGGCTTGGCGAAAGTCAATGAATGAAAGGTAAGTGTACTACTCATCATCTTTTTCTTCCCTCTGTCACTTTCTTTCTTTTCTGTCACCTCTAGCTAGATTGATTTTTTTTTTTTTAAATTTTATTTTTAATTTTAATTCATACAGCACAGTATCACTTATTACACTGAGATAATGCTTATATAAATTCTGGAGGATACAAGGTAGAGGTAATGAACAGAAGCAGCCACAGTGTAGGTAAAAGATCATGATTGTTTCAGTATCAGAGAAAGGAGAGAAACTTGAGAGTTCTCATGCACTACATTGGTACTTAGTCCACTAAACTGCAAGTTTTATTTAAAAAACATGTGAAATAGGTAGAGTAATGAAAAACAAATGCTTCTGTCAAATATTTTAAGTGGTATTCACAGGAATATGTAATTTAGTGATACATGATACAATAAGAACTTTAAAAGTAGCAGGTGCTAGATATATATTAAATGTTTATAGACATATGTATTTATGTAACAGGTGTTGCACTGTGGAGTTGTATGTACAAGGGTATCAGGGACAAAGTCTTAAAAGGGTTAAATAATAGTTTCAAGGCAGCTCTGTTGGCCTTCACTGCTTCCAAAATCATAACAAACACAGTACTCATATATATATATATATATATATATATATATATATATATATGTATTCTATTTCCTATGACACAGGAATGTTATATATTGTGTTCCAACAAAATGACAATTTGCAAGGCATTGTCTGTGTGTGTTTGGAAGGAACTTGCAGTCTAAGAAAGCAAGATATAAAGAATGAATAAAAATGTATTATCCAAAGTAGGAGAGTGCAAAATATCTTTTACTGAATACTTTCAGTTGACTATCACTAGCTATTCGACTTTCCTGTTGTTACTAGGCCAGATTTTAAAGGCACTCTGAAAATAATTGAAAGGAATAGAGGGAGTTGAAAATGGATATAATCTTGGCCTTATGGATGAATCAGTTTAGGTAGGGTAAGTAGCTTTGAACAATGTACAGAGACTGCTGTAGGAGAAGCAAATGAGTAAGTTCCCCAAATTTGCATTACCAACAAAGTTGAGGCTGGGTAGAAGAAAAATAAATAGCAGCCTGTAAAAGGGGTCCTGGGATCATGTACATGTTTATGTTTATTAATATAAGTAATCTTTAAAGTGGAACTGCTCAAAGTGGAAGAGGAAGGCTGTTAAGACAGGTTTTATTAATTAGACTCAGCCCATGTGTTTCATTTGAACATTTTTATTGAATTCCTGTTTTATTTCTCCATAAATACACATATAAAGCAAGGATAGGCTGATAAGTATGTAATCTACTTCTCACAGAGACCTAGATAAGCTAGTGTAACTTACCTGAGATAGGTCTTTCTGGACAAAAATGTGTCTAAAATTTATTGGGGTTCGTGTGTGTGTGTTTGATACATCATAGAATTGCAAGTTTGTTGCAGAATTTGCCTGTGCGCTGCAGAATTTAGGGTCAGTGAGTGATTTGCAAGATTCATGACCTTTGCAAGGAGTTTAGAAATGGTGAACATGATACAGAGCTCATAATCAGCAACAGTTTTGCTTTGTTTGTTTTCCCCATAAGAATGAGAAGATGGTGGAACAACAAATGCTTATTGATCAGCTAAAAGAAAAAGTAGAGATGCTTACAAATGTGAAAACTTTGGACTTCTCAAGTGCGTGTGGAGATGGGCCAGCCGTTGTGGTGTCTGCAAGGAGGCCATACAGCGTCCCACTCACAAAGAGTCTGCTACGCTCCCCACCTTCAGGGACAGACACCCGAAAGGTAAGGTCTACCCAAATGTTATGTTTTTCTTCCTTTACTTTGTAATGGTTATAATTCAATAATCAGACTTGACATGACAGATTATGGTGGCTTTCTCAGATGCTGTTTAGCTTCCCACTGAAGACTGAAAAATTACTTTTTAATCTCTTGCAACATATGCTATGCCACAACTGTTCAGCTTAAAATTATCACTTCGAAGTGCTAAAGCTGTAGTCTTTTCTGGTGCTTTGCTGGGGGTTTTGAGGATTCAGATATGAAGCATTATCAAAAATGAATGATTATTCATACTGATATATTGAATACATTGGATAATGAGTTGCTAACAGTGCCTTTTTTTCACATCTGGAACAAGTGCTCTAAGCTCTTGCAAAACCTTTTGTTACAAAGGTATTGAGAGTTATGGAAAACCTCTGTAGTTTTGCTTACAAGCTCAAGTGATGACAGACTTTTAAACTGAAGTATTTTAAAAATATCAGCAAAGAATTGCTGAATTGTGGCAAGTGTTTTTACCTATCACTTTTTTGTGTGCATTTTGACAGGTGTATACTAGTCCCCCTGCCTTCTCCTTGGCCCGGGTAATGGCAGAATTCTGTGCTCGCAGCCAGATGATACTGAGCAACATAGAAGCTCAGGATAAAGTCCTTCACTGCCTTCTCTCTGATCAGAGTGATGAAGAGGAAGAAAATACAGGCAGCAAAAAGAAAACCTCATTGAAGTAATTTTTTTGTTACTCTCTACTTTTTGTTACAGACAAATGTATAGCAAAGTATTACTGCCTGATCCTGCCATGATATGAGACCGTTTCTGATGTTACTTATGGTGAACTTATGGGACCAGCTGGGCATACTACAAAATAAGTTTAATAAACACAGGTTTTTTATTTAATAAAGATTGCATAATCCTTGTTTTGGGGCCAGAATCTACCATGAAGATCAGCCCAGGTGTGTGGGCAGGGAGGTGGAGAGTAGATGGGAAGGAAGGGACTCAGAAGTGAGTTCGGGATTTGTCTCTGTAAGATCATGTACTTTGCATGAAACTTAAAGAAAAAAAAACAACCCTATGTTTGGAAGGTAGCATGTTTTTCATTCTTCCTTAGGCACTCCATAAACCGAACATGGACACGAAAACAGGCTTCTCTGTGCTTTCTTCCTGATCTATGTGACATGAAGTGTGAAGTAGACAAGTCTGGTTTATCCAACAAATCTGTGCTACAGATTGACACAACCACAGGTAAAATGGAAGTCATGAAAGCAAACCTTATTACCGTATGAGAATATGCAAGGATGTCTTTAGCACATGTAATTATTTTTCCTAGCAAAATATGTGTATTTGAAACAAATATTTTTTTTGGTTATACTTCACCATAGGCTTTCAAGATTCTCTTCTTCTTCCCCTTTCTAAAACTGATGTCAGTGACCTTAATGTTTAAGTAATAGTTGTTAGCCAGAAAGCACTTCACACATCAAAAAGCTGTTTAGATATAGATCTTTAGTACTGCTTCAGTGAAAGAAAAAAGATGCTCTTAGCTTACCAGAGACGCACTGAAATGGTTTCAGGCATATTTTTCCTCCCACTTAGGGTCTTGAAATGCTAGTGCATACAATCCTTTCTTTTCCTGTTTAGACACATGGCAGGGAAAAGACTTTTTGTGCTATTCTCTCTTTTTGAACTTTTTACTTCAGATGGAAGAACTCCACATATAAAGTGTTCCAATCTTTTGGATACAAAGTGTATTCCAGAATTTTTATCTCCATATTGCTTTGTTTTCTTTCAAGGTGAAGATATTGACAGCCTCCAGAAAAGTCATGTTTTTAACATGCAGAAGTTAAAGAACTCAGAGTTGAGACTCACTGAGGCCGAGCAAAAAATGAGAGAACTTGCACTTAATATTAAAATGAAAGAGGAGCTTATTAAGGAATTAGTACGAACAGGTAACTGGCTACTGTAGGGAAAATGTATGTTCATGTATGCTCAGTGCTACTGATCTGTTTGTGGAAATGTCTTTGTCACATGGTGTCTGGGATAGGAGAGAAGATAAATCACTATGCTGGGAATGTAAGCATTCCCAGCACTGCAGTAGAGAAGCAGAAGTCAGAAGTGGATGGGGGTAAAGGTCCGTGTCCCTCTTAGCCTACATCCCTTACATATCTATCCTGGTATATATATGCCTGCCAGAAACTAGCCTTAGGATGACTGTAAGGTTCTCTTTGCTCAGTCCCTTCAATCACACTCTTCTCTTGCACATACTTTCTCTTGGAGGTTGTCTTTTGGCACTGAGAAAGGTTCTGTCCCCTCTAAATAGTAATTTGGGAAAGATTGCCCAAACAGGGCAAGTCAGAGAGTAGAAACACAATCCAAAGTTGTTTACTGACTGCTAATCTGCAAGTTGAGTAATAAATAAAAAGCATATCCTTCTGGAAAAAGGAAAATTTGTGAAATACAGGAGAGACATTTCGTCAAAAACTAAAGTAGGCAGAACAATTTCACTTTATTTGGCACTCAGATGGCACTTTAGTTGGTGACATCAGGTAACATGAAGAATTCAGATTTAAGACTCCTTCCTTTATCTCTATTTCAGAGTTAGAAAGGAACTGTATGTTCCTTTAGGGTTGGAAAATGTGTCAGAAATTACTGGTTTAGCCAGAATGAAGTAGGTAATGATTCAACTACAGAATGAAGTTATTACATTTCAACTGATTATCCTGCTGTTTTAAAACTATTTGGATATGGTATCTCTTTAAGGTAAGGATGCTCAGTCTGTAAGCAGGCAATATTCTTTGAAGATAACTAAACTGGAGCAAGAATCTGAGCAGGCCAAAATGGAACTGGCTGAAACACAAAAGCGGCTTCAGGAGCTGGAGAGTAAGGAGCTGAGAGACATTCCTGAAAAAGCAAAGTTACAAAAAGAGTTCTGGAGGAAGATGGATGCAGCTAAGTTGAAAGTGCAGGTATTTCCGATCTGACTGTTAAGATTTGCAAATCTCAGTCTCACTATCACCTTTGAACCTTAACGCTCTGCTTGTAAAACTCTCACCAGTTTTACACATTGGAAGGCGGTTGGATTGAAGTAGCTAACTAAAAACAGAATACTGTTACACTCAGAATGCTATTTAATATGCATGTGGTTAGATACATACAGTATTTTCTTGGTAGATAAGAAACCAAGAAAGAAGTGGGTGATACAGCATACTCATACACCATTGTGTGCAGTGACATAGAAGAACCTATGCAATTAGACTTGCAACAAGTTTATTACCTGCCATAAATAAGATCAATGGTTTATGAAAATACTATATAAATTCCAGCTGTAAGGAAATCACTGCAATGGTTTGCAAGACCAGGCCAAATACAGTCATATTTGTTTGGCATGGACCTTCTACTTTTAAGTTCTGCTATACCTAAGTTTAAATTCTGTGTAGAGACAGCTTAGGTGCTCTGTGCCTCTCGGTCCTAGAATGGTGGGTGAGACCAGCCCCATACAGAAAGAGGTAGCTGGCTTATTGACTTGAGCTCAGGACCCGCATTCTGGGACCATTATGTCTCTGCACATTTTCCAGAGCTGTGATTCCTATTAGATTTTACTACTTTCGTTGTGTTGCCAGGCATGAACTATATCTTTACCTGGTCATGTTGCTTGAGATTAATTCTGCCTGTGCCAACTTTACCGCATAGCTCAGAAACCACAGAAATAACAAGTGATTGTTTGGGCAGAAGTTAGTAAATCTTGCTGACTCTAAGAATTCAGTGAAATAAAGAATGAAGTTGAGTCATATTTTAGTTTTAAGTTTTCCTGCTATTAAGCTGAAATTTGCCATGAACATTCAGGCCTTACAGAAGAAGCAGCAAGACACTAAGAATCTGGCTTCATTATCTAACCAAAGTGAGAGACAAGCAACAGAACTTGAGCAGAATGTGGCTCAGATGAAGCATCAGCAGACCCAGCTACAGAAGAGACTGTGTGAGGAGAGAGAAAAAAAGAAGCAACTAGAAGCAGAGATTCAGCGGGACCAGCAACAAATTAAAGTAGGATTCTTCCTATTTGTTTATGACAAAGAATGAGATGAGACGAGTTTGCCTCTGCTTCCCCAAAGACAATAAACTATACTGCCAGGCTTTCCATAGTTTTAAGTAATGACTTTCTTGACAAATGCACTGAAGAAATTGTCTATAAGCATTTTCACAGAAATCTTCAGTGTGCCTTTCTCTTCAGCTTTTTTGGGGTTTGTTTTTGTTTTGTTTTGTTTTTTATTATGTGATGTCTAGCTCTGAATTGCAATTTTATATGTAAATGTAGGCGCAGTATTTCAGATTGTATAATTGTGTAGTCTCTTGACATTAAACACATTTTAAAAACAGACTGAGGCAGGAAGAATGGGGCTTTTTGTTTGTTCATAGGAACTTCAACTGAAGATGGAGCAACAACAGAAGATCCTTAAACTTAAGGATAAGGAGATTGCTGCATTTAAAAAGAAGAAAAATAACTCAGTGGGAACTTCACAGAAGCTACAGGTAGCTAATCTATTTTCAATCTCTGTGCACCCTGAAAAAAAATTTCTTTCTTCATCGCTAGTCATCTTTGTAAAGTGTTTGGAAGAAGAGTATTCCATCATAATTTTGTCTTCTTTTTTGCGGTAGCAAAAATTGGGAGTGTAGGCTAGCAGCTCTTGTACTCCTTTTCAAAGTAGGAAAGTAGAGGCTCTAATGTCTTTTCTTTCTATGATTTGTCAAAGACGCTGGTTCAGAGACCTGAGAATTCAACAGGTTTGGTTGTTTGGTGGGTTTGAGGGTGATCCTGATGAGATGTTACAAACGTCCCATGTTTTGTTTGGGTTTTTTGTTTTCTCCTCTGACATAAATGACAGAGGTTTATGGTTTTGGTTGTTCTTAACAGGGTTAGAAAAGTAGGTGACACCTACATTATTTCAGATGTGGGCATTGGAACCTGAGAGTTTCACAAGTTACGCAAAGTCTTTAAAGGTGAAAAGAAATTTTAAAACTTAAATAAAGGCAACTTTTTAGCTTTACCAGGAGTAGATCCACTGATAAACTGCGGCTTCAGCATGAGTCTATAATGGACTGTGTTAGCAGGATCAGAGCTCTCATTTACTGTCTTTATTTCTTTCAACATAATAATTTCTTGCCACTTAATGTTTTTCCACAAATAGGTGGTCTTGGGCAACTATAATGCAATGAGGATGGGCTAGCTGAATTCTTACGGTACCTTCCAAATCTAATTGCTGTGATTATATAGAAGACATCTATTTATATATAACTGTTATTAGAAAAAGAATAAATTTCATTAAAGGCATCTGATACCATTTTTTTGTACAAGATGTAGCAATGTAGCATTGCTGAGCCTTTTTTTAAGTCGGTCCAATTTCTGTATTATTCTAAGTCAAGATTCTGTCACAGAATTAATGTTGACATAAGAAATGTCAATTTCTTCTACAGTTTTATCAGTTATTCTTAAAAAAGCAAAACATAATGATAAAATTCTCACCCAAAAAGTCCTGGTTAATGCACTCTGGATCTCTGTTTAAACTTTAGAAATTAGAAGAGCAAAAGAAATGGCTGGATGAAGAAATGGAAAGAATTCTCCAACAGCACCAACAGTTAGCAGAACTAGAAGAAGACTTAAAGAAAAGAGAAGCCATTGTAGCCAAAAAAGAAGCATTATTGCAAGAGAAAAGCCAGCTTGAAATCAAGAAACTGAGATCCAGCCAGGTGAAAAAGACATGAAACTCACCACAGGTTTAGTGTTGACTGAAAGACTGGGTGGGGAGGGAAGGCAGATAGCAGAAGAGGCTCAAGCCATACCCTTTAATTTTTAGTATGTAGAAAACTGTACATTGAGATTTTTGTTTTCTTTCATCTTTTGATTAAATAGTAAATTTTATGGTAGCTGTCTAGTCAAAATAAATGGGGTCCCATTGCAAGAAGCAGGCAAGTCTTTCACTGCAGAATGTGATGGTCTCACCTACATTTTTCTTACTGGAAGGAGTATCTCAGTTTTATATACATGGTTGCTGTGGTTTTTTTTAGGCTTTAAACAAAGATAGTATGAAATTGTCTACTTGCTTAAGTATGGTGGATCAGGAACTGTGTGATAAAGGTATGCAGCTTCAGGGCAGCACCACAGAAGATAAGACAGACATTTTGGAAAAAATTCAGGTTCTCCAGATGGAAAGGGATCAGCTGCTCAGAAGAAGAAATAGTGTGGATGAGAAGCTGAAAGATGGTAAAGTGTTGTCAACTGAAGTAAGTAAGCACCTCTGAGATAAATACAAGTTTTAGGTAGTGTTGTGTAATAGAGCATTCCAATCAGAACCTCAAAAGTCTCCAAATATTAGCTAAGCTAGAACTAAGGAACTGAGGTTGGGTACTTTTGTAAACAGCAACATCAAAATACTGCTATGATAGCACTACTTATGTATCAGTGAACAAATTTGTGTTCAGAGGGACTTAATTCAGCCTAGTGCCCTGACAAACTCCACTGGCCTAAGGATCATATAGTCAGAAATAAGGGAACTAGAAGTTCATCTGTTTATCATAGGCAGATATTTCAATGTCAGGACATAGAACAAGGCAATGTACTTGCATAGTGATGCCCCTTGATATTTTTCATAGGATTCTTGTGGAAAAGCAAACTTGACCTGAAGGCCTCCATATTTTTACAGCAAAAGGAAGTCATATTACCGGGACAATCCACACTTGAGTTGATCAGTATAATTACATTGAAGATATAATAAATTAATGTAAAATTCTCAGATTATTTTTAGGTCTTGAGAAGCAATGTGGGCATGTGCCAGAAAGAACCCTACTTGCCTCTCTTCTTAAAGTCTTCTGCAGTGCTTCAGGCCATGCATTTCTGCTTCTTCCCTACACAAGTTATGGTCACCAAACTCCTTACTGACCTGATTCATTCATTAATCCAACAGAAAACTAGCACAACCAAAAAATAATAGCAGAAGTCAAAGTGTGGTGAGGATGAGCGAAGGATAAAAATGGAAACATGACTTCTGTTCTTGTGATGAACCGTTTGATCAACTTCTGTATCATGGAAAGGGAACTATGGCAGAAAAAGACAAGTGTTCTAGATTTGTACTCTACCTTTCATTTTTCCCATTCCATTCTCTGTACTACTACTGAGTCATCTTGTCCTTAAGTTTAGTTTCACTCTTGAGAATGAAGTTAAAGCTGTGTTATGTATAGAAAGATTAATTCTACACTTTTTTTTTTTTAAGGGTCTCACTCATTTGTTTCTCTGTAGGAAGAACACGTCCTTTTCCAGCTGGAAGAAGGAATTGAAGCCCTGGAGGCTGCTATTGATTACAAGAATGAAAATATTCAGAATCGTCAACACTTGCTTAGGTCATCTTCTCAGATTCTTTCACAGAGTGAGAATAATGTAATAGGAAAACTAGTTTCCCTGTCTGCTGCTGATCTCAGAGCAATCCTCTTCAAATATTTCAAAAAGGTTTGTTTTGGCTAATGAATAATATTTTGTCCTGTTTACTATTACCATTCTAGATAATGAAGCGAAATGGTGTCAAGAAATAAAAATAAATTTAAGAAGCTTTTGGTGAAAGTCTGTTCAGGTCACATAGATCTGCTGTTAATTCAGATATTTTTAATTTTTACATTAACCTGAATAGGATACTTGTGTGTTAACTTTGTATATCTTGTTTTGGGCTTATTAGCTTAGAAGGTGCTGCAAATCTGTAAATTTCCTTCCTCCTTTCCAGTGCTCTGTGTTGCTAAATTTTGGAGGAGCAACTTATTTATTTAAATAGTGGTGTCATACAATTCTTCCCAACTGTGCACTTCATAAAGCTCAGGCTAGTAATCTTTTTTTTTTTTTCTAAATTCAGTATAAACTATTTTTGCATACACTGCCTGCAGTGTGTACTGTTAGATACTGAAGGATCATACTGACATCTGGAAACATAAAACTGAAATGTTTAATCTGTTAAGCAGAATGGTAAAAGCTTTTATTGAAATAGTTTGATAAATCAAATGAGTGTATTTCTTTTTTAGATTGTTGGCCTACGTGAGTCCGAACGTAAATTACAACTGCAGATTGAAGAACAGGAAATGAAGGTCATAGACCACGAAAACATAATTCGTGAATTAGAATCTGCACTTGAACACGTCAAGCTGCAGTGTGACAGGCAGCTGACCCTTCAGCACAAAGAACATGAGAAAAAACTACAGTTAATACTGCATCATTTCAAAGGTATTTGCTTTGGGGGTGGGGGGGAGTGGATTGTACAGCAAGTATTATCTTCAGTCACTACTGAGAAATACTATATGCCAACTGAAAAAATAAAAAAAGAATAAGGTTCAGTGACATGTTTTGGCTGTCACTAGTTCTGATGTTGTGTAGGATGCTGCGGAACAGACACATGTCTATATGAACAGAAACTGATTTTTTTTTTTTAAAGCAGTACCAGAATTGTTTTATTTTCACATTGAATTTGCCGATATTGGAAAATTGAAAGATACCAGTTCTGCTGATCTTCATCTGCTTAATACTCCTGTTAAGACTGACTGATGGGGTTGGCATGGCCTTTTTGATCCTGTGTCATACTTGTTAAAGTGTACAGACTGCAAGCATATTCTGTCTAGTGGGGCATCTTGATTTCTGGCACAGAGATATGTGGTTCTTAAACTAGTTTTACTTGTCCTAGAACAAGATAGTGAAGGTATTGCAGAAACCTTGAAAGCGTATGAAGTAAAAGTCCAGCAACTTGAAAAAGACTTATTTTTCTATAAGAAAACCAGCAGAGAGCTGAAGAAGAAATTGAAGGGCCTCTTTGGAGAGTCATGCCATCAATTATTGGCATCCAGTAAATGTAAGTGTATTTTATTAAAATATTTATGCAATTATCAGTAGACCATTTGAAAGGTGGTGAACACACAGAAGTATATCAGATAGACATAAAAATGGTATTTTTACTGAACTAACTGTTCTCCAGGAATATAATACACCTCTCCCCCAGTTTCAAAGGAGAGACAACATTGATTTGTAGCTGTAGCAGTGGTGTATCAATGGTTTACGTTCTTGTTCTGTGTTCTCTGGATTCTAACATAATTTCAACATCTACAACCTCCAACTGTTGTGGTTAAAAAAAAAAGTAATTTTACTATCTAAAAGGGTTTGAATTATGTTGAAACTAACAGCTTTGTCATATGCCATGCTTTTAGACAGGCTGCTCTGAGCACTTGATTTCATAAAAGTTACTTACTGGGAGATTGTCAGTGAAAAATTCCGTATTTTCAATTACTGACTCACTTCAGTTACTTACTAAGGCTAAAAAAGAGTATTTATACACTTGTAGGGGAAAAAAAGAAAGAGCTTTCTAACATGATTTGTACTTTGACACACAACCACCCCCCAAAAAAACCCCCACAAAAACCAAACCAACAACCAACTGCTACTGTAAGTTTTCAATTGTTCCATGCCCTACTTGCCAGAGTCAAAACCTACAGTAGAGCTATTCAGGAGGGGGAGAAAAGAAGGATAAATTTCTGTCACTATTTTGGTTGTCTCACATCTCTCGATGCCACCGCCACTACTTCACATGCACAATACAGCCTTCTTGGCCCTGTGTTTCTTCTTAAGTCTCAGCATGACTGGTTGTTCCTCCCAATGAATGCTTCTGTTTCTTTCCACTTGGGCAGTGCCATGTCTTCCCTACACATGGATACTGATCACGTACCTGCGGCTCCCTGAGTGAATTAAGGCTCAGCCCTTGCCCTCTAGGCAGGATAATGAGGCAACACATTCATTACTATAAAGTACACTGTCAAACCATGAACATGAACATGAATATTCTAGAGGTTGGATTATAAATGAGTGTTGGAAGGACTATTTTGTGTCTAGTATACAAAGAAGCATGTACTTCAGGACATGTATCCATGTGGGGCAACACCCTTCCTAGCCAAACCTGTAGCAAGAAGTAGGGAGATCCAACTTTTTCAAATACATATGTTTGTAAGCTTTGTAAGAAATACTCTGTATTTAATTATTTTTTTCCGAATACATGCTGCAATACAATATAATAAAAACACTTTAAATTTGTTGCTGAGCTTTAAAAATAATAAAAGCCTTGTGTGTACATTACAGACAACATTTGTAGAAGGTGTTTCGTGTGTTGTGACACTTTAATTGCTGATTTTTTTTTTTTCAATATATGAATAATTTCATATTTGACTGTCACAGTTCAGTTGTTTTAAGACTGCCTGCTAGGATATATTACAAGTTAGAATTGTGAGGCTTTTATTACCAGCACCTTGTCAGGGGAAAGTAACAGCTAATACCTCTGATGGTTTTGTACATGAGAAACTTTTTAACAGAAAGGACAAAATGTGAGATGCTGATAATTTTTTACCACATTCACACTACAAGTTACTGATGCTGTAAAACCGTATTGATTAACTAATACTTCTTGATGGCAACATTCAGAAAAGTTGTAACTTTTAGCTATTTATCTCCTGAAAAATTTCATTTTAGGTAACATTGCTGGCGACACAGCATCCAGTCAAGATGAAGCAGAAGTTGCTTCTGAAGAATTCAAGTTGACACTTAATCCTGAAACCAACAGTCGACCAAGGAAAAGAAAAGAAACAGACAGAACAACTATTTCAAGAGTACAGCAGAATTCAAACAAGCTTGGAGAAGATGTTTCAGACTTTGGGTGCAACAAAGAATGTTTGTTGAGCACCAGTGATGACAAAACAGGAACAGATGAAGCTCAGCCTTCAAAATCTCATCCTCAGCTACCTTCTGTCATCCAGAGAAGAGAGACCGTAACACAGTTTCAAGGAGTAACTCCAGTAAAACTCTCTCACCGAGAGCTACGTCGTATTCCTCCCCCTGAATTGTCTTTGAGACGCTCAAACCTTGCCGTTGGTGCCAGTTTTATTGCTCCAGATTCCATCGAAATGGATAAAAAGTCTAGTGTCACTAAGACATAGTTACTCTTCATTCCATTTTTGATAGATGTTGCTACTGAAGCAACTGCATGATTTAGATTTCTTTGTTCATGGTCTTATAAAGTATCAGCCATGGATAAATGAGTAATTCTTTAGTTCTCATTGCTCACTATCAAGCCGTTAGGTGTTATGCTCACACAGTTTCAGTGAATCTGAGACGGATTTTAATTAACGCAGTATCTAACAACTTTCATTCAAAAGTCTTTTAACGTTGAAGAAATTATTTATATTGCTTTGGGTTTTTTGTAGTAACTTCAAAAAATATGTTTTTCAAAAATTGCACCATGAAGTGCAACTGCACTTGTGTAGTCTAGTTTCCTAGAACAATATTGTACTTCACTCTCTTGGGTCAGAAACAGTAACAAACTATTCAATTTATTTGGATATGTTGCTAGAAAATTTAGTTGCCGGACTGTCACCTAACATTGGTAATGACTGGCTGCTGTACACTTTTTATCTAAAAACATTTTATATGAGCCATGCTTGAGATCAAAATTGGTACCTAAATATATTTCTCAAAAGGAACATAAAAGTATTTACTCTTCTTTTTTTCTTCTTTACAGCTTATTTATGAACTTAAGAGAATTACTTATTTCACTTTCTGTTTTTGTTTGTTGGACATTTAAAGAATTGCACTTGGCAACTCAAAGCGTGGTATTTATTTCTGTACTACTAAAATGGAAAAAAAAATTAGAGGACCAAATTAAGCATCCTCTAGGTAAGCCAGATGGACTAATGTGTTATTTTATTTTTACTAATTAGTCATGTCCTCTCACAAATTATTCTTCTGGATTCCATATCTGCTTCACAGCAAGGAGTACACATATCCTTCGGTTTACTGATACACTGTTGTTAGTAATGCACTCGCGCTGAAAAGCACATCTTTTTTTTTTAAGAGGACAGTGGTCACTGAGAACCATAGACTTAACAACAGCTGCACAGACCTGAAGACAGAGACCAGAATGTCCGCATTTAAATGAGATTAACTCTTCTAGCCCTAACTCTCTCCTACATAAAAAGTGGCAGCACTGGGAGTTAAGGTTGGTTTTATTTTAGTGGTGGACTTCAGCTAGTCCTGTTGAAAATGTTGTCTTAGGTTATTAGATGTACTTAGGAATTTTTGCTTTCTGCTGTCGTTTTGGCAAGGTCTTGTGTATAGCGTGTGTGGCTGTAGGGACAACAGAACCGTGTTTTTCTACGCTGCAAGCGCAGTTCCAATCTGTCCGCGTTATGAAGATGCTATTACAGCATGGTGAATGGACCTGTTGTCTTGTGGCACATTTTAAAATTTTCTGAATAGACTGCAAAATACTTCATTCTAATCAGATAGATAAACCACTTAACAGGTCAAATGATTGTATCTTTCACAATTGTACCTAATTATTACCTATTGTTTAGCTGAATTGTGAGATAAGGATTGGGGTCTTTCTTGATTGTTTTTCCTTTGGGCTTGATTGTTTTTACTGTCATGGAAGTACTGAGCCTTAACTAATGTTAAGTTTAATATCAGTGTATATATTGTTCACTTAATGTTTCTAGTCAAAAAGCAATAAACAGAAATAAGTAAATACAGTTTCAAATGTGTAGTTACTTACTATTTCTCCATGTTAAGTGAAGGAATCGTTGAAGGGATTTCTTCTCAAGATAATACTGTACATTATCATACATCTCATACTAATCTATAAATAAACATGAATTCTCTTCTTTTGCAGTTTCCACAAATGAAAAACCTATTCTTTATGGATGCAAAATAAGCAATGGAAAATGCAGGAAAGTACAGCTCAGTCACTAGTAGATGTCAGCTGGTGCTCTGGAGGTTTCTGTAGCTGTGACACTGCAGAATAAGTAGTTGTTCAAACACTAGATTCTGTATGCCATACACACCCATTTAAAGACATAACTACAGTGTCACCTAATGCCAAGGTAGATAAATACATCAGATGCATTTGTGAACTTGGGAGAAGTGGAAAAATTGTTGACCATGACAGGGACCTGACATAGGCAAAGCAATGAGAGGGGCCAGTAAGGCAGTCATATAGGAGAGAAGATCAAGCAGTGATTTATGTTCTCATTTATGTAACTCTAATATAGCTAACAAATAAAAGAGTTTTACATCTTTCAGGCAATATGAAGCTTCTCTTATTCCCGCTAATTAAAACCAAGGCTTTTGTTACTGCTGTCTTAGTTATACTTCCTCGATGTTATTCACTGGCTTTTACAGCCGCCTTTGGCATTTAGGTGATGTGCAATAGCAGGGTAAAAACAATATGGAGCTAATTTGCAGTGATCCACTCTGCCATTATTTCACTTATTAACAGCTGTTTCTCCTGCTATGTCCTGCTAAAACTAACTACAAAAAAGGCCATGCATATAGTCTGTTCAGTTGTCTAGCTGGCAGCTGTGAATATAAACTAATTTTACTGATGATCTGGGTTCTCTGCTATGATCATCTCAACACTGTGACAGCTCATCTCTGAAACAGACTCCTGCCCTTTCCATTACAGACTCTTTGCTCAGTACCACACATTAACAGAGGAGTTAGCCCACGCAAGCAGTTTGCACAAGTTCTCTCATTTGTCTAAACATTAATTGCACCAGCTTTGAGAAGCAAACCTGGCTTTTAGTTAATGGAAGTTTTACTCCGTCTGTACCAAAGCAGTTTCGTTCTTAGTAACTTAAGGATTTAGCAGGTATTGAAACTCCAACTATGTGTGTGTGGTGAGGGATCTTTTATCCCGGCAAAGCAATTTTCAATCGAACTGATTTGAAGGTTCCAGCTTGAATGCGTTTTTATTGCATGGTCTAGAAACAGCATGTCAGTTCTGATTTTTGGCATCAGTCTGCTGATTGAGCGGGTTATTCCATCCAGCTCTTCCAAAGAATCTGAAAATATTTTGTAAGGAAAGCTATTTGCAGACTATCACTTCAACAAGCGCACGTTTTATGCATTTCTAATATTGCGTAACTTTTACTGTACAGTGAACACAATACAGCAAACTTTGTCATGCTGCCAACGGTGACCTCGTTAACCTGGGTCGTTTACGCTACGATGGGTATCGTACAGCACGCGGACGGCCCACCAGCGGAAAGAAACAACGCAAACGGCCGGACAACTGTTCCGCCAGGCTGGCCGGACGTTGCGGCTGCAACGCACGGAGCCGCCACCCGCCGCCGGCTGGAAGCCTCCGGCCGCGCAAGCGACCAGGGGCGCTGCTCTGACGGGGCCGCCCTCCCGCGGGCGAGCCGCCGGCCGGGACTGCGAGGGCGGCTCTCCGAGGACCAGAGGGGAACTGAGGCACGTACCAACCCCGCGGCCCCCGGCCCCCCGCTCTGCGGGCCCCCCGCTCTGCGAGCCCCCCCGGCGGGGGCCGGGCGCTGCCCACCTCCCGCACCCGCGGCCCGGCACCACCCGCCTCCTCCGCCCACCGTCAGGGGCCGGGCGGGGGGGGGGGGGGGAGGGGCGCACCGGCAGCCCCCGCGCAGCTCCGCAGCCGGGGAGGCCGATGCTTCGCGCAGCTCCCCCGAGCGCCGCGGCGCGCCCCAGCCCGCCTCGACCCCCGCCGCGGTGCATGCCGCGCGGCGCCGGTCGCCGCGGGGGGCTGCGGCCCGACCCCGGCCGCGCGGCCGCCCCGCGCCCCGACGTTATTTTGATCCCGGCAGGAGCCCGTACCGGCCGCCGGCGGCGGGGCTACGGCCGTAACGCCGCGGTGACGCAGCGCCAGGGGCGCAGCGCGCGCCCCGGTGCCCAGCGCCCAGCCAACCAGCGGGCGAGGGACACCCGCCGGCCAGCGCCGCGCGCGACGGCCGCAGCGCCCGCCCCGCCCCCGCCGCCCGCTGTAAGCGCCCGCCGCGGGGCAGCGGTGCGGCCGCCCTCGTCGCTCTGTCGCTGCCGCCGCCGGAGTGAGTGTCCCTTTGGGGCGCCCGCCCCACTCTCCGCGCCTGCCCTGCCCTGCCCGCCGTGGGAAGCCGGAGGCCGCGGGCCTGTGGCGGCCGGGAAGGAGGGTGTCTGCTGGAGGCCGCGCCTCCGAGCGGCTCCTTCCGCCTGGGCCCCGGCGGGACAGCGGCGCCCCCGGCCCAGGGGGGCTGGCAGGTGCCGGCGGGGCCGCCGCGTTGGGACGGATTGAAGCGCCCCGGCAGCCGTGAGCGCCGGCCGGGCTCGGCGCCGCGGCCGCCGAGCCGCCCCGGTGTAACCTCCTCGCCTCCTGCCGTGCGCTGCCCCTGCTTGACGCGGCCCCACGGAGCCGCCGTTCTCTCCGGTCTCCTGCGCGCCCCCGCGTGCGGCGCAGACAAACCCACGCCGTACTCGGAACCCGGGGGGGGGGCGGTGTCCCCAAAAGTGAGTCTGCCTGCTTGTTGTCTTCAGCGGCACGGAAAGGGCCCGCTGCTTCTGGCTGTGCGTTTTGAAGGGAGGTGCATCAATTAAAAAAAAATTCAGCTACAGCAAAAATGCTGATCGTAATTCCGAGCCCAGACGTCATCAGGACATAGGGGTTTTTTGTTGCGGTAGTCATGCACAGTAAATTGAGCATGAAGTTTCAAAATTTGTTAGGTAACAGTTCCTAATGTTAAAGCTTAGCTAACTTCCTTTAACTTTTTTGAAGGGGTAGGGAGGGGATGGGAATCACGGGAAGAAAAGCAAGGGAGGTTACATTGTCAGTCAGCATCCAGCGCTCAAACTAGAGTCAGACTTGCTTGGTTGCTTTTACGTTTTAATCCTGAGTTTAAAAAATGTTCTAAAAACGTTCCTCCTCAAAACCATTATTTTTTCCAAAGCACAGCAGTAAATTCACCGTATTCCCCCTGTCAAACCGTGCAAGGCCCGTTACCTGCTGTGGTTTTACTGCTGCCGTGTGCGCCAGTGCTGCAGCTCTCAAGGAGATTTCTGAACCAGTTTGCATTTTGTTGAGGGGGCTGTAAGGATACTTGTGAAACTCATTGACAAGGTGATGACTTGGCTTTAAGTAATTTTAAGGATTTCGAGCACTTTAATGCAGCTTTTGATCTGATCAGATGGCATAAATGGAGAGGGCTTGTCCAGCCAGGAGGACCTCCTGAGCAGAACCTCCTGTGGGTGCACCCATACAGGAAAGCAGACGGGGCCTGCTGGGGTGGGTGCACAAACGGGCAGAGATCATCAGTCTGTGCCAGTCGGTGCCAGCAGGGACGTGTTCCTTCATTTACAAATGTGTGTTGTGCATTTTAGTGTTATTTCAGTTTTACAAGCAAGTACTGAAGTCCATCAATACTTCAGGCGTTTGCCAAGAACGTTAAATGATTGTAGATTATCATAAATACGTATTTTAGTGGTGGAAACAAGTAGATGGCATGTGGGAAGAAGCTTTAGCATGGCAATACCCTATTTTCAAAGTTTTCTAAAATCTACATCTTTATTAGTGGTTTATTTGATGATGAAAGTGGTTAAATGGGAAATGGGTTATATTTGGGGGCTTTTCAGCATGTTTTCCTTGAAATAGTAAAGCCCCACATTTAAATCTGTCTGATTGTTTCACAGATGGTTACAGATGTGCTACTGGTGTCAGACTAGAGGTGCCTAAATTGCATTGTGGTAACACCAGATGAGTGTGGTACTTCAGTTACTTTGTTACACCATGTCTAAAACGAGACTGAAGCTTTTCAGGGCATTGATGGATCTTACGTTTCTGAATGTGCTTAGTACATGTCAGGGAACTGAAATTAAAAAGATACCTTTTCAGTCGTCTCACAATCTGACTTTCCAGATATGTCTCCTTGTTTACCAAGAACTTAAGCTAGAGTAAGCACTTTGTGCTTACGAATCATGGTATTAGTCATGCTAAAGTAAAACATTATACGTTTCATAAATGGGACCAACTCGGTATAATCTGTTGATTTAGTTTCAAATTCCAGAATAATCTGTACATGTAGGCTGATGTGATTTGTAGAAGAATATGACCTAGGAATGAGTACAGCACCAAAAAATTACTACTTACTACCATTTGTTAATGCTTTTATGTTGCCTTGAAATTATATGGTCTATAATGCTTGTCTTACATTGTTGATGCATCAGTCGGGATAATACGTCATTTAGGTTGTAGGAACTCTTCTCACAAAATTTAGTTTGAAGCAGATTGCAGAGACAGTTGAACTAATAGTCTGCTGGTGATTTGCAAAGCAGAAAGTTTTGAAACTGGGTTATTTGGTGCCATAGTGATGTTGCAACTTTGAAATCCATTATCAGTGATCTTTTCATTAACATAAAAATGGAGGGTTAATAACTTTTTGGTACATTACAGAAAGTCTTCTCAGAAGTGTATGACTAGTGCGCATGCATGATGCACATGGAAACAACTCAGAGTATTGATGTTCCTTTGTTGGGCTTTTTTTAACTTGTGGTCTCACTTGAGGTATTAATGAGCTATGTAGATGGCACAAGCACACTTTGCTTCCTTTTACTCCTCTTGGAGATGTCTGCTGTACTCCATATTGTAAGGAAAGGAATTGTCTTGTCTTTAGATAGGCTTTGGCCAACTGACTGTTATGAATACATAACATTTCTCAGACTGCTAAACTCTTGAAACCACTGTAAAGGCTGAAATGATTTTTCAGATCCAAGTTTCATCTGTGGAATTACAAAACACTCTGGTATCTGAATGCTTTTTTTTTTGTGTGTGTGTAATCAAAAAGCCTCTTTTGGCACAGCCTCAAGCTTAAGAATGTCAATGCTTTAATTTTGTAAGACTATTCATATCTATAACAGTAAAGAACAACACAAATTATAATTATCTGTTAAAAGAAAAAAAAAAAACCAGAAACGTGTAAAAGTGGTGGCAAGCATCTGTGCTTAGCTGAAGGCTTTTGAGATCGGTCCATTGGTTTCCTATGGGGAGAGGAGTCAAATCTTGAAACTGAAATATTAGGTACTTGGTAAAGTTTGGCTGTCAGAATTGTAGGTGTGGTATTAAAATGTGAAGCATGGCATGGTGGTAGGCTTCAGTGAATCACTGGATCCGTCTGTAAGTGTTGCAGAAGTGGGACGATTAGATCATGGTGTGATACTAATAGCTGTACTGAAATGTCCTGCTAACCGAGTTAGCAATGTTAGTGGCTGTTCCAGACCTAACTGAAAAATGATCTAAAATCTCATGTATTTGCAGTTTCCTCTGCAAGCTCATTACTAACAATTTTTTCTGTTCTGTGGAAATGAATGTGATTCAGGAGTAAACTTCCATGAATGAATTTCATGTTGTTACTGAAGTATTTCAGTGAGTTATAACAGCAGAATCCTGTGGGTAGTGCTTGCTTAATATGCTTGTCAGCTGGGCACTTAATGGCATGCCAACTACAGTCAGACAGCAAGAGTATACCTGCTGTATTTTTGTTGTATTTGTTGAAAAGGGAGAGAGGACTTTGCAGCCATATTTTGTAGTGATGTGTGGAGCTTCAGCTGCTATGGCTGACTGACTCCAACTGCTTTTCATCTTCCTTTATCTCTTGTTCTAGAGTGGTAATAATGATGTCTTGGTGATGTCTGCTCTTAAAGTATATTTCCACAGGCTCTAGCTGCTATCACTGCAGCTTGAAAATATGAAGTGTTTTCAAATTGTATGGGCAAAAAGAAGTATTTGGCACCATTAGCAGCTGACAACTTCAATAAAGACTGTGTTGTGCTGTTTATCTGTTTATATGAAACCCCAAATATAGCACAGTAAGTAGGTAGAGACTACAAATGCCAAGCTTTTGACCGACTAGAGTCATCCTGTAGTGCACTATTTTATTTTTTTAAGCCAACTACGGTAGGGAGTTCACAGACTTCGAGTGTTAGGGCTGTTGTAGTCTCCTGTTGTGCCAAGAGCACCATCCAGTATTGTAGGTTCGTGTTACAGCGTAACTGAGCACTTGCCTCTGGCGCTGTTTCCCTGTGAGGTACCTTTCATCTCTTCTCTGAGTTTCAGGTTTCAGCTTACTGTTCAAGCAGCAGGAGCACCTCATCTCTGCTCTAAGCTCCTAAGCAGGGTAACTAGAGTACCGAGTATTAACATTCATTTGAAAACCTACGGGCAAACCCAGGAAAACCCCAACGTGCCCCGTTATTTCATCATTTAAAGTGAGTAACGAGTATGAGTAACGAGTACCGGCTACTTACAGAGCTTTGGACGTGACCGGTATGGGTTTTGGCCCGTGTGTCACGGGTGTTTTCGGTCGGAGCCGCTCTGAGCCGAGCGAGCCGAGGTTTGAGCTACTCGCGTAACCCGCCGGGGCCCGGCCCAGCCCAGCCCCCGCCGGGCGCCTGCCCCGGGCTGGGGCCGGCGGCCACCAGCCACCGGGCGGCGGGCGCGGGCTGTGGAGCCCCGTCCCCTCCTGCGGGGGGCACCGCGGAAGGAGGCCGAAACGGCTTTAGCGGAACCGTAACGGCAAAAGACAAGATAATAATGTTAATGAGAAAATTATGACGTATGTACAGATGTACACGAAACCAACTTCCGCCCCCCATGACGGTACGTCACCAGTGGCGCTGCAGGGCGGGCAGCGGGGCAGTCCCAGGCTGGATCCCGCAGCAGGCGGGAACCGGGTGCCGGTGGTGGATTCAGGCACTGGATTCGGGAGCACACGGGTCGGGATCGAAGGCAGAAGGACAGGCGGAGCCTCCTCGGGCGCCGGCCAGCGAAGAAGGGAGCTTAACCCTTGGGACCCCTCAGCTTTACGCTGAACATGACGTGTATGGGATGGAGCACTGAGTTGGCCAGGTCCGGGTCACCTGTCCGGCTCGCTCCTCCCCGCAGGTCCGACCTTTTCGTGTGCTTGAGACCCTTTCACTTGGGGCACAAGATTTAGCAGTGACCCTGGTTGCTACAGGAGCAAGTAAAAGCAAGAGCCTTTCTGCACACCGCTCGGTGGTGGTAGCTATAAACCAAGGGCTGTCACTGCTAGAACTCGACACTGTCTGGAAATGCTGTTGATTTCAGAAAGTGCAGTTTCTTAGAAGAGACTTAATTGAAAAATAAAATCCCTGAACAGAGAATTGGTTCTGTTCTAGCTCAAACCAGGACATGGTGGTTGTGTCTGATCAGAGAGTCTGAACTTCAGCATCAGGCAGATTCACAATTTGATGTCAAGTTTGTTTTATTCTTGGGATACAATGGACTTCATATGATCAGCTTCATTTTCCTTTTTTTGGGAGAGAGTAGGGTAGCTTTTGTATGAGAAGAATGCTGGTCACTGTAACCTTTGTCTTCAGTAAACTTGTAAGCTAATACTGTCTCTATTCTTGCTCATTCTCTTTCACCTCTGAGAAATAAAATGCAATACTCCTCTTTAATAATTCTTTTGGCTAATGGTCACAATGATGACCATTTACCATAGCATTGGTAACATAGCATTGCTTTGTGTTGATACATCCGAGCATCTTTAGAGCACCTTTTCAAGTTTGTCCTTGAGATTGTTTTTTATCACTAAATTCCAGGCTGTCTCTTGACATGTCTGTGGAGTCTCATGTTCTTCTGTAGTAGTAGTTAACAGGCAGCCTGTTTGTAGACCATCTATGCAGACATGCAACTTCTTATAGTCACAGGTGCCAAACTGTGAGGATTCCTTTCAAACAGTGCTTTCAAAAAGTATATATTACTTCACTAAACCTCTCTATCATAGTAAATCAACATAGCTAGATTATGAAATTTCTATGAAGTGTATAATCACCGATGAAGTAACATTGTTTTCAGTCTTCTCCTAATTCACTAAACTTTGCATGGAAAAATTGCAATTAGCCAAATATGACAAAAATTTAACTTTTACACTAGGTAAATGATTTGTACTTTGGAATGGTGTCGTGGGGATATACGCATTGGTTATAGCTACAGGGGGCAGCAGAAGGCGAAAGTGTGTTTCTCAGTTCTGCCTCCCCAACACATCCTCTGTGGTGTGCTGTAAGAACAGGTGTGCCTAATGTTTGAGAATAGTACCAGCCTCAATGTGGGGCTTGCCTTCCTGTGAGGAAAACTACTTGTTGAAGCTCTAGTGGCTTGGGAACAAAATGATACTACTTGTAAAATAAGAAATAGGGCTGCTTACCCAAAACTGGAGCCTGCACATGTGTAATATTTACTTGCTTTCTTTCTGAAACTACATTTGTCAGGCTCCAGGGATGGCATCTGAAACAGTTTTGGAACACTACACTATTCCTGCTTTTTTTTTTTTTTTGCCCACCAGATTATGAAGCCCAGCTTCTTTCAGAGCCACCTACTTGTTTTTTCCATCAAACATAATCTCTCAGGAACAAATGTATTAGCCTAAAATAGCTACAAAAAATTGTAGTTCTTGTTCGAATACTTAAAATAATCCAACTTAGCACAAATATAAAGAAATAGGACGGATTTTTTTTTTTTTATATATACTAATCCTGCAGCTAAGAGAGATGAATTATTGATTGGTCAAACACTGTTTTCATTCTCGTTTCTGTGCTACTTTCCTAGGGGAGCTTAATAATTCCCGAAAGAAAGACAGCTTCGTAGAATTTCAGATTTCAGATGTGGCGATGGAACCTACCATAATCAGTTCAGTTCCTACTACTGCATCTCGTTTTGCTTTACTACAAGTTGAAAGTGATACTGATTCGAAGCCTGGGAAAGGAAAAAGTGGCCGTGGTGCCAATAAATCTCAAACTTCAGGAGGAAGATCATCTACAAATGAGAAAAAAAGAAATAAAAGGAGAAAAAAGAAAGAACAGCAGCAGAGTGAGGCCAATGAGGTAAAGGGATTATATTTTCAGTAGCGGGTGAGGTTGTCATCTAAGAAATAATTTTTGCTGTCCCTTACAAGTCATTGTTTTTTTTTTTACGAAACATGCTACTTACAAAGACTGCTTTTTTCTTTTGCTTTATTAAAAATTAGTTCTATAAAAGTAGAATACTCCCTACTATTCAAGTTGAAAATTTTTAATAAGAATAAATTGCTAGGTTTTACTTTTTTGACAACACCACTTGAATAATTAATTTCTGATGAAGGGCATGACCTTTCTAAAAGCTGATTGGTAGGAAACAACTTGTTTTCAGAGGTTTGTAGGTAGTCAGTTCCAGCTGCCTGCTTGGAGAGCCAGCATGTTAAAATTACAAGGTGCTTTCGAGTTGTTTTTTTTTGTTTTTCTTTTGATGAGATAGTGAGACCTTCCTACTCTGTCTGAAAAGCTTTAAAACCTGGTTTCCTAAATTGTAATTTTCAGATTTATCCATTGCTCCAGCCCCTTAATCTATTAAATCCAGAGCCCTTGGTTTTTTTTTTTTGGTGTTTGTTTGGGTTTTTCTTCTGTGAATTGGGGGCAGAGTGAAGAAAAGTTGTGCTTTTCAGACATTGGGATTCTTAAGCCTCTGATGAAACGGAAATTAAGAATTAAGACTGAAAGAATTGTTCCAAGATTCTGGGAACTGGAATTCTAGATTGCTGTGTCTATTAACTGATCTGAGATAATCTCTCTGCCTAAAACTGTACACATCTCTTATCCACTTTAGTATGAAAAACAAACAAAACCTCTAAACCTGTATTTTTTTCTTTTAGTATCTATTAAACTTAAAATCTTTGAAATTTTAGTAGTTGCAGTAACGCTAAGTAAAATGATTTTTTTCAGCTTTAATGCTATTCTTTTTATATTGAAGATTAAGTTTCCATAATAATGGAAATAAGCATACCCTGACGTTTCTTTATGTCTGTCTTAGCACCATCAAAACTTTTGATGTCATCAGAATAATTGTGTGTATGCATATGCATTACATGTATCTACAGAAATTCATATGCATGCAAATGATATTTATTCTTGTGATGGCAGAGAGGCAAGTAAGGGCTGACTCATCTTCTTCACCCCAGCCTGTACTATGTCTATGGCTATATTCTAGTGAAATTGTAAGTCAGAATAGTCTGCACCAGTATTCTTGCCAGCGCTGTAATCTGAAGAAGGAAGCAGGGGTTGTAGTGCTGGTGCAGGCAGCAAGAGAGACGATGGTGAAGAAAAAGGCAGTATGACAAGGGACTGTTTGGAGGGGAAGGAAAAAACGAATTCTGAAGCATCTGCATTATTACTCGATTTTAAGTAACTTTAAGTTAAGGTGAACGGCCATTTTAAGAAGAAGTCATGACACTTGATAAACGCACATTAAGGAGTACACTGTTGCTGTGCTTTGTCTCTGTTTCATCTTTCGTGTGATAATATCTTCTTTCTCCCTTCCAGAAGCCTTTATGTTAAGGAAATCCCTGTCTCTAAATTGATAGTAGATTGTATTGGCGGCTTTTATTTTCTCTCCAAGTAAGGACCGGAGTGTGAGTTAGTGTTTAAGCTTGAGCAGTAAATGTCTTTGAGCTGCTAAATTTGCAGATTATTTGTTCAGTATCAAATTTTGTATTTATGTAACGTATTTTTAAGATGGCAGTGTTGTAGCCGTACGGTGCAGTGATTAAAAGTAATTCTTATTGCAGGTTCTTAAAATGTGACCAACTTTAGATTGTTGGCAAACTGTATGAGGACTGTCTACATTGTTCTTTTTCTGCTTGAACCTCTAGTTCCTCTGTTTGCCAGTGCCAAATCTGTGTAATCCACCTCTTCTTTGGCACTGTATTTAATTTGGGTCAGGTGTGAGCACACTGTAATACCTGATCCAGCATGATATCTGGTGGACACAGTTATCCCTTCAGGATTCTTAAAAGTACTTTCAGATGGCAAAATACATTTACTTTTTAATTGTTTAAAGTTATGTGGCTGTGGAGTTTCTGACCTACAGCTTTCCATAATTTTACACTATGATATGTACCATACATGATTAAACACAAATGTGTCTGAAACTACAGAGTAAAGTAAAGCACATGCATGTCTATTTGCATGTCTCTGAATGCCTTTGTTAGTTAATTAAGACTGTTACTGTATACTTGTCAACATTTTAATTAATGTTAAAAATAACTGTTTTTCAGCTCAGAAACCTTGCTTTTAAAAAGATTCCCCAGAAATCCTCACATGGAGGCTGTCTATCTCAGCATGAACAAAAACTGCACGCTGCAGTGCAGAAGGACTCTCAGGAAGAAAATTGGCAGGAGTGGAGACAAAGAGATGAGCAGGTGCAGCTTACTGTATTTAGCTATCTTTGGCTTTTCTGAAATATGTTACTCCTTGAAGTTTAGTCTCATGGATAAAGAGAGATGGTTGGAAAGGAAGCAACAAAATACTGCCACATAGAAGGAAAGATTTCAGTGGAAATTCAGGCCACATCTTCTATCAAATATACTTTAGAGCCAGCACATACTGCTGTTGCACACCGTATGGTTGGACTGTGAATACTGGAGTACGCTAAGAGGAATTTATATTCAGCATTGGAAAATGCTGAAGAATTTAGTTTAATTGCAGTATATGCATTTTTAGGCTCTTAAGGAGAATTACTAAAAGCCTGTGAGTTCCCGCTGATTTTTTGCAGTAGCTTACTAACAAGGCACTAACAGACTTGTGACCTTGAAATAAAATTAGGAAGTAAAGCCAGTGTCACACAAAGAACCATAGGCCTTCAATATGCACAACTATGCTTTATTATTTCTATTCAATATTATCACCAACACTTTCAGTAATAACTTGTTCTATTGTCTGTAATCTTGTTGCCCAAATTGTCATAACAGTTCCATTTCAGGTTATGCATTCAATGTTACTTTTTAAAGTAATGAGTTACAGCATGTCTGTTTCACTCCTGTTAAATTATTATTTGTTATGATCTATAATACTATAATTTGAAGAATCAGTGGGTAACTGGTTAAAGAATTGTGGTCTTAAGGTAAATTTGGTTACAGACACAAGGTACAAGTGTTAGAGGCTCAATGCTTTGAGCATAGTAATAAATGAAGAAAAGTTTGCTTTGGAGTAGGTGTGAAAAGGCAAATCTGCTAAGCAATGATCTGTCTAGTTGACCCAAGCACAGGGACTCAGAGCTGATACATTACCGAGGGCCACAGGTCGCTTTTCTCATGCTTGTTCAAAACATGGCCCATTCAGTTGTATTCTCTAAACAACCCAAGAGGAGGTGGGGCAGGCACTTTTCTGACTTCTGTGTAGTTTAACTGTTAAATCACTTGAAATAAAATTTGGGATGTTAGTGCTCCAAGCTCTTTTCTTCCCCTTCCTATGACTGTGCCAAAAGCATGTCTCCAGCCTGATTTATGTCTGCACCGTTCCATCCCACTGAAGCTGCCTTACTTTTCTGGGGGATGTTGCATGGTACATGTGTGCATGCAGGTCAAGAGTCTTAGCCATTTAGCAGCAAGCTCCAGCTCCTCTCAGCCCATAGAATCTTGAATTCTGATGGAAAATGAAGCCTGACAGAGGGTGCATGCTAAAGTCCTCATCAGCTGTTGCTCATGTACTGGCTTATTGTATCATTGCCACCAGTTCAGGAATATAAATTTGATATGGTCTCTGTATAACCTTTTAAGAACAAGTTGTTATATTAAAGGCAGTTACACGGAAGAAAGGTAAAGGAAAAGCACTAACATGCTTATGTTAGTGTGGTACGTGTTAAAGGAAGAATCAGTTAAACTATCCTGAAGCCTGCAATAGCACTACTCTTGAAATTAGCAAGAGATGGTAGTTAAAACTTACAGGAGGTCCCTGTAGTAGGAAGAGGTAAGGTATTCTTTTATGATGAAGAGGAGAAGTGTTGGAAGCTTATGAAAAGTCTGATTTTTTTGTTACAGGAAAGACAGGAGGCCAGCTGCAAAGTGGGTTCAGCAGACGTTAGAATGCAGAATTCCCAAACAAAATGGCGTTATTCCACATCTATGACATTTTTTTTGAAAGTTTTGTGTGACAGAATACCTTGTTTAGTCAAGCTTGCATCAAATGTCAGTTGGTACTTTTTAGTTCTGCTGTTCCTGTATTGTGTTTTCATTAAGTCATGCTGACGGTATCTTAAGGTTTAATAAAAACATCTCCTCTGAGTTGGAGAAATTGACTGGCACGAAGATTCAAGCTGCAACTGGCACATGCTTATCTGAGAGGAGAGACGTGAGTCTGAATTCTTGAGATGCAGAAGGCATGAAAGCCTAGCCTCTCAGTTCCATAGTTTCCATTGTCTAGTTATACAATATTGATAATGAAGAGGTAAATTTTAAATTATATACTGCAAGGGACAGTGATATTCATCACTGTGTGAGAAGCAGTTTCTCCCTGCTTCCACAGAGGTCAGCTCCACAAAGAGCATCTCCCAGTTCATGAAGCCTTCCTCTTTTTGTCTTTACCCTCCAAATTACCATACTGCCAGGCACTTTCCTTTTAAAGGACTGTCAACATTTGTCTTAACTCTGGAGCTACTATGTAAATAGCATGGTCTTTCTTCAGTATGGTCTTTTTTTCAGCAAAGCTTTTAAGAGAGTCACTGTAAGAGCTTTGCACAGGGATCTCAGTTTCTTACAACTATTAGGTGTACTCCAGAGCTTGCCTATTGGTTGTACCTACGCAAGGGAGCCTGTGGCTCCTAGATTTTTGGATAGGTTTAAGTGGTAGTGAGTCTATAGCTATCTCTCCTGAGACAGCTGGGAGGGAGATGACTGGCTTTGAGAATATTCAGGTCTAAAGCTCTCCACTCCACTGCTGCTTAGAAGTAGCAACCTCTGTATAGCCACCTTCAAATACCTAGTCTTGCCCTGCATCGAATGACTGCTAGGTAAGTAAGTTTTGATATGGTTATTGTTGTACTAGAGATCACAAAATGCAATTTTTGTACTGTTGTTTAATAGTTATTATAACTCTGTGTTAGTATTAATTCTTGTAATTACTTAAGAGCTTGTGTGCTAAACTAGCACTTTCAGACACACAAAGGTAAAAATCATAAGTTCATCTTTCTTGTGAGTTTATTTTTGTGTGTTAATTGTTCTCTTTCTGGTAGTTTGCTTTTTTTAATCCCCTTTCTCTCCTTTTTCATCATGCTCGTGTTGAGTTTTTCAGTGTAGTAGACAACAAGGCCTAATCTTTGATAGATAACTCTCATTCTCAGATTGAATTCAACAGTTGTGGGCAAAACCAGTTCATTGATTTTTGCGGGTATTTCAGTCAATTTAATTTATTGTCAGTTATCAAACCTCTACTGAAACGGAAAGAAAACAAACACTTAAGAAAAAAACCCATGTCTGGCTGCTGCAGAACCTTTCCTTCCCCTCTGTTCTCCAGTCCCCTCGTTGCAGGTCACAGGCAGTGCAGGAGATGGGAGTCCCTTTGCAGGGGCCCCACCACTGGCAGCGCTCTGGTGAATGCCATCCCTGTCAGCTGCTGCTTGGGTGGCTGCCCCACTCCTGCCCTGCCGCTGGCCACCCATGCCTGCAGCCCTTTGGGCTTCCGGGGTGCCTTCAGCCTGGCTGCCACAGGGGTCCGTGGCTCTTCCTCACCTCCCCTGCTACAAAAACCTTGCCAGTGAGGCCCAGTGCTATCAGTTGATGCTAAGCTTGAATCACAAACCTAAGGCAAAACTAGGAAGGACAGCACCCCAAAGTGTATGTGAAATCCTGTAGCAATTTGTGCTGAGAGCACTATTTTACTGTGTTTCAAATAACTGCTCAAAAAGGGCTGGTTTACTGTGGTAAAAACTAGAAGCCACTTTTTGGTTTTCTTTTAAGCGAGACTGATCATACGAATTGTTGAACAAACAATTAGGAAGAATGTGTGTGCTTTTACAGCATGTAATAGATCAATTTTAAGTGTATGTAAAGCATATGAGAACTCGTAAGGCTTTTTTCAGAACATGGTCCTATAGACAAAAAAGCTAGTGTACGTCACACAGCCCAGTTGGAGCAAAGTACATTAAGACCACACAAGTAATTTATTTACTCTAACAGCTATTGTAGTTTATTCTGGAATGAATGAAAAGGACCTCAATTTGAAATTCAAAGAACAAGAAAATGACGGTTGGAGTAATTATTTTTACAAATTAGTATTTCAGTTAAGGGCATGAGAAGGAGAGAGCTATGATGAATAAGGCTTCCATTTGGGAGCATATCACACAGGGGATTGTAGTGATTCCTTAAGACAGCAGACCTCAAAGAAATAGAGTTTTGCATTCAGAACAACTTAATCTTGGTTAACTTTGCTGTAAACAGGAACATAGGTTATTAGCTTTACATTTAGGTTATCCACTATCTACCTGGATTATAGCGTCTAGGTAAATATCTTATTTTGGCTCCATTGAACTGTTGCTGGTACTGGTCTTCTCAGTTCAATCCTTCAGCCTCCTGTGCACCAGCAGCTGGACTTCCTGAAATGTTCTATTTTCCTATAAAACAAGAAAAAAGAGATTTTTTCCTTCATTCCTGTTGTGTTGCTCCTAGTTCTTTTTGTTAATAGCTGACACCTAGAAAGCTTCAAGTTTTCTTTGCATATCTCAAGAAGACTTACATACTTCCTTTTCTCAGAAATGGAAGAGAAAACATCTTGAAATAATTCAGGTTTTCTTAGTTCTGCTCTACTTCTAAGGAAAAAATAAAGTGCATTTAACCTAATCTTTTCTATGCAATGGATAAGCACTTAGACTTTCTGGTAGTCTACACTGACCGTTTTCATACTGTAACATCCTCTGGTTTTCATGTTTCAAACTAAAAGTAAAAAATCTAATGTAACCAAATCGTCAAGATGGTAAGTGTATTACATAAAGATTTGCACAGCTTTTTGTACGCTTACACCCATCCAAAGTTTCCAGAAGCAAAATACTTTATTACTTATGGTACAAAAGGTATATTAGCAGTTAATAATGCCGTATGTCACATGAGTGAAGCTTAGCTTTTTGGCAATTGAAGTCATACATGTATTGAAACTGAAATTTTAGTGTGGTCTTAGTGGTTTTATGTGCTTTTTTTTTAACAACCTAGTCACATTAAATATATTAATTTTGTTTCTTCAGCTGACATCTGAAATGTTTGAAGCTGATCTTGAAAAAGCATTGCTGCTAAGCAAACTGGAATATGAAGAGCACAAAAAGGTATTTGTAGGATTTATCCTACTGTAAAAGCTGTAGAAGTTTGAGGCTTGAGTTTTAAAAATAAAGAAAAAACCTCCTTAAACTACTGTTTTCATAATGTCAATTGTTTGCTTACACTTTTCAGATGATTAAGAGTTCAGAGAAATACTGGATTTGAAAGAAAGCATATATAATGGTATTGGTTGGTTGGTTTTAAGTTGGCGTGTAAAGGTGAAAAATTAGTTTTACTTTTTCAATATTCTGCCATATAAATGTGCTGAATTTTTTTTAAAGAGTACAAGAGGTCCTGACCTTTCTCAGGAAAAATCCAGCACACTTGAAGAGTAAGAGAATCAAAGCACTGACTTCTCCTTAGGCCTTAAAATGTTAGTTATGGTTGAATCATTTGCATTTTTGCTAACACCGTTTCTCTGTTTCGAGTGTTAAAATTTAGTTCTAATAAGCTGTATACATTTTCTTAGCTGGTCAGGATGCTTTTTTTCTGAGCAGTTCTTATGGAATACTGAAGAATTGTTCTGAAAAGTATGCTTAGATTATTTTTTTTTTCTAACAGGAAGTTGCTTCTTATTTGCAATAAATCAGGACCCATGAAATGTTATGAAAATATGTAAATTTAAATATCATCTTACATTATGAAGAAATAAAAATTGCATATGCACTTTTGTGCAAGTATCTCTATACAATCCTTTATTTTTTTGAGGGGGAGAGTACCATAGTTCTTGAAAACCAAGGATAAATTTTTAATATATATTATAAAGTTCTTTTAAAGTGAAGACATTCTTCAGGCATAGTAGCATAGCATCATTTGTAGACTTTTTAAGAATTACCTCTGAATAATTTAAAAGATATACTATATACTCAAAATATACGGTACATGAGTACACTGAACAAATCTTGTTTCTATGGAAAGAAAATCACTCCATTTCCATCTTTGCTTTCTATATGACAATTTTTTTTTCTTAAGATTATTTAACGTTTAAGATTATTTTTAACAACAGACACTGATAATTTGCTAAGAATGTTAATGTAGATATGTGGTGAGGTGGGACTCTCGTTCAAATGGCTATCATGTGCCAGGCTGGCTGATTTCAACAGGAGTAAAGGTCAATTGGTAGAGCATTGCTGCACACTAATAGCTCTCTAGACTACTACTGAATAAGCATATTTTGAGAATAAAAAGAAGGTAGACCTCTGTTTTTTAAAGAAAGTACTAACCTGCATTTTGTAGCACTCTGCCTTCCTCTATTTGAGTACCGTATATTCTCAGTTTTGGTTTCTGGATAAAATTTGATGTAGGTGATTGAGGAAGTATTAGGCTGATAGTTCATTTGCTATTCAGTGAAAAGCAATGCTTTACTTCAGAGAACAGAATCAATGCTTAAATGCTGATATGTCTTGCACTCTTTAAACCAATCTGAAGCCTGCAAATTACTTTTCAGGCTAAAATCTCCTTTAGTACATTATCACTATTTTTTTTTCCTTTAAAAAGCTTCAGGAAAAACTAATTGGGTATTGAAGAAAGTTATACCAGTGGGACTTTATTCTTCTAGGAATATGAAAACGTTGAAAATACTTCACCTCAGTCAAAGTCTGTGAATAAGAAAGAGAAAAAGAACCAGCAAGGAAAAGACAAACCTCTCACTGTGTCTCTGAAAGACTTTCAGTCAGACAGTAATATAGGTATGCCTTATCATACCATATGAGCTGTTCAACTTGGAATTTTCATAGTGTGTGTGCGCTAACAGCAAAATGCCCTTCTGTCTCTGTTTATTAGTACTGTGTTTAAACAAACACTATTTGAGTTGCAGTTAGCGTGTCCTACCGAGTCTAAAAGCTAAGTGTTCATTACATAGTAATGGGCTAGTTAGATTAGCAGGGGAAAAAGAAGAGGTTAAGGAAAACCCCATTTCATGTAGTATCCCTGGGGTGGGTGGTGGACTCAAACACTCTTAATGTGACCTTTTTTTAAAATCTAAGTGGGTTTTTTTGTTTTACTATGTTTGCAGTCCTCAGGTGACTGTGTTTCTCTTGTTTTCCTGAGTAATAGTAAATCATTGCCTTTCTTCATGATACTGGCTTTTATTAAGATGATTAAATATTGAAATAACTTTTAATGCTCATTATATGCATTATTTGTATGTTTAAAATTCCTTCATCTGTGTCTATAGAGCAGAGATTCTGAATTTTGGTGAAGAAATAAAGGTAGATGCTAGAAAAGGAAGAAAGTAATTTGGTTTCTAAGGTTTTTCTTTTAAGGATATTTTTATCTAAATCTACAATATTTATTAAAGATATTATTTCCAAAGAATCTGAATACAGGAAAAAGATTGAAAGCACAGCAATCTGGAAGGCATGGAAGGCATTCAGGTATACAGTGAGATACGTGCCATAAAAGCCTAAATACACTTGAAACAAACGGACAAATTGCATATGTGTCTGTACCAAAGACATTGCCTTCCACTTCAACTGAAACAAATAAATATGGTACGCTGCTTCTGATTAAGCAGTCTGAAAGATCTGGGAGAAGATGCAAATACAGGGATTGCTGTAAAACATAGTTTATAATCTTCTAGTGCTTCAGTAATGACTTTATTTTATTGTGACTTTGAGATGAGAGTTAATGTTGGAGAACTCCAATAGATGGGTTTCCCCCTGCCACTTTTCAAGTGTCTTGATTCAATAGCCAGCTGTACAAGATTTAAGTAACTTGATGTCATTTTTTTCTATTCTTTTCAGATAACGTTGCTAAAAAACATGAGGTAAGTCTTATTCGACCTAGTTTAATAAAAAAACCCCTTTTATGTTTAGAAGGTAATTATTTTGGCACCTTCTGTAATTACAATCAATTATACATTCTGAAACTGACTGATTTTCATTTGGAAAATTTTTACAGGTGCAGATTTAATAGAGAAGTTTGTCTGCAGTTCTTGTGTCTTGAGAACTTAGTATTGGCTTTCTTAGAACTACTTCTTGCTTCTTTATTTTTCAGATAATCTTTGATGCAACTTGCAGATTTAAAAACATGTTAAGAATACAAATTGTAGTACAAAAAAGAGAAGTGAATTAGATGAAGTACTGTGATGCTACTATGTTGTGGTTCAGTCCACAAATATTAGAACTCTTAGAAGGAAGAATAGTTAATAGTGAAATAAAACATAAGTTAGTGTAGTCACAGTGCAAAATTATTAAATTCCAACCTCATGCTTTTGTGTAGCCTCATCATCAGCTAAATGTTAATTGTTAATTAATTCCTAGACTCTTCAGTTGATATCATGTTGTCTAGGTGGAAGTAACAGTATTCTCAGGGTGTACAACATAAAACAATATCTAGATGTAATGCTTTTCCATGACTTAAGCTAGTTTTTAAACACATTGATTTCTAGCTCAATATTAACTTATATGTAAAGGAAGATATATTATAGTACTTATTTTTGACAGGATCTGAGCTCTTCCCAGTCTTCGTTGCATGACGGAGGATTTTTCAACAGGCTGGAAGATGATGTTCACAGAATACTTGAAAGAGAGAGAAGGAGAGTCCAGCTCACTGATCACGGTGAAACAGATAACTGCACATCTCATGAACACAACCAGGCATGTAAAAGAGCAGTCATTCTGAAGTGAAGAAGTTTGCCTAATGAAGTTTATTAAATGATCAGAAGGGAGCACCCAAGTAGAAGAAAACACAAATCAAAAAGCATGAGAATCTTAAAGAATTAAAAAACCCACAACACTGTAATATTTTTATCTATCTGAAGAGGTATTTAAATTACTTATTTTTTCTTCACATGAAACACTTGTGATTGAAATTGGTTTTGCTCCACAGAAAATGCCAATATATATTACTGTGTTTCTTATCCTTTTGGTATCTACTCACGTATACCTCTTTAGTTTTGATCAAAAATTCTCTTCTCTAACAAACAAATAACTTGCCTTTCCCAAGAATCGAATTCATGTAACTAAACTATTAAGAAGTGATGTTTTCTTGCTTATAGGAGAGTGTTTTGAAAGATGGAAAAACAGAACGACTAAAGCTTGAGCTTGAAAAGAAAGATGCAGAAATTGAGAAACTGAAAAATATAATAACTCAGTGGGAGGTATGTAGCTGATAATACCTTCAAACAGTAGACAAAATTTAACATTATTATACATTTGAAACAAAGCATTTATTGAAATGTGACCAATCTGTAGAGGTGCTTTAGACTGGCCATAGATTACGTATTTACAGAGCAAACCATTCCTTCAGTACCACATGAAGCGGTCTTTCTTGGTAAGTAAGTTAAATATCTAAAAATAATCAAAAGAACAACAGAATCACAGAATCAAGACAAACCATCTAGAAACAGACTTTGTATCTGGCATATCGGTCACTACTTGTTTTCTAGTATTGCTGTTTTCATGGTGAAAAAAAAAATAAAATGTAATCTAAGACTAGGCAATATCTTGAGCAATCTGATCTGCCTTGGAAATTAGCTCTGCTTTGAGGAGGAAATTGGACTTTCTTGGGTCTTTTCAAACCTATATATTTTTTAAATTATACTCAGCTTTTCTTGCGTTTAAGAATATTGGACTGCATCTACAAAAAGTCCCAACAATACTTGAAGTGGTTAAAGAAATCAAAGAATATTTTGTCAGGTTTAAGAGAAGTTCCTTTAAAGCTGCAGTGTAACAAGAATGGAGTGCTGTATTTTGTTGTAGCTTTTCCTATTACATAAAAGTGAAACTGGAAAACAGATTTGCCATGTGCCAAAACACACCAGGAAAAAAAGATTTGCTCATTAATAATTACATGGTATCGCTGTATACCAGAGTAGCTAGGGAAAATGTCTCTGTCTCCCTCTTTTCAGTCCATGTTAGCATTGCCTGGATCGTATCTAGAGCAAAAAGGGCAAAATTCGCATGAGGAACTGGCGTTGTAACAAAATACAGTAAAGCAGCATAGAATTATATTAAATGATTGCTTCAGGTAGACTGAGCAGGTTGACAGAGTGGGAGTTTTCTGATGCTTCAAATTTCTTATAGTAATAAAGACATGAACTTTGTTAACAGCTGTTTTCACTGTGCACTAAAGTTGGAATCCCCAGGTGAAATTTTACAGTATAAAACCATTCATATTTACCACCATCCGCACTTGATCACATGTAACAGAACAAACATGATGCATAAGGATACCGGT
This sequence comes from Leptosomus discolor, assembly GCF_034619465.1. Lineage (NCBI taxonomy): Eukaryota > Metazoa > Chordata > Aves > Leptosomiformes > Leptosomidae > Leptosomus > Leptosomus discolor. The sequence goes on along the minus strand of NC_141419.1, from coordinate 39,241,557 downwards.
GAGGTGGTGGACGATGATACAGCTGTTTAATTTTATGAACTTGTCCAGAGACCTTAATACAGTCTTAGGCGGCCGTGAAAGGTCTGGCTTAAATGTAGGTAAATTATCCTCACAGAATGGTGTGATAGTGGAAGTGGAAGATAGCAGCTGCTTTGTTACAAAAAAAGTGTGTCTGAAATTAAACTTTTTTCAAGCTTACAAGAACAAACTGTATGAAGAGACTTGTGACAGGAAAAAGAAGTTTACAGCTAAGATACATGGCTAGAACTGACATTGATGGCAAATTAAGGAGAAGACTGACTTATGAAGAAGTGTGGTGATATTGGATAGATTGGAAAAAACAGTAAAAATGGGTTCTTGAGTAGTAAACTGTAAAGAGTTGAAAGGAAACTGTAACATAATAACTGCTGAATAAAACAATTTGTAGAGCAGTGGGGTCTTGTCATACTTCCCAAGTAATATGGTGATACTATTTATATTTTCTTGGTATCTAGACAAGGCATTATAATGGTAATTTTTCAAGGCAGAAACCACAGCAGGCTTATATAAGTCATACAGATGTGAACAGTGGTTCCTGCACTATCAATACATTGACATAACTTTCTTATTTTAACTTGCTCTAAGCCTTGTGCTTGCCTTTTTTTTCTTGACTCTTGGTTATTAATCCACTTCTCCTGTTGTTTATTCCTTATTTTGGCTGTGGCTTAATTAAGACATAGATGATCTTAAAGGTCTTTTCCAACCTAAATGATGCTATGATTAGATTCTCTGCAGAAGTCATCATTTTAAACTTGTAAGTCACGCTTAGTTTCTAGAATACTTTTTTTAGCAGAGTATACACGTAATAATTCAATCTCTTTAACACAGGCAAAGTACAAAGAAGTAAAAGCAAGAAATGCACAGCTTTTGAAGATGATGCAAGAAGGTGAAAGTAAGTAAGAGTTTTATCAGGAAACTTAAATGTTCTTTTTAAAACATGGAAGGAACTTTCAAAGCAGCTTTTTAAAAATAACGTGACTCAGTGACAGCTATGAAGAACTAAGAACCTTTTAATTTGCAGCAACTCCAGTGAACTACAGAATTTGGTGGACTACACAGTGCTTCATTTCTGTTATTATTTAACGGAATAATCAGCTTTTGATGAGATGTTGAGATCATTCTTTGAAATATAAACTGTTCAGTCATGGTTTAGGTACAATGATTCTTCGAGTTTGTCGTTCTTTTGCTAGTGAGAGCTATCTGTTCTGCACTGATCTCATCATAGCATCTGTTTACTTCAGGAAACTGTTCAATTCTTATATCTTTGAACTGTTGGAAACATTGTTCTACACTTAAGGAAGTCTTCTGCCGCACAATGAATAGGCATAGCTAAACCACAGGATTATATATGCAACTTTGTGATAATTTTATTCTGCTATAATATTATTCAGAGTTTTTATGATTCAGAGTTTGTTGTCAAAGTTTGGGGAAAAAAATTAGATATACACTCATATATATGTAAATATCCTAGTATCTTTATAATTGTTATGCATAGTTATCCTTTCCTATTCTTAATCTTGCTTGATGAAGTTGTTTGAGTCTATGATGCTAGCCGCATGGATTTTGTTGCAAAGTTACCTTTGCTTTTCAATTTCTTAATTTGGCTCTTGAATGTAGTTTCTTTGACCTAAATTTTCAACTGAAAAAGAGCTCAATTTTTTTCTTCAAAGTATGTTTACAAAAGCTATGTCTAAGATAGTTCAAACATTCATAATCTGATTGTTCATTGCAAATTTTAACTTAGAACTTTATTACTTCAGGTCAGTGTCTGAACCAAGATGAAATATTTTCATCTTGAGAGGAAAGAGGTGAAGTTCTAAAGGTTTTTTCCTTTGTTTGTGGAGTAGTAACATACTAAAAAAAAAAAAGCAATTTTGTGTTTTCCTACAGACTGAATATTCTGTGTTTTGGGGAGGAGAAAGTTCATGGTAGAATTGAGCCTTGAGAAAAACTTCATTTCTTCATTTTGAGAATTTTAAGTTATCCACAGATATTTCAGAAACTAGCTGAAGAGTTTAAGGATCTCTGTATTTACGTAAATAAAAGTTTCCATAGCTATGACTGAGCTTGTATGTGAAGTTTATGATCCCCAAATCTTGAGCCAATATTTCAGCCAATACTCAGTTTCCTGATGGACTTTGTTCACAATGCGTATCTCTGAAATCCATGCTGCTTACAGGGTTAAGTGCGGGATAAGTAGTGCAAGGGTGGGCTTTAATCTCCAGAACTTTTCAAGCTGCTGCTAGTGGCACTGGTAGCTAATGGTTGGGTTTGATTTACAACATCTACTGTTCTTTTAGTGAAGACAACATTATTTAGAGGTAACGAAGTAGTGAAATAAAGCGATGTCATAGTGCTATTGCAGATGAAGACCTGTAAATCTAGAAAGATCCTCATGCTGTATCTTTCTTTCTCTGTAGTGAAAGACAAAGCAGAAATACTCCTACAGGTTGATGAATCTCAAACTATCAAAAATGAATTGACTGTACAGGTAAGCAAGGATTTCTAAATGTAAAATTTCATGGGTATTTCGAAGATGCTATTTATTTAAGGCAGTGATAGAGGCAGTGGAGGGAAGAAGCTGAAATAAAAACTTGTTTGAAGCAAAAAGTCACATTTCATCCACAGCCCTGCACTATATATGTCAATGGACATGTATTATGTAAATCTAAATCTCCAGTATGACTCAGTCAGACCTGTTTCTGGAAAGACAGCAGACCGCAGCATGCCTGAAATAATTTTGCCTGGAACAGCACCTTAGGAATATCATCCTCTGATAACCCAAGCTAGGAAGCTCAGAAAGGTGGTTCAGAAGATGCTTCTTTCCTGGGTGGTTTGGGTTTTTTTGTTGGTTTGTTGTTTGGTGGTTTTTTTGTTGGTTTGGTTTGGTTTGGCTGGTTGGTTGGTTGTTTTATTTTATTTCTAGTCTCAAGTTTATGAACACACATGAGCTACAAATTACTTAAGACATGTCAGTGGCAAGTCACTGTAGTAGAGAGCATGCAAGACTCTTATGCTGTTTTTGGTCTGCAGCAACAATTAGTTCTAAGACCTTGACTTGTCCAAAGGTCTTACATATAACACAGTACTATTTTTTGAGGGTGATGTAATAAGCTTATCTGTGTTGCATAATACTATATCAGTTCAGTGTTTTATGGAATAAACTGATGCAGAGTCCAGAATTTGGAAGAGTTTCTAACTTTATAGCTTTTCTGTGTCATTATACAGGTAAATCAGTAAATGTTGCTTGGGAAATAAAAGTCATTAAAGAATATTTTGCTTGTATGTTAAGTTTATGCACAATGATAGTGGTAGTCACTCTTGAACTCAGCATGTATTATCTGTTCGTCCAACACGATACTAAAGGAGAACAACATTGACTTGATAAACTCACAGATGTTAAGGTTATTTTATAAATTCATATTCTGTATGTTTTTAGGTAACTATACTTCATGCTGCATTAGAGCAAGAAAGATCCAAAGTGAAACTACTGCAGGCAGAATTAAAAAAATATCAGGTAGTTATTTTCTGAGTTTGTAAGTTTACCTGATTTTGACATAGCTGAGACGATCATGAGGTAATGTGCTCTGAACTGACCTATTAACTATAATATTTCCAGTTTAAAAAAAAAAAGAAGTGGTTCATATTGTAGGAAAAAAAAAAAACAGCAGCAAAACTAAAGCACAGTTTTGGCAAATTGAGGTCTACCACCTATTTTGTACTTCAAGACTTCTTGAAGTATGCTAGTCACTAAACATGCTTCAGGCAACAAGTTGATTTCTAACTGTGTAACTGGACTAACTGTAGACTTCATGGCTTTTTTTGCCACATTCCTTCTTTGGTTCTGTCTGTAGCCAAACCTTTGTAGGAGATTCACATCAAGTTGTGTCGAAATGTGAGTGATAAGATTGGTGTCTTGCTGACTGTGCATACGCTGGTTTGTTCAACTTGGCTGATAATGCCACTCATGTTAGTGAATTCTAGTTAACTTTTTCATAAATAGTATGCTGCTTAACATTCTGACTTTTTTTAAAGAGTGACAGTATTCTCAAATAAGGATTTGTACTTGTGCGTGACTTGATGCATTTTGTTGGTGTTTTTTTGTTTGTTCTTGAGTTTTTTGTTTGTCTGTCAAAAGGCTGTGACTTTTGCATAGGTTACAAGGAGAACCTGTAGTATATAATGGAAACTTCTAAGGTACCCACGTAGTCTTCGGCAAGCTATCCTACTCCAAGTTGCAACACACTGTTTGTGTTGGAAAACTATAATTTTGTGAAAACTGGCTCATTAAGCCACAATTACTCTTTCTGAAGCAACAGATCTTTTCTGATTGCATCAAATTCTTTGGCTAGCATTACATGGGTTCTGTACGTAATCTCCCCTTGTCACTTTACCACAAGTAAGCAAGTTCCTTTTTAAAATTGTCTTGCAGCAGTTGACAAGTATCCTTGGCTTGTTCAGTCCCTTACAGACAAGCTGAGGGCTTATACCAGTAATTGAAACTAAAGTACCTCTCTTGTGAAATTCAGTCATTCAGATCACTGTTCTGACTTACAACTTCAGTCTTTCTGTTTGTTTTCCCCTGCCATCCATGCCTGTGCTAATGTTAAGTATTCTTCTCTGTAAAGAGAAATTTTTGAATAAGGTAAATTCATATTGTGGTTAATTGTAATAAACAGGATTAAAATAATAACAGTAAAAAAATTACAAAAAATGATTGTTGTTATATATAGGAATTACTGCAGAATCACCTATTCTGTTGCTTTTTATCTTTCCACATCTTGCTGTATTTCTTGCTTAATTCATAACCCTGGGCCTTTTTTGTTTGGCTGGTTGGGTTTTTACTTTTTGTTAACTGTCTCAGGAAAACTGTCAGGAAAACTGTCTCATCTGCCTTGCAGGGGTTGTTTCTGCTTTTATTATTCACTCCTGTAATCTTGCAGGCTGACCAGGACAACCTTTCTTATATTATTACTTTTTGTGGTGTTGTCTTTGATAACATGAGGCCCACTTTTTTATGGAATACGTCTTTGAAACAGTAAGGATGCCTTTCAAAAAAAAAAAAAACCCAAAATCTGTGGATTAGAAACAAAGAAAAAAGCAATAAACCAGTGTGTGTTTATCCCTGGATGTTAACATCTCAGTTATATATCCTATAAGTGCCTTGACTGTTTTAATTTATATAACAGTATTTTGTGTTCAGACAAGTTTGTGTCCCATAACAGTTATATAATTTAAAAGAAATATAGAATCTAACTCCTGACTTTTTTTTCTTGTTAATTTATACTACTTTATAACTGCAGATATAAAGTGCCATGTCTAGTTTATTAATTAAACATTTCTTTTAATTCTTTCTTACAGAGTGGGAAAAAAGGGAAAAAGCACTCAGAATCTGACCAGTGCAGGTGATTTCCTTGCCACCAGATTCAAAGCAAAAAAAGTCAAATCTATCTTCAGGGTTTTGCAGAAATTTATATATTTGTTGAACAACTGCTCAACTATGCAGTTTTTGAAGAAAAATTAACAGTTACTAGTTTGTTTAACAGTCTGAAAAATTGAGTTGTTTTTCTTTCTGCTACAGAAAAAGTTATAAAATCAGTATTCCAGCAGAGCTGAAACTAACTGTAATGCCATTAGTTTTTCGTCACTCAATAAAATTTACTCTTCCATTTCTATGTTTGAATTCTTGCTTTCACAGAATTTCTCAATTAAGAAGACTTCAGTTAATGACTATCAAGATCCAAATGCATTAGTATGCAAATGTCAAAGTTTCACCAAGTCAAAACTGAAAACGAGACAGCTCATGCAAAAGCATCTTGCTGTTGCTGAATCCAGATCTTGGTTTGTTTGTTTTTTTTTTTTTTAAAAAAAAGTCAACAGTCATTATTTCCTCTCCCTATATGGGAGGATATCATGAGGTTCAATAAGGCCAATTGCAAAGTCCTGCACCTGGGTTGGGGCAACCCCATGTATGAATACAGGCTGGGCAATGAGTGGCTTGAGAGCAGCCCTGCTGAGAAGGACTCGGGGGTGCTGGTGGATGAAAATCTGGACATGACCCAGCAGTGTGCGCTCGCAGCCCAGAAAGCCAACCGCACCCTGGGCTGCACCAAAAGCAGTGTGGGCAGCAGGTCGAGGGAGGTGATTCTGCCCCTCTGCTCTGCTCTGGTGAGACCCCACCTGCAGTGCTGCGTCCAGCTCTGGGGCCCCCAGCACAAGACAGACATGGAGCTGCTTGAGTGGGTCCAGAGGAGGGCCATGAAGATGATGAGGGAGCTGGAGCAGCTCCCTGGTGAGGACAGGCTGAGAGAGTTGGGGTTGTTCAGCCTGGAGAAGAGGAGGCTCCGCGGAGACCTTACAGCCGCCTTCCAGTACCTGAAGGGGGCCCATAAGAGAGACTTTTTACTAAGGCCTGTAGTGACAGAACAAGGGGCAACGGTTTTAAACTGAAAAGAGGGCAGATTTAGATTGGACATAAGGAATAATTTTTTTTACAATGAGGGTGGTGAGGCACTGGAACAGGTTGCCTGCAGAAGCTGTGGCTGCCCCCTCCCTGGCGGTGTTCAAGGCCAGGTTGGATGGGGCTTTGAGCAACCTGGTCTAGTGGGAGGTGTCCCTGCCCATGGCAGGGGGCATGGACTTAGATGATCTTTGAAAGGTCCCTTCCAACCCGAACAAGTCCGTGATTCTATGACTATGATATGTATCCTTTTCATACCTACATGGGTTTCATCTGAAAAATGTAGAAGCTGACTGTCACGGGTTGAGGCTGGGCCGGCCACTAACGAATGACAGACGCTCTCTACTAACCCCTCTTCGCTCCCAAAAGGGAAAAGGAGAGAGAACAAGGGAGAGAGACTTTACAGTTTAGAAAAGAAAACTAAAACAGCTTTATACTGAATATGACCTATATGGGATGGAAAACTCTGTTGGTCAGTTTGGGTCACCTCCTCCCTGCAGGTGTGACCTTTTATGGGCCTGTGACCCTTTTCACTCCCGGCACCCCAACACGGAGTACAAGATTTAGCAGTGACCTTGGTCGCTATAAGAACAAGTATAAGCAAGGGCCTCTCTGCACACCGTTCCTCAGTACGAACTATAAACACCAGGCCTTATCACTGCTAGAAGCAGTCACTGTCTGGAAAAACAGCCTGCTGTTTCAGAAAGTGCTGTTAGTTAGAGGAGACTTGACTGAAAAGTTAAAGCACTAGAACAGGATTAGTTCTGGTTTAGCCCAAACCAGGACACTGACATGTACAACTGCCATGTAAAAGAGGTTTTCTATCTGTTAGCTTTGAGAAGTGCCCTCTGTCATTCTTCAGGGCTTGCCTAGTAATGAACAATTCCTCTTGTGCTAAGAGACAAAGCTCGAACATTATTTTTTTCATCCTATGTTAACATGTCAGTGAATGCGATATGGCTACAAAAATGCAGAATTGTTTGTGCAGCACTGAATGTAGTTCTAAATCCTGGGATCTTACTTATTTTGGGATGGTTGTTGAAGTGGAATATTAAAGAAGTACTAGTAGGAGCTGGCTGACTAGAAATAGATTAGAAAATCTCTGTCAGTTTCCTAGAAAATCTCTGTCAGTTACCTAGAAATCAGCAGAGAACACAGAAGTTGCAGGGAAAGAACCAGAGAAGAGACTAAGGAGGAGACAAAGCAAAATACCTGTAGATCTAAAAATAGAAGACTTTTAGCTGAGTCTTTTTTGGAACACATTGTAGCACTAAGCAATTTCCAAAGTAAAGTATGTGTGAAGACAGCACTTCACTGGGAGGCAGGAGAGGAAAGCGGGACAAAAGCCTTTATCAATAAAGGTACTATGAATCTGTAAAACTAATACCTTGAAGATGCTAATGCTGGAATAAGAGTTTTCTAAGAAATTAGACATTGTAGATAGTAGTCCATAATTATTCAAATGGAAGAATAACAATGGAACTCTTTTTGTAGCTTCACTGATTTGTTTGTCTTACCTTTTCTTTGTGGGGGGGGGTGGGGGTGGTGGTGGTGTTCCAGCCAACTGTACTCTGAAAAAAATTTCCAGATACTACATCTTCAGGGTGGAACTGATACCACTTTTTCAGAACTGGGAACCCTGTGACCACACATAACTGCAGCATCTTATCCTAACAAATAAAACACTACTGAGTGGAACAAAGTAATCTGTCTTTTTATTTGTCTGATTCAGACTAAAACCCCTTTATGGAGATGGTATGTTTCTTCGTTACCTGCTGCCCCACAGGAAATATGTACCACAACAAGACCAAGACTTTTTTTTTAATAATCAAATCAATGGTGCCTGTAACTTTAAGATGTGACTTATTTTCCAGCTTGTTTGTATTTGTAAGCAATTTGGAATTAGGAAATCCAGAATATATATCTTTTCCCAAAACCTAATCAGTCTATTTCAAGGTGTCATTAAATTGCTACATTATATTTAGAGAGAATAATTCAAAGTTCTATTGCTTCAGCTGTGTAGAAGCCAAAATCCAAAAGACTGGCTACCTGCTGTCCAATAAATTTGTCTTCTTCTAAGTTTTAATTTGCCCACCTGTTCTTATTTGACATAGGGGTTGTTGTGTTTTTTTTCAGGACTTCCCTCTACTGCCCCCAAACACCGTAGAATTAATCTTTGTTGTTTCATGTGCTATTGAGTTTGAAATAAATGAAAATTATTTTGTATAATGCTCGCTGATTAGCAGCAGAAGGAATTCTACTAAAATGAAACAGAAGTTGTATTCTAAAAGTGCGTGTTCATGTCCTTGTAAAAAGCTCATGAAGTTTAGCTCTGTTTTTAAGTGCTAAAGAAATAGGCACACATTTCTAATTTGGGCAATACTGAATACAGTTCTTGTTACTCAATATAACTCCTTTCCCTATTCACCACTTGGTGAACTGTCCAGTATAAATTACACAGAAATTCTTCCATCAGCTGATTTGTTCTCCACTATATGCTCTTGCTTGTAAATTTTTTTATGACTTCTGGAAAAAAAATAAATACATTGTATTTTCTCATATCTTGTTCCTTTTACATTTGTAGCAACTCAATGCTCATAAAGACAAAGCTTTTTCTGTAGCTGTTGCAACCCGTTTCAGGAGGGATACTCCAAGTATGCTTTCTTCTGAAAATTCAGCAATTGTCTTGCTATTACTTTCCCACAGTGAGTAATTTTAGACTGTGAGTGTATATAACTCGGCAATAGCCAGTTTCATCATTCTTTTGATTTCCTGTACAAATCTTCAACAGTATTCTGTATCTGTCCTACCTGCTTTGAAATAAGCTGTAAATTGTGTATGTAGCAACAACACAATAAACTTTTTTTTAAAACAAAATATTTATGTAAAAAAACAAACCCAAAACATCAGAAGCTTATAATAAAGGTGAGGTAAGACAGCCAGAATAAAGTAAAAGAAGAGAAAAAGCCTCCTTTTTACTGAATGTTAGGAAAAGTTTAGACTGCATAAGTTCTTTAAAGTAAATGGTTAAAGCAATACTACAGACACAAGTTTCCCATGAAATTAGGAATACTAATGAATTTTGGGAGAAAAAAAATCTGAAATGAGGGGAACTGCGGCATCTTTGCCCACAGAAATTTAAAAGCTCCACCCAACAGCGGTTAGGGAGATGAAGAGGCTGTTGGAAAGACCAACATGGTCATGCAGAGCGGAGGTGGAGAAGTAAGTTGCTGGGATGGATACGACTAAATACCACCACAAAACTTTAAATACAATTTTTGTGAATCAAACCAACAAAAATAAGTAGGTATAGGGCTTAGGTACTAGAGTATAACTGGACAATACCTGTTAACAGATCAGGACAATAAAAGTGATGACATTTTCTTCTAGGCTTCTGAGTGTGTGATTCTAGCTAAGAACTAGCAGTCACAGTTCAGAAGCTCAGTGCTCTGTTCCTCTCTGGCACTACTTTTGTGAAGACCTTTAGTATCTTCCAAAGAGTAAAAGAAACCCCACTGAAAGTGAGACAGCAGCATTTAATTTGTTAGAATTACTGATGAGCTGACAAGAATGTTGCCCTCTGGTTGAGATCTATCAAGGCATTCTGCCTGTGGTTTGCTACACTCAGGGCAGAGCATCCACACACAGTGAGCCCCCCATCCTCAGCAGACTGTAACTGCTGCCTATCCAGCTACACTTCACCATGCAGCTTTTTTAATTTAGCCCCAACTGTGTCTAAAACAAGACTCCCAACCTTTATTCTGGCAAATCAGGAATGGGAAACTAAATATATAGTATATCTTTTTAAGGTCACATGAAAGTAGAAATCTATACTCTTCCCTTATATATTAAGAATAAATCACGGGTGTTTGTGTCATATTTTGGTATTAATATTCAGAAATATATGGAATGTTGTGTGTAGCTTATAGCAAAACTTTGGAGAACTTGCATGTAAGTTTTACTGTCACTAGATCTCCTGAGACCTTGTCTAAATTCAAAATTGCATCACTAACTTCAGGTAAAACATTAACCCGAGTTTAGCCAAACTGGTTTAAAACCTTTTACTGACATTCTGAATTTGGCTCAACTCGGTGTGAGACAGTATTTTCATTTTAATGCAAAATACTCTCCACTCACTGCAAGCTCATTTTCAGTTTGTTTGTTTGTTTGTTTCAAGCCAACTTAGGTGACTATGTATTAGTTTAAATCAACTACTTATGGAAAATGTACCAAATTCAAGATGTATAGTCAGAGTGGGGAATTAAGCTTAACTTATGCAGTAAATACCACAACCATGGGTGAAGAAAACGGAGTGGCATAAAAATTAAGCTGCTTTCTCTGATAAACATTCTGAATTATATTCTTTAGGATCAGAAATTGATGAAGAAAAGTTGCACAGATGGTTATAGAAAATGGAAATAAAAGCATAGGTGGAAGGAAGCGGGAAAAAAAAAACAAAAAGCAAGAGGAAAGAAAGAATTGTTCAAAAACCCGTCGGCCTAAGTAGGATTAAGAACAAATTCTTTGCTGTATCATTTTCATTTTCCATGCATTGTGTATAAGCTGTGTTCTCAACTAAGTGATTGTGAACAAACATGCATGTTGTTGTGGTTTAGGGTATTTTCCATCTGGACTTTTCCACTACTGGGAAACGAACTCCCACATCCCTGTTATCTGTACCAAAATGAAGAAATAACCATTCTTTGCTAAAATTTCCTCTTTGCTTAATTAAAAACTTTGAATAGCTTCTAAGTTATTTCCTGTGAATTTTTAGTGTCCTTGTCCCTTATAATAAATATACATCAGTAAATAACACTAGTGATTATTCCCCTAACTTGTAAATCTCTGCTAACCCTAACCAGGTAGCAGTTGTGCTACTCCAGTACAAACTCTGCTCAAGTAACGATACAGTCAGCATGAGCTGCATCTATAAACTAAGAACAGGCTGGGATGAGGAACATCATCTCCTTGCACTTTGATCCGATTGATTTCTGCTTGAAATTTGCACTGCTTGATTGCAGCGCAAAACGTTACCTCATAATGTCCCTCACTCTGCCAGTTGATAGGACATGTTTCAAAGTGCCCTGCTGCAGCAGAATTCAATGCCTTATAGAGTGGTGACTAACATGGAAAAGGCACGAGCATGACCAAGGAAAGGCTTAGTGGTTAAATATGCCTGAAACTATTTTTATCTGCAAAAACCAAAGCTCTAGGACAGGCAAAACCTGGAATTGACTTCAGCCGGTCTTTGGTATTCCTATTTTAAAAACTCTTAGCAGGTCTTAAATTCCTTTAGTAAAAATTTTAAAGGGTTGGAGCCTACCATGTTGTATTATGGTTTTTTTTAGTATCCGGTGAATCTGTTTACACAGAGCTCCTCAGAGATTATCCCAACTGCAGACCAAACCAGCAAATCATCCGGTGAGTCAGGCCACTGTGGGAAATGCCAGTTCCTATTTACGGATAACGAATAAAGGGCATTTGAGTCTCGAATTCAACGCCACACATGTACTTTACGCTAAAACAAGAATAGGCATCTTGAATTTCCTGAGACAGGAAAGTCACTTTTATTTTGCAAAAATGCCCGATTTGGTGATACCAGGTTTAATTAGTGATTATGTTTTTGTTTGGTCTGAGGAAAATCTGATTCCCAGCTATAGAATGCTTCCATAGCAATACTACTTTTAAAGTAGCAAATGTTTAGTATTTACTAACCCTTTAGCTGGTGCCGAGTAACTTAAATGCAACAGGCATGATTTATTTCCTTGATGTACATTTGTAACCTCAGGACCTAAGCCTGTAGCAAAAGGCCTGCTTATATGTAATTTCTTTTTGCTCCACAACTACTTGAGAAAAAGATTTGTGTATCTGTTGTTTATTTTAGGAAATAGAATAAGACATTTAATTCTTAAACATGTGTTGTGAATCATGACAAACAAAGTAACAGTTTTTCATTTCAAGGTCTTTATGCTGTGGGTGAAGGACAAAAATTGCCTTCAGGAACATCCTTATCTTCCTTTGGAATTTGGCACCTTGGTCAACAAACTTAAGTGTCCCAAGATGACTCAATACCTTAAAAGGGTAATATGAGGAGGGATACTTCATTGCCCATGACCACCAAAGACCCCCAAGCATGTGTAGAAGGAACTGCTGACCTTGGAAGACAAACTGTGGATGACTGACTTTTAAAAGACGTTAGGTCATAGTAATGAGTATATGATTAGTCAGGTGGAACCCGTGCACCTTTGCGTCTAAGTAAGTGGCAACAAGGCCTTTCGGTGTGCTAGATTTGTGGACTGCCACCCAGCGCCGAACAGAGCAGTACCTCCTCTCTAAACTTTTAATAGCATCAGGAGCCTTTACTTCAGGTAACACATTCACAAGCCATCCCGACTCAGTTTTCTTGCTTTTTCCAATGCCAACGACCTTTCGGGCCGCAACAGGGCTCCGCCCCACGACCCAATCACTGCCTGAGGGATTACAGCTCCTGTGAACCGTACGCGCACGCCCAACGCTGTGAAACTCCTGCTGACCTTCTTGACGGAACTCCAACGAACAGAGCTCCCTTCTACCTGTAAATGAATTTTAAGCGTCCCCGTAGCGGTTTAAGCAAGGGGAAGCGTCGCCTTGGGGGGCCGTGGCGGGGGGGTGGTGGGGGGGAGAAGAGTTGCGGAGGGCGAGGGGATGTCTAACGGCCTCACACGACAGGTGAAAGGCCTGCGGCGCATGCGCAGCCTCCACGCCGCGCCCTGGCTCCTCCAGTGCGCATGCGCCACCCAGGCCCGGCCCGGTCGGACAGGTTCTAGTAACTTCCCCAACGTAGGGCGTCATCAGCGCGCGCCGCGCCCGAGTCGGGCTGCTTCCGCCCGCCGTTGCGGGAGCGGGTGTCGCGGACGCTGAGCGGCGCGGAGGGCCCGCCCGTAGCCGGTGGGAGCGGCGCGCCCCCCCGCAGCCGGCCGGACCTCCCCCGACCCTCGCCATGTCGGAGAGCGCGGAGGGTCCCGCGGGGGGTCGCAGCCCCCCGGATTCCCCCAGTCGGGGCTCCGCCGCCGAGCCGCGGATCATCAAAGTCACGGTGAAGACTCCCAAAGAGAAAGAGGAGTTCGCCGTGTCTGAAACAAGCAGCATCCGGCAGGTGAGGGGCAGCGGGGCCGGCTGAAGGGGCTGGCGGGCAGCGGGCGCCTGGCGGGAGTAGCCAAGCCGGGGTTAGGGCCCGGGGCCGGGTGGAGCGCGGCCCGACAGAAGAGCCTGGGCCCGCGGTTCCCGCCTCCAGCTTTGCAGGGTGAGGGCCCTTCGCGGTGACAAAGCAGCTGCTGGTCGCCCGGACTGGTCTGGGCGCTTTTGGGTGGATACCAGGGCTGATCCCGACCCAGGAGGGGGCTGCTGCTGTCTGAAGCTAGTAGGGGTTCTGAAGAAACCTCCCGCTTCATCACCTCCTCCCCAGCTTCTCTCCTCCCTGTTGCAGTGCTGAGAATCGTTTCGGGAGGTGGATGTAGCTCGTTTTCTAACTGCGAGTCGCCCTGGCGAGCTGACTCGGTCTGCAAGTAGGAGGCTGGCGGGCTAGCTAGTATGACTATAGAAAACCTATGCAGTCACCTGCGTCGTAGCGCTGTATTGCCAATGATTATCGTGATATAAAACTGTCTTTAAAAAAACTTAGTAGGTTATACAAAGATGTCTTCGTTTTAGAGAAGGCATAACTTTACACTGTGTTTGTAAAACTTGCATTACAAATAAAGTGCACCTTTTGCTGCAAAATGGCCTAGTCATTGATATGGTACCTAGCATGGCGGTACTGCTGGGTAATTCTGAATTATTAGGGTCTTTTATGCGTTTTTGTGAAAGTCTGTGCCCCATGGTGCCTTTGGCTCAACAGAAACAGTGACACCCACTGAATCATCAATGCTATTTCGTGCAACTCTTTTATTTTTCTTGGATGTTTTCCATGCAAGTATTGACTAAAACGTAATTTATTTAAATTAGGAAGCTACAAACTGTAGAAAAGATGTAATCAACCTGTAAGGTAGAGTCTTTATAAAACTAGAGTCTCCTGCTTGTGAAGGATGTAGACGTTACAGTGCTAAAATACTTCAGAAAGTGAAGTTCCCTGAAGGCGATTCGGAGCTTACTTCATTTTCTATAGAATTTCTCTGAAATTCTCGCTGAAATGTCTCTGAATGAGGCAGCTCAGTTCAATGCCAGGGTTTTTTTGGTGTGGTCACAATTGCAAACCTCACCAAAAAACGGTTATATGTATGTCAGTGCCACTGATGTCTAGACACAGAGCTTGAAATCTTTCTGTATGGCTGAGCTGAAAGACACTGCGATTATCAGAGGAGGGTACAATAAAGTGAACTAAAGGCTCCCAGGTGGGAAATGTAGTGCCAGCACCTTGGCTAGAACATCAGACTCTTGCTCTACCTAGTTGCTGTGAAGAGACAAAACGCTGATATTTCTTTCAAGTTTTTACCTTTGGATCTCTTTTAGATTCAGGTGTTCTTATGTCAGCATTTGGCTTATAAGTATCCCAAACGTAAGTTTCATTGAGGTCTTCTCTCCAGCTGGCAGAGGAGAGAGGCTACTCGCTTGTCTCCACTAGTCTTTTGCAGCTGTGGCATTGTATGCTATCAGCTACTCTCTCTGCAAGCTTAATCGGCAATTCTCCCAAAGGTAAAATGACTGTGTTTGCTTTTTAATGTTGTTCACTGCTTTCCCAGCAATCTCGGCCTGAAAGGGGTGCTTTTCACGTCTCTGTTCTCTATAGATTTGTGGGCAGCATCAATGCAGTTTTTGTAAAAGTCTTTGCAGGTTTTGGGGTTTTGTTTTCTTTTGTTTTTTAAAAGAGCTTCATACACTGGATGTAACCTGAGGATTGCATTTGTCCTGAAAAGCAGTCTGCCATTACTTTGGGTCTTTCAGGAATTATAAACAGATCTCCTTAAGGTGTGAAAATTTCATACATTTGACTTTAACAAGATTGTTTCAAATGTGAATGCCAATAGGGCTGCCAGGTTTTCAAAGAAGCAGTTGTGTTAAACTGAAATAGTTATACAACCTAGCAAGAATGTGAATTTTTACTGAAAGCAGCCTTGCAAGTTTAAGTAATTAATAGAACACGCTGCTTGAAATGTCTTTGTTTTCCACAAATTTCTTGAATTTTGAATGTTGTTTCTTTTGGAGCTGCTGTTAAGAGATTAGATCTGCAGTGATATCTTGATTCCTGTGAAGTAAAGTTGCCTCTGTGGGTCAACCATTTGCTTGGAGTCCCAGATAATGTAATAGCTAGTGCTAAAAAAGTGCACTGTCCCTTTAGTTAGTGTGGCTAGTATTGGCTGTTTCTCTTAAACTGTGACAATGAGCTGTTGTTAATAATAAGCATCAACAGTAGATGTGATGTTTTGTATTTGAGATTAACCTATTTTCAAGACTCACTCTAGAAACAAGTTGAACATCTGTTCAAAGGCATCTGGGATCGGCAAGTGGTTTGTTCTGGTGGCGTGGGATGTGCCAGCAATGCCTGCCATATTTGCAGATTGAAAAAAGTACCCAACAGCCCTAAACTCATGCAGCAAAATAAAACCTATTTCAGTTGTAGCTAATACTATGACTTGGTGAGTTGTGTTTATTGCAGTCACTTCAGAATACTGCCAGAACAAAAATCTAGATTTTTTAGGTAAATATTTTGGATCATCAGGGCCAAATTTGGGGCTACACAAAGCATGTTTTATGTTGCTCTGTTAGTGTAAATCAGGCTTGCAACCTCTCTAAGCCAAGGAAGATATTTCCCTATGTTGAAGGACTTCAGCAATGTAGGATTTGTTATTGCTGATCCTATGTTGTGCAGCTAGAACAGCAAGTATGCAGGTTGGAATGGAAAATACCCTTCAAGTAGAGACAAGTGCCACTCATTTGTCTTTTTTTCCTGTGGAACCTATTTGGTTGTACTGAGTGCAGTTTGCCTCAGTATTAGGACAAGGACCAAATACTTGCTTTCTTGACTGGGTGTCATACTGATCTTGCTCTGTGCAAGGGCTTCACGAATATGTGGTGGGTAAAGATGAATAACTGTAAGCCTGCTGACTTCAGCTGACCCTGATGGTGCTGACACTTGAGCTCAGTAAAACTGTTTTGTCTTTACTGCCCCTCCCCCGCACCTCTTTGGCTTACTTTCTGAGTTCATGGCAATGCAATCTTTGCCATTCCTTGCTTAGCAAAGTTGATTTAACAATGTGTTTTGGTAAAGCCTGTGTACAAAGAGAAAGTGCACTTGTGTTGGGGGCAACTCATGTCTTAGTGAATTACTTGAATTCTTTGAGTGATGAGCTGTTGGAACCAGTTACATGGAAAAACAGTTTTGCTTTCATCGTTTAGACTGTTCATGCCATAAAGGCATTTATAGAAGAGTTAAAGCTTGCTGAGACTTCATGGTGTGCTTCTTGTAATACCCAGTGTTTAAGAGTTTATTGTAACTGGTTCAGAGTTACTGTCCACCAGTGTGTATGCAGACTGCAAGGTACCAAGTTGTGCGTTCTGTGAACATTACAGAATAATGTGCCTTGCTCTATATTTTTAACTGTTAGGCAAACAAGGAGTGGGAATAGCAAATCTGCATGAAGAATTTCAGAAGCTTACAGGTCTTCCAGAGAATTATTGTCAATCTCCTGATTATCTGAAGGTTTCAGAGTATTGTCCATCTGGAAAATTTAGTGAAGAGGGAGTTTAGTTCCACAGAAAACAGATTTGGTTCTTTTGCATTTTTTTCTCATGTTTATTTAACTTCAGCCTTTTAATGGAATTTCTCTTCAGTGTGGAATACAGTTTTCAGTACTAGCACATTTAACAGCTTTTAGTATGTTTTTTAGTATGTTTTTTATGAGTTAAAGTGAACTCATAAATATTTCTGTACTACACTAAATTATGGATAAAAAACCCTGACCTACTGAATTACATGTTTAAATGTGTACGTTGTATTGAGGCTCATTTTTATCAAGTGGAGATACTGTGAAGTTGTATTCTCTGATTACAGCTTGAATACAGGAACTTCAAATCAACAAGTCCAGGGTTTGAGATTTGTGCCTGGTTCTCACTATCCCAGGTTGGTAATGTTCTGCTTACCAAGATCACAGATGTTAAGGGGAGCACTGGGTGGTTTGGTAGTGGAGCATCTTTCCTGACTTGCATATGTTTTTAATATTTTATGTAATGTTTTACTTCATGAAACCAGTTTCACTTCAATTATTTTAACTCAGTTCAGCTCTGTCTCAGTGTTTTTCTGTGCTCCAGGGATTACTGAATAGTACCACCAAAAGAGGTTGAAACTATATAATGGAGTTTGTTCTTTTCCAGGATTATGGTTTAGCTTTCGGTTGGCAGTCAAGGCACTTGAGTATGTGAATTGTTTAGCATTAGGTTTTCTGTCGTCGATGTCTCAGTGCATTGGAACACATCTGTATAACTCTTTATGGAGCCTGCCTTGCAATAAAGTCTGCTTATTCATGTTCCTTAAGCTATTTTTTCATCACTTTGGAAACTTGGTTAAAATTGTTTTAGAGCAATATTAGGTAACTATTTGGTAGAATAAAAGTCTTTAGAAGAAGGTATATTGACTTTCCTGACAGTTGGCTTAGATGTAAGATGAAAGTATCAGTTGTCTAACCATAGTACATGGCAAGTGTTTTCTGATACATGACTGGCAGATAGAGTAAAATAAGTACACCTATGTAAATAATGCTGTGAAATGTGCAGATACTTTTCTGCAGAGTAACAGATTTATTTTCAATTTTTTTTTTTATCCTTTTAAAACTTTGTCCATGTCAAACAGGGCCTGCCTTCCTCCTGTGACTTCCCGTGGCTTTGTTTTGCTAGCATCCCTCACCCTCAGTCAGGGGCCAGGGGTGTCACAGAATTTTTAGGTATCATCCTGTGTACTGTTCAAAACTGCCAACAGCAGAGAAAATTCAAATGAATGAACAGCTGTGGTACCAGTGTCATGGTAAGGTAGTCTATATATTTATTTTACAGCCCAGTCAGCATCTCAATCTAGTGACAGTAAACGTTGGCTGTGTGAGAAGGGTCACTATCTGGGAGTAAGGTTGGGTCAAAACCTTAAGAACTGGGAACACATAGTGACATGGAGAAAAAAGCTTTTATTTAGACTTCTTGTTGTTGATGGGGCTAATTGTTCTCTACCACTGACAGGCTAAAAGAATGTTAGCCATTATGTCTGTGGTCCGCTCATGGTTATGTTCTGTATCACGTTAAATTTCAAACTTGCCAAAATTAAACTATTTAAAGACGCTTACCTAGAAGGTTAGGTGAGAAGGAATTCTTCTGTCGGCAGTAACTCACATCTCTGTGTTTCCTCAAGAAAAATGGCTGTTGCCCAAGCTCCTCCCGCTTAGCTTGAAGGATAAAATGTCTTATGCTGTCCCATGAAAAAGAAAGTACAGGGTAGGTTCTCAAAAAGGAGCTGTATTGCAAGAATCCCATTTTACACATGATCATTTTATGCCCTTTTCCAGTCTCAGTGACTTGCTAGAGAACAGACTAGTTCTGTTGCAAATACAACACTTTCCACCAGTACATTGCGAAGTGCTTTTATGGAGAAGGGAAGAATTGCTAACCATTTCTTCTGAGTCAAAGCATGGAGGAGTGGAGTGGCTTGCTGAAGGATGCATGGAATGGATAGAGCTGGCTAGAACACGAGTCCTGAGCCCTTTCCACTAAATTGCACTGCCACAGTTTTCCTTTTTGGGCTGCTAGCCTTGTAAGGTCATCAAGAATATGAATTTGTTTCTTGAGAGGAGTTTTTTGTGAGCTTGGTTTGTTTGCAGAGATTTGATGAAATAATTTGATTGTGAAACTAGCACGGGTCATTGGCAACGGCGCAGGAAGATAGTAACTCCATCGAGCCATGAGAAACAGAGTACACCTATATAGAAGCCTAATTTTGGGTGCACTTTCTAGCTACACTTTATCTGCTACAAACTATGGGCTGCGAGCCAAAAGTGCTTTCCTGCTTGAAATCAAAGTCTTGTACCCCTTCCTGTATAGTATCCAAGAATTGTGCAATGAAACCCTGTTTTCACTGACTCACTGTAATTCATAGTCGTAAGATTACCAGGTATGATTCATCAGGAAAGGAGAGCACAGCTATAAGCGTTTGTATTGCCATGAGCGTGTTTTGTTCCTTGCTTCTTGGGTCAAGAAGACCTGTAGCCATTAATTCTCTTGTGTAAGAGAAAGCTGGAGCTCATCAAAGTTAGCCTCTGTTGAAACTGCTGCGTGTGGGTGTAAGAAAAGCTAGAGTCTGGCTAATACGCTTAACAGTGTGTTACAGGAATGGCAGTGGAAAGCGTAAACGATCATGGGTGTGGTTTGAAAGAGCAATCCTCAACAAGGTAATGTGATTCAAAAATCATTTTGTAGTAGAACTGTTTGAGGGCCTGCTGGGCATGATACAAGCCTTTGCTTCCATGTCGTTCACTACTGTGTTCAAAATAGTTTGGTGTGGGAAGAGTCAGCAACTTTTTTTTTATTGTTGTCCAGATAAAATTGTAGCTTAGTGTTTTCAAAGCAGTTGCAGTGTTTAGTGGCCCGTTTTCTGTTACTTTTCGGTGGGAATTGGATGATAATTCCCTGAGGCCTCTTTTTTAAATATGTCTTATTAAGCCAAGGTTGAGAGGATTTAGGGGAGTATTTTTCATCTCTTGGTTTTCTTCTTTTTATTCCTCTTTCACAGCACTTTGTCATGTGAATGGATAGTAAAGTTATTAACAGTTACTGGTTTTGATGTCATAGAGTGACTCAGCAAAAGCTTTTGAATCATTATATGATGGTAACGTACCAAAGGACAGTTTGCAGGTTAAGATTTTTTTACTTGGCCTGGGATAACTTTTTACCAGACCCTTCCTAGGCCAGCTTGTCAGATGTTAATAGGTTAATGTTTAAAGTATGGATCTGCCCTGCAAAGTGGCAGTGCAAAACAGTCTCAGTTTTAGTCAGCCGTTGTACTCACGTGTGCTCAGATATTTGCTTTGTTCAGTGACAAAGTGTTTACTTTGTCTAGCTCAGGTACGAGTATGCATTTGTTCAGCGCTGAGCATCAACACCTCTACTTTGCAAAAACATTCAGAGCCAATCAAGTTGTGCAGGTGTAATAGAAATCCTAACTTGCTTCATGGAGCCTTTTTTTTTGGTGTTAATATGGAACAAAAAAGCTGGGTTTTGTTAGCCAAGTGTTTTAAAGTTGTGTGAAGATGAGGATATTTGACATGGAAATTGAGAGTGTAAACAAGAAGTGCTGGTGTGCTGCTAAAAAAATGTGAATGTTCCTCAATGTGAGAAATTATGCTGTTCCTGTCCTTTAAAAACAACAAAAAAAGTTAATAGAAACAAGTAAGTGGTAATGTGGGCAAGGCTTTTCAATGACACTAGCTTTAGATTTGCTCTAATTTGTATCAACTCTGTAAGATGGCATGATTTGAGGAGGCTGTGACCTTGAATTAATTTGCTCTGGTTAAGAATGCTTTCTCCTTTTCTCCCTGGGGAGACCAGGCCTCTGTCTAGATGTTAGTCTTGTGTTTCAGTCTGATTCACATTGTGTTCCTCTCCACTGATTTGTCTAATAATCGTGTCTAAAATTGACATCATTTTACGTTTCTTTTATTGTATTCAGTTACTAGAGTAGTACAATGAACTAGTTTCCGTGAATGTGGTAGGTGTTGGGTATGGTGAAACATTCTTTATTTTTACAACTTAAAGTCCATTTCTGTGCTTGGGTATAACTGAACACCTTTGTAATACCACAATACCTAATATTACTACAATGAAGTAAAACTTCTATTTTACAACAGTAAAGCAAATCAGCTGAAACAATTGCTTCAAATGTTGCTTCTTCATAAAAAGGAAGAGTCAGTGCGATAGGAGAATTGGACAGGAATTCTTGTAGTTTCTAGCCAGTGATGCTTTGAACTCTTTCTGCTTTTGGTTTTCCCAGGTCACAAAGTATTTTAACTGTAATTTACGGATAGGGTTATTTAGTTCACTCGTACAAACTTAAGATTTAAACAATACTGTTTGGTTTTTTTCTTAAAACTGCCTATATATGTATTAATTCCCATCATCAAAATCTCATTTCCTTTATTCCCTTTGCTATTGATTGTGTGTGTTTAATTTGAGGCTCTGAGGCAATACATACTAGATTAATGTTTACAGTTCTGTTGGAGAAAAGAAAACTGAGATAGTTGTCTTCACTGTTTATGCTGTCTTTCGTTAGTGTAGTGCTATAGCACCTTATGCCCCAAATTATTTGATGCCAGTAAAGAGTGGTGGAGTCCTATAAAAACTACATGGATAAGGTCTGTGGGAGTAAGAATGTAATTGCCAGTCATTTCTCTTGTCTTTTCACTGTCTGAATTTAAAGAAACTTCTGGATTTTCCCCTTTACTATGGGGGAATGGTCTTGCAGTTCAGTTAACATTAAAAGTGAGAGACTGAGAATACTGAAGGTAGGTGTTAACCCCCAGAGGGTGGTGAAGAGTCTTTTCTTCCACCATCCTTGAATTTATTTCAGAGTGCAAACAGTAGTGACTTGTGCCAAACTCTGACCTAAGGCTAATCACCTTCCAGTATTGGTAGAGATCAGGTGATGCTGAAGACTGACTTATTTGTGTTGTGATTTTTAAGGTTTGTTTCTCCCCCCCGCCCCCCTGAAGCAACATATTAGATGCTGACAATTAAAAAAACCTCACACTCACATGTATTGAAAATGCTTTTGGGATTCTGTTTTACAAATGTGTAGAAGATTCTTTTCCTGTCTCAGCAAAAAAATAAAGTGTGTGGACCTAATCTGTTATTAATGGTGTCTTTAACTGTTAACACTGATCAGCAGACTCTATTGGAAAGTATCTTGCGTGGTAACTTATGTTTCGCGTGGTAATCTTCTGTGAATGAAGTGTCAAACAGAGGGCTTGGTCCTGCTTATACCTTATCACTTCAGAAGTCCCAAGGTTGTCCTGAATGCAAGTGAAGCTGATGAAGAGAGCCAACTCTTTTTGCATCTCACTTGGGCTTGTTATGTAAATATGCCTCAGCCAAAATGGGCTCAATATTCTTGACAGTGTTATTATTGTGACTGGAAAGAAATATATTGTGCATCTGCATCATGGATGTATGTTACTGTAGGGTTGTTTTGGGGGTCCTGGTACATTGGCTGTTACATTCATGTCTTACTGTGGTGTTTTTGCAGATCATCTAAATAGCATTACATGCAAGCAGGGAAAAAGAAGTGTATAGCCTTCAATGCCTGTATACTAGTAATATTAGATACTGTTTGGTTGT
This sequence comes from Leptosomus discolor, assembly GCF_034619465.1. Classification (NCBI taxonomy): domain Eukaryota; kingdom Metazoa; phylum Chordata; class Aves; order Leptosomiformes; family Leptosomidae; genus Leptosomus; species Leptosomus discolor. Next base: position 39,218,717 of record NC_141419.1, on the reverse strand, counting down.
GTTCTATAAATGGGATTTTGTTTCCCTGACTTTGATTTAAGAGAAAGTAATTTGAAGAAGGACATCAGACTATTAGAGTATGTCCAGAGGAGGACCACTAAGGTGTTGAAAGGCCTTGAGGGCAAGATTTACAAGGAGCGGCTGAGGTCTCTTGTCTTGTTCAGTTTGGAGAAGAGAAGGCTGAGGGGTGACCTCACTGCAGTCTACAACCCCCTCAAGTTGGGCAGCGGAGGGGAAGGTGCTGATCTCTCTCTGGTGACCAGTGATAGGACATGAGGAAATGGAATGAAGCTGCATCAGGAGAAGCTCAGGTTGGGCATTAGGAAAAGGTTCTTCACTGAGAGGGTGGTCAGTCACTGGAACAGATTCCCTAGGGAAGTGGTCGCAGCACCAAGTCTGTCAGAGTTCAAGGAGCATCTGGACGATGCTTAGTCATATGATTTAGTTGTAGGGAGTCCTGCGAGGAGCAGGGAGTCAGACTCAATGATCCTTATGGGTCTCTTCCAACTTGAGATATTCTTGTGATTCTATGAATATTGTTTATACTACAGCATCATCCTTCTGATGACAGGTAAGTTGTGGATCTCGCTGTTACAACATATTGTGGAAAATACAATAATAAATGAGTCTGGGTGAATGACATTACTCTTTGGTTTGGCACAGTATGGTAGTCCTTTATTCTTATGCCTTAGTTTTGTAGCAAATTCTGAGTAGTTGTGCTGTTTTTATGTTACTTTGGAATGCCTATTAAGAATAATTAACCAGAAGAATGTAGAATAGGAAGCAACTGCCTGAACAGTTGCTCTGCAGGAAAAGGTCTAGAGTTTATAGCTGTTAAAATAAGTCAGCACTGTTACATTAACATTTTCCCACATGGATTTCTCACGTTTTCTTATAAATAGGAATACAACTTGCAGGATGTGGGGTTTGTCCTGTTGTTTCGCTAAGTATGGATAAGAACTAGTGTGGAATATTTTGGCCAGTTTTGAGCTCCACATTATGGAATGGTGTAATTGTATTTGAAAATCCAAAGAGTGGTGGGAATGATTGGATTAGAGAACAACCCTCAAGGAAAGATTAGCCTTACTGCAACCCTTTATTCTAAGGAGAACAACAATCTGTTTGCATTGTCCACTGTGGGCAGCACAACGAAGAAATCGGATAGTGAAACACTGGCATAGGTTTTTTGGGGAAAAAAGTCACTGGGGACCTCAGAACAGACTAGATAAACATGTCAGATCAGCAGTAATTCAGGTAAGTAACCCACTTTGGGGAGGGGTGACTTTCTGGAATACTTGCAAGTCTAAATATTGCTGATGTAAAGGCTGACTTAAAAGTTTTTTCCCCAAGAACTGGAACTACCTCTGCGTGAGTAGCCTTTTAACTAATCAAGGACAACTTCCTACCCAAACACACAGAGAGTTTTTACCTCTGTTGTCTCTGAGACTCTCTTATTTTTTTAACCATGTTTTTTTCTCTTCCTGTACTATAAGCACTTTCAAATAGAGACTCACCTTCAAAGCTTAATACAGTGGGATTTTACCTTTTTTAGTCCTGCCTGTTATAAAATGTAGTTATGAATAAATAATTGCATGATTTAATATTTTATTTTCCTATATGGAGTGAAAATTCCCTAGGATGTGTGGGATGTTTTTTAAAGTAGTACGGTCAACTTAATTTTAAAATGTTAAATAGTGTGAACTTCTGAAGGACTTAAGAACTGTCTGGGATAGTTTTAAAAATAGACTACTGACTAGTATTGTTGAATAAATGTGTCTGGCTTTCTTATAATCAAGTCATTCCTTAGATTTTTTTTTTTCTTGGATATCTTCCTTTTTAAGTTTTGTGCATTTTTTGCTTTTGGTGAGAGCATTGTTCTAAATAATAAATCTCAGTCAAAGCACAACCTGGTTATTATTGGCTAGGAAGGCAAGAAGTAGGCTTCCATGTTCAGTTATGTTAATGAGGATATGATTTCCTGGTCAGCTGAAGGATGTGGCTGTTCGCCATACCCTAGGCTGCAACCACATTTCAGTTAGCTATGTCATATGTTGAATGAAAAAGCAGAGCCACCTGAGAGGTAACTTTTGCCTGTGTAGAAAGGTTTGCTAGTTTTGACACATGGAAAACAGCAAAAATATGGCTGACAGGAGAGGATACTTCTCTGTTCAGTTCCAGTAAAAGCGTAGACAGATTCATCGTACTTGTGACATTGCATCTTCAGTCCTTCAGCAATTGATGGCTTCAGTAGCACGCGTGTGCATATATATATATGTGAATGTATACTTACTAGTATATAATCGTATGGATGCTTTACAGTATGTATGTATCTGGTATGTATACTAGTATATATTTATTGTCATGGATGCATGCCTGATTGAAGCCACAGTAGTCTTTAAGTGGAATCAGATTGTTATTGCTAGTTATATAACATGAGATCTTGCTGTATCTTATCTTCCATCCCCAGTTCATACTCTTCTGATTTTTATTGTACAAAAAAGAAATAACTATTTCCCATCTTCCTATGGACAAAAACTTGAGAAATAAAATATTTCTAGATTGTGTAAAACAGAATGTGCAGTGCAAGTGGAGTAATACATTAAATGTGGTCAAAATAACTTGTCCTTAAATGATTAAAAAGTTGCAGTTCAGTATTCAAGTACATAAATGTATGATATTAACTTTTTTGTTTAGTTCAAGGAAGAAATCTCTAAGCGTTTCAAGTCCCACACTGATCAGCTTGTGTTGATATTTGCTGGGAAAATTCTGAAAGATCAAGATACTTTGACTCAGCATGGAATTCATGATGGACTCACTGTTCACCTGGTTATCAAAACACAAAACAGGTAACCTTACTGACGACGTATCGTCTGTTTACCTCTAAGAAGTAAAAATACTCTGAATTCTTAACAGCTTTCTGTTGGGCAAACCTAGATTTGACTAAATCACTTTAATCAGCTCCATAGTCATGGTTGATGTAGAGTAACAGTCTGAAATTAGTGCTCTTTTCTTTGTATTTTGTATTTTAATTGCATTACTGTTTCTAAATGCAAGTCTCTTGCTTTTTTATTGTTTAACTTCTTGGTTTTCGTGCTGAGTGCTGGCTCTGTTTTGGCTCCGCAGTTCTTAGATGTCAGCTCTTACTATCCATAAAGATACATTGTGCAGCTTTGGTTTTCATGCATGAAAACTTGCAATGAATCCTTACTCACTGTGCAGGTAAAACAAGAAAAAAAAAATTTTATGGGAGGACTGCTTTAGTGCAACTAATTTATCTGGCTGAACAGAAAGATTTGGATTTTAAGGTCTTTTTGTTTGTTTGTTTTATTTTGGTGAGGCAACTTCAAAATGATGATGAGAAAGTTGCATCAGTTGAGCTGTGTCATCTGGAAATTACATCATGTGAAGTGCCCAGAGGGAAAAGGCTCAGCTAAAAAAATCCTTTCAGCAAGTAGTAATACATACTCACATGAATCTAGTTTGCTTAGTCATTAACACAAAGTGTTCTTGCTCCTGTTGTACTTAAGTCTTTGCTGTTTGTAGTGAGGATCTCCTCCTGTGGGAAGATGTCAGGTGATGAAGGAAAGAGCATGGAGCTTAGGAGAGAAAGGAAATATGTTTTCTGTTTCCAGGCCTCCCGAAGTCACAAAGGCCTACTAGCAGCATTATCATTAAATGTACTGGGCATCTGTTGAAATTGATGTCTTCAGTTCCATGCTCACATCCTGGTGGGACTGTCTTCTCTGTCCTGGAGTCATGTCTCTATCAAACCACTTTTGTTTGCACTGGCAGAGGTCTCCCTTCACTGCCCTATGCCTCTCCAGCCTGAAATTTAGGCCTGATAGCCATCCCAATCTTGTAAGCAGCATTATCTAATACTGCAGTTTTGTGCTTCATGCATCTAAAGTAGAATTCTGCTGTTATTGTGACTAATGCTTTTTTTTTTTTGCTTGTGGTCTTGAGTGTGGCAGAGAGGCTTCATGAGTGGTGATAGCAGGATGCTTTTGACTTGCACAGCCTTCAGAGGGTTCATAGGCTAGACCCACAGTAGCTATACGTACTGAAATAGCAGTACCAGTCTCTCGTACCTTCTTGAACTTTGCCTCTAGGCAAAGGATCACCCGTGCACAATGCCACATTTATGGCTTTGGGGCAATTTTTGGTGTCTGCCTTGGTCCTGTCAGCATTGTACTCCACGTCTCCCCTCACTCCCACTTTTTTGAATAATTGTAGAACAGTGTATTACTATTATCTTCAGAATGTCTTAATCATGTCTCAGACAAGGAAGTACAAACAAAACTACAGACCCTATGCACGTGTCTACCCTATCTTCAAATGAGGCAGTAATGTTTTCAGAATAAACTGAAAATATTCTCCTAAGACCTGAAGAGAATTGCCAGCACAATGAAAATCACCTTTGAGAAAGTATAACATTGTCCTGAACCATCTCAGTATTTTTATTAAAATACCTGGATTTTATGCTTGACCTAGCAGGCACAACTTGGACCCTGCCAGGGTGGCCTGGCAAGTGCTGATTTTTGGCTATGAATATCAAGATTGCATTGTACCCAACTACTTTGCACTATGCCATTACTTTTCTGTTGGCCGTTGTTGCTACTGTAGCTGCCATATATCTGAATAAATAAAAGTTCTTTTCCAAAACTAGATCTGATGGTAATCTTTTGCCTTCTAAACTATTAGATGTGTAACTTTCAAATAGGAATCCTCATATATCCCACGCAATCCTTGCTGAAAAAAGATGGGTTTATTAATGTGCTAGATTTTCCAGAATGATACAGGCTTCCAGTGTAATCTTGTAACCTGGCCTATACAGTGTCAGAGTAGCAGCGAGTGGTTAGCAATGGGCAGTGAAGATGCTCTCAATTTCTGAATACAGAGTTCCAAGTCAACATGTATAATTTGTTCACATGCAACAGGAGGAAACGCAATGGCACAGTGGATATAAAAGATGATGTGCACTTCACAAGAATTTCACTCAAAGACTTGAGGCTGACAGACTTCACAGTCAAACGATTATCTTGACGGTGTATACCTCCGGTTTCCATAGAAGCACTATGAACTGCAAATTTTGAGTCTCGTCTGCTTTTCTGTCCTGCTTTGAGAACCTTTCTTGTCTGTTACATGAAGACGTAGAGTTGCCTCTTGAAATAGTTTTTCGGTTGAAAAACCAAATAGGGTTTTATGCTTATTATTTTCCTTTTGCTTATGGAGGAAAGATGTATGTGTTTTATAAACCAAAGGAAACCAAGTATCTCTAGCAGAATATCCATGGTTGATTTACAGTCTACAGTGTTCCTCATTGAAGTTACAGCTGCCTGTCTAATGGTAGTCATCTTGTGTTCGAAGTTTGCAGCTGCTGTTAATGTTACAGAGTATTAATGCTTGTTTTACTCAGAAGCCCAGAGTTTCACCTGATGCCTTATGTCAGGACAGCTTATGTCAAAGCCAAGTATCCAGGTATTCCCTTTCTGGATTGTTAGTCTCTGCCTGAAAGGTTTCCTTTAAAACAGATTTTCATCCAACAGAATCTGTGTGTCTTTTGGTAGACCTAAACAAAGGAATACAAAATAAAATAAGCAAAAAAATTAATTCATAGGAATCAATATGGACTTGAGTTTTAGAAGAACTGTTAGATCTTCTGGACTCAAATTTGTTTCTGCTTCTTCACACCTGGAACATCAGTAAGAACTTGAATGAGATGATTTGGTCCCATGGCATCCTATACCTTCATGACTTGGCATGCCACATTTTATTTACCTATTTATAAGAATGCTGGTCAGATCAGCAGGGTATACCAGGAGATGGGCTACTTATAAGCTGGTTTGAAAGAACTTGCAAAGTGTGTGAAGTATTTCATTGTTCCTTTGGTTTCTGTCTGTGGTTTTGGTGGCTGATGTTTAGCTTGGAATCAGAGAACTCTTAGAAACTTCAGAGAAGCTTCTGGGCCTGAGACATTGTTCAGGCTTGGGTTTTTTGGTTAGTTTGTTCAGAGTTTTTTGATTGTGTTTCCCCCTCCCACCCCAGCCTTTGCTTTAGCAAAACAAGCACAGAATTTTATTACAGTAGAAGGTTACTCTGAGATGAACTGAGGTATGAAATCTAATGTACTGTCGAATCCTCAAATCTTTGTATTGTGTGAGGTCTGAATTCGTAGTTTCTACAAGTTATTTTACACTGTAGTTCTGCAAATGCAGGCTTTTATGAGATTGATTGTTGAACCAGACTGGAGAACTGATTTGGGTTTCAAACTAGCCTCTTTTCTTTTGAGGAGAGGTCAGGTTAGCTTTACACAAGCTCGGTTCCTTGATCTCTCTGACTACATGGCAGCATCCATGTTTATGCCTCTGCAGTAGGAAGGTGTGGTGAGTACAGGACTTGGGCAGAATTAGTGCCTGTGCTAAATTATGCTGGCTTTAACTTTGTGTAACTACGTTTTTACCCTGTTCTTTAAGTCTTAAAGGTTATTGAGATTCTGATTTTGTCTTCTAATGAAATAAAACGTTAACTGAATTTCACATTTAGTAAAGCACCCTATTAAAGATGTGGCATGAAATAAATCTGACATTAAATCTTGCTTGGCTGTATTTCTTTAAGCCCCAGGCATGTAATCAGTAGTATTTGAGTATAGTGGAATAAGGCAAGGATCCTTAAATCAAGGTAAGGACAGAGGAAACAATTTGTTGGCGAGCATCCTGGAGATAGGTTGAGAAGGTGGTAATGGCTGCATCCATTTTTGTAATGTCTCAAACTACTGTTCTGAAAAACTGATGACATTACAGATGTCTGAGAAAGATTTGTTACAGGAAGCCATCTGGAGATCTAGTGTGATTTTTGAGAAAGAATCAAAATATAAATTAAGATTTTCAAGTATGATAGGATTCCTGTATTTAATGGTATTATTTAAATTAACTTGTTAAATTTGCAACTTTTAAACTTGCTTTTTTAGATCACAAGACCACCCCGCTCAACAAACAAACACCACTGGGAGTACTGCTACCACATCAACATCAAGCAGTAGTACCTCAACACCACCTTCCACAAATAGTAACCCTTTTGGCTTGGGTAAGAATATTTGTTAGGTAGCATGGTGGGTATCTTCTTTTGGATTCAGGTAATTGTTCCTGGAGCGTTATTCTTTACAAACTTCAAAAAAACCCACAAACACACGTATCACCCAAAAAACTGATTACAGATATCTGTGGTAGTGGTTGTAGAAGGTTTCTGATCAGTAAGTTATTGGAGGAAAGCGGTTTCCTTAATTTTAGGTACAGAACTTCAGACTTGTGCTGTTTCACCTTCACTAGTAAGGCGCCACTGATGTTATATTCTGGCACTATGGGTAATGAAACTCCTTCTGTGTCCTTGTGCTCCTTAGAAGTGCTTCTGAATTGCTGTGAGGAGCGTGTTGATGAATTTGGACCTGTAACATGAAGGCAACACCTGGAACAAAAGTAACAAAATTGCTGCTAAACTTACAATTCAGTATTTCTCAGGTTCCAATTCTGATAGCATCATCAGTCTTCTCTCTCATGAATAAAGAGGCTACAGTCTGACTTAAAAATACTATTTCCATAATCACAGTGAAGGTTTTTGGTTCATTCTTTTTCATCTCTAATTTGCTTTTGGAGGTTGGGGAAGAGGTGGAATTGGAAGAGCTAACTGCAGTAAGCAATTGCTTTCTTAGGTGTACACGGTTCTTCAGACTGACTAGTACCTTCTGAAACTTTTTGTTTGGACGCAGCAAAGGAGGGGAATTCAAAGCATAATTAGTTCTTGGTGCATTAGTAAGAAGAGGAGCTCTGCTTGTAATTACAGTAGGGAATATGAGTCAAACTGTGAGATCTCTCTTGGTTGTAGTCTAACCAAGAAGAGACAGACAAACAATTATTATAAATGCATTGGAAAGTGTTGCTGGGGGTGGTGGTGGGAACCTAAGACCCCAAAAGTCAAACGTCGCTTGCATCTTAGCTATGGAAAATGAGAAGAGCTGTTAGAATTGTAACAAGTCATACTTCTGATGCAGTTTGTTGGATTTTTAGTTGTCATGCTATTTAAAGAAGCAAACTCATTGGATAACACTTGAACAGCCTTGCAAAGATGGACTTACCATTCATTTTCATTTGAAGTGTGGGATATGTTAAAGTATTTTGTATTGAGAAAGAACCTGGATGTGTTTAGAAGTATACTAGAAGCTGAAAGTTCAATTATATTTTTTTCATCCTCTTAAAGGTGGCCTCGGAGGTTTGGCGGGTCTGAGTAGCCTGGGCTTAAATACATCAAACTTTTCAGAGTTGCAAAGTCAGATGCAACGGCAACTTATGTCCAACCCAGAAATGATGGTTCAGATAATGGAAAATCCATTTGTTCAGAGCATGCTTTCAAATCCTGACCTGATGAGGCAGTTAATTATGGCTAACCCTCAAATGCAACAACTGATACAGAGAAATCCAGAAATCAGTCACATGCTGAATAATCCAGATATAATGAGACAGGTATGTAGAAGGATCTCATCTTAAGTTCATGACCTTTGATTATACTGTAACTATGAACAGCAGAGCAGGAATTGGACATGCTTAGTTGAGTGCTTAAACATTCTTGAAGTATTTAGTCTTGTTAGAAAATCCATAAAAGGTCACTGTAGGCAACTTATGTTTATATTTCTAGTTGTTAATGTCTGAAATAGGCTGATAATTCAGAAAATATGCAGCATAGTTTTGAAAGACATTGAAGACTGTGCATCAGTAATCAAGTCTTCTGAGAGCAGAGCTGGATGTCTCTGTGTACGCTTGAAACCTTCTGTTCTGTAGCCAACAATAAGTTTACCAAAAGTAGTAATTCCCCAAAATACTACGTATTTTAATTCTATCTAGCTGTGGGCTCTTCTGATCTTTTAAAATTAGATGGTACGTAAGATATGCTGTGTGGCAGAAGGTATCAAAAAACAAATAGATGCTTTTGAAAAGGTAGGTATTTATTTTAAAGTTAATATTATAGGCTGTCTGTTGAAAAGAAAAGAATAGTTCATGCAAGGCTTTTCTTCTGTTTGGCCAGTGCTTACTGACCCAACCAGCATAGTGGCAATTGTGGTATAATACTGACTAAATAACAAATTCGGTTTACTTCCGCTAAACTGACATCTTGACTTGGCTTTAATTGTAATTTCAAACTGGATTAGACAGTGGGAAGTGAGATATTTCCAAATGCTGACGTTTTCACTTTAGAATGGATTTCTTATTAATACAGATTAAACGTTCCACTTCCCTAGACACTAGAACTTGCTAGAAACCCTGCAATGATGCAGGAAATGATGCGAAACCAAGACCGAGCCCTGAGCAACCTTGAAAGTATACCAGGTGGCTACAATGCCTTGAGACGTATGTACACAGATATTCAGGAGCCAATGTTGAATGCAGCACAGGAACAGGTGAGAAAACATTGCAAATGCCACTGAAAGTAAATATTTTTTAAAAATAAAAACATGTAAGTAATGTAAATTTCTAAATATGTACTTGACAAAACATTTCTTGAAGCTTGAAGTCACTACATGGCCTCTTATTATTGAAAGCTCTTTAAAAATTCTGTGCTCTTCTAAACTTGAAGTGCAGCTACTGCTTTTTGTGTTTGAGAAGCTATTTTAAAGTTAATGAATTTCTGTGTTACTTAAATTTGAATTCTTTGCCTTAAAAGTCTGAGGTCCAGAAATTTTTTTAAGGGTGTGTTTGCTAACTTGGAACCTAAGATGGAAAGAAAAAAAAAAGTTTGAAGTTGGAAACCAGTATGCAAGTTATAATCTTACTGTGGTCAAAATACCAGTGTAGTAGCAACACTGCTTTCAAAAAGAAATTATTTTTTTTTTTTTGGAGATGCTAGTATCTCAATATTGACGTCTTTTCAGATTATTTACAATGAATTACTGTAGAATGCTGAATATAACTCACCAAGAACCATCGACATTTATCTTCATATGTAATTTTGGAAAGGTAACTTACCGTTTACAGAGACATAAAAATGGTTGGCTTTAGTAGATGATACATGTTTGCTTTCCTTCCTCTGCAGTTTGGAGGCAACCCATTTGCTTCTTTAGTAAGCAATGCATCAGTAGGAGGGGACAGTCAGCCATCTCGTACAGAAAATAGAGATCCTCTACCAAATCCCTGGGCTCCTCAGTCCAGTTCGCAGACTTCCACGACAAGTACCAGCACTGGTGGTGAGAGCTGTGACAGTAGTAGTGCTGGAAATAGCACCTCTGGCAGTACAGGGCAGAGCTCAACTGTACCAAATTTGGGACCTGGACTAGGAGGTGTGTTATTGCAGTTGTGTATATTTTTACATACTTGGGAGCTTGAAATGTTTCTTTCATTAGAAAGAGTTTTTGATTTGGAATTTTTATTGGTATTTACTTTTGTAGAACATTTGACTAGTATCAAAATCCCCTGTAGAAAAGCAAACGTGGAAAGTAAACTGAGAGTGATAATAATACTTGTGCATTGCCTTAAAATAACAAAGATAGGGAACTGCTAGATGAATGATAATATTTTTCATGTTTGGAGGCAAATGTGAAAACAGCTAATAATGCAGATACTTAGTGGGGCTGCTTGTTGGGTACAGCCTCTGTCTTAACTTCTAAGGTAGATGCATCTGTGTAAGCACAACCATGTTGAGGTGTATTTCAGGAACTAAAACTCTTAGAAACTAAGCGGTTATATCTTGGTTCTAGGTGTAGTCTAATTCATCTGATAATAGTCAGGATGTTTACTAAAGTGACCTTTACTTTTTTTAAGCTGGTATGTTCAACACACCAGGAATGCAGAGCTTATTACAGCAGATAACAGAAAACCCACAGCTTATGCAGAATATGTTGTCTGCACCCTATATGAGAAGCATGATGCAGTCATTAAGCCAGAATCCTGATCTTGCAGTACAGGTAAATGCATTTGGTGTGGTAATGTATTGTGTGTATTGAAGGTAAAAAAAGGGGCGAGGGGGGAATTATTTGAATCTGATACAGTGAAATTTTCATTTGTGATAACATCTCAACAGTTGTCTGTAGTGAATGGCCCAGTTTTTAATGTTGATCCCTGACTCACTGAAATTATTATCTACTTAATGTTTAACAATTAATATTAAACAGTTAAATTGAGTAAGCTTCTTCGTTTGTAGTTGCACATCACGCCAGGCATGCTTCTAAGATAACTTGGAAGTTTGTGTATGTTTTGTACAGCCCTGAACTTGTGACCCAGCATCAGAATGAGTTAGAGAAGACAAGTGCTTTGGTTGTAAATTAAGATAAATCTACCAGTAATAAATAGCCCCACTAGCCTGGGAGAAGTGAAGAGAGGAGAGATGGTGCCTTATCTAGGCATTATTCTGGTTTTAATTCCTCTTTTGTGACCTGTGCTCACTGTAAAAGTGCAGATGCTGTTTTGTCAATGGTATCATAGAAGTGCTTTCAAATTTTAATTAAAGCAGTAATATCTGAAGTCAAGTTCTGAACTGAGATTAAAAAAATGATATCTTTTCTGTATTAAATACTCACTTGGAAAATTTCCTTCACTTCAGGTGAAGCTGTCGCTTAGATCTGTAGTGAAGGTTCAGCAGAAAAGGATTTTCTTGTAATACAAGTGATGTTGTCTTGGCAAGTATCTGGCAATTCATTCACTTAAAAGATTAAAAAACCCCAACGAAACAAAATGAAAACAACAACAATAGAAAACAAACAACAAAAACCCAAAACAAAACAACCCCCCAAAAACCCACACACCAAAAATAACCCTGACCCAAACACCCAAACAAACAAACAAAGCACCCCCAAAAAACCTTCAGTGTGTTCAGGCTGGTGGTTCATAACAAGTTTTGGCCAAAGGAGTAGTAGTTCATTGTTATTCTGTGAGGTTATTTTTGTAGACTTTTATTGTGTAAGTAGCTGTCTTAAGACCCCCTGTGGTTTTTACTGCTTGATCTTTGAAGTTAAATATTTTTGTCCCATAGATGATGTTGAATAATCCTTTATTTGCTGGAAATCCCCAACTTCAGGAACAAATGAGACAACAACTTCCTACTTTCCTTCAGCAAGTAAGATGAGATACTAGCTGTTAATGTCTGCAAGTCAGTGAGCAATAATTTAAATAAACTGGTGTCTGTCTGATTTGGCTAAAAGCTAGATTCTGTAATATATTCTCATTGGTTTTAGAAATCAAATTAGACTGTGTCTTGATAATAAACTCTTGCTTAATGTCTCCATTCCTTTCAAAAGTTAAGCAAAAGTTTAATGGATTTTTTTGTCTGTGGCTAGGACAGCTACTTAGATTTGCTCTTGCTTCTTTGCTTAGAAGGAATAATTGTTACTGTACACCAGCCAGAGAACACCTGTTTGCAACATGATTTGTTTTGCAAATAAATAAGATTAGTGCTTTTCCCACTACTAGAAAAAAGTTTCACTTTTCTGGTACCTCTTCAAACCTGCCTTGAGTATTTGAGAAAGAGATCTTACAGCATGCCTTGAAAGACCCGAGTCAGTACCTAATTCAGAAGAAGTGGGTTCTGAAGTTTTTTGCCTGTAAAGACTGCACTAGCACAGCCTTCCCCTCTTAACAACATTGCGCTTGCAGCCAGGGTATCTGCTTGGTATTAGCTGCCACAGTATGCAGTGGTACTGTATTCCCGAAGTAGGAGCAAGTAAGATATTTTTTTTTAAGAGTTGGAAACTTAATCCAGTGCATGAGTTCCATCATTAGGCCGTCCTTGCAAATCAGAGTAAATTTATGTGTTGCCAAGATCTGGTTGCACATAGACAGTTTTATGAGTAAAATAATTAACACATACATAAATTAGTCACAAATTCAGTGTTCAGAAGAAACTGTTCAAAGTTTTTCAACCACATGAATGGCTGTAGTGTTTCATAATGCCACTGCTTTGTGATGACTCAGTAGCATCAGAGGAGCTGGTATCACATGTATGTTTTGAAATCTGAATAAATGGTAATGTATGATGCCATAGTAGGAATTATTTCTGTGTCCTTTGGGTATCTGCTTCTGTCTGTATCACCTTGGGGTTTATCTGCACAGCTAATTTTCTGTTGTGTTCACTATGTTAGGTCAGGTGATCAGCAGCATTAGCAGGTGAAGTAAAGTGGACAAATACGCTGGCTATTCTCAGAATGTTGCCCGTATTGCAGCTTGTACTTCCCTGCTTATCTACTGGTGTTTATATTATGGGATTGAGTGACAGAAACCATGGAATGTTCCTCTGCATAATGGAAGGCATCTTTTGCAATAAAGGGCAGTTGCCCAGCAGAACTAGGAAAGAATTGCTGCTGCTTAACAGCTGAGATTAATAATGTTCATAGAGACAAGATCCAGGTCACCGAAGTGCTCTGAGAATTATTGGACCACTGTTTCTGTAAAACAGGTCCAAATATCAATTTAAATATTTTCTTAAAGCAGTTGCAGCAGCTTTCTCTGGAGAACCCAAAAATGTTTTCTTTAAAATCCGAGAGAACTTTTCCAGCTATATCTTTAGTTATTCTCTGACTTGTAGCTATCAGGCAGATAAAAATCCAAGCGATGAATGGAGAATATTAACAACTTGCCATGCTTAAGTCTCATTAAGCACCAATATTCCAGGGCGGGGTTCTTCATGTCCTATTCTGCAATTCTGCTCTGCACCAGAGGGTGTGTGACCATAATCAGTGATTTCTGTGGGAATCAAAAACATTTTTGCAGAAGCAGCAATTTGGTCTAGAGAAGGGTGCTAATATTAATAAGCCCATCTGCTATTTGAAGTAGGTCTGGCTACCAAGACTGTGTAAGTTGTGACTGGAAACACATTATTTTTCACTTAACTTTGGCATCTCTAAGCAAAAGTTAGCATAAGCCATTAGTTCTGGTTTTGTAGCTGTTATGGTTTAACCCCAGTCAGCAACTAAGCACCATGCAGCTGCTCCACTCACTCCTCCTGCCTCCCAGTAGGATAGGAAGGAGAATCAGGGGGAAAAAAAAAGCAAAACTTGTGGGTTAAGATAAGAACAGTTTAATAACTAAAATAAAATAGTAATAGTAATAAAATATAATAATAATTGTAATAAAAATGAGTATAACAAGAAGAGAGAAATAAAAGCCAAGAAAGGCAAGTGATGCACAATGCAGTTGCTCGCCACCTGCTGACTGATGCCTGAGCAGTGATCGGCCCCTCCCAGCCAACTCCCCCCAGTTTATATACTGAGCGTGATGTTGTATGGTGTACAGTGTTCCTTTGGCTAGTTCAGGTCAGCTGTGCTGGCCGTGATCCCTCCCAGCTTCTTGTGCACTTGCTTGCTGGCAGAGCAAGAGAAACTGAAAAATTTAGGACACATGCACCTTGAATACTGTGCAGTTTTGGGTCCCTCACTACAAGAAAGACACCGAGGTGCTGGAGTGTGTCCAGAGAAGGGCAGCGAAGCTGGTGAAGGGTCTGGAGAACAGGTCTTGTGAGGAATAGCTGAGGGAACTGGGGTTGTTGAGTCTGGAATAGAGGAGGCTGAGGGGAGACCTTATCACTCTCTACAACTACCTGACAGGAGGTTGTAGTGAGGTGGGGGTTGGTTTCTTCTCCCAAGTAACAAATGATAGGACAAGAGGAAATGGCCTCAGGTTGTGCCAGAGGAGGTTTAGATTGGATATTAGGAAAAATTTCTTTACTGAAAGGGTTGTCGAACACTGGAACAGGCTGCCCAGGGAAGTGATGGAGTCACTGTCCCTGGAGGTGTTCAAAAAACATGTAGATGTGGCACTTCTGGAAATGGTTTAGTGGGCGTGGTGGGGTTGGTTTGACAGTTGGACTTAATGAACTTAGAGGTCTTTTCCAACCTTAATGATTCTACGATTAGTAACAACTTAAACATCAGTGTGTCATCAACATTATTGTCACACAGATCCAAAACACAGCACTGTACCAGGTACTAGGAAGAAAATTAACTCTATCCCAGCCAGAACCAGGATAGTATCTAAAATAGTCAGGTTTCTGGACATTTCAGAAAAGAAAGCCAGTTTTTAGTTGAAGTCTGTTGTGGTTTAACCCCAACCAGCAGTTAAGCCCCACACAGCTGCTCACTCATTCCCCCCATGCTGGGATGGTGGAGAGAATAAATAGGAAGAGTAAAAGTGAGAAAACCCGTGGGTTTGATAGGTAAAGCAAAGGTAAATTGATGCAAGCAAAACAAAAGAAGGAATTCATGCAGCGCTTCCCGTCGGCAGGCAGGAGTTCAGCCAGGACAGCAAGGCTCCATCATGCTTAACGGTGACCTGGGAAGACAAAATGCCCTAATTCCAAACGTCCCCCCCCCTTCGTCCTCCTTCCTCAACTCTTCATATGGGATGGGATATCCCTTTGGTGGGCTGGGGTCAGCTGTCCTGGCTGGGTCCCCTCCCAGCTCCTTGCCGACTCACTGGCTAGGCAATGTGAGAAGCGGAACAGCCCTTCACGCTGTGCAAGCACTGCCCAGCGGTGACGAAAACATCGCTGTGTTATCAACTCTGTTTCCAGCACAAATCCAAAACGTAGCCCCTTAGCAGCTGTTCTGGAGAAAATTAACTCTAGCCCCATCAAAACCAGTACAGAGTCACAGTGAGAGCCCTTGAATGTCACACGTTTGTTTGCTAGTATGTTTTTGCAGTGCATTTGTTTGCATTTATCTAGGCTGTGAGGTCACTACAGATACGAAGAGATGCACAAATAGTCATGATCAAACTGCTGCAGTCTGAATTTAGCTAGGAAAAAGAAACATTGTATAACTTTTTCTTAGGTATCTATAAGTCAAGTTTCATTGTGTTCAGCACTCTTGCTTATTACTAGTATGACATAGGAGACTAATTCTAGAAGGATGTTGGACTAATACCGTTCTGTGGCTTTGAAAGATGAAGTCTGCTAGGAGAGGTAATGAAAAATACTTTTCCTTGCATACTTCTCATTTGAAAGGCTTTGTCCACATCTAAAAAGTGAATTGATATGTCCTATGAAAGTTTTCTTAAAGAAAAAATACCTGAAGAAGTTCATGTAAATATTCAAATATAAAGTTGAAAAACAAGTTCTGAAATGATGTCAGATTCTATAAAATATCTGTTGATAAAGATTAACTTCGAACATTTGCATACAATTAAGAGTTTCTCTCCTTTTCTTAGATGCAGAATCCTGACACATTATCAGCTATGTCAAACCCTAGAGCAATGCAGGCTTTGCTACAAATTCAGCAGGGCTTGCAGACACTAGCAACAGAAGCACCGGGGCTTATACCAGGGTAAGAATCTGTCTTCCAAATTTAGGCAATAATTTTCTCTTTTGTTTTGTTGTTTATTCTTTTTACATCTAAAAACTTACCCAGTTTTTATTAAAAACTCCTCCTCCTGCCTTTTTTTAGTTTAACTAAACTTGTTTTAGAATCTGTCACATTTTTGCTTGCCACGCACTTCTAAACAGTGATGACTCTGGTCTTTGTGTTAGTACTTAAATTCTCATCCCGTCTTTGACAGGATTTTCACTCAGTAATTAAATAAATCAGAAGAGACAAGCTAGTATTTATTAAAGTGGTGTATTTCTTTTTCTGTCATTTATGCAGATTTAATCCTGGTTTAGGTGGACTGGGAAGTACTGGAGCTCCTACAGGGTCTGCTGTACCTAGTTCTGTTACCAGTGAAAATACAAGTCCAGCATCAGGAACTGCTGAAACTGGTCACCAGCAGTTTGTCCAGCAAATGTTGCAGGCACTTGCTGGTGCAAATGCTCAGGTAAAATACATCACTATAGTCTAGATGTTTTTTTTAATTCTTACTTTATTTCTTCATTGTAAACACACTCCCTGGATGCTTCTGGTCAAAGTTGAGCAGAGGAGGCATAAAAGTGGTGTTGCAGCTGTGCAAGTAAATGCTGGAAAAACATAAAATTTGAGTAAAAGTGTCCTCTGAACAATCGATTTTTATACACTCATCTTCATACCCTTGAATTTCTGAAATGCTTGGAAAGATTGAGGCAGATTGAGGTGATAAGGGTCTCTGGCAAGTGAAGTGTGGGCTCAGGGAAGAGAAAACCTTAAGCGTATTGCACACCAATACCTCTGTGCTTTTTGTCTGTATTGCTGGCTGTTACTCTTTTTTTCGTAACTAAGCCTTTGTCCCACACTTTGGAATAGCCACACTCTGTTTATTTGGAGCCTGAATTTGTTATGTGGCTTCACTGACATCCTGCAGGCCCATGCTGCAGTGCATTTTGTTAACATACTGAGTGGGATCAAGGGTTTCCAGAGAGCTCCAGAAGTCAAGCAATGGTGGCAGCTTTGCCAGTAGGTATAGGCTGGTGAGCAAGACTGGCTTTAAAGGACACATGCTGTTAACTCTCAAGAGTGCTGAAGTGGCACCCTTACACTGTGTAACGGCAGACTGCTGGCGGAAGGGGCAGTCCTGCTTTTTCCTCCTGTTGGCCACAGGGTGGGTGAGTTCAGCTTGCTGATCTGACAGGCTTTTTTCTCATGTTATCTAACCACAGGAATGTGTTGGTGGATGCCACTGTAGGAAGCCATATTCTCATACATTTTCACTTACGCTGTCAAATCTTACACTACTGAGTAAACATTCTGTTTGGTGTTGCTTGGGGGAAGCAGGTGGGGGGCAGGTCTTAAATTTCCAGTTATGTCTTTACATTGTATTAGTTTGGAACCGTATGCAGATTTGAATACTGGTAGTAATTTCTTGATGTGTGAAACTGTTGAATTAGAACGAAAGGAAAATGAGCAGTAGCTGCCCAGGTTTGGTGTTGGTATCTACATGGACTCATTGATTTCAAAAAGTGACTTCTCAATATTATTCCCACATACTATTGTCCTGTAATTGTTCCCATTCAAAAATGCCTCTGAACTGAAATTCATACCACTGGAATCATGGAGAATTTTGCCATGAGTTTTTGTGTGAGCAGCATCATCCCATAAAGCACAGCTGTCAGTCTGCCTTAGACTGAAGCTTTCTGAGAATTAGAATTTTGCTAATTTTAGTCAACACATACTTGGAGCATTAAAAAAGAAATTATTTTTATGTCCAGGAAAAAAAAAAGCCTGTGCTGTTCACCATTGCCGACAGTGACATCATAATTCTTGCTGTTCTGCATTACTAGGTTGAACTCTGTTTCAGTAAAAAAAAAACAAACCCAAAAAAACCCAACCTATATGCATATCTTTGAGAAACTATTCTTGGGACATCAATTTACCCAGTTTAATTTTAGTGCTTTTTTTATCAAACCAACATCTCTTCCCATAGTTCAAGAATGTCATGTAAGTATAGATGCTGTTAAAATTTGAAGCTGCTCTGACATACTAAAAAAGCGATTCAGTTGTGAATGGAATTTATGTTGTAGTATATTTTTAGGATCTTGGTGTAGTCAGAAATTAGTATAGAGTAGTGCAGAACCAATGGTGTTTAAATGATGTAGTTTGCTAAATGTGTTATGGTTTTATAGCTTGAAATTTTGTTCTTAGCAGTTACAAAATCCAGAAGTTCGATTTCAGCAACAACTGGAGCAGCTGAGTGCAATGGGCTTTCTGAACCGTGAAGCAAACTTACAAGCGCTAATAGCAACAGGAGGAGACATCAATGCAGCTATTGAAAGGCTGCTTGGCTCTCAGCCTTCATAGCAGTGTTTCTTTAACTTGAAAAAATGTAATTTATTTTTGATAACAGCTCCTAAATCTTTAAAATATTTGCTTTATTTCATTCTGACTCTTGGGATTGTCTTGTTTCAACTAAAATCAGTCTGATGCATTTAAGGTGGAGTGCAGTAGTTTTCTTCCAACAGTGGGAATCAATGCATTTTCACTTTGTTGCATGCATCACACTTCTTTTGTTCTGCATTATTTGTGATTTTTTGGAAACAGTATCAGCTTTCACAGTTGGTTGAACAGGTTTTGTCTGACCTACAACTGTCCAATTTATTTACTACTTAAACATTAGTCTTCAGTAGTAATTTATGTAGAATACAAATTAAAAAAGAAACAAATTAATTGAAGCTACGATTTGTGGGTACCAATACTGCTTATTGTGATTTTGGCATGGGTTTTTTTTGCTAGCAAAATGCTGTAAGATTTATACCACTTGTGTAATCTACCATTTTTTGCTTTAATTTGTATAAACACAGTATATACAATGGAGACAGCTCATTTCTAGTGATTTACACATTGCAATAGAATGAAATCTTTTTCCTGGATTTTTTGCGTTACTTATTTAAAAAAAAAAAAAGTCATGAGACTTGTTTTTGGGGTAGAATCTTCCAGCATCTTTGGTCACCATCTCAGCAAAAATGCTTAAGCAAGTTCAGTTAAAATATATTAGAATTCCTGTTCTGGTTATCTCTTTACATCTAACTGTACAGAAACTTGCATTGGTACATTGTCTCAACCAATATTCACAAAGATTAACTGTAAATTACCTTTATCATTGTGCAAATTAAAGGGGCACTTGCCTTATGCTCTGGAACAGCTTCTAAAGCTTTTTTGCTTGTTCCACTGAGATTCTAACATGTATTCTGTTTTGTAATAGAAACATTACTTTCATTCATGGTCACGTGATACTCTTAATTACTTTTAACCACCATGTAAAAAATACTGTATATCTTTTGAGTTTTTATTGGTAGTTACTTCTCTTGTGCACAGGTAATAAATGAATTAAAAAAATCTTTAAGCATCTTGTCTCAGTGTGTTTGCAATTGATGATTACCTAGAATTCAAGATGACTGACCAGCTTAAGAGTTGGCATTTGAGTGTAAGGTCTGGGAATATTCACTGGCTCTGGGCTAAGATGAGTAAACGACTCTCGTAAGTGTGAGGTGGAGGGAAGAGAGTAAGAGGTGTGTGATGTTGACGACTACTAGCTTAGATAAAGTGGGTGTAGCAGGTGCCATTTAAATGATGTAAAATATGTACATTCAAATCAAACGCTGTTACAGTACTATTTGGGATGTGACTGCAAGATGGCCAGTTTTGTAAAGGATGTTGTCTGTCTTAATTCTCTTCTTGGTTCAGTGCCTGCATAATAAAATAACCACTTTAATTTAGGGCTGAGCTGGCAGGCAGCTGGGTCTGTACCTTTGCCTGTATAGGTAACCTGTGCAGCTTAAGATGACTGTACCCTTCCTGTGTTTAATGTATGAATGGATACTGCTATCGGGATCTAACATTTCATTTCCTCATTATACCACTATAGTCTCCAGCGTGTTGACTGCACCGCACAGCTTGGTGTCGTCAGCAAACTTGCTGAGGGTGCACTCGATCCCACTGTCTGTATCGCTGACAAAGATGTTAAATAGTGCCAGTCCCAAGTGGCAAGTTAATTTCAATGGTTGCTTTGTGGTCCTTTCAGCATCATTTAAGCTGTGGAAATACTTTGTTTTGCTTTAAGTAAAAGCAAAAGGCAAATATATTAAAAGTTTAAGGGAAGAAAATATTCCTGTCCTGGGTGCTAAGAGTGAGAAATATCCTGACCTAATTTGAAGAAGCATGAACTGCATCTAAGTAAAACCATACTATTTTGTTTAAAAGACACTTCCAAAACCCAAGGTGCTTACATAGACTTCCCTAAGAGAGAACATTTTTTAAGTGTTGAGTAAAATTTTCAGTTAGTGCCAGCCACTTTGTGACAAGCAGCTCTGAAAATTAGAGTCTAGCCTTCTCAGAACTCCTACTTCCACTTGAAAATGTTGCCTAGTTCTGGGTTTTTTTTTGTTACTTGAAGGTCTGATCCTATCTGTTTGTGACAGGGTGCAACTGCTTTCCCATCACTGTACAGTGTCCTGTTCTAGTTCTATTGTGTCTGAAAAAAGTGTGCAGAAATCTGTGTTTAATAATGGATATATTAGAAAAGCTGTTTGTAAAATGGTATATCGGGAAAATAGTCTTCATTAAAAGCAGAGGTACCACAAGCGGGTGCTATTTCTTTGGTTTTCATAGCTACTAAACTTTTACAGTTCTGAGGAGTCACTTGGTCTGAAGAGGTGCCTCGTCTCTGAAATCTGAGGGTAAGAATCAGATAGACATGCCTGTCTCTTGCACTCAACTTTGCCTCTGAGTCTTAAGCTTGCACCTTGGGTCTCAGAATAAACAGGCTCTGAATTGAGAGCAAGTGTTCTTTCTAGTGCTGCTGTAGTGTACAGCAGGAGACTAAAACTGGTAACTGCCTGCTATTCTCCATCCAGGCCATGAACAAACAGGAAAAGACCACTTCTGGGTGGGTGTTGTTGATGCCTACACTCCCAAATTTGTATCTGAAAGTGCCTGCTTTCAGTCAGATAATGCCCATTCATTGCACTGATCTGAGCACAGTACTTTGACTAGTAAATGATAAAGCCCTTACTAATACAAAATGAGAACCAAGACAAATGTTTTTTTCATCCAGGCAAAAATTACACCAAAGACACTTTGAAACATTAGTTTTCCTTCTAAAGGAGTTCATCCATCAACCTAGAAATAAAAAAATTGCATGACAAACTAAAAATAATCCATGTTTGGAGGCATATGGGGATGACTCCAGATGTGACTCAAATCTTTTGTCTTACAGAAACTATCTGCAGTTTTCATTAAGTTAAGCTAAAAAGGCATCTCTTGTGTAACAAAGCGTAAATAACTTTTTAAAAATCACTCTGGCAATAAAAGAGGATTTTAACCTGAGTTAGGTAACTCATTGGATATTTGGAAATTTCCAATCACAAAAAAAAAGTTGTGAAAAATATGTATTAGAAACAGTTTGATCTTAAGCTTTAAAGCAGTTGTATGAACACCTATCCATATATTTGACTGGATATTGGTTGAGGTGGAAAACTAAAGCACACCAGAAAAGAGAAATAAAGGAGAAGGTCCAGCTTTTTTCTAAAAGAAGTAAACACCTGTCGATCTTGATTTCAGTATCTTAGATCACTGGTTGACTCTCCCCCGTGCACTTCATCAATTGGTACGCTTTGTACATAAAAGATGGGAGTTCAGAGCCAATATGATGCCATTTTTACTTTATTTCTGAAGCTTTCCGTACTATTATATTTTGTCTATTGCCTCACTACTACTACCTTTTTTCTCACATTTTTCAGCTTGGTGTTGAAGGCATACAGCAAGAGTTCACAAAAGCTCCTTTGAAGTCAGTAGTGCCCTGGTGAGGTTAGCAAGGACAACAAACTTTGTCGTGCATGTTCCTGCCTCTTCTAGAAAAATAAATCTATTGTTTCTAACAAAGCTGTAAATTATCACTTAATAGCAGATGTGCTCATCTCCATGTTTGACAGCGTAAAAATTCAAATGGAGGAAATAAATTATTGTGTGTGGCCCTTAGCAGGCTTTTCCTAAAATGGGAGTTTTAACTTCGTACGGTGATGGGTTTGAAAAGTTCTTGAAAATTTCATCTTACATGTTTTTTACAGAGCCATGATAAAAATACCAAGAGTAGTAAACCAGCTCTTACTATTGCAATCCATTTAAGTATCAGGAAAAATAAGTTGTTTTGATTTAATAATCAATTTAATAATTAAAATGCTGTTTCATACCCTTGATATCCTTAAGGGCATTTCTGTATGTGTAATTCAGAAACTTACTCCAGAAAAGCCTCACCCTGAAAAATGGTGCTCTCGATTTCCAGCACTATTTCAGGGAGAGATTTTTCTAGACTGACAGTAATAAAGTTTTCTGGTGCGCTAGGAGGCTCCAGAGTATCAAACTGAGACTTGAGAAGTTCAAGTGGCATAAAATGGCCTCTCCTCTTCTCCAGGCGGCCAGCAATGATGTCTATAGGCCCATCCAAATGAACAAAGAGGATCTGCAGTGCTGCGTTTTCTCCTGGTTGCTCTGGCTTGTGGCTTTCAATTGCAGATGCTCCACTAACTAATACACGCCTATACATCTTCTTCAGTGCAGAACAGGCCAGAATTGCATCTTGTCTAGATAAGTCTTCTCTATCGAAAGGAAAAAAAAAAATAACACAACAAAAACCCACAACAACCAAAAACCATCCACATGTGGTGTAACTAAATGGCTCATTGGTCCTGCTGAACAAGAAGACAAACCCTGGATCCTTGGGAGTAATGGCAAAATTTTGACAGGATTTTGAAACCAAGTTTCCAAAGCAGGTAAAGATGTGATTTGAAAGTGAGGTCAGGCTAGCCAGCCTCCTGTAAAATCTCAATCTTGGGGGCCTTCCTTATAGCCACCATTCTTTCCTAAACTAAATCAAATTCTAGAACAAGTGTCATGATTGTTTCCTTAATTGCTGAGAACAGCAGCAACTGAGTATCTCTACAAACTCCCATCCACTATCTATAAAATTACTGTACTGTACTAATCTGCCTGGAGGGTAAGTGGCTGCTGAACAGTACAGAGCTCTGTTCTTAAATACCTGTGCAGGTATACATCCTAACACCTGTCTACAGTTAAATTTGTAGATTTAACTGTAATGTTACATTTTATGTTTCCTGTAGCCATACTCATCAGCAGCACTGCATAGATCTCCTCTTCAAGTTAAACAACGGATCAAATGCAGGTAAATTAATACCTTGCACATGCATTTTTTTACTGGCAAGGTTTCTTAAAACAAAGCAAGCATTAAACCATGGGTGTTCCACTGAAAACCAAATCCGGAATTGGTTGTCTCGATGAAGAGTGACTGAAATGCCTGCCTAAGAAATTATGTTCCATAATCAAATTAAAATTTAAAAATCATGCTATGTTCATTAGATTTTGTTTCACATGGAAATAAGAACTTGTAATGCCTACTATTATCACCCAGCTAAGCCAATGCCAGCCTCAGCTACTTGTAAGTGCAAGTAATTAAACAGTGGAATTTGGCTCTTTTAAAGTACACTTGATTTTGTGAAGTTTCTGGAACTGGGTGGTGGCCGTGGGCTAGCATGTAACATAAAGCAATAGATCCAGCATAACAATGCAGCCAGCTTTCTCAGTGAATTAACACATGCCTCAATGAGGTACGCTCACCTGATGTGCACAAGCAAGCAACACCCACTGTGTAAAGCCAGGCTAGACAGTCCCTGTTCTCCCAGCCTTTCCTCATTTGGGAGATGCTCCAGTCCCTTCACCATCTCCATGGCCCTTTGTTGGATACTCTTCAGTATGCCCACATCTCCTCTCTTGTAACTGGGAGCCCAGAACTAGGCACAGCCCTCCAGCTGTGGCCTCACCCATGCTGAGGAGAAGAGTAGGATCACCTCCCTTGACCTGCTGGCAATCCTTTGTCTAAAGCAGCCCAGGATATCGCTGGCTCATGTTCAAACTTGGGTGTCCACCACAGTCCCCCCAGCTCCTTTTCTGCAAAGCTGCTTTCCAGCTGGGTGTGCCCCAGTGTCTGCACTGGTGTCTGGGGTTGTTCCTCACCAGGGGCTGCACTTCACGCTTCTTCTTAAACTGCATGAGGTTCCTGCCAGCCCATTTCTACAGCCTGTTAAGGTCCCTCTGGATCAGCCACTCTTCCCAGTTTGGTTCCCTCTGCAAACCTACTGAGGGCACGCTCTGCCCCATCATCCAGATCATTAATGTAGATGTTAAACAGGAAGGGACCCAGTACTGACCCCTGGGGTGCACTGCTAGTCACTGGCATGCAGCTAGACTTCATGCCACTGATCACCACCCTCTGCACCTGGCCGTTCAACTGGTTTTCAATCCACCTCGCTGTCTGCTCATCCAGCCCTTACTTCCATGAGCTTCTCATAGACCCTACGGCAGATGGTGTCAAGCACATGACACTATCTTATTCAAACTAACAACATTTTACAAAATTTTATCCTACTATCATAATCGGTGTATTTTGTGGTTATGTCCTTTGTAAGTAGCTAATGTCAGGATTATTACTGAACTAGATCCTTGAAATTATTTTGACACAGACAGCAGAAAACCAACCAACTATCATTGGCAAGAGTTTTCCCAACGCTGTTGTTCAGGGTTTAGCTCACCCTCAGCAATTATTATGACAGCTCAGATTAGCAAACACAGAGCAGCTTTACTACTTGCAGAATGTTTTTACACTACTACATACATTTCTGCTGTGGAACGCAATGAGGAAAAACACTTTTGGTCCTGTTTTTTGTCATTAGCCCAAACTCCTTAAAGCTAGGTGTTCTCTTACCTCCTTAGTATATCATGCAATGTACAAAGCCAGGGAATCCTGTCCTAGAAAGAAAATAAGTTAGTTCAAAGTTGCTTATGAAATTGTTTTGAAACAATTGCTTCTAACATCTAGAGCATTTGAGTAGAGATGAAACTTAGCACTAAACTGTACAGCAAGTTCAGTTTTGATTCTCTTTCTTCCTAATGTAGATTTGCTACCACTGCCTGCAGGCTAACAAGAAGTGCAAAGCATGTTATCAATATGATGTTTTTAGTGGAATAGTACTATTTACATCACTGAAACCTACAAGTATCTGAAGAAAGTAATACATATTTACGGGTAGCATGCACCTGCTAAACCTTTGAAGGACAGTCAGCTTCTCTTTTGCTTCTGTTACACAATTCAAATGTACAGCCTGAATTGTTACTGCTTTTTCCTTATATCTTGGCATACATTCACAATGCTTTGGATCAAAGTTGAGGTTTTCAGGAACAGACAAATCTAAATTTATTTATCTGCAATAACTTAATTATATAATTTTTGTAATGCCAGTAGCAATCACAAATAAATGTCATCATAGCCACAGTTTTGCAATGCTTTTGCTCAGTACTTAGGCAAACACGATGTGAGTGATTGATCACTTTCTGATTATAATCTTGTTTTAAATATTAAGCTCCCACAAAATTTTGTCATACCTACTGAGAACTCAACAATTGCTCCCAATTCATCATCTGCCGTTACTGCTAGGTGAGCACAACAAATGATAACATGGACAAATAAATGCAACAACTTTTTGTCATTGTCATTACAGAGTAACTTCCCACTGGCATTCAAGGCCGTTATGATTTTGCATCTGTGGTGTTTCAGGAGATGCTTTTCTCCTGCTGGGCACCTTACACCAATGGTTTAGTCATTCAATTGTGCAATGCTGCTCTAGATGACATACTGGATTATATGAACTTTCAACCACTAATGAAAGATTAGAGTTTTTAACAGGAATCTAGAACATTTTTTTCAGTCTATAGAGAGTGCTTTGAAGAACTCCCTAGTTCAGCTTTATGTGTCTAGAGATTTCCCAGAAAAAGTTCAAGAGCTGTCATCTTGTAACTTTTCTAATTCACTCCAGTCTCTGAATTTGTAAGTATTGTAAAACTAAACTTGATCATTTTTATCTGTTTAGGCTGAACAACAAGCTGAAGGGAAAGAAGCATGTGTTAAGTAGGAGTGTATAAATCAGAAGATCGTGGAATAATCACTGCAGTAACTGTAAGTGATGAAACGTACTTCAGTAGACACTTGTCTATCTTCATGTATTTAACTCAAAGAAGCAGCATGCAATCTAAAGCTGCAACTCTGTGTATTGATGTAGAGGGAGACATTTCCGACAAATCTTAAATCAGCACCAAACCTCTTGTGAGCTACCAAGCACACTTTGATAAACAACTTTTTTTTTTATCAGAATCCTGTGTAACACAGGAAGCCTCCCCCTCTTACCAACTGCAGACCTATAAATTCAGCTGATGCTTAGTCAGCCTAGTCTACATAAAGCACAATCTACTTCAGCACAGTGTGCCAGAGATTACAAAGACAAACATGTCGATGGCTGTTCTTTCAGGGTTTATACAAGGTACCTCGTCATCTAGTGGTATCCCTTCTGCCATCTTCTTCTTATTCTCCGGAGAATGATAATCGTCTGCATCGTAGAACTTCCATCCCAGCTAAGAAAAAAACCCCTAGAGTTATGGACCATTCTGCCAAACCAGGGGAGCTGACAGGGATCCCAGAATCTACAGAAACGACACCTAATAAATTACAGGCCTCTTACGCCGCGCTATGAACCACCGTCTGTGTCGCGATGGTTGGCAAAAACTACACAGTCAGCTCGGCGGCGGCAGCAGCTGACGCACCGCGGCACCAGGCCGAACTCGCCGTGGGCCACCCCGCGCTGGCGACAGCCCCGCACGGACCGCTCGGGGGGCGGGCTGACCCCGCTGCCGCACCGCGGTGGCTAGGCCGCGCCTCACCGCCGGGGGCAGCCGCGCCGCCGGGGTCGGCACTCCCGCCGCCCTGCACCGCCGTACCTTCGCTGCCAGCCGCGACCCGACCGTGGTCCTGCGGGGAAGCACAAAGAGCTGGTTACAACCCCCCGGCGCTTGCGCACGGCGCCGAGACCCCCGCACGGGAGGGCTCCAGCAACGCCGAGCCGGAGCCCCAGCCGCGCTCCCAGGAGGGCAGCCGCCGGAGTCCCGCCGCCGCTCCGCCCCGCCGCCATATGCGCCCGCTACCTACTTCCCCGAGCCGCTCACGCCCATCACCACCACCAGCACCATGGCGAGCCCGGCCACCCGCGCCGGGCCGCGCCGCTCCTCTTTCCCTCTCTCCTGCCGCCCCGGCCCGGCCCTCTGCGCGGCGAAGCGGGACGGCACCGCGCGGCCGCCCCGGACCGCCCTCGGCCGCGGGAGGCGTGTGCGGGCCCGCCCGCGGGCTGCGGGCGCGGAGCGCGGCGGGGCGGTCCGGCCCTGGGGCGGCCGCGAGGGGAGGAGGCGGGCCGGGCTGGGGCGGCACTGGGGGGCCGCGGAGGGAGGCGGCGGGAGCGCCTCCGTGTGCTCGGCGCCGCTGCCCGCGGGTTGCCCGGCAGCCGCTTCCCGCCCCCTCACCCCCCCCCCAGGAACCCGGTACAGGCGAGTGGTGTCCCCACTCCCTCTGCCCGCAGTTGCTCCTCGACCCGTTTTGCCCACGGCTTTTCGGCCCGGCCGGGCGCCCCTGTCCTGGCGATCGCGTTCACTGTCCACAGCCTCGGTAACACGCTCGGATTAACAGAAACGTCGATTTCTGCCGTGCGTGTCACAGCGCGCGTTAATGGCTGCCGGATGCTGTTTAACCCTCCGCTCACAGCGGCCTGCCTTTAAAGTTTAGTTAACCCCGCAGCCGCGCCGTGGCTCACTCCGGTTTAGCGTGTTTTTGAGGGCAGATCAAACCGTATTTTCACCGGCTGGCAGCGCCGGCGGCTGGCCGGACCCGCGCCCCACTGCCGCGGCGGCCGGAGGGAGGAGGGATGCTGCTGCCGGAGGCCTGTGGTTGGGAACACAACCGCGGAAGTCCGTGGCGTTCACGTTGTGTGTTTTGTTTGTTTTCGGCTTCCCCCCTTAAAATTAGTTTTTGCAGGATCACATCGTATCTTAGGCGGAGAAATCGCTGCCTACAGCTCATGCTGCAGAGGACTGCAGCGCGGTTTTAGCCGGGAATAGCAGAAATCCCCGCACGTACAAAGGAGTGGAGGGACAGCCTTTTCATGGGAAAGATTGCAGGCTAAATAGAGAATATGGATGGCAAGCGGAGCGACGTGAGGTTTTCTCTCTCTCTCTTTTTTTTTTTTTTTTTTTTTTTTTTTACTTTTTGCAGGTGTTGTAGTAGGTCTGTGTCTGGGGTGGGCGTGTGGAGGGAACAGTGCTTATTGAGAGAGATGAGAGATGAGGACGAGAGAGGCAGGGGGATAGGTACACCTGATGGGTGTGGGATGTCCCAAGCCTGCAGCTCACGCCCTTGACTGATGGTCCATGTGTACACAGCAAGTTAATGTACTGTAGACACTGTGTTTGTTACTCTTGCACAGACCATGTGTGCCATACGTGAGTGGCAAAGCTGCTTTGCCCATGCACAGTGGGCACGGCAGGGATTTATGGACTTCAGCTAAACAACCAAATGTCTGGAAATTCTAGTCCAAGGTCTATATATTCCACTTAGACACAATTTGCAGCCGTAAAAAGAGGTAATGGTCAATTGAGCTCAGACGTCTCATAATCCTACCAGAGGGAAGGTCTAGCAGGCAGCTGGAGTGGATGGCCTAGCGCTAGAGTGTTGGGAAGGGAAGAAGTATCCATGAAAAAATGGATACTTGGACACCAAGGATGATTACTTCGTATTGAATGTTTCACTGTGGCTGTGGGAGTTGGCTGCTAATGCCTTAGAGGCTCCAGTTATCAATGTGAAGTGGCGCATACTAAGTATGTTCTTAAGGTTAGAGGTACTTAAGAGTTGTTCCAGAATAGGCAGTGGTGCTACTTCTAAATATATTAATGTAATGTTTCTTGTATAGTCATGATTATTTGACATGATAGATTTATCCACGTTTAGAAGAACCCAGATTTTAAAAATCTTTTTTTTAATAGTATCTTCTCAAATACGCTGTCATATGGCTTTTGAAATGGTGTACCTTGCTTACTTATCCATGGCTTTGTGCTTCTGCATGAAAAATTGTGATTTGAAATAGTAAAAGGTCTTGAACATGTTATTAACAATACTGATCCATCCAGTTAGTTTTAACACTTTCCTTCTTCAATTAATCTTCTGGTTTCTCTGCTAGCATAGGGATTGAGAGAAGTGCTTTTATTTTTTCTCTAATAATAAAAAAAATAGCTTAATGGGCACTACCATAACAAACGTATCGAAATTTGAAAATTTGATTTTATGGGAGAATATCTCCCTATTTTCATTGTATACATTGGATTTCCTCCTGATATTCATTATATACATTGGATTTCCTCTCTGTTTTTTCCTGCAAAGAAAGGCTATCTAGGTGATTGCAAAATGAGTAAGTTCATTACACTGAACAGAAAAAAACCCACCCCCCAAACAAACCCAAAATTTTATTTAGATAAGAGATCTGATATTGGTAGTGATTCTTAATTAAAAAAAAAAATTAAATTTGCGTCTTCTTTACTAGTCCTTTAAGTTAGCTCCTCCTTTGAAGGAATAAACTTATTAAATAAATATCAGTTAAGCCAGTTATATCACTGGTTTCTCAAATAGAAGTCCTTCTCCAAATTGAAGAAGATTGAGTCAACCCTAGTTTCTGAAGCTAAAAGGGGTAACATGACCTTATATGAATCAAACCTTGGAAGAAATTCTCAGAAATTACATTAGGTCTTCCCGTCTGCATGAAATTTTATTTTCTTTACAGGGCACTTCAAATAACATTATGAATGATGGATGCCTTGCATTTTTCCTACTGTTGTCTGTCTCTGACCATTTAATTGAGGTTGGAACTCTGTGTATTTCATATACCTATTAAGAGGGTTTTTTTAACAAAGACCGGAACCTTCAAAGTTATTAGGCTACTACCCAAACAGCCCAGCCCTCAAATTACTAACAGACCACAGTGATTCCTTTAAGGCACCCGGTGACTGCCTTTTCTGTAATAGCAGCATGATTGTGCTAAAGTAATTTAGTTTGCCTGCATCTTTTCAATTTCTTGGCTGATTCATTGTGATGCAGGGGGAAATGTTTCATTCGGGTGAGAGTTCTTGGGATATTCAAGTGAACAAATGTGAAAATACGTGTGGTCGCTTCGACCCTGGAAGCATTATCACAATTGCTATTCCCATACCCGGAAGTAAAACCTTAATTGCTCTGTCACAACAACCCTTGGGATTTTGCTAGTACCAAGAGCAACTGACTGCCCCACCTACACTGCACACCCAACCGCTTTTGTAACCAGATTATCACAAAGTTATCCAGCCTGGTTACTATGAAGGAGAGAAAACATCTGTTTCTCCATTTGACAGCTATTTTTCATAATGCATCACTTTGTATTCTTATAAAAAGCTCCATGCCAGGCTGGTGTGATGCCATCTAACAGCTATTTTATATCAGTGTATTTGCAGGATGTCTTGCCAGGAGTTCTCTTTCACTCAGGACCGGGCTAACAAACCACGAGCATGCATTGACAGGGCTGTACAGGCAGCAGTGTGCTCTGCAGATGCTGCTGCAGGGAGGAGAAAAGGAGAGGGAGAAAACTAATCAAATTGTGTGAAGACAGGAGCCTATAGGCAACGTGGAGAAGGCAATTATAATTGGACTTCCTGCTGGTGTGGTTCGTCTGATTTGTGCAGATATAATTCATGTTAGTAGGCAGCTGGAGTGATGGCTGGATAACACTCAGCCAGGCAGTTGACTTAACAGGATCACATTACATATGCTTCAGTATCCACTTAAGAAGTGTTTAATTAAGTTGTAGATCCAGTAAGATATGTGGATCCTTTCGGTTTGAGTTGAATGAGGATTTCCCTTCCAGCCTGTCCTAGTCACAGACAAAATAAATATGTTTTTTCCACTTATTATTTCTTTAATAACATGGAGGACCTTCATGTTAGTCTTTGTCATTTAATGATATATGCACATCTTAGGAAATTTACTCTAATGTCGTTGTTCCATTGAAGATCATTTGCCATAGTTGGAAGGTGCCTTCTCTCCAGCATTTGAAATTCTTGTCATTATTGTCAAAATATGTAACTTGATTCTGAAGCTCTGATGTGGTTGTATAAAAAAGCTGTATGATTTCACGAGTTCCAGAGCACATTCATGTAGCTGAAACAGGAGATAATGGAATGTAAATGTCTTCTGATGTTTTATTTATTATGTTTAATAACAGGTGAAATTAAAATATAATGGTGAAGGATGAATGTTCAAGAATCAAAAGGCAAAACCCCTCAAGAATACCTAGCAGAAAACCCATCATGTACTTCTAGCCCCTAAGAATTTTCCAGATACTGCATTTTCAAATACTTTTTAAAATGGCATTTAGTGTATTTTGTGGCTTTTGGGAGTATTTTCAGTGTCTTCCTGAGCTTCTCCGGTCTGACTAGCTATCTAATACTGGATATGTGGAATTCAGTAAAGCTTTATCATCTACTTAAATTAGCTGCCTAATTTTAGAGAACAGTATAATGAAATGTGAATGAAAGAATTTTACTTTTCCAGAGTTGTTTCTATTTGCCTTTACTGTACCTGCCTCATTCCCAAAGTTACTAGGAAAGGTCTGTTGTATTCAGAATATTGCCAAATTCAAAGCAGAAAAAGAACATTCCCACCCTAATTCCTAATTGAAATTTATCACAGCATAATGGTGAACTACTATAAAAGTGCACAGACCTCCTAAAGCTTGCCAGCAACATCCAGCATCCTGGACATCTGTTTCTTATAAAAGTGAGGGCTCAGATATATTGCGTAATCTCAACATCCTGAATCTTAAGGGGACAAAGGCTGTATTTCAAGCAGCTAAGGTTCAAATTTGTGTAGAGCTTTAAGGGTTCAAATTAAATCCTGGATATACATTGACAGTAAATACAAGTTAGGGAGTCCAAATAAGAGGTGTTCACTGTGAGGAGAGCCACTGAAATAGCTTATAGTGTGGTGTTCTGTTAATCACAGTTGATCCTCATTATGAAGTAAATCAGCTTCAAATTATGGCTGTGTTAATCAAAACTGTACCAACAATTTTCAGGATTTGTTCTATGCAATGCACAGTCAATACACTGTCTGAATTCCTTTCCTTTTGATTGTACAGTAGATATCTGGGGTCTGAGGAGAGCTTAGTACAAACTGGCTCTCTGCACCCAGCAGGATTCCCCAGAACTTGGAAAAAAAACCCCAACAGTTTGATGAATCTGTCAAGCTTTCAGACATTTGGGATCAGTAAATCCAACTAAAGCTGTTACAAGTTTTAAAAATCATGTTAAGTATTTGTACATGCTACCTCATCCCATTTTTTCAAACTGAAGTGCAGAGCTTTAGGGTACCATGTTCGTGAAACAAAAAAAAAAAAAAAAGAAAGTTGTAAATAACTTCTCTTATTTTTCCAGTTTGTGGTACAAAAAACCCAGGTGAGAGGGAATGGGATTTACTTTACTTTGTTGCTTCTAAGTGACATAAGAATGTTCTCAGCTTGCTTGTGAAGCTGAAAGAATGACAAAATTAACTGAACCTAGCTATAAGTAAAAGAAGAATGCAATACTTTGTACCATATTATAACCTGTACACGTCCTGGCTCACTAATTGCTGTAAAAAGAAGACTAAGAAAACATTAATCTAAAAGTTAAATACAGATAATTCTAAACACAGAAGCGATGTTAGTTAATTCTTATTTTTCTAGCAACATCAAACAAAGTACTATAATATGCTTATGCAATGGCTAGTTGGCTCACTTTCAAGAAAATTGATGTAGATAAGCTGTGGAAGATTAGTTGTCTTTCTACATGGTTGTTCCTTAGGTTTTAAAAACTTTTTCATTTTATAGGCTATACTTTATCGGTATAATCTGGAGTAAATCTTCCAATACCTACTCCAGGTTTGCATGTGAATCTTACCAAATTTAATTGTGTATAGGACATCAAAGTCTTTTTTCCCACATAAAAATTTCTTGACATGATATGACTGAAATCATGCATTAACATAAAGTTTCCTGAGAAGTGCTTAATGAACCAAAATCTGTCTGAAACCTTGAGGTCATAAAATAATGTATTATTTATCTGCCACGTTGAGAGTGTAAAAAAAAAAAAAAGGAAAATTACAGTTGTTTCAGTGCAATCTGGAGTAATGTCAGTGCTACTGCAGGGGCAGACTGGAAATAAAGACGACCACAGAGTTATGTGAAGATGATTTTCTTTTCCTTAGCCTTTTCAAGAAGAAACGAGGCATAGCGAAAGAGGACATCAGGGAAACTACAGTTTCTATTCCAGTCTAAGTGAGACTAAAAGTAGCTTCTCCAGGATTACACTGTCGATTTGAAAGCTTCTGGCCTCCATTGGAAGCGCAAATTCTGCAAAAGGTTTATTATTTTATCTTCTTATCTTGTATTTGTCTCCTAACAACCAGAGCATAAAAGTTACGCACCCTGTATTTCAACGTTACCTAGAATAGCAACAGTACACAGTGATTCAAAACGGTTAGTTTTGAAAGAGCTCAAACCCTTGGTAAGATGTAGCCACCTGCTGGCTTTGGGAAGTGGCAAAGAGAAAATGCATCTTAAAATGCTGCTCCTACAGGTGAATCTTGAGATTACTATTACTGAGCAGTTACTGATGAATTCTTTTGAAGTGTGCTTTCTTAGTGTCTGATTTTTTTTTTTTTTGCATTTACTTAGTCCACATCTCTTCTCTGGATAGGCTAGCCTCTGTTCTGCAGTCACTTACAAGAGTACTTGGTTCTTATGCCTTAGAGCCTCTCACGTGCAAGGAAGTTCGGCAACAAAGGTAATTGCAACTGTAAATCCTGTCCTTATTAGCAATCACATAATTAAAAGAGCCAGAGCAATAAAAAGCAATAGTCCTTACAGTAATTTGGAAATAAATTAATGACAAAAATCAGAAGCTATAAAGAGAGCTGTATCAGAAACTGAATATTGTTGCATACTATTATTTAAAAATCACAGTGCTAATTACTTTAATAACAGACTCAGGATAGAGAGTAGATGCTGGCATGATTGACAAACTTGAAATACCTGTTGTGTACGATACATGTTTTTCCTGTACTACTTAATTCATTCACATAATGTACTAGGAACCTGACTTACCACATGTGCAAAGCAGAAGAAATATTGGCTGGACTTCACCTTGATGTGTGCAAATTAGACATGGTGTAAAATCTGATTCCTCATACAGACCCTAACTTCGAGGATCATCCCTGGTTGGAATTATTTAAAGTTAGACAACTACTAGTGGAGACAAAGGATGTAAAATTCAAATTGTCTGACGGGAGTATTAAAAAACATAACAACCCCAAAAGAAGAAAAGGAACTATAAAACCAGCCAAAACTGGTCTAAGCACTTTCAGCTGTTTCAAAGTGCATGTGCAGCAGCCATGGAAACAAGACGTTACTGAGAGCAAATTCTGCCCATCAGCATCCAAATTCTACCCAGTAACAAGAACAGTGCAAAAGAACACACCAAACAGGTGTGTGACGGGGATTATTTCTCTGTGCACTCAGTAAACAAGGCTTTTGGGATGCTAAGAGCTCTCAAATTCAAAATACAGTCTAATGTTACACCAAATAGTCAACTTTTTTTCAACTTTATCATTTCAGGGAGCATAAAAACAAGACTAAAAGTTGATCATTACTGTAACACTAACACCAGTAGTTTTTGTATATTTTACGTGTTTTAGAGTCTTACTAAACAGTCATTTAGATAAATACTGTTAAAAAAATAAGCTGTCCAAGCTATAGATAGGCAATACCTCTTTTCTCCGCCAGACAACACAGCCTGTAAAGGTACCTCTACCTACTTGAAAAAATGAACTTTTTCGACAGGCAGATGTGTATTGCTGTATTCTTTGACTATGCACAAATACAGTCAGGAAAGCAGAGCTCTGATTTTCAGCTTTACCAGGAGATGCCGAGTACCTTTACTTGGATTACTAAATTGCTGGTGCCAGAATGTTTCTTTCAATTCGTCATAGACTGGGGAGATAGATGGATGTGGCAGATAACCTGCATTCAGCAAGAGACAATCAGGTTCCTGTACGTTCTGACTTAACTGTAGACATCTGAAACCACCAGTTGTGTCACATGCAAAACCTGTTGGTCTTTCAGTGGTGTGAGCTGCAGGGTTTCTCTGGGGTTGTTAACAAGCCTGGAAGTTTACTGCACAGATTGTGTGAAAGCAACTAGAGAGCTCCAATAGTGAAATACGTATTTGGGAAGAAACATGGTCCTCAGAGAAGAGATATCCCTTGGAGAGGCAACATCAGGAACTCTGAGAGAGTACACTGCCTGCTGTAGTTTTCCTGACAACAGCGTTAGGAAAACAGGACTGGTAACAGGCTATACGTTCCCTGAAAAGAGAAGAGTGTACCAAAGAAACATTTCATTCCCTACTGGTAAAAATATCTTGGTGAGTCCCAGGACCCAGTGACCATGATAGTCACCTCACTGACCTTGTACATTCTGAATCAAAGGCTGGGAGCTGACATTTGCCTTCATGGTAGTTGTCTTGTGTGGATTAAAATCAATGTAAAGTTTGCTCCGGTAAGCAACTTTCAAGAGTGGTATTGTGCAACACAGTTTAACTCGGACAAATGCTGATCAATATTTGACTTCCAGGTGACAGCTACAGGAAGTTTGCTAGGAAGTTTGTGCAGTAGATTCAACCCATCGTTCTCCCCTGGGAGGAAGTTTTGTCATTCTCTTCCCACACTTACTGCTGAATCTTTGCCCTGATTGCTAAACTTCAGCAGTGGAAGAAAATGTATACTTCTGACTTGCCCCTGCTCCCACTATGAGCTGCAGTTCTGACTGCCCTCACGACTGCACCCAAGGAATTTGGAGGCCAGCAGGACCACCAGCAGTGCCATGCAAGCTGTGATACACCCCTGCAAACTTCAACAGGACCTTAGGTATTTTTGCTGTGGTAATCACTGGGTATATCACTGATAGCTCTGCATTTTTTAGGGGATTTGGAGAGAGAACATGTTGGTCTCACATAGACAAAGGGAATAGAAATTCCCTTTGAACTACAAACATGAAAATCCCCAGCACTTTGGTACCGCTGTCAAATAACACATTTTACAGATCTTGTTGTCTTCTCATTCAGGCAACATACATGTTATGTTTTTGTAATTTAGAAGAAAGTAGAAACCTTATGTGATTTAAAGTTTTGCCTTCCGACTCAACCCTGTCCTCATTGCAATCAGTAAAACTTTTGCTATTTAATTTTTTTTTCTTTGTAATTTATGTATCTTTAAATACTCTTGTTAGTACAGTAATAAGCATTATAGAAATAGACATTAATATTTTATATACAGTTTTCAAATTACAGGTGTAATATTCAAATGTGAGAAAACTTTTATTTTGAGATGCAAACTCTCTTTTTTTCCGTACAATTTTTTTCTGTTATAAAGTGAAATTGATTTTTTTTTTTGCTTTCCAAATGCTTACTGAAGATTGAAAAAAAAAAGCATCCCATAGGTGTGGGATCTCTCTGTACATACAGCATTTGATCAGCTTGTTTTTTTCATATTGTCAGTGCTGCCCAGTATGCCCAGCTCTCTTCAGTTAGGTCGTTGTTCGTTTCAGCTTGGCTTCTGGATGTATTTTACACAAATACAGTGTGTGTCTCAAAGGCAATTCCATTGAAGATGACGAAATACATGTACAAAAATTTGGGGCCTTGGTATGAACATTTTTTTTGCCTGGTAAACTGAGTCCCCCAGAAGTCATCCAAACCTTCTGTGTAATGGGACCTCTAGAACACCTAGGAAGCTAGCTTTCCTGTGGACCTTGTGACTTTGAGAACAAAACTCACACTTCCCTGACTGTAGCAAACTGGTGCCAGAAATATCGGTTCATTGCTAGCTCAGCCTCCACCCTCCACTCTTTAGGATATATGACACTGTGATTTCTGAGCCATAGCTAGTTGCTACACATGGCTCTGAGAAACTCAGGAGGGGCCCAAGCCCAAGGTGATGGGTAGGTGTGTGTCTAGGTAAAGGAGGTTAGTGTGTCATGCAGGGCACCCCTGTGGGGACAGTGGATTTTGTATCTGCTTTACTCGTGCTGAAACCCAAGCCCTGACCCAAGGCAAGAGTGTTTACAGCAGCAGCAGTTGCATTTATGCATTAATCTTTGAGTATTTGGAAATATATTTATGTATATATGTATATATACTTTTTAAAATTATAGACTTTAACTTAAAGAGCTAAAATCACTGTGATGATCAGTCACTGAAGGGAAAATACTTCACTATCATATTCTGTAATTTGGCTCCATGCAGAATCAAAGTACTACACAAGCTTGTTAGTGCTCCCTCCTATCCCTAAATCTAACTTCATACCTGGCAGCAATTCCTAGGTAAATAATAAGTATAGGCTACTGCCCCTTACTCCATCCAGACATACTCAGCCCAAAGCAAATTCATTCAACGACCAGTTGGATGAATAAGGAATGTGAATACATCTATTGCATTGAGTGGTGACAGTCCTGAAACTGATGAACCTCCAATGCATTTCAAGCATGTGCCTACCCACCAGCATTTGTTCCTGAAGCTGGTATTGAGCTCTCCCATCAGATCTCCCAAGCTCTGCAGCATGAAGCCAGGTGAGTGCTTGGATAGATCTCCCTACAACATGCTGCTGTCTTGGCAGCAATAGCAGTAGCTGATAACCTTCCACTGAGTCAGAAGTGGATAGGTGTACAAGCAGTGGTTTGTTGTTTGTTTGTTTGTTTTTTTTTAAATTATATATTTTTTTTTTTAATACTCGATTAGCTCGGCATTTACTGGTAACTGAATTGAATTTACCTATGTGTTGTTTTGTGTTTTGTAATATTAACTATAGTATTTAATGTCCGTTCCTGAAGTACTTGACTTTTCAGGTGATCTTTCCAAACGCTAGCTGCATAAGGACTGTTTGGCCTCCAATATGTGGCAAAAAGGGGAGCACTCAGCCAAGCATGGCTATTGAAATATGTTTGTGGGTTTGTAACGGTATTAGACATTTAAGAGCCTCCTATTTGTATAGAGAAAACCCACAGACGGTCTATAATGCTTTTTGAATAGGGAAGGGATGGCAGTCATATCTGATGCAAAATTCATCTGATGGATTTACATCCTGCAATTCCAACTAGGCAGAGTGTTTTCTTTCATTGCCTGTTTTTCTTTTTCCTGTGGGGTGGAGTATTTGTTTTTGATTGTTGCATTTATTTGGTGACATCCTTCTAGACAGCTGCCATATTCTGTGCTAGTAGTGACCGTATTTCTGGGGTAACGGAAACACAGAAACCTGTTACTTGTCTCACAGTGCTCTCAGGCACATCAACCCTACACAGTATGGGGTATCACAGAAGCAAATAAAGTGTCGAAAAGACAGGAGTGACTTGTCTTTAAAGCAGGCAAGTAAGATTCTGCTGAGCTCTGTGCTCCTGCAGCTGTGCTGCCGTCCATACACACCAGTTCACACCTGCTGTGTAACAGTTTGGAGATGGGAATTTCATGCTGCACTCACCACCGTGTCTGTAACCCTAAGAACTGGGAAGCACATCTCTCTCCACGTGGTCCTGACAGTAAAGCAAAAAACCCTCTGACAGTGGTAGACTTTGACCTGCTCCCTAAAGCTTGATCATTGGCTCAGCTCCCTGTTCTAGTTCCTCTTTTGGATGAGGAAGGCATGCTGCAGAGAATGATGAAAGGTGAAATATCCAGCTTAGAAGAAGACTCTTTCTCTACTGTAAGCAGGAAAATCTGTGTCGCCTGAGAGTCAATCCACATGTGGGCTGCAGTCCTGCCTCTACTGAGTTCCCATGCTGCAGGACTGCAGGATAAAAAGTGTTACTTTGTTATTAACGAGTGGGTGTCCACAACTGGTGTCTCGGCTGATAGAGACCTTCTTCCATACTTTGTGGCTGACTGTGGCTATTGAGGTGAACAATCTGGTTGAAATACTAACTGGTTTGCTTCACTATTCACTCTGCAACTGGAAGCATTTATCATTTATGAGAAGCATATACTTAAAGCTTTGCTTTTATGTTCCACATTAAAGGGCTTTGCATATTTATTAGCTGATGGTAGTGAGCATTACGTACTTCTCATTTGTTTGTGGTTGTCTGTATTTCCTGCTGTTAGGAGTCCAGTAGAAAGCCAAGGGACAAGTTTACAGGAGTAGAAGCACTTACTGGCTTTTCAAAAGAACATTACATTCACACAGAGCTATTTTCAAAATATGGAATTTTACATGTGATCACGGACCACTAGGCAAAATGACCGAAATACACCTTGTGTGTGTTTGTCAGTACTTTTTTTCGCTTTGTAGATTTCCAGTCACCTCCCATTTCACACTGTTTTTCATTTCACACTGAAAAAGGAAGTGCTCCTTTTTTGACACAGCGCTGATCCCTGTTTCAAGGCTGGCCAGCTGTAGTGCTTGCCTCCTGCAAGGTTTTGCACAAATGCATATAGCCTTTGGTGGTGGAGAACGTAGCAGTGAAACCACTGAATCTTTTTTTTCCCACTCACACAACAAACGGGATGAAACTGCTCCTCCCTAATGGACCGTTCTTTTTCCCTGAGGAAACAAGTTTCCAAGACTTGCACTCTTACATGAAGTTGCATTGTGTTTTCTCCTGCTTCCTTACAGCGCACCCATCCTCTTTGGTAAATTTTGAAATGTATTTAGCGAAAAAAAAAAGAAAAAATTGTACTTCACAGAGTCTTCGTCCTGCGTCGGGCTGCGTCGGGGTACCCCGGAGACCCACGCCCTGGGCAGGCAGGCAGCGTGGGGACTCCACTCTCCCCTTGGCGGGGCACCGGGCACTCCCACCCGAGCACCAGTCGCTCAGGTGCGCTCAGAACCAGGCGAAGCGCGCCTGTGGCGGGGTTTGTTCGGTCCGACAAACGCGCTGACCATTTCCCTCTCGGGGCCGCCTGTTCTCCCCCGCCCGACGGAGCGCAGCCCGGCAGGGAGCCCGGCCAGGGTCGGTGGCGGGGAGGAGCGGGGGGAGCAGGTGAGGGCGGAGAGGTGCCCCCGCCGGCCGTGCCGTGCCGTGCCGTGCCGGGCCGGGCCGGGGGCGGGCGCAGGAGGATGCTGAGGCCGGCGAGCGGCGCGCAGCCTGACGCAGCGGCGGCCCCAGCCACGGCGGGCGGGCGGATGGCGGGCGGCGGCGGGGCGCCGCGGGGCTGAGGGGCGGCGCCGCCGCCGTGCCGCGCCGTGCCGTGCCGTGCCGCGCCGTGCAGTGCCGTGCCGCGGTCGGCCGGGCGCCGCTGCAGGCTGGCCCCCTGCGGCTGCCTGCGGGGCGGCGGCGGTGGCGGCGGCGTGCGAGCTGCCGGGATGATCCGGTTCCGGAGCTCCAGCATCAGGTCGCTGAGCCCGGAGATGAAATGCACCGTGCGGCTGCTGGACGACTCCGAGATCTCCTGTCACATCCAGGTGCCGGCGGGGAGAGGGGCGGCGGCGGGGCGGCTCGGCTGTCAGCGGCACCCCGGCTCGGGGGCGCACAGCCGGGCCGGGGCTCGGGCGGCGGGTTCTCGGCGCGGAGCCGGTCGCAGGGCCTGGGCGGCGACTCGGCGCGGCCGCGGCAGGAGGTCCCCCCACGCCCCGTTGCCCTGCGCGGAGCTCCGCGCACCTGCGGCGCGGGCAGCCGCGGCTTCCCCGCCGCCTCCCGGCGCTGCGCCACGGCGGTGCCACAGCACGGCACGGAGCCCGCCCGGCCGCTGCTGGAGCCGCGGGGTCCGCCGTGCCCAGGCACCCCCGGCACGGCATCCCCGCGGGCAGGAGGAGCCCCCTGGGCTGCGGCGCCCCCGGGAGAGCGGTGGCCCGGGCGAGGAGGGGAGACGCCGGCGGCGCCTTCCCCGTCCCGCGGCGCGGTAGCGGCGCGCCCGGGTGGGCGCTTCTCGCTGCGGAGGCGGTGTGCGCAGGGAGGACCTGCTCTCCGGTGCCGGGAAAGCCCTGCCGTGGGAGCAAGGCCCGCGGCGTGCCGTGTCAGTAAACGCTGTTTCTGAGATAGTGGGCAGAGTTCGAAATGAAGTGCCGCGCCCCCTCCCCCCCGCTCCTCTTCGTTTACGGCAAAAGATAACTTAAAGAAGGTTTTTCAGTTACAGTAGCTGTGCGGTTGCAAAGAAAGCAACTTTGTTGTAGTCCCTCTTCCTCATTACTTAGTCCCTTTTTACTCCTTCAAGTAATAAGGATGAGGGGGCTAAGGGTAAGGAGTCTTTGAATTTCTGGTGGAGCAGCGATGTTTGTAGTGCATGAAAGCAGGGGTAGTTTAGGTGTCCTAACAACGCCCAAACTCATGCGTTATGGAAGTCTTATAGATTCTTAAACTGCAAGTGTTAGAAACTGAGTTACTCTGAAATTTCCATGGCGTTCACAGAATCACTGATATAAACTTGGCAACCAGACTGGAAGATGTGAGTGTTTTTTTAGGAAGTTGTTTGTTGCTCACACTTGGTCCTTCTGACTCTCTGGCAGTATGAAATATCCACAGCCTTAAATCAAGTTGGTGATCTTGTACAAAGGCCAACTATGGCTGAAAAAAAATCAAGTGACATGAGAAGGAAGCTACATTTTTGCTTGGATCAAAATATGTTTGTTACTAGTTCCAGTGGAGCCATGTAATACTACAATAGAATAGTTTCAGTTGGAAGGGACCTACAACAATCATCTAGTCCAATTGCCTGACCACTTCAGGGCTGACCAAAAGTTAAAGCATGTTATGAAGTGCACTGTCCAAATGCCTCTTAAACACCAACAGGCTTGGGGCAGCGACCACCACTCTAGAAAGCCTGTTCCAGTATTTGGCCACCCTGGCAGTAAAGAAATGTTTCCTACTGTAAAGGCTAAACCTCCCCTGGTGCAGATTTGAACAATTCCCACGCGCCCTGGCACTGGATCTCAGGGAGAAGAACTCAGCAACTCTCTCTCCCCTTCCCCTCCTCAGGCAGCTGTAGAGAGCAATGAGGTCGCCCCTCAGCCTCCTTCTCTCCAAACTAGGCAAACCCAGAGTCCTCAGGAGCTCCTCACAGGACATGCCTTCCAGCCCTTCCACCAGCTCTGTTGCCCTCCTCTGGACACGTTCAAGGACTTTCACATCCGTCCTAAATTGTGAGGCCCAGAACTGCACACAGTGCTCAAGGTGAGGCTGCACCAACACTGAACACAGCGGGATAATCACCTCTCTTGACCGGCTGGTTGTGTTGTGTTTGGTGCACCCCAGGATGCGGTTTGCCCTCCTGGCTGCCAGGGCACACTGCTGACTCCTATTGAGCCTGCTGTCCACCAGCACCCCCAGATCCGTTTCTGCAGGGCTGCTCTCCAGCCACTGCTGTCCCAGTCTGTACTTGTGTACACTCAAAAACCATGTAGCCTGGAAGTAACAGGAAATTATTGATACCTCATGTACCTGTATCATTGGAGAGCTCTTGTTAATGAATAGTGTGGTTGTGAGATTGTAGCTTTAATGGGTAAGAAGCAGAATGGCCTTCAGATTATTTTCTTCGAGCTTAAAGCAAGCTTTGCATAACTTACTTGGCATCTTTACAAATTAGTTTCTTTAAACAATGGTGAGTTTAAAGTCAGAATCTGAGATTGTGTCATTACAGCTCTGTAGATTTACAGGGTTCAACAGATTTACACATGCTAAGAGTATGCCCTTTGATGCCCACAAGGTAGAAAAAAACAGTCATTACTTTAGATGTTACATGGTGCAAGGTGAGGTAAGGATCTCAGAACCATTTGAATCGTATTACATCGTTGTGGCTCATTCCACACGTAATGCATGCAGGGGAAAAGTGTTTTATGCCACAGTTGAAAATGTTTTGACTATTATAGTTCTAAGGGTAAACTTGAAATTTGAATTCTATCATAGATGGATCTAGAACTTGTTTTCCTGAATCTGCATATTAAGCAAAAATATTTAAAAGGTGGGAATG
Source organism: Leptosomus discolor (assembly GCF_034619465.1). Lineage (NCBI taxonomy): Eukaryota > Metazoa > Chordata > Aves > Leptosomiformes > Leptosomidae > Leptosomus > Leptosomus discolor. The sequence continues at coordinate 39,175,402 of NC_141419.1, read as the reverse complement.
GCTCCTGGGTTGTTTTTTTTTTTTTTTTTTTTTTTTTTTCCCCCTAGGATTTTAAGGTACTGAAATTCTAAACATGTAAATGCAGATCGTAGTATGAGGAACTACTTCGCTCTTGGTCACTTCAACAGAAGCATGCAATTAATGATTACATTTCATAGTTCTGACTTACCTTTCACTCTTTCCTGCTTCACTTTTCACCCGCTTCAAACTGCTTAATCCTATCTATAGATAGCTACCCCTTACCTATTACTGTGTATACAGGGGAGATATAATTTAGCTGTATAATTTATTTATCCTCTTGTATGTGCATAGCTGTTAGGACACTAGGCTGACAAATCCTAAAGCACTCAACATTTTTTTTCTTAACCTCTCTGTCAGATCTGTATTTGAACTTCATAATATGGACAAAAATTGCTAGGAGCTTTCACAATGCTACGGTTTTATTTTTGAATGGAAAAAAAAATACGAGTTAGTTGTGTATATGCATATTGGTGCATTTTCAGCAGGATGAAATAGCACAGATGATGTGCTGCTGGGTTAACAGCAGAGATGCCAGGGTTGTGCTAGCTGGAATATGTTGGACAGCTGTGTTTTGGTCATTAAGAGGATAAGAAAGCCTATTTGTACAACACAGAAATGCCAACAGAGTCTCTTAAGAACATGGGATACAGTAAAGAACGGTGATGACTGAAATTCTGGCTGTGCGTTTTTGGGGGGAAAGGAGGGGAGATATGCATCTAGTCGGGATGGTAATGTATGTAGCTGATGGTTTGCTGCATTTTAGTGGACTAAGTTTTGCCAAACCCTACTTTTTCAAGTATATCTTTTCAACAGCTGGCTTGCACACATGGGCTAGCATCAGAGGGCTCCAGTACCACTTAAGTGCAGAGATGCCTGCTAATTAAAATATTGGTAGATGCACTGTAGATCTTTGGCCCTGCAAAATGTGCAACCAGAATTTTGTGTTACTTAGCCGAAATTTCGGGAGGTAGTGTTACAAAAAGTAAGCAGTAGCATATGTATTTAGGTGATGCATATATATGTGTATTTTTTTTTCTCTCTGTGTAAATTTCACAGTGTTTAGTCAGGAAAATAAAACAAATTTTTCTTTTTACTATTAAAGTTCTTTGAAAGCATTGTTTCAACAAGCCAACAGGCTAATGGAGCCTGCTTTTGGAAACCATGTTTTATAGCAAACAGTCCAGTAACTGGTGGTGTGGGGAGAATGAGAGATGAATCATGCATTTGCAGACTTCAGCTAACTAGTTATCGAGCTGTGCAGCTGCCATGTAGGTCACCAAGTTGCTCAAGGCTAGGTTTGAAGCTCAAAGGTCGGGATTCAGTGTGTCATCCTCCTCATCTGAGGGAATTCATGACTGCAAATTAGCCGAAGTGGTAAAAGACACTAAAAGGGGCTGCAGCCTGAGGGATGCTTAACTAATTCTTGTGATGACATTTATTTTCCCATGTTTTTTGTTTGTTTGTGAAGCCCCTCTGGGACCTGTATGTCAAGCAGTCTTACAGCAGCAGTAGGGTGAAGTTGTAGTGGCACAGCTAAAATGGAAAGGTTACAAAAAATCAGCCTGAAGGGCCAGTGGCCACTGTCCGTTTCCATGTGCAAAAGAGAGATGTGACCTGTTTGTGAAGCCTGCCTGATAAGGCACAGAACCAAGGCTTGAAAGAGGGCAGTGGGGGAAATAGGTCTTCAAAACTATGGGAAATATGTATGGAGCAGCAGGAAGACCTCCTTTATGGAGATACTAATGAGATACTTACTTTCTGAGTCATTGACAAAAGAGCACATTACTCTCGTTTTTGCAAGCTTCATGCAATAATTTCATGCATCTAATTAACCTTTTAGTAACAATAGCCTAAACATCTTAAATAGTATAGATTTTTTTATTTATTTATTTTTGTTCTATAAGATTAATTTGGCATGTTTCAGTTGTGACTAAAGTAAACCATCAATGTCCTGTTATGGTAGACTGTTTGTTATTGAATAGTAAGTACACTTTGGGTTCAGTGGTGCCACTGGCATGTTTTGAATAAGGCATGGGTTTCAATATACCTTGTTTAACTGAAGTGACTATTGGTACTGTTCCTTTAATTTTTTTTAAAAATATGAGTAAGTGTGTATTAGTAACCATTATAACTCTACATTTATTTCTCTATACGAGGTTAATACAAAATTATAAGCTCATTCTAGAAAAACGCTACATTTAATGTATTACTTAATTTTTAAATTGATTAATAAAGTTGTACTTTACTCCTTGAGCTGTTCAGGTCCAGCTGAGCAAAACTGGAGTTAAGGCTTGCATGAATGAGGCTTTTCTCTCAGCTGAAGCTTATTATTGACAGTAGTGAACTTTGCTGTCTGTGTGTTTATTTGTAAAAATACGGTATGACTGCATCTTTTTGTGTAATATGTAAAATTGTGTAGTAATAGGGCCTTTATAATGACACAGATTTTGCTTTGTATGAGCTTTCCCAGACAAAAATCTTATGGATAACCCCAAAAATATCACCTTGCTACAGTACTGATTTTTTTTTTAAATGTATCTAAATAATTATTTGACTGTCATTTAAAAGAGCAAACTTGAATTTCTGTGTGTGTCCAGCATTTGAACAAGAAGGAGATGTAATTTTTTAAAACTGGTTTAGAAATCAGGAAGAAAACAAGCAGAGCAAAGCTTTGGTTTACTCGTGGTCTGTTCTTAGACCTTTTGCCTTTTTTTTGCATAAGTAAAAATAAGGGTGACAAAATCCGAGAAGGCTCATTTCTTTCTGCTGCTGCTGGTCTGACAGTGTAAGATGGCCTCATATCCTTTTAATCTTAATTCAAGAGCAGTTTCTGTGCAGTTTGAATACTTCTACCTGTAGTTTGGCTAATAATTTACTAGCCTGAGGCTGTGGGTTTTTTTTCTCCTTTTAAGTATGACATACACTGTCTTGTCTAGTTCTTTTTGTTGCACATTGACAACTGGAAACTTGCCTTCTTGCTTAATATTTTCTGCTAGGTCTCTGTCTCGCATGCAGATGCTAAATTTAAAAGAAATCTGCTAACTAAAGAACTCTCTTCAAAATTCCCATCCCTTGACAAAGTGTAAAAACCACAACAACATGCTGAAGCAGTCTGTGAGGTAAAAGAGTAGTGACCATGAATCTCACTGTGAAGATATCCTGAATGTTGATGATTTGGAAAAATAAGTGGGAAAGGGAAGGCAGCATGAGAATGAAAAGCACAGAGAGGCCAGAGTTGAGAAGGCGGCAGAGAACCATAGCTGTGGAAAGGGAAAGGTTAAGGGATTATGTAGACAGCAGGCAGGAGATTTAGTGAATTTATATTTATCCCGTAAGCGATGTCAGAACCGTAACCAGCAAGCGCCTTGAGCTGCTGGGATGATGCTGTAACGGTTCAAAATAGTAAGACGAGATAAGAAGGGGATGCAAGTTAGGATGGACTCTGTGCCATGTTCTATGGAAACTGCATACTAGAACTTGTATTCCTAACTTCATGCTTGAGCTTCTAATTGTACCATTACAACATGTACTCTTGGCAAGAGTTGCAGATGAGAAGCCTCTCTAATTAAGCTAAGCCTATGGGTTAAAGCTACCTCTGTTGTCATTTTGTGTGTTCGATTAAATCTGCAGTAATGTGTTTTCTTTTTAATAACGCTTCCGGATGTGCTCTTAGCTTCTTCCATGGCTGAAAAGGAAACAAGGGGTAGAAAGTGCTACCAAAAAGTTACTAAGGTGTTGAAAGTCCTCATTACAAATTAAGAAATTAATTGTCTTGATGGATTTTGGTAAACATTTGTGAAGCTCAGTATTTGCTTAATATTGGTTTCTGTATCTCTGGTAGGAGAAAGGCACATATATGTGTGTAATGTTTGCGTGTTGCTACCAATTCACAAACTCTGTTGTTCTTGTTATTCTTCAGTGAAAATACTTACAAAGTTGGCTTATGCAGGATTTTATCCAATATATACTAAACTGCAGCTGAACTGCTTTTGTATTGGATAAAACTTATTAATGATGTTGAATTATTTTTTTTTCCACACTTTATGTTGCCTGATTAATGAACAGAATCTGGAAATTCTCTTTCCTAAAGATGATGATCTTGCCTTTCATTTTAACTCTCTGTTTCCTGTGTATTACAATTGGCATTGTAATTCATGTTTTGGTTGCTAGTAAACAAAGGTGGGTGAACTTACATATGTGCTTAAGGGTTGAAGGTTGAAGGGTTGAAGATGAACATGTAAATACAAACAATGTAGATGATATGTATTTTAATATATTGGTGAGGCCTGGTGCTGCAGTGTCGAGGAAAAAGATATGAAAAATGAAGATGTCCTTAGACAAAGTTATCTAGTTAACAGGGACAAGCCAAAAGGATAGTTAATGATTTAAAGTGTAAGTATAATCTTTTCATTTTTACCCATCTTTCATTTTTCTTACACCTTTGAATAAAGATTTTTACATTCTTAATTGTCATGCATGTTTGGACAGTGGCTGAACAGTAGGGGTGGAGCTGTAGTAATAAAAAAAGACAACTGGAAAATCAATAATACAATGCAGCAAAGCTTAGATCTCCAAACTGCAAATTGTTGGTTTGATCCTATGAGGTAGAAAGTGGCTCCTGGGAGATACAGGGTGCTTTCTGCTTGCAGGAGCTTCGTATACTCTTTCAGCTTGAAAGGGCTTGCGGCACCTCATGAGGCTTAGTCTTCTTGCACCTTGAGATGCTCTGGTCTGTCTCGGCATCTTCAGTGCACTGATATGGATCTAATATAGGAGGCAGCCGAGAAGCGATCATTTGGCAGAATTAATTGGCCTAAGACCAGAGCCAAAATGAGTCATTGATGAGGAATTACTGTATTTCACTTTTTGGTTGTATTTGCCTAGGTTGAATTTTCTGTATAAGTCAGGAATGATTTAATAAGGTATATCAATGCTCCTGAAATTACCTTTAACAAAAGAGATTAGTATCTTTTCTATGGGAAGGTGAAATAGGAAGTCTGGATTTTGCCTGTGTGGTTGTTGCTTGTCACCTGGAACAGACAGTACATTAGAAACTCAAGGTCTAAACACTTAGGTTAAAGAATGAGAGAAAGGGCAGCTAATTTTTCTCTTCTCCCTCAAAAAAAGCAGGTGAGTTGGGAGGACTGGAGAGTGATTCTTTCTGTGATAAAATGCATGATTTCTGTAGCACAGGTTTCTGTCCTTCTGAGTATTTTGGCTTATTAAATCAAACATACTGAAAATGCCTGTCTTCATCTTCTCTCTTTTTGCACTCCCCCTCCACTCCCCAATGTGGATAATATCAGCCTGTTGGCAAGGTTCATAATGTCCAGATAATCTTTCTTTCCTTTTTCTGTTAAAGTCAAGCTGTCACTAGACGAGTTCTGCTGTGTCTTTCCCTGCTGCATATGGAAAATATCTCCTCATAGTTCTTCCTTCAGTTCAGGCTGCTTGTCTGTTGCTTCATTCCTTGTTTGCTTAAATACAGCCTAATTTTTCTCACTAACCTTACTTTCTCAGACACCATTTTTAGACCTTACGAATCATCTTTTTCTTCCTATTGGGTTACCTTGTTTTCACTGTTTTAGTTCCCTGTCCGATAGTGAAAACATAATTGTAATAATTCAGCAGTAATTAAATTAATACTAAATCTTTTTCTTTCTGGCATAAAACTAAAAGCTAAAAAAAAGCCTCAAACAGTCTTTTCTTTCCTCACTTCTCCCCTGTCAGTTTATTTTATCCTTTCCGGTTCATAAAAGTATTCCTGTTTTCCTCTTTTCAGGGTTTAACGTGCCATTTTTGATGGAGGTATGTTGATAACCAGCTCTTGCCATTGTAGTGTGCTGTCAAGATAGACGTTGTTGTCCACCTCATGGTTAATTATGGCAGTAGCAGGCCAAGTGTCAACAATAATCATCCTATTCATTGTTGCTGTTCATGGGAGTTACTGAGAAACTTGATTAAGGAGGACTCAGGGATGAAGAGTGAACACTGATGCTCCAGTGCTGTTACATTTAGAGGAAAAGTTTCCCTTGACTGAAAGTAATGCTGGAAACTTGAGATAAAATGTATCATACCAATGTGTATAAGGCTAAGTATATGTGTAAAATTTCTCAAAGTTGCTCATAGCCAGAAATGAGAAAGAATGGGCTACACACTGTGAGTTCTCTTTCAGCAGAAGGGTTTGCAAACAAACATAATTAGTGCAATGACTGGAAATCTGTTCATTTGAGATATTTGTGGTAAGAAACCTAAGTATTAAGTGGCTGCAAAATCATTGCTCTGTAAAGGCTTCCTTTGGAAGTATGTTAGAGTCAACATCTTCATTAAAAATATTATTTTTCCCTTGTTTACTTAAACTCTAGGAAGAAGTAAACAGTCTGGATTAAAGATTTTTGCTCCTTGCAGACATACTGTCTCGCAATGATATTTTCCCCATAGCAACTCTCTTTGGAAGAGAATTATGCTTTAAAAAAATGCCTACCAAAAATCAAGATTTGCTCCTGGCCATTTCTTGTCCTGATGTTGTAATACATAAACTTACTATAAAAGGGCGCATGTTGCAAAGATAATTTTGTGTGTTTCTGACAACACTGATGTTTTGATGCAGTCAGTCTGTGTGCTCGCTTTTTTGGTCTTTCACGTAACTTCAACAGAAGCAAAAAAGAAATGAGATTGCAAAATGAAAACAAACAAACAATCCCCTCATCCCCCCAAACCTGAACCGTATCAGAGGAATTTACAACAGGACTTAATAATTTATTAAATATAAAGAGACCAAAAAGCCATCACAAACAATTTCAAGTTAATGGTGAAATCCTGTGGAAATTGGTGCACAAAGTTCGGAGTGTAAGGATATATTTGTATTGTTTCCAGGCATGGAGGCTAGTCAAACGTTTTTGTCTGCAAAACAGAGTGTCTGCGTGTGAACTGCTTTTTGGGAATGGTTCCTGGACCCTTCTATCTGCCAGGCGATGCCTGGGAACTGGTCGGCAAGAATGTTAATTGGCACAGACTGGATTTTTGTCAGGCAATGCCCTAACAGTTCGCTAGCATTGGTGCTGTATTTCAGCACCCCAAAATACTTGGAGGGCTTTAGTAGTCTTAGTATAGATGCAATCTCTCTTTTCAAAAAGAGAAAGAAAAAAAAAAGATTTCTTGAATGACTAAAGATATATTTTGTAGTTCTGGTACTAAAACATGTGAAATGGTAACTGTGTTCATAACACTGTCCTTCTAAGTGGAAAATCTGAAGTATTGTGTGGAGCATTTTAAACAGGTGGTGGTAGTTCAAACTAGGAGTAGCACTGATTTTAGTAGGTGCTTACGAAATAGCTGTGTTCAAGATCTGTAGCTGTAATCTTGGATTTGAACCTGTAATCTCTTCTGGGATGACAGATTCTTGATTTTTTTTTTTTTTTTCCTGAATGCTCTTAGCAACAGTCTAGTACAAAAGTACTCTGCAGGATCAGGACATCAGTTGGTGGTGTTTTTTTTCTTTTGTTTTTATTTTTACAGACAAAACCTCCAAGCCCTATAGTGGAGTGAGAAATGAGACGTGGTTATTTCTTGGAAGAGCAGCTGCAGAAATGCAGATGAGATGCTCTATGGAGTGTTATGCATGCCACAGAGATGCTACAGAACATACTTTTAATCCTATTTCTTTAGGCTTTTCAGAGTAAAAGACAGCTGATCCTTCACTTTCACCCTGTTACTTTAAAATTGGCTAGCAAAGACAAATACTTTGCAGTTGGAAAGGGATAGTTGTTCTTGTGTTAGATGGGACAGTTACTCGTGGTGGGAATTGAACTCTGAAGCTGTGCAGTGCCAGCCTGACTTCAAGGATTTATCTCGAGACATTCAGTGTGCCAATAGGTGGAGTACACCAACACACTGACCCTGCTTGTTCCGGCTCTGTGTGCTTTCTTTGGCTCCGTCCTGGGAAAAGGGAGGAAGCAGCATAGGCTTTTACAGATGGTGCCGTGAGTGATTCAGTGTGCAAACTCAGCTGATCACCTGAAATCACTTCAGCAGCTCACGGTGCCTCGGCCAGTTGCTAGGTGCAGATCCAGAGAGGCTTTTCTGTTTTGATGGGACAATCCACTCATGTTTCCAGGATATCTGAATTAGTTTTCTCAAACCTTCTGGCGCTTGGTATTTTACAGCTACCAGAATGAAGAAGGCTTGAGCAGGAATCATCAGTCCCCGAAACAAATGATGCTGCTGGCTCATGGGCATTAAAGCAAAAAAGAGCGGTGCATCTAAACATGAAAAATTAACAATAATCTAGAGAGTTTCAGGACAATGTGTTCAGGACAATTCTGGTTAGTTTTTGTGTATGTATTACACGTACCAGGTAAGTCGCAATCTTCATCCTGTAGCTTCTTGAGAATCAGAGGCTGGTTTGTACCTTGCCCAGAAGAGTTTATGGTGTGATTTCAGGGAAAACACAAGGAGGGAATGCTTAATTTATGTTGTGATGATGAGATCTCACACAGTAATTCATGTAGTTGACCTGAGTTTTACCTTATGTAAAGAGAGGGAAAATACTATTGTAGAAGAAGAAATTCCAGGAGTTGGATGCTGGGGAAGAAAGCAAGACTCCAGTTGTGTAAAGGCTTCAGCAGTTATGTGGTACATTGCAGAGAAGATGGAAGTATTGACTACACTCTTCTGGTGTTTGCAACTTTTTTTGTGTTTTATTCTATTATTTTGAAGCTCTTTCTAGTGAAAGAACATGTAGTTCATAAATTTATGATCCCAACTGCTAAGGTAATCTTTACTAATCTAATCTGTTTCCCTTCTTATTTTTTACTTCACATTTGCTTGAAGGTGTCAAGGGATGAGCTCTGTTGCAGTTCCGTTTGTGTAAACAACTTGCCATCCCCCTACTCTGTTAGAGGCTTGTGCAGCTTGTGAAGAACTACAGGGGACTGGGTTAGATTGCGGCAGGAGGGGAAATATGAGTTGTAATTCTGCTCTAAAGACCCGTTGGTTTTGATTTCTACTTCTGCCTTTCAGCAACTCTTAGCTTACTGCCTTTTCCATCGTAGACGAAGATACCAATACCACGCCTAAACCTAGGCTTCTGCAATATCCTTCTGAGGACATCATCTGACTCATCAGTTGCATCTCTCTTTCTCCACTCATCTTCACTCCTCCAGACGATTTTCAGTCATTTTTGCAGTGTTTTTATTCATGGCACTTCTAAGATATGATTTCCACTTGTTTTTTTTTGGAAGTGGGGCGATACACTGTTGCACACATTACAAAACTTGCATCTATTGATAAACATCATTCCCTGGTTTGCTGACTGCTGCCATTATTTCACAGAAAATGTTCAAAGAATTGTTATAGATTCATACTAACCATTGCTTACTTTTGTCTCATTGACTTTTTTTTTTTCCCTGGGGGGCTTTTTTCGGTCATAATTTTAATGATGATCTGGAGTTAGTCTTTAGGCAGTGGTTACCAGAAGTACTGGTTTTTGAAGTTTCATGCTGTGTTTTGGTGGTGGGTTTTCTTTATTTTTTTTTAAATTTTTTTTAAAAATCTTTTATAGTTTACTGGCTCAACAAATTATCTTGACTCACTTGTTACAATTTTGTTGCTTTGGTAACATACTCTCTGCACAGGGTAACGTGTATATCTCTGTGTTTGTATACATCCTGTAACAATGGTCTGTGTAATTGTAAGGCTTTTACAGTATCCTAATTGTTTGTACGTCTTTGTTTTGCTAACTGCAATTAATGACGATCAGGTTTTATAACAAACAAGTTGTACCTTAGAAACTTCTTCACCTTCTTGCTTATTAGCTAATTTATTCTTACCAATTTAATGTCTTTTCATTGATTTTAAAATCAGAATAGTCTTTATTTTCATGGTCTGCTAGGCTGACCCTTCTCAACTCATATTACATTTTTTTTTGAAACAGATATTACATATTTTTAAATTGAGATTTTAAATTTTTAAATATTTAAAGATTATTTTTTAAATGTTTAAAATTTAAATTTTAAAATAATCCAGCACTTGCAGTCTTTATAGTGTAGATTTTTGCCCATTCTTTATATTTGCATTGTTATGTAAAATTCTGAATGATACTGGAACGGTTCAGGAATAATGGAAATGTTTCTATGTCCTGCATAAGTTTTCACACAGCATGAGGAAACAAGTAATTTTTGAAAACTAAACCTCCCTTCCTCCTTAGTTGAATTTCCTGTTAACACTCTTAGCACCGCTAACATACTCTTCGGTATGAATATTCACATCTTTTAATTTAATTTTTTTTTTGGTGCTAGAATTTATTTAGTCATCCTGTCTTGTTTACAGGAAATGATACACAGTTTTCTGACATGAGGTTCAGTGGATATCTTCTGTCCTGAAAAAATAGACAAAAAATGAATGCTTCTTTATTCATAGCTCCAACATCTGCCTTTTTACAGTTCTTTTTTACTCTGTGAATATTTATGCTGTTGTTGCTTTGTCATCAGAGCTATCATTGTAATCCAAAACCTGCAAGAGAGCTGTATTTCCTTTTCTGTTTTTCTATATAAAGCTTGGTGTTCTGAGGATGGAGATCTTTTGTTGCATTTGATGCATTTCCAATAACTTGCTTTTAAGAGCTCTGACTAGCTGTGTCTTTTATTGATTAGGAAATAAAAGGGAAGATGTAAATGTGAATTTAGGTGCCTTTGCCTTCTTTCTTCTTCTCCCCACCATCCACATCTGGGGCTTTTGGTCAGCTTGAGGGCAGTGATTTCTAATAGCAGTTTTCGTGCCCTCATGCTTAGCCAAGATGTGTTTCAGCAGTACTCCAAGAAAGACGAAAACTCTACCAGATGTTGGCAGGTATGGCCCAAGAAGTAATATGTTCTTCCTGATGTCTAGGCAGGTTACTAGTTCTGCCTGTGCTGTCCTTGCTCCTATTCTGCCCTAAACTGACCTCTGTGGTTCTCTTACTTGCTGCCTGTCTCAGAATACCTCAGTATTATTTGTATTACCCTTTTTCTTTATGAAACAAATTTCTTTGCTTTCAGTCTTGGCCACACAGGTAATCTGTTGAGATTCTTTTTTTCAGTTCACTGCATCAAAGTGTTTTTTCCCCCACTCTCCTACTTTATGTTTTTTTAAAGAACAAGCAGGTAGGCATGGTGACATTTAAATCGTTTTTGAAATTCCTAATTTGCTGACTTGGCAGTACTCAGAGAAGACAAGAAGAGCTATGTTCATGGTGAACCTGCAGAGCTGGTTTGTGCCTTACATAATGTTTGGCACTTCTCTGAGAGATACAGAAGGAATTGCATTTTCTAACCTCTCTCTGTCTCCTCTGTCTCCAGAGGATTCACTGCTTACGCAGAAACCAAAATGTTTGCTGGAGGAGGATTCGGAGTGTTTTATTCTGCAGGCTGAATGATGAAGAAAGGTTATGAATCCAGGGGGAAGCCAGTTTAACAAATTCTGGTTTTCTATTGTGTCCATACAGATTTTATATTGCTTTGGAATTAAAATTGGATTGTCTTCTACAGAATATTGTTTTCCTCATTTTGAACTATGTAGCCTTTCCCATACATTCCTGAAACAGAACAGTTAAAAGAGGGAAATAAACCGGAAAGTACTGTCCTCTGAAAGATGCACTGGGATTCCTTTAGCACTATTTCTTTGCAGAAATGTCATGAGATGTGTTTTCTTGCCAAGAGAGAGGTTTCTGCTTTATGAACAAGATAATTGTATATTTCTGTTCAAAGTAAATACCATTCTGGCACGTTTCATGACCGCAAGGTATTTTATGCACTCACTGGAATAAACAACACACAGGGCTGTCTCAGGCACTTAGTCAATGGATAGTGTTGTGCCTGCTTTTACACATCTTTCAGCTAAATCAAAGATCAAAACCAAACTCCAGTACTTGAGGGCACGTCGGAAGGATTTTTGACACTCTGGAGGAAAGTGAGTCTGTAAAGCCTTAGTGATTGCTCCTTCATCTATGCAGATTCACTTTAACTGGTGCTAGATCTGCTGTAATATTGATGACATCCTTCACCTCGTTAATGGCTCAAGTATCATGGAGCGTATGTTGGCAGTCTAATTTTGTTCTTTATGTAGAGGTACCACAAATTTGACACGTGACGTGCTTACTGTTAAGTGACTGAAAAATGTTCCAAACTCTGATTTTTGTGCAGTAGGCACATCTCATGGCTTAGCTGGCACGAGAAATTTTATTAAGCAAATTCTGGAACAGCTCCCTGACAGTCAGGCAATTAATAAAATGTTGCAACAGAAATGGTAAAGTTGTATGTTAAGTGACTGCCTTTATCCCCAAGAGAGTATGAGAGTCTGTGCAGGTACAAATCACCTGTTGCTTTCTGTCCGTCTTGGTCTGTGTGGTTTAGAGTTTTGGTGAAGTGTTTGGCAGTTAGAGCCCAGCAGTAGCTGGTAAAAAATTAAACAGGGGTATATGAATGTTTAGCCAGACTGAGCAGTAGTGGAGTCCAGGTTTACTGGTTTCCAGTATGGGATTGAAAATGCCTGAAGTCGGGCTGCCGTGACCCATGTTGATAGTCAGGGCTGCTCCTGGCAAATGGGCTTGGCTGATGTGGTCCAGTCCCTCACAGAAATAAGAAATGCTTTCCATGATTTTTTGTGGTTGTAGTGGGACCATTCATGCCCAAATCTTTATTTATAGTGCTCCTATAGGGCACCCTGAGAGGTGTATATCTGGATTTTAAGGTTAAAAGCTGCTGTTGGGAGAGAGGCTGTAATGGAAGCTGTTTAATTTGGAGCACTTTATATGTTCTGCAAGAATGACTACAAATTTCCCAAATCTGCGGTAGAAACACTAGTTCTTTTCCCTATCTATATGTATGTCCATTCATGTGGGAACATCTTCCCTGAGATTCATAAGAAGCATTTTGTTCCTCAGGTGACTGTGTGGGATGGAGTGTCTTGCGCTGAACAGGAACTTGTCTGCTGCAGAGCTCATGAATGAGAATGTACATTGCTATGTGTAATGTGGAAAAATTAATTATCATTCATACTTACTGCCTGCCTCCTGAGCCTCTCCCACTTTGCAGAGAGAGGAGATGAAGCTTGCATTGATCACAGTGCAGCTGTAACACTCTTCCTGGGTTTGCAGGGTCACTGTGTCCCTCCAAAGTGCTTAGCAGAGAAGCAGCCATCCAGGCTGTCTCTACATTGTCACTACTCCAGAGCTGGAGGCAATTAATTGATAAATGTCTTTTTCTGCTGTGTGGGCTAGATATTGTGTCCCAGAAGGATGTTAAGCATTAAACTTCCCAATGTCTTCTGATTCTCACAAGCAGAGCTCTTTACTGCCAGGCCTAAGGTACTACAGATCATCTGAAGCATTATGTTTTTCTATACTGTTTACAAGATAACCATTCAGGAGTACAAACAGAGAGCACAGCACAGGAAGCATTCAGAATTTCCAAAAATTACACCATATGCCTTTCAGAGGGTTATAATTTGTCAAAGGCAGAATCATGTTGCTTTCAGAGCCCTTTGTTCCTCAGTGCTACTATTGTCATGGATTTTCAGTGTACCCTTTTCTGCTTTCTTGCAAAACGGACTGATAAGAGTTTTCCTCCATGCTAATAATTTCTTTTTCTCTACCATATTATCATCTTATTTTTTGCAGGATTTGCAGTTTTTAGATGATAAATTTGTGTCTTACAGGTCTGGGCAACTTTCATTAAGAATGTTTGCTATTTAATTTCTGTAATTAAAAAAACCTGCACAAAACAACCAAAACTCAGTTGCTTAATTGTCTCAGTATATCTAATGAATGTAAGAAGCATAGAGCTGACGTGCAAAGGGCAGCTTGACACAGAGCAGGAAACATGTGGAGGGCATTTCCATGGGCGGTGACAACAGTGTTTACTGTGTTATAACCACAATGCCTCAGAGCCCAAGGTATGGATAAGGACCCCGTTTTGTTATGCAAACACTAAAATACGCTTCCTAGTCCTATCTGAGGACATGGACACTCAGTGGAATTTACATGTGCTCTTGATTCATGGCAACAGGAGTGGAAACAGTAATCTGAAGGCTGTTTGCCAATACATTTTAATAATAATTTTGCAGCTGGACAGTATTCACCAAGGCAGGCAACAATATATTAAATCTTCAACCGCAGCTGAGTTAAATTCTGTGCTCACATTCTTAAAATAAGACTGTTGCCTAGGTGGGCATGGGCAAGCAAAGAAACAGAACTGGGCAGTGTGATGTAATAGTCTCCTCACATTGTCATCTTTGCCAAGAAAAGAGGGATTTAGAAGATTATAATGGAGTGTATATTGTGATCCCTCCTTCCTGACAGAAAGAAAGAAATATGGAGTTGCTTGTTTTGGAAGTTTCAGAAGTGGACTGTGGGAGCTGAGAAGGGTAGGCAATTGCTGTCCTCTCTCACTCGGCAGGAAGGAGACAAGGAGGCATAAATTGGGTGGGTCGTGATAGGCAATGGTGAATTACAACTGGGAACAAATAGATGAAGAGTGGCTGACGGAAATGATGAAATCACTGGAGAGATGCACAAAAGGATATGCTGAAGCAATAGACCAGGGAAAAGATCTTTGCATCATTATTTGGAAAGATACCAGTGGAGCAAAATGGAATTTGGCAGGTGAGAGGATATGATACTGGGATAATCTATTCACAAAGTGATGGTAACAAAATAATGTCTTGTTTTATTATACCCTTGTCTGCTTAGGGGTTAGGAGAAGTAATGATTGTTTGTAACAAGAGTATGATTTTAGGAAAAAAAGTAGGTATGTGTTAGGAGAACATCAGCTTTGTTTTACTTCAAAATTAACTGAGCAAGTAAGGGCTTTTTAAAAGCCTTCTTTGACAGGCCAAAGATGCATGGGCTATGTAGCTGGTTGTACTATGTGTGTTACTAGGTGTGCTTCCAAGAAGGAAATAAATCTCTGGACACTTAGCAGTAGAACCCCATTTTCAATTAATAAATGATGGTTTAATCCTTTTTTTTTTTTTTTTTTTTAATTTGTCATGGAAAGTCCTGAATGACATGCTAGTGCCCAGTTGTGTGCTGTCAGTGTCGTAGACTTCTGGATGGTATTATCTAGAATTAGATTTCCCCTGTTTTGGGATTGTCCATAATGTTATCTACAGACTTGAAAGGTGAGTCTCAACTCTATGAAGCTCTTCAACTTCTACAAAATTGCTGTACTTTTATTCAACAGATTACGTGCACTCTGACCTTGAGTGGTATGATTTTCAATATGATAAGCAGCTTTTAATACTTCAAAAAAAATTACACTCTTTAACAACAAGAAAATGACTGGCATCTCTCACATGAAAATTTTAATGTGAAGAACTCAGAGGTTTTAACAAGGTGTTAGGGAACACTGCGGTAGGGTAGAAGTGCTGGTGAGCTGCTTATTGTCTTCCAGTGTAGTCTGCTGCTTTGGAGAAAAAAGATGAGGCATTAAGGAAAATCCATTTAGAAAAAATAATGTAAATGTTTCTGTTGATTTGTATCAGGTATTTGACTAGATTAAGTTGAATTAGACTAGATGACTAAACTAGAATAGTTAAAATTAGGCTAGATAACAGGCTTCTGGCCTGAGTCAACCAGCTTAAATGTTAGTGCTGAAAGACTGCAATACAGGGAATGTCTATTAGAAAATTAATAAGTTAAAGAACTAAAATGCTTTTTAATGAACATTTCACAGTTGGCTTTTAAGGGATTGTTTCATGTGATTAAGATGAAGAATGCCAACAGAGACTGTGACTGTTCTCAATTCCTGACCATAAATGTGAAGGAAAACTGGTTGCATACTTACTCCATTATTCATGATCTACTCAGAGATACTATGCATAAGGACTGATATGGCACACCTGAATTATGAAAAGCATTTTCTTATTTGGAACAGATTTCCCCTTAACCTTATTGGATAATCAGAAGTGAATGCAAGTGTACATAGTACTCTCCTTACTGCTGATGCCAGAGATGTAGGAGTGGAATATGCAAATGCACCTATCTTTCATTACATTTAAATTTCAGAGTACTTAAAATGTTTTTTTCATCAGTTATAACTAGGCTATATGAATGATTACATGTCTGTTAACGCAAAAACTGCACTGAACCAGTGCCTTTGAATATGAAGGGACAGAAGTTCGAGTACTTTAAAATGCATTGATGCCAGTTACGTTAGCGTGTAACAAATTGGATGGACCCATGATTCTTCAACTCCTGGCAGAGTGCATTTGGAAGGAAGTTAGAAGTTATGTGTATTGCTTTACAGCTAATCTATGTTACTGTGGGAATAGGGTTATAATTTACATCAGCTTTAGGCAAAACTGTACCATGAATAATACACAAAGCTTACACATTTTTTTTAAATTTAGATTAAGGTGTGTGCAACTTCTATTTGTTTAACAGTTAGTGACATCAGCTAAAAATAAATCTTTAATGCAAAACATCATGCAGGAAATGGATCGGTTTTCAGCACTGTAAAACACTTCAAAAGCTTGGGGTGGGAAGTATCTGTATAGTTCACATACAGAAATATTAGCTTGGAGAAATGGTTAGCTCTTTTTCAAAGTACCTTCCAAAGTGCACTAAGGTGACTAGAGCCAACTGAGTGGTCCCAATGCAGTCAGTGGAATCAATACGGTTGAGGAAATATGGAAGGTACTTTGGTTATAGACGACTCACCTTTATTTCCTGAATCATGCTTTGAATCTGGAACTGCACATGCACAGTACCTAAAAGCAGTTGCTGTGAACTACATGTGCTTTCCTATAATTTTGTTACGCTTACACTGACCAGGGTAATTTTCTTGCAGGCATGACTTCATCTTGTTTTTTAAATACACTGTAAGTGTTTCCCCAGTTTGCTCTGTTGAAGTTGAGAGAGAAGAGGCTTGGAATATTGTATCCGGCTCTGCGGATGTAGACGTACTGACAGTCTTGGATTTTGGGCAAGAACTGTAACAGCTGGTTTAAATATTACAGCTACTATCTTCAGTACTGTTTTTCCAAGAGACTGAGGACACACTACCAAAATCACTTGAGCATCACAATCAGCTTTGAAAGTTAATTTTATGTAAAAATTCTCAGGTCTTGTCAGACCAAATAAGTAATTTGTATGAGGCTGTGTAGTTCTCACAAAGACAGTCTTTTGCAAGCACTCAGAATGCTGAGGTTGTTTTCTTTATGTACTATAATAAAGCTGATTTTATGCCTAATGCAAACAGATAATGATCTGGAGTTTGCTGTGGTGATGTGGTTAGGTTTATCCATGATTTTTGAGTTGCAATCAAGGAAAAAGGGAAAGCTACAAACCACCCCATTGTCATTAGAAGTCACTAATCCATGTTTTGCTTCGTTTTCTCTGCACAATATGTTAAGGATTAGATAATGTAATACCTAATGGAGTATAAAATTCAACATGTTTAATAATACCAAAGTACCCCCCCCCCTTTCCAAAATGACAAACCTTATAAAAGTTGGCTACTTTGTAATAGTATTTCTTTATTCATTATTTACAACAATAGCTTTTCCTTGAACAATCATACAGATTGTTCACCCCAATGACTTGTACAAACTTCAGCAACTGATGAGGAGAATTGAAGAAAGAAGAGATACAAGTTCAGAAACATACATGAAAGTAGTTATACAATCCTTATCTCCAACTGTAAATACTGCTTTTCTTCTTTTGGTAAGTTGTTTTTACATTTAAAACATTTAAGTCACTTTCTGGATTGCCTTCCAACCAGTTTAGTTTTAATTAGTAGACTTTTATTTTGTTTACTTTTCGGTTGAGTTCTAGTGCCCATCCCATAAGAAAAGAACAGACAGTTCTGTTCTGTAATAGAGTACTGGACTCATGCTTGGTGGTAACAGCTTAAATAATTATGTACGTGTACTCAATACAATGGCATGGTTATGTTGGCTAAAGTTTTCAAGGATTATCAATTAAATACAATTAATCTAAAGAAAAAAGTGCAAATGTTAAAATAGAATTGTTTATTTTGTGTGTCAGTAGTTTCCTGGTTGCTATTGTAAATCCAGCATACTTGTGTGGTGGTTTTTGACGTGCATAATGGCTGCAGTGCCAGTTTGGCTTCAGGTTTTACTGGCAAAAACAAGCAAGCAAAAATCCTGACTAGATTGGAGTGAAGATCCTTCCTTGCTGCTGTAAAGTGTGCTTGATGAGAGATTTCTGTAAACGTTTCCACCTTTAAAGTTTGTCTTGTGGGCTAAATTCTGCCTCTGAATGTGAATGTCTGCTTGTCACTGATTGCACAGCATGGAGTAAGTCAGGGCTGTGAACTGTATCCAGTGTATACTGTGCTGCTGTATTGCCTTCTATTCCTGGGCAGTCCTGCTGCTGGTCTGTAAAACAGAAGGTCACAAAAGTGTGTCAATCTTAACACATATTATTTTATTTTTATTACAACAAAGTGATATTTGAAAGCATTTTGAAAGAGACAGCGTAAGGTTGGAAATTGCTTTTAACAATGAATAATATTCTGAGAATAGGACATCAGTGTTTTTGGAGATACAAGTCTTACTTTGTTTATGAACTAGCTGGAAAGAATCAAGTCCATTAAGGTTATGAATTTTTGTAATTATTTTAAGGGGAGATACCTAGCTTCTGCCATTTTCAGTCACAAAACCCCTGATTTATCCTGTATGAAACAGCTAAGTAAAGTATATTATTTAAGTGGGACACTGTAAACACACATTTCAATTGAAGAGAGGGAAATTTGGGGGCATGCAATCTGTCATGAAACATAATTTATAAAAGGGGTTATTATGAAGGTTTTTTCTGATTCCTGCTGAGTCCTTCACTGAATGCTTCATTATAGTACTAAAAATTGCATTACTAGTCATAAAGGAGGTCCTTGTGTCAGCAAAGGTTTTTAGGTAAATGGGAATGAGTGCATTTTATTACTTATCTGTAAAAACACTTATTTATTTATGTGTGCATTTATTTGTTTTTAAAATAGACTTTATTTATTTACGTATTTTGAAGAAGGCATATGTGCCTGAGGGGAGAAAAGCTGAAGCAGCATCTTCATCATTTGTGCAGATTTTTTCATTTTTAATGGAACTCACCTTAGTTTGGGGAAGAATTCCTTCATCAAGCAGTATTACATGGAATTACTCACATCTTAAGCGTATGGCAGTTCTATGCTGAGGTCTGCCTTGGCCATAAGTGGGGAGGACCTGTATTTTACTGTTGGTTTTTTTTTTCAATCTTTAAGCTTTTTTTGTTCTTAAGACCATGGTTTTACATTTTTTAATTTAAGGGTAGTTTATTCAGATTTTCCTGAAAATCCCTGGAGGCTAGAAGCTGCTATCATCACCAGAAATTTTCAGCTCAGTTACTTGACTCCAGAACAAGCTGGTAGTTTAAAAAGGAAAACTTCCCTGCCCATTATCTTTTGATGTGTGACTAAAGTCTCAAACATTTGACATCTCTGGTCTTGAATCAGTTCTATCTATCTGTGGTATTGTTGGGCCGTGTTTCAGAGAGTATTTTCATCTCTTTGTACACACCCACACAGCCACTTTTGATATGGATGTCTTGCCTACTGGGATGGGAGGCAGGATCCAGCTCCTGCCCTGGCTGAAGTTTTTAGCAGTGTAATGGTAAGAATGGGAGCCTTGGCATTGTTATAAGTGCTTCACATGTCCCTTTGTGCCCCCGTTCAGGGGGATGTCTCAAAGCTGCTAGCTGGGAGATGCTGCTGCTTGGACAGGCAGTAAGTAGGCAGCTAACAGGGACTCTTCTGCTTGCACAGCCACCTGCAGGTGCAAGTGGAAAGGGGATGAAGGGTGGCATCTTTTGCTGGAGGGGTGACAGTGTCACCAGCCGTACAGGCCACTCCTTGGTGGACTCTGCTGTGGCTGCTTCCTTGCCTTGAGGCAGGGGATGGTGCTTGTCTGCGGGTTGATTAGGAGTTGTGCTGGGGGGTTACATGCGATAGGGATAATTGCCTGCACACCTGCAGTAGGCAATGGGGTGTCCGTGGAGAGACATTCGTGTGTGGTTGGGGCTTCCGTATCTTGCTGGGTATAGGTCCATGGCTTGGCCAGCTGGAACCCTAAGGACTTGCTTTGTGCTGCTGCACATGTTGGGGACAAGGACAAGATGATAATTTTTTGTGTAGAAACCTTTGACCTGTCGCTGGCTCCTTCCTCTTTATGTGTTTCCTTATCAGCTTAGTTGTATGAGTATTCATTCTTTGGGGTACAAAATGATGTGCATAAATGTTTCAGTCCTATTTATGCCATTTCTGACATTTCAAGCTGGGATCAGTCCTGTCACAAAGTACAAACTTGATGTATTTCCATTCCAGTCACAATAGCAAGTCTCAAGGTGCAGTTGCAGCTTGAATATTAAGAGCTGTTTACATTTTTATTATAGTGAACAAGTTCTGCCTAAAAAATTATCCATAGAACATTTTTTTCAATGTAAGTTTCATATTAATTCTTCTCATTTCAATTAAACAGTATATCTATTTTTCCATTCCAGGATCAGCACTGTGTCTGGGGGATATATTTAGAGTATAAGTGGATCTTTAGGAATCACAGAATGATTTAGGTTGAAAAGGAACTTTGAAAACATCGAGCCAAATCATCAGCCCTATGCTACCAAGTACACACCTAAACTATATCTCCAAGCACCACATTTAAATGACCTTTAAAACACTAAGGGATGGTGACTCAACCACCTCTCTGGGCAGCCTATTCCAATGTCTGACAATCCTTCCAGTAAAATAATTTTTCCTAATGTCTAGCCTAAACCTACCCTGGTGCAGCTTGAGTCCATTTCCTCTTGTTCTATCATTAATTACCTGTGAGAAGAGACCAGCACCTACCTCTCTACAATGTCCTCTCAGGTGGTTGTAGAGAGCGATAAGGTCTCCCCTCAGCCTCCTTTTCCTCAGACTAAATAGCCCCAGTTGCCTCAGCTGCTTTTCACGAGACTTGTTCTCTAGGCCTTTCACAGGTTTGTTGCCCTTCTCTGCACTCTTCCCAGCACCTTGATGTCTTTCTTGTATTGGGGTGCCCAAAACTGAACACAGTACTCGAGATGCAGCCTCACCAATGCCAAGTACAGGGAGTGATTGGTTTAAGCTGAATTATTATACTGAATGCTTGAAAACATGGTACAGGTGAAATTCAGCAAGTCTTCATTAGGCCTTTACCTCTTTGCTTTATGGATAATTCTTGGGCCAGAATGTATGGACTTCTGTTACATTAATCTCATTTCTCTAATTTGTTCTTAACTTGTGTGGTTTAGTAATCCAGAGGCTTTTCCATTTTTTGGATGCTCTCAATTATTGATCTTTTTTTTAAATTACATGCTGAAAATGTCTTCAAAAAAGGCAAAGTATTAGTATTCATATTCAGATCTGTATTTTCCATTATTGTCAATCTGTGGGTAAAGGATCAAATCTCCCAGAATGCTTCCAGGGGTGCTTTGGTTTGTGGTTGTTCAGGGTTTGATTTGTTTGTTTGTTTTTTCTTGTAATTTCACTTCAGAGTGGCATGGAGACTTTGTGTATCTTTGTAGCCTTAAACATGATTGAACCTAATAGTCTAGCTTCTGTGTTTCTGAAAATCAGCAAATGAATATGTAACTAGTATTCCACAGTATAACAAAAAGGACTAAGAAAATCTGGTGTGGTCTTTTTCTTTAATGGATTTTTACTGTTTGCTATCAGAAATTGAAGGGATCTTTAGTATTGATAGTTATAGTATTTTGAGAGACCAGAGGGAAGCTATGTGGCTTTTTTCTGTTGGCTCAGCTGTGGTTGGATGATATATTTAACTGCTTGTCTAGAGCCAAGCTCAAAATCTTGTTCCGTTCTTCTGTGAGGGCATTTTATTTGTAGCATGCAGTATTTGTTAATTAAGACAGAATTTGAATAAATTATCAAAATAGTGATTTTGCTGTACTTGAAGCTGTGCTGTGTTTGAATGTCAGGAGTAACAACTAGTTATGACTAATGTTTCTAATTTTTAAAAATATCTTATTTAAATATTAATATATTTTATTTAAAATTTAGCCACCCTCTTTTCTGTGAGGTCTATCAGAGAGGAATGATCAGGACTCCAGGTATACATTTATTACGAGGAGAAAATATGTCTGAACAAAAGACTGAATGGTGGTTTATACTTAACCATCTCTGATGTTAATTTTGGTGGAGTTAGTTTATTCTGTAGCAGATTTTTTTTGTTGATAGCTGACATTCCTTGGTTCTTTCAATTTATGGGATTTATGTAGGTGCTTACAGAAACTGTTTGTTTTTGAAGCGTGAAAACATTCTTTTGAATGTATTTTCTTCTGTGATACAGCTATGTCAAAATATTAAGTTGCAACTTAATAACAATGGCCCTTCTATGTTAGATACTATACTGTTAGTTTACCATTACATAAGTGTATAGTACTGGTTTATTATTATGATTATTGGTTTATGTGTACCAGGACAGGTTCCAGATACATAGACCAGGTTGAGCAGAAATGTAGAACTATTTGGCTCTAAGTTTAATGTGTGCCATGTATTTTGCACAGCTTGTGGATCTTAGGTCAGAATGTCTAATGGTAATGTTATTTCTTTCTTCCTTCTTGTTTATCTGATTTAAATAATGTGGTCCATGCTTACATAATCCCCGTTCTATGCAAAATGTAAATATACTATTACCTAGTCTACAGAGAATCCCCCACAGACAATTCTGTAACCTGTACCTCTTTATCCTCCCTTACTATGTCTGCTAAATGGTGCCTGCAGTGAGGATTTTCACTTAAATTTGTGTTTCTTGTGTTCTGCATTGCCCTTCAGCGCACCTCTCACCACAGCACCTGCTTTTCAAAGGAATTGCGTAGGGTGACATAATACCTGATCCAGTTGAAGAAACTAATGACGTATCTGGCTCAGTTTCAGACCCTGGTCTCATCCTGACTTTGCTTTTTGCAATTGCAAATATATCCACTTTCAGTTGCTGCTGCCTCATTCAGCATGTTGTTGTGGCTTTTCAAGTTGGATCCACTGATTGCATGGTCTGTTACTAGGTGAGATTTTTTAACCTGTGCCACTCTTGCTCTTCCTCCAACCCATCTCTCCTCCTCCTTGCATACAAAAACTCATTTGTAAAGCTTGGATGTACTTCCCTAAGAAACTGAAGACAGATTATTTATTTTGATGCAGATTGTCTCAATAGGTGATTTGTAGCTAGATTGCAAAAGTTTCTTTCACAAAGGCTAGATGCAGCACCTGAAAGGCTTGCAAAGACCATCTTTCCAAACAAGGCCCATTCACAGGTTTCTGGTGAAAATTTTGTGTCCTTTTGATGATCTGTAATTACTTTATGAATTACACTCACTTAGTCATTGAGATGTTTACTCTGTGAATATCACAGTTAACAAAGGACTCCATAATTAATATGAGTCTACTGAAAGTAGACCTTTATTAATTCACTGTCCACGAGGTCGAGCATCAGCGAGTAGTTGCCGCATGCTGACTGTAGCTCTGCAATGCCAAAAGGCACTGTGTGTTTCCTAAGCAGTTGGAACTGGAGCAGCACGTCGCAACTACTTCCCAAAGCCCTCGGAGAGCAGAGGAAGGATTTCCAGCCAGAATGTAAGAGGCATTGCATATCTGGGCCACTGGTGGAGCCTTGATAAAGTACAGAGTTGGCTGTGGACCAGAATCTGCCATGTAAAATCATTTTATGCCTTGTTTAACATCTTAGAAACCCATAAGCAGTAGCAACTAGGAAGTGAATAGAGTTGTTCAACATCAGCTGCTGCTTTGAAAACACTGAAGAATGAATTTGAGAAAAACTCAAAATATATATACGATCTTGTGCATGTAGCCGGTTTAGATCTGCACTTCTTGGCAGATATTGCTGTCATTTTGCAATGTATTACAGCATTATATTTAAAAAATAAACTACAGTCTACTTTTACTGCTGGTCATCTTCACTTCTCTTTTCTTTCCTCCTGTGTTATTTCTGCTTCCTTTGTAGTGCCCTCTTTTATTAATTTGTAGTGATTTTTACTGATACTTGGAGAAGATGGAAAGAAGAAAGGGGAAGATGACTGAAATAAAGCAAGAAAAGTAGCAGTAAAGGAGAACGGAGAATATAATGCTGAGGTCAGAGACCGGATTTAAAAAAAAATTAACTACTTTTAAAGCTTCAGAGATGCATAACAGATGGTCAGTTGCATCTTTTTGTTGTTTTCCTCTTCAACTTCTGTCAACTTATTCAAGATATTTTCAAAGGGTCATAAATAAGTCTGCTATCTAAAAATAGTTTTATAAATATGCAGATTGCTGAATTAACTACCTTTTTTTTTTTTTTTTTCTTTCTTTTTATTTTTATAAGAAGCGTGGAGGACAACATATTTCAGCATTTCCTGATGCTTTGACCCAGGACTGGGTTTGAGATTAGGCTGAATTTGCCACTCTCCCAAATTCAAATGAGGTCCCTTCTCGTTTCCTACCTGTTTATCATAAATTTTGTTATATTGAAATGTATGGCTATGTTAATACTATTGCTTTTGTTATGTTTCATTTCTGTCACTTGCACACATGCATACACACATGTGCATGTTCATGTATATATGAATTTATTTTAAAAACTCAGTACAACTTAAGCAGAGGTGAGATAAATCTCATCTTCATAATGAGATGTATCCTAGATGAGCAAATAAAGGGAGGATAAGGGTTTTCCTTTCTTGGGAAATAGTCTGATTCAGGTAAATTTGGACTTCCCCTAGGTCTTGTGTGTTCTCAGTGAATGTCCTGATGTGATGAGATGTCAGGATTTTCTCTCTGCTTTGGACAGACAGCTGGTGTCAGTTATACTTTCCTGAAAGCTTAGTATTTGATGAATTGACATTTTTTATGAAAACTTTGTACAACTTACTTCATCTATGCAGTTAAGAAAGAAATGGACCAGCTTTTTTTTTTCACTAGAGAACTTTACATTTAACCAATTCCCTAAATTTACTTGGCATGTTCATAAAAGTGCAGATAGATATTATGAAAATTATCTTAGTGAGTTTGGAATCTTTTTAATTCTCTTTTTTGAAATAGCTGGACAGTTGAGATTTTCTATTCCTCTGTTGGATAGTTGGTGCTTTGTACACTAATGAATTTCATTGTATGAACAGTTATGACAGGAAAGCATTAGTGGCATTTTCTTCATTTAATCTTAGAATCAGAATCAGTTATGTTGGAAAAGACCTTTAAGATCATTGAGTCCAACTAATCCTAAGACTGCCAAGTCCACTGCTAAACCATGTCCCTACATGTCACATCTACACGTCTTTTAAATACCTCCAGGGATCGTGACCGAACCACTTCCCTCAGCAGCTTGTTCTGACACTTGACTACACTTTCAGTGAAGAATTTTTTCCTAATATTCAATCTAAACTAATGTTTTATGTTGGTTGGATGACTTGTAAGAAGGTTTCTTGTTTTGTGCTCTTGATAAGAAAAAAAATAAATTCTGTCTTTCTGACATCATCTCCTATTGCTCCTTTTAATTAGTTGTCTATTGGCAATGTTTCTTTCTATGCCACCTCAAACCATCGAGTGTGGGATTTGAAAGGGACACACTGATGCTCATTTGCTAATTTGCAAGAGCTGCGTTGTCCTTGGGATGGATTTTCTAGCTTCATCTGTTCAGTTTCAATTAGCTGTTAGTGTAAGTGTCAAAATGTACTACAGACCGTGTGACAAGTTAGCCTGTAAGTACTTTGTGGATGTACTTCAAAGATTTTGGGGTCTGTGCAAGTTGTAAGAGAGTGTATACCTGCCTGGGATGGTAGACAGTTGTGAAAATGCTGTTATCTTGCTGCTTTGTGGGCAGAGCTAGAAAGTCTTATAATTGTTAATTTTTTGAGTGGGCTATGCCTTATAGGCAAGTCATCCATCTGGACAAGGAGGGTCTTGAAAACAAGACTACCAGCTCCTGCTGACGTGCTTGATGCATGCAACTTCCTTCACCTTTTAGGGTGAATTTTTACAAAATGGTGTGTTATTCTTTGTTTTCTGTAAGTGGTTTCAGGGCAGGGTGGGATATAATTGCTGCAATTTATCACACTGTTTTCTTGTGTCGTCTCTTGAGTTGAAACATATGGTAAGAACATGGGGGAATGGTCAATGATTTTGCGATACTTTAGTCCTCAGCTGTTTTTGAAGCGGTAATTCACTTAGCTTCGTGCATAAGTGATCCTCTTTGTAAGAACTGATCTACTACAGTAGTACATGAGTAAAAGCTGCACCTGCAAGTGAGGTGAGCTGTGAAAATGCCTGGCTGCAATTCAGCTGCTACCCTCAGGACAATTTTCAGAAGACCATTTTCCCAGAGTCAACTTGACTCCTCTGTCTTATGTGAATGGGACCTCTCTTTGTCATAGTGAGGAGCAAGGGATGATGGAAAGAGCCCTTGGAGGGGCCAGATCTGCTGTTGTGCAGGTCAAGTCTCGGTATTAGCCAGCCTCTCTCTTTAACAAAAACATAAAATAAAATACAGCATATGGGGAACCACAGACATGACCAGCTGAACTGTGGCCAAGTTGCATGTTAGCAAAAGACAGCATCTGCTGTGTAATTCTTATCAAAGGACAACATAATCTCATTGAATCATCATTTCTCATGAGCTGATTTTTCTCTGTTTGCGTAGCTCAATAGTTGTCGTTAGTACTGTTTGCTAGGAAAGATATGTACGGGTAGGATTGACTGAAAGGCCTTGGTGTGGTGACCAGATAGATCTGTGGAGAAGATGGTACAAGTTAACTATAGAGACAATAACTACTATCACTGTAACACAATGATGCAGCTCACTATTTGGGTCATTTTAAATGAAGTACAGTAGCCCCAAAGGAAATTGAATCAAATGAACGATTTTTTTGTAAATGTGATAAGGGGAAGAAAATAATCTGAATATTGAATGTCAGTTAAGCCTGCGTGATAAAGATTCAGAAATTTCATAAAAATTAAAATGACAAGAGAAGTGTGTTTAGCTTTTCCAGGTGCAAACTCCACCTCACACTTACAGTTTGTACACTGCAAAGATGGCACCCTTTTTTAGTTCAGCATTTGCTCTACTTGAATCTTCTTAGACAGATGAGCAGTATAGCCAGTTTTAAGCCAGGGATAGAAACTGGGCTTTGATCCAAGAAGTCCTTTAATTTCTGCCAGAAGAATCCCGTTCAGAGTTGCTGGGGTATCTTTACCTGGCCCTGCATTGTGCTAATTCAGTGTATACCGAATGTTGACTCCCTTGCTGTGTAGCATGTGCTTTTCCTCCTCTGCAGCTAAGAGAAGCAGAAGCTGCAGCTGCTAACAGGAGATGTTAGCAAAAACCAAATTTCTTTATATCTTCCTTCTTAGCTTCAATAATTTCCCTTTATACCTCCTCTTGACTGGAGAAACAGGAAATGTTGCTGATAAAGTATCATGGTCTCAAGTGGCTATTGCATATTTTCTGAGAAATGGCCTTGCACGTGTGACTTGCAGTGTTCTTAAAAGCAGATGAGAATGTCT
The DNA here is from genome assembly GCF_034619465.1 of Leptosomus discolor. NCBI lineage: Eukaryota > Metazoa > Chordata > Aves > Leptosomiformes > Leptosomidae > Leptosomus > Leptosomus discolor. The sequence goes on along the minus strand of NC_141419.1, from coordinate 39,147,824 downwards.
GTGAGAAGAATTCAACAATCAAAACATCGGAAAATCATGCTCTTATTTCAAAATTGGTCAGTATGACTACTACTTCATGTTTCTGCCATTGTAATTTCAATATACTTCTAGCTGATATTATCACCTGCATTTAAAGTGGAGATTAACACTGCATGTCTTTTGAAAGCTGTGATTATAAGCTTTCATTTGGAATGCACATTTGCTTTACTTCCTTCAATCTTTCAAGAGCAGTCTCACGAAATAAAGCTGAGGGTAGGAGGAAAATAAAATAGGACTGAAAATAAGAAATCTTCTGTTTTAAAGTCCATTGGCTAGTTGTCAACTTAAAATTCCAGGAAACTACTAAAATTTTTAGGAATTACAGGGGTTCCAGGTTAGTTTCAATACTTAGAATCCTCGAGTCCATGCTGAAGATAAACATGCTGACACCAAATAATCCAGCACCTTTTAAAACAGCCCTGGGTAGAAGTCTTACATTTTTAATTTGGATTTTGTTTAGTCATTTTACAAGCCACACTCTCAGTAACTTCAGTTAGAGCTTTACCTCTTATCCTTTCCTTAGAAATGGTCACTGTGCTGGGCTTACTAGGGCTCCAACAAGATGAATATTTTGTAGACATTATTAGAGAGATGTATTAAGCAGGCTGGAGCCGCAAGGCAAAAACAACTATCGTGATGCGTTAGGTCTTTATCCCAAAATAAGAGCCAGCAGAAATTTGCCTTTCCAGGCCATCATGCTTGATTCCTAAGAGAGAGAATTGTAGGAGGACAGCTAAGATTTCTGAATGCCCTGTATCAGGGCTTTCTAATCTTGCAGATCGTCTTGCAAAGGGTCAATCTGCTGCTTTTCTGTGGAAGAAACACAAATAAAGCTGAGTTTGGGTGCTGAGTGGGGTGATTGTACCAAAAGTCTTTTATAAAATGATAATTTGAAAAGTTATTGGAATCTAAAATACTGTTGCTGCTCAGGTATTTTTCTTCTTTGTAACTCTAATATATTACACTCAAATTTATATAATGCTATTAGTCTCATCTTTCAAACTGTTTTCCATTTTCTTTGATTGCTCTGCTATATTTAGTAACATGCCAAAGAGGGCTCAAGATGAACAAGAGAAAAGTGGTGGGAAGGAGCAGATACAATTTTAAAGCTGGAAACAAATTCCAGATAGAGGCATCTCTATTGACATCAGAGACAGATCATAGTTACTTGAAGAAGCAGTAGTAACAACAGAGCCTTGGGAGAAGTCTTATTCTCTACTAAAGTAAAATTTATATCGTAGCAGCTGGATTGAGGTCCTGGTCTGCCTGATTTCTTCGAGATTCTGATGGTTCAGCTGTATGAGGAGAAGCTATTCTAAGGCAAGTGGATTTCAGACCATCTCATCTGAAGCTGTTCAAGGAATCCTGTTCAAGAGCATTCAGTGTGTGCATTGGCAGCATCGGTTGTGCAGCGAAGGTGTGCTTCTTGAGGCCCTGCTTCTGCAAGCAGGCACAGTCTCCATTTTTGGGAGCAGTTATGATCCCTGCACAGAGAGTTGACAAGCTGATATGCACAAGTAGAAAATTCTACATGAGCATGTGGTGTTCTTGTGGCTGCAGTAGGCGATCACAGCTTGAGGGGTCCAATGAAGATCATCTACTTGGAACAAGAATTTTCCTATTCTTGGCCCACTAAGAAAAGAGGTCTCTAGCAAGAAGTAGGCTCTCATTAAGAAAACTTGCAAGAAGCATTTTTTGTGGTGGACAATGCTAGTATGGGGTAAACAGGGAAGGGAGGAGTAACAACAATCCAAACCAAATGATCACTTTTTATGATATCAACAAGTTCTTAGAACTAATTTTAGACACCTAAAGTGACTCTAAAGCTGGACTTCTAATCCAGGTCTATACAGAATAATAAATTTCAAATAATAAGCATTAGCTGTTAGGATCAGACTTGTAAAATTCAGAAGCTCACGATGTAATATGAAAACGTGTCTGCATTTGTTGCGCTTGTCCTGCCCGAAAGCAAGTGGATTGTTGAGCTTCTAAGTAGCAACCTCTATACTTAATAACCATAGAGAAATATCTCTTACAATGACTTGTGGAAACTTGAATGCACCCTTTGTGGGTGTCTGTCAGACCTGCTTTGTGAAGCTGCGGTCTCTGCATTGCTTTTAATACTGAAAGGCCAGATGAGAGAGATGTACAGAGCCATTCAACCTCTTAGCTTTGATCTGGTTGCAGGTTCGACAAGTATGGAGCTGAGATCCTGTTCTGAAAAATACTTTATCAAGGCACTTTGGTAAGGTGTGTTATGAATTTTTTCTACAAGTGTCAACTCTGCAGTGGAGTAATCTAATAATGATAGTTTAATAAAGTGGCTAGGCTTGTTTTAGTGCTTTTTCTATCTGTAGCATGTATTGTATCCCTCAGAAGCATCCTCAGAGGAGGTAATTGCATTCCTGTGGTAGATGGCTTTGCAAATAATTGGAGTGTTAAACGAGTCCTGGATTGATGAACAGGATCTCTTCAGAGGCAGTAAGGACTTTTATGGGTTAGTGTAACTTTGCGAATGAAAACAAAATGTTGCCTATTTTGTATGTTCAGACATTGTCATTACTACCTCATAATTAATTTTTGCCTTCTCCGCTTGTTACTTGGCTGTCTGTAACTCTTCTAAGCAGTTTGTTGAGGACGATATCCTGCATAATAGTCTTTGCAGAAGCAATGTAGTGTGTCTCTTCACTATTAATGAAGAGAAAATCAACCCTCTTTTGAGTTTTTATGGTCATGTTACACGCTAAACAAATAACATGTTCCCTGAATAAAGCTCTGCGCAAAGACCCAACTGCTTGAAGGTGCTGGGAGGCTTAAATAGTACTAAGGGTAAAGCTCTCTCTGTGGTATTATTTTATTAAAGCAAGAATCTTCACCTGAACTGACATGTAATTTTTCTCACATAAATGCTTTTGAGGGCCAAGTAGAGAAAGTTACCAAAAGCTTTAAATGTAGCAATATGAATGCAACACCAAAATTGAAGCTGAACTACGAGCAGTTGAATTTCCCCTGTGTTTTAAGCATGGACTCAGCTGTTTGATCTTGGATGATTCTGACTCCATATATTTCACTCTAAGGATCCCAGCTTCCAAGAAATCCCTCTATTTAATGATTTGAGGACACTGTGATGTCTGTTAATACCATTACTGTGGTGGTAATGAATGGAGCTGGTGAGATTTTTGTTAGTTTTGTTGTACATCCTGTAATGGCTGTTAGGAACACAAGCAAAATATTTAACTCCTAATTGCTTCCATTAGAAAGGAAAAGGGGGTGGGAGGGAAGAGGAAAACCAAACATAAATAAGGTTGATTGCGAAAATGGATATAGTGGTGTCATCATAAACTGCTTGTCCTTGAAACTGCAGTATAGGAGGAATATTTAGTGTACTGAATATTCTGTTTTTCTATAATCATATTAGTGGTAATATTTAATAGCAGTTGCTGGAGATGGTGCATACGAATTTCTTTTAATACGGTAGATATAATTCATCCTGTAATAAAAATTAGCATGTATTTTGGATGTATCCTGTGTTAACCAGTAACAGTGTCTCATGTTCTGCTTCAGGCTAATTTTTTTCCGGAAATCACCACTGACAGAAGTAAAGATCTTATGTCTTTAAATAGATACTAATTTTTCTGTTTTCATGGCTAGACCTCATCCAGTATTTTGAAAACTATTTTTAGCTCTCATAGGTGGAGTGTGCTACAATCATTCATCCTTTTGCCCCTGTCAGTCGTTAAATGTGCAAGTCAGGGGAACTCTAATGCCACCGTGCTTCTCAGAGGGTTTGTTTATGCCTTAGGGTTTGTATACTTGTGGGCTTCATCACATGTTTGCAAGGGATAAACATTTCCTACATCCATAGATACACAGAGCTTTTTTGCATATAGTAATTTGTGACAGCTCCTGAGAGCATGTGGGGGGTGGGAGGAGAAGATACGCCTCTTCAGCCTAATTATATTTTGAGGTTTTGTTTTGATGTATTTTTAATCTTGTTATTGGTTGATGTAGATTAGTGGTTTTGATGCAGTTTATGTCTTCAAAGAAATTTCACAGGTTGACTCAAGTTGAAAAGCTGTTTGCAATGAGTTGCTGCTGGAATCGGTTCAGGTGTGTTAAAATTCTGAGTTTGAATGAGTACTGATCAATATAGACAAAGTAAGCAAGCAACTAAACATAAACTATTGTCTTAAAACCCACAGTTGTTCCTTAAAGTAGTAGGATTTAGAAGCTTGTTTAAGGTTTCTTGATGGCCAAACATAATCATTTGAAAATGAGCTACAAACTTATAGCTTTAGAGTAAGGAGTAGCTTTTAAGCCAAAAAGCTGCTGAAAGAATACAGTAGAAAATGGAAAATAAATGGAAGGTGACATCTGGGGTCTTATTAGTTTAGTGATAGTCAGCTTCAGACTAGTTAACAGGGATGTACTTAGTGTTGAGGGTTTTCTGGCAGCAAAATTGTAATTGCATTCTGCCTAGGATGGAACTTTATTTTTATGAACGGTTTAATATAGTTAGTTTTTAAGGAAATAAATAACATTTTCATTAAAATGATATTTACAGTTGAACAGTAGTCTCAGTGTCAGTCTTACTCACTTGTTTCACAAGTATGGTTGTAATGAGATGATGAATTACCACATCCAAGACTTTCCAATTAAAGGCTGTCCAACTTGTGCAATTTTGACCTGTATTGGTGGATTATACAGCAAAGGAGAAGATTTGCAACTGTACTTACTTTAATTTTAGAGGTTGATTTGGGGGCAGTAAGCAGTATATAATCTTGAACTAAATCCATAAAACATAAAAGAAATTGAAGCAAGAAGTAATTGGGCTAATATATTGAGACATTTCTGTACCTTTTACCTTGGTAGTAAACGTGAGTACCATAGATACTTGTGTTGCTGCAGGAGGTGCATATTCAGCCCTCTTTTGATTTACAGCATTTCATTGTACCAGCTCTTCTGTGCAAGGCTTTGTTCTGTTTCCTGTGGTTCCTTTTTAATTGATAGTGAATCTGAAACTGCCTGTTACTATGTATGATATTAATTATACACCTGTAATTTATTAACTGATTATATGATTGGATTAACTGTCCACCATTTCACCCTTATTTCCTGTGTTTTCTTCTGCTTTTCTGTAGGTTTGTTTACCTACATAACATCTGAAATGTGAAACATGCTAGAATTAGTGCACACCATGCTGTCAGCCTCTGACGGCTTGGAGGGGGACGTCTGCCTTCCTTGCAGATTTAAAGCATCAACTACATAAAACCTTTTGCATAGGGTTCCTAAAAAGCATGAACAATTTGCTTGAGACTCTTCTTTGGGTAGCATTTTGGACAAACTTTTACTCCTGAAGCTGCTCTTTTAGCCTGATTTAAATGCATTTATTTTCTTGTCAAGACCACAGAAACTGGGAAAATGCAATGAGCAAAGAAGGAAGATGGTGTAACTACAGCAGAGGCCTGGTGGACTTTTATCTGCCTCTGCTGCTGATTTCTTACTTGTGTTTCCACAATTCTTGGCAGCCTTTTTCTTCCTTTTTAAAACAAAAAAATCACAAAAAACCCCAGCAGTAAGAAGTCATCTGTTTGCAAGCAATCATCAAAATGTAAAGCTGGTACTTCACGGCTTCTTTGTCCCTTATGCCATCATATGTAGTTTACCTGGAAAAAACCCTATGTTTTCAAGGAAGGAAAGAGGAATCCAACAAGAAAATAATTCCTTTATTGAAACCTTCACTGTAGTGAGCTTATGTTTTCATATTAGCTCTTTAACATGCATTTTTGAACTTGGCTAATTCCTGTAGAAGTCTGCCTATACCCACTTAGCTTCTCTAGAGTGTATAGACCTGGTTTAGGAGGAACAACAGGTAGTGTATATTTTTAATAGTTACTGATGCAATCCATCACAGTACTGCTGACTGAGAGACATTAATCTTAATCCTGTCTATTTTACTCTATTGTGCATTTCTCTCTTTTCTTATATGTGTTACAAGTAGATGTACTTTTAACTGTACTAAGAATTCGGTCTTGGAGGCAGAAAAATAAGTATGAAGAGGTTGACAACAATGAGTTTACAGCTAAAGTACCTCAGAGTCATTCTAATAAACCTTTAAGTGGTTGCCTGATTTTAAAGCATACCAATGCCCTGCTTAGAACTTAAGTATCTACAGGTGAATATTTTTGCCTCTCCAATTTTGCACTAAAGCATAAATGGTGTGCATTTTCTGCAGCAGTTGACCAAAAGGAAAACATGCAAGTAGCAAAAGTTGAAGTTGTGGCTGTGCCACCTTATCTTTGCTTCTGTTTTACACTTATTTCTGCCCCCTTCTCACAAAAATTGATGTAGTTGCTCTTCTGTAGTAACCATCTTACAGATTGGAAAGGGTTAAGCTTCTTACATCCCTTTAGAAATTTTGATGGCTAGAACAATAGATTTGCAAATAAATGTAAAAATTGTAAGGAGCTATTTACAGACCCTGATGGATATGAAGTTTTCTGAGAGAAAGGCAGGTAGTTTAAACCCATTTTACAGGAGAACAAAGGCTCAGAAGTTCAGACATTTGTCCAGATTCACACAGGCATGTTAAATGGAGGACTATAGAAGATTTCTTTGGTAGTGGGCAGCTCAAACCCCTGTATTCCCATATGGTGAGAGAGACCCATATGTTTCAAAGACTCAAACAGCCATTAACGGTACTGGTAGAGCTTTTAGTAAGATTTACACAGGTCTACTTGAGAATGAAGTGAAAAAAGATAATGATTTCAGCAGCACTATCTGTGTATGCGCACCTTTTTCTTAGATACGTAACATGAGTGTGCAGATCTATCCACAGTGACACAAATTTGTAAGCGATGTCCTGCAGTGGTGTCTGCTTACAAAATAATTTGAGTATCACTCCATTTTTGGGAGTCTATGAAGCCTATAAGTTAAGTTATTCCTTAACTGGAATTAAATATTCAATGAGATTATTCTGGTGAACTTTAGGTCTGTAAAATAAAATCACAGCATGCAAAGTAGCATGTCTGGGTTTTTTACACTTTGAGAAATTTTTGGTTCTCAAAATGAAGCTTCTAGCTGCTGCCAGGTGAAAGGAAGATGGTTTCCTTGCATGCTTCTTGTATGCTTCCTCATGTGAGGCTGCATACCCCTATTCTAGCCCATGCTTCACATTGACTCCCACTGGCGTAATTTTAAAAGTGTGCGCTTTTGCAAAATGTAGTAGTAATCCTACTTTTGAAAGGAGTCTTTAAATTCCATACTAGTGTTCTTTAAAAAAAACTAATTGTGTGGAGTGAAAGAAAGTAAATATTTTAAAATCTGTAGAGCATTCTTTGAGTCCTGATATACTGATGTCATAACGATATCACTGAACTTAACCTCATTAAGCACCAATGTTTTTTTATTGGTTTATTTAAGGTTTATTTAAGGCAAATTTTAATAATGCAATTAGTTTGCCTTTTTATATCAACATTTATATGAGTTTTCTTTGTGCTAAGGTCCTGTATTATAGTTTGTAGAATATTTAGTTAAAATGTTACCTTTTATTTTAAAAGAACCTGCCAAACTTGAAGCTGTTGCAAAATTTGCATTTGTACAAAGTTGTTTATCTCCGTGAATTGAATGGCATCACTGTAGTACAGGGTTGCAGGGGTTAGCTTCTTGTGCTTACACATGAAAATTGGTATGCAAGTGGGAAGCTGAATGAGTGGTGGGAGGCTTTTATCCCTTCTTCCCAAAACAGTTTGGCAGAGCTTGTACGAGAGCAATGGGACACATGTCTTTATTGCCCTGTTAAAGAACAGTGGGCTTCTGTTGTATTCCTGTTAAGTGTAACCTCTGTGGTATTTTCAAGAGGGAGTAGGTTCCTTGTTCATGCATGTTTCTGAAGAAAAATAACATACATGAGTAAAAGTCGTAGGCTGTTGTTGCATCTCATATCTGCTAGGCAGGCTGGTGGGGAAAAAGGTAGAATTTTCAGCTGGGGACACAAACTGGCATTTCTGCAAAATATTATTCTTTTGCAGCTTGTTTTAAATATTCTGGACAGCCTTGGGGCACTGATCTGGTAGGGACCAAAACTGATATGGAGAAGGATGATACTGAGGAAGCGAGTAGCAAATATAAACCTATGCTGCCAAGAGCAGATACTTGTCTGTGTTGGCATCCTGTTGGAAATGTTTGTGTAGTTCACTAGGGACTAGTTTGTAGTGTAGACAGAAGAGAAGGAAGGATTTCTGTGTCAAGAGAGGATTTCTACTAATTCATTTACAATAGGAAAAAAACCCAAACCCGGAGTACTGTGGCTGTGATTTTCAAGACCGGAGAGTCCCAAATTTTCAGGGTATAAATGCATAGTGGTGAGTTGCAGGGAAAGAACAGAACTTGCCTTCACCAGGAGCAAGTGAAATTCTCAATCTCAGCTTCTCAAACTACCCTCAAAGTGTCTTGGTTTCCTGGCTGACACAGGAAGTATGGTGTAATTTCCATCACAAAAATGCAACAAGAGAGAGGAATCTATTAATATTTATTGGACCTGTTACATGACAATGATAGGGGCTTGTATTATGCTCTAAAAGGAAGGACTGGAGAACTTTCTGCATACATTTTTGCAATGTTGTGATATATGGCCAATTTGGTAATGAAGTGGAGACCTTGGTTAACCTGGCTTCTGCAGCTCTGACGCATACAGATCCTGAAAAAGGATGCCATTGTACAGATTGCTTTTACCTAGGAATTTCATGGTTCTTTGTCTGCTGAAACTGAAGGCACATGCTTATCTCTTAATCTCTGAGAAAACCACTTCTGCTTTTAAGAGGTCAATTTTCAATAGTGTATATAAGTGTTGTTTCAGTCATTTACTGTTCCCACATTCAATTTTTTAGTACTTGTCCATTTGTTTTATATATCCATGTATTAAGTAGTAAGTTTTTTAAAAAGGTAAACCTGTTTTCTGTGATGTTTTATTTCTCGTTATATTTTTACTAGAGACATATTCCATCAGCATCAATGCCTTCACGTCCTTACTTGCAAATCTGTGAGCTGTAGGACAGATAGATGGGAATCTATTACATGACTTGTAAGAAGATTACAAAAGCCTTTCTTTCTATTTTTTTGTTGCCGAAAATACTAAACAGTCTCTCTGGACAGAAAGCTTAGTATGGTGAATATACAAGTACAGAAGAGGAGGAAATGTGGGGAGGGAAGGAGGAATACTCTTGCTCAGACAACCTTTGAGTTTCTCTGACGAACCAGAAGGGTGTTTAATTCTTTTTTTTTTTTTTTTTTTTTTTTTTTTCCTTTCTTGTTCATCTTACTTCCTTGAGGGAGCAGGCACTGAGAACTTTTTCCCCTTTCATTTTCTGTTGCTTTTGGCTTTAACTCCATTCCTATGGTGACTGTGATTTTTTTGAGAACTGATCCAGAGCACAGTAAGCCATGGTGTTATTTTCCTCATATTCTGTACTACAATATTGCCACTGGTACAGTGCTTATTACAGGGCTAAAAAGCCTGATGTAGTCACAGACTGACTGGAAAAGAATTATGTGTATACCCAAAGAGAGACAGTTCTTTTATGGCTAGGTTAGGCAAGCAAGTCAACATGGTAATACGCAGTTTCTCCCCTCTTGTGTGAAATACTTGCTTACATGTATAATGTTGCACAAGTCTGAGTTTCCAGAAGTCTGTAGCCTTTTTATTGACAGTAAAAGCAACCTACTTCAGATGAAATAATGAAGATTTAAGTTGTAACTCAAGTCTTCTGAACCGTTTAGATGTTTAATGGTCTGAATATCTTAAACTACTGGCTGTCTATGAGCCTAATTTTTGTAGGTATTTTCAGAAGACCGTACTTTACTTTACAAAAATATGGAAAGTAAATTGAGTATATCAGCTAATATAGAGACTTGTTGTAGCTCTTGTATCTTAACCAGAACCAAAAGGAAGAGAGTGGTAAGGAACTTAGTTGTGTATGTAGTTGTAGCATTGCAAATAAAATCAAAACTAACCAGTGTATGAGCATGTGTATGTGCATCTGTGCAAGTAATGGTTTATGGACAGTAATGGATGCGTCTTGCTTTAGGCTAGAGGTGGCTTTGTTAGCTCTTGAGGCAGAAGCCTACGTTTTTGTAACAGGAGAGCCCATATGGCCATGATCCATACTGTTCCTGCTGTGCTGAATGGCTGTGGAGTGCAGAATAGGTGACTGCTTGAAGTCTTGGGCAGAAGGTGATCTACTTACTTGTTTCATTCATTTATTTTGCACCATAGAAACATGTTCTTGATGTCCATTCTAGTCAGCTGCCCCTGCCCAGGTCTCAATGTGGAGATTTTTATGCTGCTAACCAGCCAGTACGGTGCAGGAACAGAGGTTGTGGAGTAGCTCCTGGCTTGCTGTAGGGAGCTGAGCCTTGTCCCACACCTGGGTTAGACTTTGCTGGTCCCCAGGAAGGCAGCCTGAAGCACAGTAGCAGGTTGTCATAGGCCTCCTTTTGGTCAAACTTTATCACTCCTTTGCCTGTTAAAGGAGAAATACAGGGTAGGAGGCAGAATGTTTAATCTTTTTGCTGCTTTCTGTCATGTTTCTCCATCTTGCTGCTTTTCTAGCTGTCAGAGCCCATTTTTTATTCAGCTTTAGGCACATTCAGAGTTTATGCATCACCATGTGAGACACAACAGCAGCCAGGCTTAAAAGCTAAGAGGGGATTTGCTTAGGTGTCTACGTTTAGCAGTTATCCAGGGTGGAACTGTAATAGTTGCTCTATCACCCAACGACCCCTCACCAACCAGGAAGGAGAATTTGGAAAAGGAGAGGAGAACCATGGGTTGAAGTGAAAAGAGATTTAAGGAAACAGCACTAATACCAACAAAGGTATACGAAGTTATACTCAGCCCAGTGAGAATGCATCAGTCACAATTGACAGGAAAACAGTCCTTAGGAGCAAGGAGAAGGCAGAGAAGGAGTAGGAAGAGGAGAAACCCCAGCCAGAACCCCACAGGAACTCGCCTTCCTCAGTAAACCTTTCCCTTTTGCAACGACCATGACATTACCGTATGTGCTACCCCTGTAGTTAACTCAGGTCAGCTGTCCCGACTGATGTGAAACTGCTACCAGCCTGCCTAGCATGGCTGGGCTGTGATTCTATCCCAGCCAAACCAGGACTAGGTAAATATAGAGCCGAAATATAGAGAATAGCCTGGGGCATGAAGTGTTATCACATATGTTGTCACCACTTTTCAGTGCTAACAATCAGTTTTTTCGTTCTAATCCACTTCTTACTGAAACAATTTCCAACTGCCTTCAAATGCAGTTGGTTTGAACCCTTTGAGAACTCTTGCTAAACCTCCCATGTGTTTCTAGTGTATTATGTAGGAAAGGTCAGATTTTTGATTTGAAACTCATGATCACTGAAGAGCCTATTGCCTGCAGGATTTCCAATTATCTGTATTTTGTAGAGCCCTTCTGAAGGCTGCAACATCTCCTGTTGGCAGCTACTCCTCAAGTTAACTTTAGAAATTCAGGACCTAGTGGTGTGTACTGGAACGAATTCTCGGTTTAAGTTAACCCTTCTTTGGATGGGGGTGGAAAAGAACAGATAAGTGTTTAATCAGGAAGGAAATATTATTTTTTATTGCTCTAAATAAAATTGCTCCTTTCTCTGAGAAAGAAAATTGCCCTTTCTTTGAGAAGGTGAGTAAATGCCCTGCATTGAAAAGGTTGATCGCTGTGATAACTGAATGATTTAAGGGAAGTGCCATGATGAACTTCCTTTCTAGTACCCCAAATAATGCATTTTGCTTTTTTATGTTCACTTTTAATATGTGTTCAATATGAGGTTTTAAAAATTTGAAAAATAAGAATGATTAATTTTGCTTGTATAGTTTAGCGTCATATTCTTCAGACCTTATCTACAAAATTTTCTTTGATAGCTTCCCGTCACTACTAACTGATCTATAAAAATGGTCAGAACTGTCAGTACATATGAAAGGAACAAAAATTTCAATCTGCTCTTGTAAATATACATTGTAATTAGATTTTCCTATGTTTTTGTAAGTATAAGTGCTGTCAAGTCATCAATGTTCAGTAACAACAGAGTGTGAAAATGTGGAAGGGAGCCATGCTGACAGCAGTGCTGTCCATTACAAGTTTTACCTAAAAGAGCAGAGAAGAATATTTTACTGTTACAGTTCAGCGAACATGGCAAGAATGTGCTTGATGTTAGTATCAGGCTCCATTCTTTTTCCTGTCCATAATGGTCACTTCTGCTATAAAAAGAGATCTTTTAAAGTAGATCATGATCTAAATAAAATTCTAATGTCCACTGTGTACTTGTTCTGTTTTTTATTTGATTGGTAGTTTGGTTTTGTTTTAGTTTCCTGCCACAATTTTCATATCAAGATCCAATTTTTGCTGGTTTTGTTTGTTTGTTTGGTTGTTTTTTTCTCCTGCTTGTTTTTTAAATGTATTTATAAGCACCGAGTCTTCAGTGAAAGAAATGGGGATCTGCTCTTGAGACCAGAGCAAGGTCTGTAATTGCCATGAGCTGTGGAGAATATGTTGTTCCATGTTATCTCTTTGTGGGATGACATGTAGAGGAGAGCTGAGGAAGAAATGGTGGTAAGTGGATCACTGAACTGTGTGAAGCCACAGAGCAATTCCCATTAGGGGCAGTGCATGGGAGACATGTCTGCAGTAGTGGCCAGAATGTTACTTTGAACTGGGAAGTCATTTAATTTCCTCATTTACTGCATAAATCATATATGCAAAGCCCATTTACTTCATCTTTTGTGTACCAGATGACTCTAAATGTTGGATTTTCTATTAGATGATTCTAAGTGCTGGATTTTTTGTTTCTGTTATTTTATTTAAATGACTTTATTTTTTCTCTTTAAGTAACAATTGTTCAACAGATGCTCAGTGATATATTGGTTACGTTTATTAAAGTGCTGTCTACAAAGAGCTTTTTTCCCTTTTAATTTTTTTTAAATAAAAAAAAAATCAATATCGAGTTCCTGTAGGTCGAGTTTTTTAGAACGTGCATTTTCTCGTTTGAAGTGTGTTTGGTAGCATTAGATGTGCTAAAACATAAAGGGGAAAGACTGGCATTTCCTGGAAAGAAAGATCAAAGAGCACAAGGGTTGTGCAAAATAGAGATCAGTTGTGTTACTCAGTTTCCTAGGGAATTTCAAAGAAAATTTCAAGCCCTGCTACTTTTAAAATATGTAACTTATTGGTCAGCTTACTTTTGAACTAATGAACATAAAAGCAGAATTAATTAATTAGATTTTTCATCTCTAGAAAACTTTAAAATTAGACTCAATTTTAATTAATGAAATGAATACACAGATGTCTTTGGTTTACATGAAAGGAGAGTGAAGAACCGAGGCTACAATGTTCTGTTTCATTGCATAATTTACTCAGTCTATTTGCCTTGAAGATGTCGTGCACCTTGTTCTGCTGGTTCAAGTTCATACCTTTGCTGAACAACGCTCTGATGTAATTTCCCATGACTGCACCAGTTGATACTGGGAACAAACCTACTTTTACTGGCTTCCTTTTGGGAATACAGTAAATTTTTCAAAGGCTTCTGCTGCAAGTAAGTTGAAGGGATCCAGTAATCTTGAGTCAGTAGCTGTTTCATCCTTGGTAGTTCCCATGTGTATCTTGAGCTGCTATGAGTGCTGCACCTTCACACTCGTAACTGCATTATAAGACTCCTCTCAGCTGACGGTTAGCTGCTGGTAAAAAGCTATACGCGTTTGCCCTCTCTCTTTCAAGTGGATGCCTCTGGGCTATTGCTGAGCCTTGTGACTGCTGAAAGCTTTTCTGGTTTTCCCTGCCCTGCATGGAGGACCTGCAAGGGGCCACGGTAATCTCGGCCCATATCTTCCCCTCTGCATATTTGTGGCTCTCCCTCCTTATACTTTTCCCTGAGAACTTACGATGTATACGTGTCATACTACCATCATACATGCATGTACTGCATACCTTCAGAAGTCTGTGTGGTGTGCAGTTGTGCATCTTGCAATGTTAACACATTGAAACCAGAAAAGAATTAAGTCAAAGCTAAAGAAAATGGGTGTGTTAATGCAAACAAACACAAGAAAGGGTGACCCTGGCTTGCTCATATTACATATACCTTGAATTTTATTGAGACCAAGACAGACAAATTTAAGCACTGAACTCTTTATTCCACTTCAGGACTTCTGTACAAGATTAGCACGAAGAAGTCCTTTTTGTGATGTGTGAATAAACTTGAATCGTAGACTGAGCTGCTAGCCTGAGATTGCAAAACGCTGTGTGGTGCATGCTTCTTTTTCTTTTTTCCCACCTCCTAGCTGTTAACTTACTTAGCCTCCATCAAATGGAAAGTTAGTGAAGCATTTGACCCTTGCAGAATTAAGCTCTGAATTTTTAAAAATAAAACTAGTAAGATTTGCAGAATGGGGTCCAGGATGTGTAATAAATAACTTTAAAATAGTCTTTTGCAGGAGGTATCCCCTGAAATCAGCCTTTGAGCTAGTATTATTTTAAAAATGCAATTTGAAAGTATATTGAACTATATTATTTACTCAGTTAGAAGGGTTTAATAAACTTCCTAAAATTCTTCTCACACATGTTTTTGAAAGCAGTGAAAAATTTGTCACGGCAGCCTAAAAGTCTGTGTTGCTAGGCCAGAAGCTGGCATTGCTGAGGTGGTAGCAGTATGTTATTTTATGCTGATTCTGCTGCCACTCTCACTGTTATGTGCTGTAGGCAAGTGAAGGTAGTGTTGAATGTGTGCAGGTTGTCCTTGCTTTCCACCATCTCACTGGTAAAGCTGGTGTAGAGCCAGCAGCCCTAATAAACTCAGTCAAGACAAAGCTGAGTCTGTTGATGTATGCATCCCATAGTGCCCTTGGAATCTTTCGTTCCTCAGCTACCTGAGACGGTTCTGCTTTCCTCTGCCCTGTATAACAGTGTCCTCGCAGTGGGGTCATCTGCCTGTCCTGGGCTATAACACAAATGACTGCATGGGGGGTACAAATGTTGTCCATAATTCCTTTACGTGATCTTTAGGATGTGGTGGACTGTGACTAACGGTCAGAATAAAACATTGAATTTTCTGTGCTCTTCTCTGAGAAGCCAGTATAGGCAAGAAAGTTTGTAGTTTGCCTTTTTTTTTTTTTCTCTGTGGTACTTTGGGCAGGGGTGGGTTTAGGGTTTTCCTTATCTTAGGATGCATGTAGGGAAGAGCTAATGTACTTCCATAGTTATGTTTCTGAGGGGAGATGTGCTCTGGCATTCCGTGCTGCTTGGCTGTTTTATTCTCTTTATGAGTAAATAAATTTGCTCTTGAAAAGAAAACAAATATGTAACTGTATTATGTAGATGTTTTCCATGAATGTACCAGCCAACCATGAGATGTCCTTGTAAGCAGGAAAATTTCCTGGTCTTCTCGGTTTCCAGGAGTTAGGTCATATAATACATATGTTTAAGCGTGGCTCCTGCCTCCTGGATAAGTTTTCCTCATGATGTAGGGTAACATTAGAAAGTAGTACCACAGTGAGATGTGAACGGTTTCCATCAAACAGCTGGGGCTGACATCTCTCTCTTGTTATTTTGGGGCTGGGAGTGCACAATTTCAACCCAGGGCAAGCTGCCTGTCTTCTGTTTGACTAATCTGTTATGAACTTATCGGAAATGGGTGTTTCCAGTGCAAATACAAAAGGTATATCCATAGCACTTATTCTTTCCTTGGTGCTAGCTCTGCGTAAGCTATAGGAGAGCAGGGTAGTAGGCACCAGTGCAGGAAAATCACTACGCTTTGGGAGCTTGAGTGCAACTGTGTTATTATTGCGTAAGATCCATGGTGTTCATTCAGCCTGCCTGAGTCAATGCAGAGGTGCTTTTGGGGATGGGGAGAGTGCCTGAAATTCATGGGGACAAGATCTGTACTTGAGCAAGGGGCTGAAAACTCACTGGACTTGGGAGAGCTCTTCTCTCATCAAGTAATGTCTTTGCACCACAATTATAAGAACCTGCAAGCCTGTAACTCTCAGCTAAAATGACATATACAGCAAGTTAACCACTTTCAGCATAAATTAGGCAGCTGATCTGACTGTCATATGGGATTTCCTAATGTTCAAATGCTTTGTTGTTCCTTTCATACTTTTTGGAGAAACGATATCTAAACTTCACATCTGTTCAAAATATCAGAAGCTGTTGGGATGGTGAAGTTTTACATAATATTAAAGGATGATGCTGAAAAACAAGGTAGGTGTTTGAAATAGATTCTTGTGTATATATAAGACTGTAAGACTAGTTTGTTTGGTCTGTAAAAAGTTTCACCTAATATGGTGCTTCAAGTTGGCTGCTCATAGGTGTTTTAGGGACTCAATAAAATAAGGATGAGACTATATTTTAAAAACTTTTTGGGAAAAGCTCTACTTAAAACTTTGGAATGTGTTCTGGTTTGTCAGAAAGTGGATATTATTAAATATGACAGCATATATGTTTTTTAAAATAACAGTTTTTGAACGCTGTCACATAGATCATGGTCCTTCATTAAATCCATTTGATTGAAGGAGATTGTTCTAGATAGATAGCCCTTTTTTTTTTGTATTTTTATTTTAGTAACAATGTTTGTAGGGAATTATGGTGCTCCATGGTGCTATACTGACAGTTTAACTGAAGCATGATTTATTCCAAGTTGGTTTTGTAAAGCTTGTAATGCAGTAGAATAAACCAGCAATGGAATCGGCAGATTTTCAAACTGGGTTGGGTTTTTTTGGTTTTTTTTGTTTGTTTGTTTGGTTTTTGGTTTGGTTTTTTCTTTTTTTTTTAAGATTAAAATCAAGTTTGACTGCCTCAGTTGAAGACACACTGTAGAAAAAATGTAATTATTGAGCTTGACAAAAGATAAAGCTGGCTACTATGACACGTAAGTCGGGTAAAATTGTATATTCCAAATTGTACAGACAGCCAAGCGATCTAATGGCCTCCTCTAATTTTAGAATGCTTTAGTCCTTTTTTCTTGACATCTTTCTTCTATGTTTATAGATAAAGTGTGTGTGTATGTGTGTATGTGTATAGTCACATATGCATAAAATGTATGGTGTGTATATGTGTGAGAGGTATCAAAGATGTATTATAAGCTAGAAAAGGAAGTGACTTTTATGAGCTGAGTACATGATGATATTCAGCCTTTTTGATCAATCGGCCATTACTATTATAGGACCATAAATTAATATTTCAAGACTAATATCTGCTGCCTCCAAGGGGGCTCTCCACGTATGTACTGCAGAGACTCAGTGGGGTCACTATTCAAACAGGTAGTCATGTGCAGAAATAAATATTAGCATTTAATTATTGAAATGCCTTTCAACCTCACTGTGAAGCTGTGTCCTTCAGCAGTTCATTGCTTTCTGACAGTTGTGCTCTGCTAACTACTTATGCCTGCTTTCGTGCCTTGCTTATCTATAAGTCAGTGTACCTTGCAGTCAAATGCTCAGAGCTTGCAAGCTGATGCTCATTTACTGTTGACTTTCTGTTTTCTATTGAGAGAAGGTGGCAAAGACAAAGCTTAAGAGCATATCGGCTGTTGGTTGTCTTCATGTGTTTTTCCCACCCGTGTGGGACCTGCTGGCAAAGAGGAAGATGAGCAGGCCTGGGAAGTGTTAGAGAGGACCAAGTGGTGGGACAGGGCAGCACAAGAGAGGGGTGTCACTCCTGCAATAAGGTTTAAATGCCTTGGAAAAAAGGTGAACTTCCACCTTACCTAGAAGAATACATCCTGGTTTACTGGGTCTCACATGTCTTTGATACGATTATGCTTAACTCTGGTACTTTCTCAGCTGATTTGGGAGTCCAGTCCTTTCCCTAAGGCTCTTTGGAGAGCGTGTGGAGATGAGTGGATTTGGATTACTGGCAGAAATGCACTTGGTGGTGAAGACTTCTCCTGCTTCTCTGCCTTCCTTCTGCTTGCTGCTTATGCTTATACCGAAGGCACATGGCTAAGGATGGTTGCTGCATCCCACAGGAAGGGTGCAAAGGCACTGAAATGTCTGCTTGCTCTCTTGCCAGTTCCCATGCTGGCTTGTTTCTTACTTTATTTCCCAAAAGTTCTTTTTGCTTCATTGTGTCAGGCAGAAAGAGAAATCCAAAAAGTTGCCTTGTGTTGTAAGACAAAGGTACCTTTTCTTCTTTGGTGTCATCTGATCATTTATGTAACTTCTCCAGTTTCAAAAAAGAAGATCGTTATAAAATAATTGCATCCTGAGGTTTTGCAGTCAGTTTTGGCACAGCAGGTATGAAGCTGTCAGAGCTTTGCTTGTTATAATCTGCACGTCAGCCTTGTGCTTGCTCTAGCACTTTCTTAAGAGACTTTTTAAGAGATTTTTTTTTTTTTTTTTTTTTTTTTTTTTTTTTCCCACATAAGCCTGCAGCAGCCATAGATGATGTGGGTGAAGAGAAGGAAGAACTTAGCCTCAGCCTGCTCCCAAATTACGAGAGGTTCAGCGCAGATATTTCAACAGTCAGAGGGGAGAAAAAGAAATCTTACTTAACTTTTTATCTTGAGATAATACTCAGAGCTGTTCACTCCTTTGTTAGGTTGCTCAGTTTTCGTCCTGACATTTACTATGGCTCTACTTTTACTCTAAATGTGACAGGCATGTAGAGACACTTTCCTGAGGCAACTGGTGACCTAGGAACTGGCTGTACAATATATTTATAAATGTTACTGTATGTTATAATTTTTGACAGGTCTCCCCCTGCTCCCTTAACCACCTGTGTGAGGACAGGACTTTATTTCCAAAAATTTGCTTTTGTGATTAAATATCTGTAAACAAGGCACTTTTACTTTTTTTTTTTTTTTTTCTTTTCAATTTTCCATGTTAGCTTTTGACTTCTCTAAAGAGGCTTACTTGGGAGAACTATGACTGCTCAATTGCATACAGGATGTGGTTTTCACTGTATGGCTTTCTTATCCACCACTACATATAGTAAATTGAATACAGGTGATCCTGCTCTGTATCTTCCTTTGGTCTTTTGTGTTCAGTTGCAATAGGCTATGTGTATAGATGAGGGAAACTTATGCAATAAACTGAGTGACTTTACAATACTTTTTCTTAAATGCCAACTACTGTGGAACATGTTGGACAACTCCTGATACGTAAACATGTGTTCTGAAGTCTTCTTTATTTTTTTTTTTTTTTTCCCAGTTTCAGCAGAGAGCTAAAATGTTATAAATACCAAAGCAGCAAATTGTGTCCTGAACAGACATATACAGTGTTTCCATGAGGCCAGGGTTTCAACTGGGAAAAGTGAGCTGTCATTTGGTATGTAATTCAAGGTGTTGCTTTTCAGTTACTAGGTATAAGAAATGCTTGCAGGATTTATTTCAGGGGTGGGGATCTTAGAAGAGATACAAGAGTAACTATTGCTGAGAAGACTCGCATGTGGCTGGTTCCTAGTTTAGTCAAAAAGAATGCATTTTAACAGTGTGTCAATATGTACCATGACTCAAAGATGCAGAAAACAGACGAATTACTGAAACAATAAGAAGCTAGGTCAGTTTGCCTTTGATCTCTGCTGAGTGTGTGGGAACAGGACAGAAAGATGAATCTGACAGAGTAACGGAGAAAAGTGGAATCTAGTAAAGGAGAAACAATTCGTTTGTTAGGGGACCTGTAAAATGTGTTGCTTCATTACCGTCTTTTTTTTTGCAGCTGTGGTTAATGGAACAAGCCTGTAGAAATCTCTGTTTGGATTTTGCAGCAATTATTTAAAATGCATTGTGTCTTTTGTGGTGATCTTTAAAAGGAATTTAAAAAGAACTTTTGTTTTAAATCTGAATTGTATGTAATTGTTCTCAAAAGAGTAAAAAAAAAAAAAAAAAAAAAAAAAAAGCAAGCTTACCGTAGTTGTAATTTTTGGAGGTGATGATTACAAATGGGGAGTACTGGCTGAGCTATCAAATGGAGGTCTTATTTTAAGTAGTGCTAATGAGGTAGTTTGTGTGGCTTTCAAGGACTGAGTGACCTCCAGAAAGAGAAAAAGAAAGAAAAAAATCAATCCAGATCCCCCTACTACAAAAAATTTGTGAACAGGGAACTTTTTTTTTGGCATGGAGAAGGAAGCTCGTATGACACAGAGAATGAGTTCCTCTTCTGATGCCAATAGCTGGCTTTTATTAAATACCATTGGGGTGCATTGGTGTAGGTGCTATGTCCAAGGAATGCTTCTGGAGGACTTCTTTCTCCGGGGTTTTGAATCTACCATGAATTTGCTTTTCTGAAGATTGGATGTCTGATCTCACAAATTTAACGTTGTTTGTTTTCCTTCACAACAAGCATTTTACAGCTGGGATTACTACAAGGAGGAAAAAAGTATTGATGAAAAGTTCTTTTCTGTGTAATTATTTTTGACAGGAAAATATTAGGCATGTGCGTCTACAAAGCACTAGTTGAGCAGTTTGGAAATAGTTATTCATGGTAAAATTATTCTTTCAGTTCTCCCAAAGAGAGTAAAGGAGTAAAACAATTTGGCAAGTTGGAAATGACCCAACACGATCCTACAAGTTATAAAATTTCTGCAGTCAAAACACACGGGAAAAGTGAGGGAGCATAGTGCAATACTAATAAAGACCAAATAGTTTTCTCAGAGATGAGCGAGTTACCTTGGCCAGATAAACAAGATGGGTATTGGAAAGAAAAACTGTGTTGATAGATCCTAAATCAGTAAAAGATGGGAAAGCTTTTTGTGCATCCTTACCCTATTACAATCCATAAACACCTCTTTGGATATTGTCAGAAGGTATTATGACAAGTGTCCTCTGAGGCACTAATGATATGATTATGTGGTATGACTGTCGGATAGTTTAAGTGCATAGCATGGTGAGGATTCCTCGGTTTGGCTGAAGTTTTTATCTAGGCCCTTATCAAATCAAATTAGTGTATGAGTTACACTTTCAGCTGGTTCACTGGGAGCTGTTGACTTCGTCACTGTCGTTCAGAGTCTTGTCTGCCAGGAGATGTTATCTGTGATTTGCAGCACTTGTAGAGATTCAGCGTGCTTCAGGGTTGTTATTGCCAGACCACTGACTACACAGCTGGGCTTGTGATCCTGGAGTAATCTACATAATGATGGATCAAATTCACATAATACCTAGTCATATATTCTGTTATTTATGTAAGATTTTAGCTTTGCATGTCGCTCTAATAACCTTTCAAATGGGCATTAATTCAGCAGGTAGGAAATCTCTCCCTCTAGGTATTGTGTTCCATGATCTTCCTTTTCTTTCTCCTTCCCTCCGACCCACTGTGTGGACACCCCCATCATGCTTGCAAACGTTCGTGCCATATTTCCCTGTGAGAGGAGAGGAACTTGGGGGTGTAATGCCAAGCTGGGTGTTGAGGGAGACCAGCTGAGGTGCCATTACCAGTGCTTACGGGGGCACAAACTGTCCTATGGCAACAATAGCCCTCCTGCTCTGCTCTTTTTCCAACTTGTCCTTCTCCGCTATTGTTGTACATTCCCACTTGGTGTGGAAACAGTGTGGCTAATCCCACAAGATCCTCACCACGGCTGAGGTTCAGTACATTCGGCTGAGCCCTGGAACGCAGGTGTGAAAGGGCATTCTTGCCCCTCACCAGTTGTTTTTTCTGTGAGCAGCTTAACTAAGCTGATTCTATGTTCTGTCTGTGCTCAGAAAGTGTCTGGTTTGGCTAGAAGTATTTATGGCTGCTTTTCTTCTTTAAAATGCTTATTTTTGTATAAAAAGTGCACACTGCTGTGTATCTGTTAGAAAAGGTATAGTTAAAGAACAGTACTTGGAACATAATATAAGGGAGACAAGGTTTTCTTGGTCTGCTGAACCCACCAAGAAGATTCAGTGTTGCATGGGACCAAGGGAGGATTGTTGACTATCATCTGTATCAGGGGACATTTTGTCAAAATCCTGAGTTAGCTTTTAGGTTGCTTTGTAAGATGAGGGCTGAGAAGTTCTTGAAATCTCTCATCTGCTTTGCTGCATGCAGTATAGTGGTGTGTCCTAGCTGTATCTTCCAAGTTAGTTTTGATGTCGAGGATGCAAGAGAGAAAGTAGAGTTAGCTTTGCTGAACAATGCTGGATATTTAATAAAATGATAGATTTGTTGACAGGAGCACTCAGTTCCTTTTAAGAAATCAATAGTGCCTCAGATAGCATCACAAATGCTGAGCTAATGGAAGCTGTTACCAGAAGTGAGCAGTTAATGCTGCAAGCCTTCTGTGAGGCCATCACTTCAGGGACATAAAACCTAAATGGCCAAGCGTTGCACATGTGCAGAGGGACAGAAAACAATGATGATCCCTGCAAATGGATATTGCATTTGTTTCTCCAGTGCCTGCCTGCCTGGCTGATGGTGACTTTTGAGAACTGCAGTATGTGAACTATAAATATTTCTTCTTGTCATTTATAATTTACTCTTGGGTCAGAGTAATTTGCTTGCAGAATAACACTGAGGTCAAGAGCCGATTGTGTGAAGGCTGTTACCTATATTCACTCCTGCTGTCCAGGTTTTACTGTGTAGTAGAATACAATTTTCATTTTCTGTATGATTTTGTATTTATGATCATTCCCATTGCATGGGACTGGCTTTGCATAATTTTTCTATGGTCTAATTGTTTCTTTTCCCCCTTCGTCTTTTATTATTTGACCACTATCATCCTACATTAACCTCTATTTCAAGAGAGGGAAAACATGCTGTTGAGTGGACAAAACTGTCCATCTGTTGCCAATGAATAGTGGAAAACTAGAAAAATAAGTAACATTGAATAACCCTCTTCATTTCCCAACCTAGGTAGCACAGAAGAGGAATCATCTTTGACAAATATGTTTCTGACCCAGCAGATATTTCTGTGTAAATTTTCAACGCTCTGTACATTTAGCCATACAGTTTCATTTAAGATTAATAAAGCTTCTGCAGCTGCATTCACACATACAGCCTTGAAATTGCTCTCTACTTATTTCTTCTCAGCACAGATATTTTTCTTCTTTTTCTTTGTTTTCTCCTTTATCTTTGAGATGTGTTCGTGTATTTGTTGCCCAAATGAAATCATAGGAAGAGGTTGGTTTGTGGTTTGTTTATTTGTTTGTTTGTTTGTTTTCTTTTAAATTTAGTTCTACTGATTAATATATAGCCCTTGGGGCTCAATTGATAATTAAGGGCTCAGAAATTTATGTTTAAAGACTGCTATCTTTGTAAAAACTATGTTCTTCAAGACCCAGTCCATGTTAACAAATGAGTTCTAAAACCAGAGGAGTATGGGTAGTTTATATCTTGGGCACGAACTGTTCTTGTGGGTGACGGTTATCACTACTGACTGCTAAATTCCCTGTGAGATAAAATGGGCATTAATTCTCTAATGCTTTGACTGATGTATTCATGTGCTTTTCTTTTTTTTTTTTTTTCCCTGAACAACTTTCCCACTTCAAATGAGGGTAAAATAAGATGGTAATTCAAATCTGAAGTTGTACCTCTGTTAATTTTGAGTGAGTCTGTGTTGTTGCATCACTGTGCATTTCTACAGTATACATGTCTGGGAAGCTCTGTGCTGAAACTATGTTGTAAAACCTTTGCAACTAAGGGAAATGTATTCTGGTTACTTGTCTTATTAAGGAGCTTACTAGGAGGAGACGCATCTTCCATGAGTTTTATTCAGGAATTGAGTAAGTAGATAAATAAAAGCAAATATGGTTCTCCCCCCAGTATGTTTTCATATCATAAGGTGTATTTCTGCTTTGTGCATTACCATGTTGGGTTGTAACTGTCCTCCCTAGCGGAGGACTTTCCTGTACATCTGTCCATTCTTCCCATTTCTTGAGCCTGCCTCTTGGCAGTCAGCTCCACCTGAATGGTGTTTCTAAGTGAATACTGTGGGGATGGATTTCCAACAATGTAGTAGGGTGCCTCTTTTTCTCTTCAGTTAAAAAAGGTGATGAGAACTTTGCTACTGAGAGCACATTCTTTGATTTATTTCTGCTGGATTGAGTGAGTGATGGAGTTGCTTAGAAAGATCTGGACATATGCAGGTAAAAGCGTTTTACAAAAGCTAATTTCATAACATTATGTAATGAAATAAGTGAATTTATAAGTAACAGAATGTATTAAGAGACACAGATTAAAAAAAAAATCCATTATCCATTATGTTCTAGAACTAGAAAATATTGATACAGATTATGGTTAGGTAATTAACTATACCTAATGTATAGTTAATTTGAATGAATAAGAATGAATTATGTAATTTGCAAGAGCAAATTCATACAAAATAATGTATGGAAGAGGACTCTTGTAATTAAGCAAATGCTGTCAGCTTTATTGTAATATTATTTTTTTTTGTCTTTTTCAGTAAAAACTATTAGTGCTGATTTTCTCCCTTTGTTTTGGGTTTGTAGACATACAATTCCTCACTGTAAAGAAAAGAGAATTCTCTGATAAATACTTTCCTTCTAAAATAAAATCTGTGAGTTCAAAATTGGGTTTCCATCAGCAAAAATCTGTTGTCTCTTTTTTTTTTTTTTTTTTTTTAATTTTCAGACTTCAACAACAATAACAAAAATGTAGTTGTTAGAACAAAAAAGCTGGCCCTTCTTACAATTGAGAAAATTTTCCAGTTAAATGTTATATAATAGACTTCCAGTGTATTTTCAAGTAGTTTAAGATACTGGAGTTTAAAATACTGCTGATTATAAACAGGAAGGAGATCTTTTTGAAGGGTTATAGCATTTCAGCTGAGGGATAAAACAGGTATGTTTTTAGTTGTTCTTTGTATTTTGAAGGCATTATGTGATGTCCAGTTCTTGTGAAACATCTACAGAAGGATATTCCTATCACTGTTTCCAAAGATGGACCAAAAAAGACAAAGAGGTTGTCTATGTTTGCATCTTATTAGTAGTTACTGTCATTTGTTATCTCAGTGAAACCATAAATCCAAAGAGCTAGGAGTGCTGAAGGTTGTCAGGGTTAGGGCTGGCCCAACGTTGTCAGCTTGGAGCTGAGCCCATTCCACCTCGCTGCCTTCAGTTGCTGCAGAATGAGGATTCTGTTCTCAATGTTACTATTTGGGCAGGACTTAAAAATTCATCTGGAAGATACTGCAAAATTCGAGCATGCCAGGTTGCCTTTCTTCTCTGTGCCCTCATCCCTGCTCCCTATTCAGCTCCAAAGAGTTGATATTAAATCAGTTTCATTCCCATAGCACATGTCCCAGTCTGATGGTGATGCTTAACGAACTTTTTTGCTGTGCCACTGGAAACGAATGCAAATGTGATGACAGCTGTCCCAAAACTGACACGAACAGAGAAAGGCTCCCAGAGGTCCTTTTACAGCCACACTTCTGTTACGAGAGCAGACCCCAATACTGAACTGTACAATAATTGTCAATGAAATGGAAGATGCGTGCCTGTTGGGATTCAAGATATTTCTGTCATGGAAAGCCTAGAAGACATTTGATCTCACCACTGGAGGAGGATGACCGAAGAGAAGTCATAAATGTGAGAGGTGGAAGTCAAGGAGACAGTTTAGCTCTGTAAATCTCTGTTGCTTTTTATTGTTTTTGCCAAGTGTAGTCAACAGAACTAAACTATTTCAGTTTTCAATGGGTAAAGCTGCTTTTTTAATTATATTTTTGCCTTAGAGGAACTTCTTTGTTTTGTTCATTTTTCTGACGTGGTTAGGTTTCATGCTATGGTAGTACTATGATTATTCTTTAATTAATGTATTTAGTTTTTTATACCTATAGAACTTCAAAATACATTACACACTAAAGAAAACAAGCATACAAAATCAGACATTATTCTTGTCTTGTCTGGGAGTCTGGACTTCATATTTATTTAAACAAAAATACAGGTTTAATTGTGGTTTTAATGTACTTTTTTTTTTTTTGAGTAGTGGATTTACACTTAAGTAAGAACTTAAGTATACAGGCAGCTTTACACAGAGGGTCACGAGAACTGTTTGCATGAATAAAGATACTTGTGGGATGAGGATTGAAATCTCTGCCACAAATAAACACTGTGTTTATTACTCTGCACTGCTTCTTAGTAATGTCAGTGGCTTCCTGACAGAGATAAGCATAGCTGGCAGGACTTCGGTGGTTAGATAACAGAGCAGAAGCATTGTGTTTAATCTGCTTGTGACTCTTGCTCTTCCTTGTGACGACATTCAGCTAAATAGACACAGAACTCCACAGTGAAGCAGATGCAAACAAGGAAGACATTTCACTGAATGCAAGATCTTAATGGTTTTCCTCTCACTTTCGAAGTTGTGAAGCAGTCACAAATGTTTTGTGGTCTCATTTTACGTCATTGGAGAAGGGTTAAATTGGCAAAACAAGATATACCCTCCCCTGCTTTTTAACTTGCACAAAGAAATTAGGAATAAAAAGAAAATAAATCCCCAAAGCAAGCACAAGATTGGAATATTGCGTTAGATGGAAACTGCTCAAGAGTCACAGAGATCTTTGGATTAGTTTCTGCATAACAGACATTTACCAAGGAATTGGGTTACTCACTTGTAAACTTGCAGCATTACAGAAATGGAAGCCATAATAATAGTGTCTGGTAGTGAAAGTGAAACAGCTCTGCAGTGGTCTCACTTAGTTCCTAGAGCTAAGGAAGAAACTCAGGTTGTCCTGTGAGTCCATCAACGGAGAACTCTGTATGATCATGTTTTCATGTTTTGTTGGAGTGGAGCATGTCCCTTGTCTTGCTTAATTCTTTTGCAACAGCTGCTAGTTTAATTTGATACATGTTTCAGTAGAAAAGAATACTTTTGATCCAGCTTAAAAAGAAGAGTTTAACAGTTATTTGCAAGCTGACCTTCTGTGTTCAGGGATTCTGTCATTTACATGGCATTTTATCACTTGCATGTGTGTTGGGGTTTGTTGCGGGATTTTAGTGGTATTAAGGTCAGATATTCAAATACAGCCTTAGGAAAAACATACCCGTCTTGTCTGTGCCACTTTATCTAAGCAAATCAGAGAGCTGTTCCTCAAATTACTTATAGGAATCTCCAAAAGGCTATTTTTGTGTGAGTGTGTGGAAAGCCTACATTATAGGACTTTGTTTAAGGATATTTTAAAAAACACTTTTAATAGAGTATGGGTTATAAAAATCTGAAAGAAAATATGTCTCAGTTAAGCTAACCAGATGTTGTATTTGAATTAACGGACTTTGAAAAAAAAAAGTGGCTTGTTTAATCTGGTATTCTTTAATTGAAAACAATGCACTGATTACAGTCCAGGACATTTTGGTTCTCTTGCTTACACCATTTTGTGACTCTTGTTTCTGCCTGGGTTGTCCTTCTCTACTTAAGTATAGTTGATGAATTCTGGGTGAGCTGTGGTATAAATATCAAAGACTTCATAGAATCATAGAATCATATCATAGAATCATAGGATGGTTTTTGTTGGAAAGGACCTCAAAGATCATGTAGTTCAAACCCCCTTGCCATGGGCAGGGACACCTCCCACTAGACCAGGTTGCTCAAGGCTCCATCCAGCCTGGCCTTGAACACTGCCAGGGAGGGGGCAGCCACAGCTTCTCTGGGCAACCTGCTCCAGTGTCTCACCACCCTCAAGGTAAAGAACTTCTTCCTTGTATCTAGTCTAAACCTGCCCTCTCCCAGCTTCCAACCATTACCCCTCGTCCTATCACTGCAGGCCCTTGTAAAAAGTCCCTCCCCACGTTTCCTGTAGGCCCCCTTCAGGTACTGGAAGGCTGCTAGAAGGTCTCCCCAGAGCCTTCTCTTCTCTGAGCTGAACAAGTCCCACTCTCTCAGCCTGTCCTAATAGGAAAGGTGTTCCAGCCCTCTGACCATCTTGACATCCCTCCTCTGGACTCGCTCCAACAGCTCCATGTCTTTCTTGTGTTGGGGGCTCCAGAGCTGGATGCAGTTTTCCAGGCGGTGTCTCATGAGGGCAGAGTAGAGGGGCAGAATCACCTCCCTCATCCTGCTGGCCACACTTCTCTTGATGCAGCCCAGGATACAGTTGGCTTTTTGGGCTGTGAAGCTTTTAAAAATCTGATTTGATTTTTGCTCTCAGATCCCTGTGGTCTGTTGCTGACATTTTTCAGTAGTGTTTCAAATAATGGCTTTTTTTGTGATATAATTTTTTCATGTTCTGACAAACATGTTGAAATGTAGTATAGAAATATTTTTTTGAATTGCTGCTAAGTACTTTATTGGTATAGCAGGGTGTGGGGGTTTTGTTTGTTTGTTTGTTTGTTTGTTTTTAAAGGATCACTTAATTGGAAATCTGTATGGCAACTCTCTGAAATTTCAGGCAATGTTTTATATTCATTATTCTGTGACCCAAATCCATTCCTGTGTTCTGTTGTGGATGACTGGCAGTTTCTAATTTAATTTATCCATGTTCTTTCACAAATGATAATAAAATTTGGATTTAATATATTCTTTTGTTCTATAATCTGTAATAAGTGTATCAAAGAACACAGGAGACAAGAAAGATCATCAGATTCTAAAGCTCAGGAGAATTTGGAGCATTGTTAGAGAAGTGCAGAAAACATTTATGGATGCTGTTTGCAGAAAAAAATGAACAACCATTGCCCATTCTTCTTGCCCTACTGTCTCTTATGAATTCAGACTTGAGGTGCTCTGTGCCACATCAAGCATTTTCCTCTGTGTATCAATTACAATGTGATTTTTTCCACATTTCAGGTATTTAAAAAGCTTAATAATGGAACACTTACAGTAGTATTTCTTATGAGAACACTCATTCCATTATGTATGTGCCTATTTAGCCACTTTTATTCATCTTGATCTTTTTTTTAATCTCTAGTAATGAATCACATGGAACTTGAAGCCTAACTGAGTAACACTATTAACTGAAGCATATACTAACCAAGGGTGAGGTTATTAACTAGTCCCTTTTATTTACTATGGAGTGCTTAAGGATTCCTAGAGCATGAATTTAGCTTGGGGGCTTTTGGTTGTTTGCTCTTTTTTGTTTGGTTCATTTCCATCATCTATTTTTAAGCAAGAAAACTAGGGCATCAATTCATTTTAGAATGGGAGCATTATTACTGGATTGAAAAACACCTTAAGTGCCCTAGCCTTTTATCAGATTCCTCAAGAACTCAAAAAACTTTTGTGATTATTTATGTGGGTGAAGCAAAGGGCTTTTTAAATTAATTAATTAGAATGTGAACCTATATATTTACTGACTGTCCTTCCAGTAACATCTTCTAATGTTGTCAGATGAAAATATGAGTAGTTTGGTTTCTTCACTTCCAGTGTTTTAAAAACAGGATTTCTTTTGTACACTGTTGTCAGTAAAACCTGTTTTCGTATTTGACTGAGTCATCTAATAGCTGTTATTCCCCAGTTCTATCTAGTTCATTGTAGATTCATCTTAGAACTGTGTGCAAGTTGAATTTCACATTTGTGTTCAAATTTTTTCCTACTGACTTTGAATTGAAATGTCACTGTGCAATTTTGTTGTAATATTTTGACGGCCTTGCTTATTGCATAGTCACAAAAGTTTGCAGATACTTCTAAGATTTTGAACTAGAAAATTGTGACGAGTGTTGTTCCTCAGGGGTTGGTACTGGGACCAGTGCTATTTAACGTCTTTATCGGCACATGGACAGTGGGATTGAGTGCACCCTCAGCAACTTTGCTGATGACACCAAGCTCTGTGGTGTGTTTGACACACTGGAGAGAAGGGAGGCCATCCAGAGGGACCTGGACAGGCTGGAGAGGTGGGCCTGTAAAAAGCTCATGAAGTTCAACAAGGCCAAATGCAAGGTCCTGCACCTGGGTCGGGGCAATCCTAAGCACAGATACGGGCTGGGCCATGAGTTGATTGAGAGCAACCGGGTGGAAAAGGACTCGGGGGTGCTGGCAGATGAAAAGCTGGACATGACCCAGCAGTGTGCGCTCGGCAGTCCAGAAAGCCAACCGCACCCTGGGCTGCACCAAAAGCAGTGTGGGCAGCAGGTCAAGGGAGGTGGTTCTGCTCCTCTGCTCTGCTCTGGTGAGACCCCACCTGGAGTGATGCATCCAGCTCCGGATGATTCATTGAGAAATGACTGTATAAGTATAGACCTTTTTTTTTGTCAATCACAGGGAGAGTGAAAGGGTTTTATTTTTTTTTATACTTTTGAATCTTCAATATGGGCTTTGCCTTTTGAGGAGAGTTTTCTCTATGCTGTCACTAGCATGTCCATACTTGTAACTGAGTATAGTATAAAAAAAGGTCAGTGTATGTGCTAACCACTCTTAACAGCAAACAAATCAGTTTTTAGATGTCCTGAGGCTGGAAAGAAACAATTACAGAAGGAAAGCTGTTGCAGCTGTGTTGCAGGGAAAAAGGTAGCAGTGCAGGTTGCAAAGCATGAAGCTGAGTGAGCGTGTACAGAAAACAGACAAATCCAGTTAACGTCGTTTGACACTGGCTATTTAAAAATAGGAAAACATGGTGCAGACAAGGTAGTGATATCCTCCAGGCAAGCAGCAGCATATGGAAGAGTAAAGGGCACACAGTGAGGGGTAACTATGTCGGAGATAGAAGGTGGAAGAAGAAAAGAGTAGTGGAAGTAGATAGTTTACATGGTAGGAAGAGAAGCAGAGTCCCCACGTCTAGGAAGAGGAAATCTGTAGAGAAATTAACAATTTTCTTGTGTCTGGAAGTGAATTTGGGAAGAGAGAATGTCCGTGTGGTGGGGAAGGGGATGGCCGTGTGAGCCCCAGTGCACAGGTCTCTGTCAGTGCCTTGACTGAGGGTGGTTTCTATTTAGTCTATTAGTCCAGTGATGGGAGTGGAAGGATGAGCAACTGTATCCCCATCAGAATTCCTTATTGATTGTCAAGATAAGAAAATACAGCGGTAATTTACAGACTATATTCTTCTCTAATACTCTGGTCTTGAAGCATGCCTCATTTTTAGTGTGGGAAGCAGAAGGTCTCACTGGACAGTAGTGGTCCTGACACCATTGCTTCTTCTGCCCTTTAGAGTATGACCAGGTCACAGTGTTGCTTTTGCCTCAGCTGATGCTATGTGAAATGCAGATAACAACCATGTCCAATTTTGTAAAGCACCTTGAGAAAAGTAGGAGCTGTCTGTTCATTTTTGCCTAGCCATGCTGTTTATGGTTTACATTGCTTGTTAGCTTCTTAAAGAGAGGTTGAAGAAGGCATAGCACTAAAGTTTTCAGGGAATCATTTGGAAGAACAATTAAGTAATTTTTTTATACAACATGAT
Source organism: Leptosomus discolor (assembly GCF_034619465.1). NCBI lineage: Eukaryota > Metazoa > Chordata > Aves > Leptosomiformes > Leptosomidae > Leptosomus > Leptosomus discolor. Next base: position 39,116,532 of record NC_141419.1, on the reverse strand, counting down.
TGCATATCCTGTGTCATTTCTATTTTGTAGACATTAAAGAGCTAAGTTTTAAGGTTTTTCATGTCAGCGAAGGGTAGAGTCTTGCAAACTCATTACCTGGTCCAGAACAGGGGCATCTCAGTAAAGGACTGTGGTAGACAGAGGGAACGAAGTACAGAGACCTGGCGCTGCGATGTAGTGAAGCACCTTCATCTGCTTAGGGTCGACTGTTTTAGGACAACAGTTTTAGCCCACTGTAAGTACTCACACACATTACAATTCAGGAAAAAAAAAAAAGCAATCACATTAGTTGAATTAAAAGAAATGTGAAAATTCATGTAGGGTCTTCATATAGGGCAGCTGATTAAGGAGAAATGAAACACAGTACTGAGATTGAAAAAACCAGAAATAAAGAATGAGATTGTTAATTAAACATTGTGTGTACAGTAAGTTTCCTTAAGGCTACAGTTACCCAGTAACAGTAATGCAAAAATGAAAACATCTCTTTCAGTCATTTGGGCATTTTTTCCTTGTACTGCAGAGCTGTCTGGGAATGAAGGATCAGGTCTCTTTCGTTGTGGATATTGTGTAAAGGTCCAGTAAGGTACTCGCTGGCAAAACGTCTTGCACACTTGAGGGATACAAAAAAACCCACACACTGTTTTGAAATTCCGTATGTAAATGGGTATCTGTTTTACCATTCTAGCATCAGGTGGCAATACGATTCCTAGTAATATATTAAATGTTGTAAATGTGCAGCTATTAGAGTAGCATGATGAGGCAGGAGTAGTGATGATATTTTCTTAATGAATCAATTTGTGAATGTGCAGGGAGTATATTGATCACTAATCTCTGTATCTTTTAGAGGAGATGCATGCTCAAATCCTTGTCCTTATCTGAACAACAACAAATTTTGTGTGCCATTTTCCTTGACACTTTGATCAGATCTTTTAAATATTTATAAACAGCAAATTCAGAATACTCAGAATAATGTATTGATTCTTTCTCTTTTTACAGAGGGAAACTAAAGGTCAGTTTCTCATAGATCACATCTGCAACTATTACAGCTTGCTGGAAAAAGACTATTTTGGCATTCGATACGTTGACCCTGAGAAGCAGAGGGTATGTATATGAACTCTGACTACATTTGCTTTTAAGTAATGCTAAATTGATTTTTTATTTATTTATTTTTTTTTTTTTCTCTAAGCAAGTCAGTTTTACTGCAAAGTTATGTATCTCTGAGGGTTTATATTCTGGCTATAATCCATAGAGGTTCCTAAAGTGGCATTATTAAATTAATTTTCCCCTCATTTTATGTATTTAGTCAGGTAAATTGATACACTCTGATTTGTGTAGTTCTCACGGGCACTGAAGTTAGGAAAGATCTATAGGCATGACTCAGAGTTAGCGCAGGGTAGCTCTAGGCTCTGGCAGTGCACTGGAATTTGGGATTACTGTTTTTCTGTAGAGTGTGTTTCTTGGGAGTTGTAGGCAGGAATCCTATTGTGTTTAGCAGCTAAAAGCAGTCATTCTATTCCATTTTTCACGGGGTGCATGGACTTAGATATCTGTCATACACAAAGTAGATATGATTTGTCAGGTTGTGCGAGGTTCTTCAAGTTAGTTCTCCCTATGAGCATCTTTACATTTGTGGAATAAAGTTTACAGGCCTGTGTTCTAGGTTTTTGTGTGGATAGTAATGAGTCATCTCTCTTAGGTGGAAGGTGGTCCTGTGGATTGTATTCTGTAGGTGATTTGCTAGTGCTGCTCCCTGTTCAGTTTCAGATGATTGTTACTGTTTGAGAGTAGGAAAGGATGATCAACACAGGAAGCAGGAGTCCTCAGACAGTGAAATTCAGAACTGCTTCTTCACTGTGTTGTCCTGCTGGTTTCAAGATTAAGACTTAAATATGACTTTTAAGTATCACGGGGCATATACTGGGTTGATTTAGATTAGATGTAAGGAAGAACTTCACTGTGAGGGTGGTGAGGCACTGGAAAAGGTGCTTGGTTATTCTGACCTAAATGTCTGCATTTAAGAAAACTCAATTTAACTGAATCAGGAGAAGGAATATTAGGAAAATAAAGAGAACAGGGAGCTTATTTTTGAGACGATATTAAGATGGCATAACCCATTTAGTGCAGCAAACCAAAGGATAAGAGGTTATGGTTATATGTACATCAGAGTGTAAAGTGGAAAGAACAAGGAAGTTTAAGCAAGAGATGTGGTTTCTTAATTAAGCTGATGAGAGCTGCATCATCTGGAACAGCCATAATGGAGGTAATGGGGCAACATTTTTAACTAAATTTGTAAAGAATTTTAAGAGATCTCTCTGTAATTTTATGGAATGGGTTTATATTGAACATTGACAGAGATAGAGACTAGGTGCCATCTTCTGAAGTTTCTTTCAAAGAATGTGTAATGAAAGCTGAAACAAGAAGGCATACCATTTTTTTAAGGAGAGTTATTATTGATTCTGATGCAGGTAACATACAATTCATCTTGCTTTGCCCATTTTCTTGGAAGTGCTGAATGCCTCTGTTGTAGTTTGTATTCTACTGCACAGTCTCTGTCTTTGCACAGGAAGGGCTGTATCTGTGGTTCCAAATGAAACTGCCAAAAATCATGCTTTTAATTCTGGCTTTTAATGTATTATTCTTGATTGCCTCTTTGAATAGTTAAGCTGTATAACATAGTATTGTATTATTATATAGAGTACACACACATACATATGTGTGTGTGTATATATATATATACATATAAATATTATGCAGAATTACTGGCATTTAGTCTACCCGTAATGCTTGCCTCCCTTTTATTTGTATGCATTTTTTTGTGTGAAGGTTGCAGAGTTGCTCTAAAGGCTAATTTGTAGTTCTTTTGTTTTGTAATTTATTGGGGGAGTTCAAGCAGGCAGAAATACCAGCTTTAGTTCATCTTATATGTCTTCTTTCAGGAAATGCTACCGAAATGTAACATTTTGAATTAGGAGTGTTGAAACGCTTGACTGAGTTTGAGAATTTAAAATATAAACTGTTTCAATATTTCAGATGTTTCAAATAAAATGTTTCAATATTTGTGTTTACAACATTCAGAACTAACTTGTGAAAAATGTAGGTAATTGAGTTAATTGTCTTAGGTTGGAAAAAAATTTTGAAATATGGGAACATTGTGGTGGGGAACAGCTGCTGTTTTTACAGGTTATTTTTCAAGTAAGTTATAATACATACTCCTTCCTCCCGCCAGCCCCTCTTTGGTACTAATACTTTCCTTCTGCATAACTAAACATGTGTGCATATTTTAGGCATACGTAAGACTTTGTAACATTTTCTATAGTGTTCCATTTCCTATTCCAGACCAAAAGAGAAACTTTGGAAGACACTCTTAAAAGAAGGTAGCATGGGAGCTTTTTTGCATCTTTGGATATACGGGAGAGTAATAATGCCAATGACCTCAAACTGAACTAGCAGTTAAAGACTCTGGTTTCTACACCATACCTGTTGTTTTATCTTCTAGGGTCACATTTGAATGTTCCTTTGGGGAAACTGTGCCTTAGGGTAGCTTGAGTAAAGCCAGGGTTGTACTACAAAAGTATGCAGTAAATTGCAGTATGCCATTGTATGTCTAATGGTACTACTCTGGGAACAAATGAGTTCCTAGTGTTCATATATTCACAGATTTATTAACTGTTGAATTTTTTGCCTGGATTTCTGAGGAAACCAGGTATATGGGTCACATCGCCTTTCTCCTTGACTCTCAGCTGTAGTAACTTTTGAAGCCAGTTTTGGTCCAATTTCGCTGGGGATATAGGTCTCAAATGTTAAGTTTCTGTAAGGTTTCATGAAGATAAGCTGCCACATTGGTGGGTAAAACCCTATTATTCTTCTCACTGAGGCAAACGCTGTAGGGCAAACCTAGTCCATAGGAAATCTAGAGGGAGCTGAGAGAGACACTGTAAGAACAGAAACCATCATTTGGAGCTTGTTTTTTTTTTTTTTTTTTTAGAAGTAGACATACCTGGAGGAGTTGTTACTGTTTCTGATAGTCAAGGAACTACCTATTGGTACGTTTTAATGTACCAGGTATTATACTGAGCCCAGTTATCATGGTCCCACCCTTGAGGAAATGTGGTATGGATAGTTCTGTGCCAGATACCCTGGGTGGACTGAGCACTTTTTTTGTGGTCTTTGGGATGGTAGGAGATGGGAATAGGATGATATAATGCAGATACTGTTCAGCATCTCTCGGGACAGAAGGCAATGGAGGATCGGGCTGAAAGAAGATGGTAGCGTGGTGAAATTTATTCTCTAAGTCTTTTTAGGACGGCATCAGAGCAGTAATTTAAAGTTGAAAATACTTAAGTTTCCTTTTTTTTTTTTTTTTTTTTTTTTTTTTTTTTTTTACCCCAATGGTTGGATTTGAGCATGTGCTTGTGATTATGTTTTTGAATGTGAAAGTATGAGGTGGTAGTTAGGCAGAAATACCTTGGAGCTACCTATGGAGTAGGTGTTATGAAAAGGCTTTGTAGGACTCTGAAGTAACAAACAGTGAAGTCTAATCAGTCGCTGTAGAAATGTTTGAGATAGATTGTAATCACCCTAAAGCATTAAGATGCTTTGTCATTTGGATATGCTGCAGGACTATCTGGGAGCAGCAGAGCAGTGCAGTGGTTTTAGCTCTGTATGTGTATGCCTGGTGGTATGAAAACAAAGCTTTCAAATCAGTGAAACTGCTGTATGAATTCACTCCCACTATGCATCCGATCTTGAATGGTGGCTGTGAGTACACTGGGATTTTCTGACTTCCCCAGAGTACAGAGCCTGGATCTGTGCATCGTTAGAAAGACAACGTTGTGCACTACAGATTTGCCAGTACTCCTTCCTGTCTCCTCCTAGAGAACGGTTGCTAATACAGTTCTTGTTTTGCTTTCAAGATACACACAGTGAAATCTAGTAGGTACCTCTACAAACAGGTGTTTTTTGGTCAGATTACATGTTTATTTCACTAGTAAGGCTGCTGAGGTGTCCTACTTGCATTCTAGAGTCACTTCCATGGACCTGGGCAGAATATGTGTTTAATCCTATAACCAAACTTGTTTAGCATTGTCCCAGTATTTACTAGGGAAGGAAATCGGAGCCTGTTGTCTGTGAATACTGAATTCCTTTATCATAAAATAGCAGTTCTGGTTTTAATGGGACGTACACAAATGTACAGAAGTTCCTCATCAGAGAGACCTTTTGGAAGGGTCAGTGAGTCTTGGGTGCAGCTGATCTCTGCTTTAGCAACAACAGCTATTTAATATATGATCTTAAAATATGCACTTAGTCCCATGTAAGGGCAGTGAAGGTTGGCGGAAAGAGATGACAGATAATTTGCAACCTCAGTTTAACAAAGCTATGTCTTTCTGTAATGACTCGTAAGGCTCCATACAGCTATGCAGAGTTATCTGGGAGCAACGCAGTCTCTTTGAAGGGGTAGAGAGGACGTATTATAAGCTGAACACCAGAGTGACTGAACCATAGGTTAATTAAAATCTTAATGCTTCTCCGTGCATATGAATCTGTCTTCCTAGACAGAGTTATCACAAAAATTATGTGCTTTTGCACAAAGTCTTGCTGTGACCCTGTTTGGTGTGTGTAGTTCAGGTCATGCTGTTTCAAAAAAATACAGTAGAACTAGAAAAGGAACAAAGGTGGCCATAAGAATCATATCAAGTGGGAATGGCTTTCATATGCAGATAGATGGATTAGACTAAAATAATTCAGCTAGGAAAAGAGGTGAGCAAGAGAGGATGAGTGAGAAAGAGAGCAAGACAATGAGGAAGAGAGAACAAGAGAGAAAAAGATATGATATAAAATGGCTTGGAGAAGGTGATCAGGGAAAGGTTGCACTGTAATTCTTGTAACAGAACAAAAACACACTTAAGGAAATTATAGAGCAACTGGTAACAAGAAATAGTTTTTAAAATACCTTACCTAGTCATAAAATTTGTCGTTGTAGCTGCCAAAAATATATTTTAAAAGTGTTAAAAATTAAATATTTAGACAAATTAATGGAAGTCTACAAAGACTTACAAACAAATTGTAATGGAGGCTGATGGAAAAAGCCCATTGAACATGATGGGAGCTACTACTCATTTTTTTTCTAAGTGTTTTCTTCAGGCCATTTCAGGGACAGAGTGCTGAGTTAAATGGATACTTCCTTTTACCAGTAGAGGTGAATTTACTTACTAAACAAGATCTTGGCACAAATGAATAGTAGTGTGAATATACGTATACACTTAATTCAGCAATAATGCTACTAACTGAAATATCTTGTGTGAAGATGAGTAACCTTGTAAACCAAATCATTCTGCAGGCTATTATAATGAAAATAAAGATGATTTTCCCATGAATTATGAACCTTTTGTCTGCGAGCACACGGGGACTCATGCATACATCAGCACATGCAGATTTTATGGCCAGATGTCCAGCTGATGTAAGGTTATGGATCAGTTGAAATACTCCAACTTACAGCACTGGAGTTTCTCTGAATATTTTAGTGTAATGGGAATAACAGAATGAGAATTTGGAAATTTGTTTAATTCCAGCTCAGAATCATACAAACGGTGATTCTGTTCCAGTGTATGGCACTATTTCTGGACCAGGTTAATTTTTGTGATAGTGATGTATGTTGTTTCTTCCTGCTTAGCATACTACTAACCAAAGCCGATGCCCTGGTTTTGGGAACAGTACAGAGCAACAGCTCCTTTGCTGCAACAGAACAATATTTTTATTCTTGATGTAGAGGTTCTTGAAGCCATGAAAAAATGGTGTCAGCCTGGGGGCATGCAGAAGGGGGCATGCAGGGTACCCTGGTTCGTCTGTTTTGCTGATGTATAGTAAGCACTCAATTAATTCCCCTATCTGAGCTTCCATTGGTGTTGGATACTGTTACTACTTATTTTTTTTTTTTGAGTCTGAATTTTGGCAGGCAGTGACCTGGTGCAAGTCACTGCCTTGAGGCTAAAGAAAATTGATTTTGATTTTCTTTCAAGGAAAAGGTTAGGTATTCATTTTCAAGATTAATATACAGTTGATATTTAAATAAAATTAATTTTGTTAGTTTTCTAGCAGTGTTTTAGGGCAGATCTTCATTCTCCTTCTGCCTTCTGACCATTAAACAAAGTCTTCGTCTCCAGTTCTTGTCTGTCTAGAATATTATGACATCTGTAGGTTCTTCTGATTCTGTTTTACTGTTTGGACATCTGAGCACCTGACTGAGTATTTCCTGCCAAGCGTGGTTTAAATATTCACAGCATTTGGCCACTTTTGATTTGCCCCTTTGTTACTGCTCCTCATGCAAACACAGGGACTAAATCAAAAGCCTCTTGTGCTGAAGGAGGGGAGAGACTTTTCACTGGATTCATCGGACTTCTGGTTGGTCAGATCCCAAGAACCTGCTTTTGGCTTGGTATATTTTTTAGGAGGTGGGCTTTGGTTTATGCCAGTCTTATGCAGGAGTCCATAGGAAGAAGAGACTGGAGCATGCATCTTTGCACTTTGTAGAGCAGCTGTTGCAGTGCTGAAGAAAACCAGTGTGGGGATTTTAATGACATCTGACCACTTACAAGGACTGTAAGAATAGATATGGCACATTGTGTCCTCTTTCCTCCCAGCTTCTACTTCTAAGTCTAATTCTTCTAATAACCCGGTGCTATACTGAGGCCAAGCTCAGTCCTGTCTGAGCTTCTTCATGAATGACTTCATCTGAAACAGGTTGCTGGCTGAAGTGTCTTTACTAGAAGCACATGAGTGTTTGTGGAGTTAAATTGACTTTCTAGAATGATTTTACCCTTGCCTAGTGTCCTTGCTGATCCTGAGCTTTTGCTGTGGAAGGTGGTAGCACATCAGCTGCTCAGCATTTGTGGGTAAGCAAGAACACACCTGGCCTCACTAATGACTACTCAGTGCCTCTTAAAAGCTGATCAGAGGTGAAGGCTGTATTTACAAAGTAAAAATGGTACTAGACTGAAACACAGCATGCAGTTGCAATGAAACCTTAGTCAGAAGGCAACTCTCAGCGTATTTTAAGATCCCAGGACCAAAAGTAATACCTATAATAGTTTGCTTACTCACCACTGGCACTTGAAGCACCAAGACTCGTTAACTGTCCCATGACTGACCTTCAAGATCTTGTAAGTATCTTTCTCTCTGCTTCTGTGAGGACATCAACCTGACCATCTAGATATCTGGCTGTGACCCAAATCTCTTTCAGCAGAAAACATTAGAAAATATCAGTGCTGAGCGTCAATTTCCTCACAGGGTCCTTTGTAATAGGTGTTAGTTGGATTAGGACAAAAGTCTTGTCTTTTCCATTGGGCGACAACCATGTTGCCATCAAGGAAATGGGAGGTTCAGCCTCTGCAGAAATTATTTCTAATAATCATTAAGTACTACCATACATAAAGCCAAGCTTGGTTGGGGGTGTAGACTGTTATTCAATTAAAGCAACATTTATGCACAACAGTGTGAAATACATGAAACAAGATGAAACTGCACAAGATTGTTGTGGTTTTTTCCTCCTTGTAGTTTGCACATTTTACTGCAAGGAGAGAAGTTAAAAGATTCTAGTCTCTGGTACAAAGTTTACATCTGACTTGTTTTGTTTGTCTGTTTTATTTCTCTTATGAGGTGTTAGTCTTACAAGAAAGAATTGGAAACACTTATGGTCTGTTCCTGCAAGGCAGTGTGCCATACAGTAGTAATGGAATTTTTTTGCAGTTGAAGATTTAAAATGTTTTTAAAATTTGTCCTGAAGGCTAACTCAAAATGCTATATTTTCCTTTCATCTGAGGATTTTTTTTTTCTGTTTTGGCAAAATTATTAAAAAAAAAGATTGACGCATGGAAAAAGCATTTTGCAAAGCCAGGTGCTTTTCAATCGAAAATTCCTGCAGAAACTCTTCGATGAATTTATGGAAAGTTTAATCTGGTCCTAGATATAACAGCTAATTAATCTTGGAATAAATATAGCATGAATACTCTATAGTAGAGATGAGGCACAGTTATTAATTATTAATAGTCAATGCTGTAAGGCTGAAAGAGAAGTACTCAGGGGAAAATCTTCCCTAACACTCAAATTGAAATACGCAAACAAATATAGGGATGGTTATTTTCAGAAGTACTAGCAATGACTAGGTGTTTATCTTCCCCTGACACAGAGAACATTAAGCACCTAATTGCTGTGTCTTTGAAAATTTCCACAAATTAAAAAGTAACTGCTCAGTTTTCTGGAAGATTAAGCTGAATTGCTTACATGTTTGCCAGCTTCCACCAACAGAAGGTTATGACAGAAATCTGAGCTTCTAAAAACTGCCTGTCAGTTTCTTGACCTCCATGTGAAAGTCTACACTGCCTAATTGCTCTGTGTCTTTTCAATCCCTTTTTAACCTGTGTAAGTCAGGTCTTGGTGAAACATGTTTGCTTTTGGACATGTTAGCCAAATCTTTGTTCCTGGGGGTTCAGTGCACTGCATGAGGAATTTAATCTGTGTTTCCCTTTTTTCATTATTCATATGGTGAATTATGAGGGTTCATATTTGCAAATTGGCTTTTTTTTTTTTTACCTCTGACTTTTTGTTAGAATAGATAATTGACTTTTTCAGACAGCCGTGAATGCTGACCTGGTCTGTGTTAATATTTCAGCCTGGCCTTTCAAAAAGAATATTGAACGAACTGTTTTGTGCTCCTGCTAGATGAAAATAGTGAGATACCTCTTACCTTTCAGTTCCCTGGGAACAGTACAGCACGGCTCGCTGTCCAAGTTCCTCTTTGCTGTCTGAATCTTCAGCTAGGACTGTCTTGATCCTGGTAGAGGTGTCATGGGTATGTGAAGGATTTAAGGAAAGTAAGCTTGCACATCTATGTGTCTTGACTGGATTCCTACCTGCAAGGTCATTTTGGATTATGTGTTTATAAAGTACTGCAGACTGTATCAAATTCTTGAATTGCCTTACCTTTTTATGAACATCCCTCACCTCCCATTATTCAGAGCAAAATGTGTAAATAGTGTATCTGTGTAATCTAAAAAAGAATGAAATGAGCTATGTAGGTCTGGTTGGTGAAACAGTTGTTGCTTTATCAATTCTGTTTCTTTCTTCTTTTCCCAAAAAAAAAGAGAGATACTGGGGAGAAGGAAGAGTTAAAGAAACGGTGTGGGTTTGTTGTAGTTGTTGTTGTTGGTGGTGCTAGTGGCTGAAGTTTGGGCTTGCTGGTTTTTAGTTTTGTTTGTCTTTTGAGTACCAGGGTTCCGTAACAGTCTCCCAGTGATAAGTCAGTGTCAAATGGAAATACATAGTTGTGCTTATTTCCAATATTGCTGTAAACTATATTCAGAAATTTCTGAGGAGTCATAGCATATAAACTGCAGATATTTGAAAGTGTTCTTTCCAAGCTGTTTAATCAGAAGTTCCGTTCCAGAAAACTAACCTACAGTAAACCCTGATTTTGACCTAATTCTTGAGACCTCATAATTTTTAAAATAATAATTTTCTGTCATCTATTAACATTTCCTATAAAATATCTTCCCCTGGCTTTTATCTATAGTAGAATTACTATAAGCTATGAGGAAAAATAGTAGCTGACATAGGAAGTTTTAAGTATTACACAAGGCTTAAAAAATGCTAGGTTTTCTTTTTGCAGTAGACCACAGTGCAAATGAAGCTCGAGATGAAATAGAGCTCAAATGAAAAGGGTTAAAAATTAAACCCCTTAGTGCAAGGCCTTCCAGTGTTGATTATGCTTATTAAAGCTGAATACTATGCTTTTTGACCAGCTGCTTCTGCAGCACAAATCTGATTTTAGTGTGGAGATTTTTTGCTTACAGGAGAAATCCTGGTACAAATGCTGTTGCCTGTGGACAGAAGTGCCACTTGAATATCAGCATGTTCTTTTGTCAATCAAAACATCCTCCTGAACAGTTCAGCTAGTGTTAGCAAGGGGTGTGGTAAGGCTCTCAACTAAAATACGAGCCTAGCTTTTCATCACAGGAGCATCTGACTTTATCTTCCAGGAGAATAAAAAATTGAAAGTTTTCCTGCCATTTCAGTCTTTCCCTGGAAAGTTATACATCAACTGATACACATCCATACCTTTCTGTTGTGCATTGACTGTTCACAGCACAAAAATTTAATGGAAAATTACACTCTTTTTCTCTTCAGATTTTTAGTTCTTGATAGAAGAGAACAAAAGCTCGTTTTCTGAGGGTGCTGACTGAGAATACAGTATTTACACATGCTTTAGTTAGAAGAACTGTAGAAGACAGCATTAATGAACAGACAATGTTAACATTTTTGAATAGACTGTACTATTGTCCAATATGATCATTCTTCTGGAAATAAAATGGCTGAAAGTGTAAGTCTGAAATGTCTGCTGCAAACTAATCACTAAAGCCTGTCTCCTTTAAATTTGTATTTGAAATATTTGTCTAATTTTTGTCTCAACTACACCTTATACGCAGTCGCAACATTAAGGATGCTTATACAGTGCAATTCCAGTATTGTAACAGTATGGAGGTGCTTTTTGCAGTTTATTTATGTCTCAGTGAAACAAAAGTCCTACTTCCCATTATTGATACCGCAAACATCTATGAGGATGCTGTCTGCTGTGATCTGTATTAACCTCTGATCTCTGCTTTGCCTTTCCAGCACTGGCTTGAGCCCAACAAGTCCATCTTCAAGCAAATGAAATGTAAGTGTTGAGAACTCATGTTTTTAAGCTGCTTTTGAAAAGCCCAAAGGTTTTCCCGTGTTTTCATGCAGTAATTTAGAATGTGCTTCATTTGTTTCCTGGTGCAAACAGGCCATTTATGTTGTATCTGGACTCCTGAAAACTCCATGCTACCTTCATTTCACTGTCTTACAGTGCTTTGCACATCAAGAGCTTTCCCTTACTGCTCAAGGCTAGAGCCAGAGGAAGAACTGTATGCTCTGGCTGTCATTTTCAGACACAGTCAGCCACTGGGAGATGGCAATAAAATGTGGAGTGTGGCAATCTGCTGCTGAGTCTTTCTGGTTTAGTTTCTTTCCACTGTCCCCTGCTTCCTGACAATGCAGAACATTGATTTGAGGTCATTTTTACAGGCCAGCAAACTCAAGTGTTGTGGGTTAAGTGCTGAGCTCGTGCCACAGGCAAGTAGAAAATGACAATCATTATTTAAAAAAGACACCTCAAAATAGGAATGTATTGTTTTAATTACCTCATTGAAATGTTACGATCTGGCTCACCCTTTCTATTAAATGGGCCAACTGTAAAGACTTCTTCAGGAAACAGACCTACTTCGGTACTCAGAAGTTTATATCCAGCAGCAGAAGCGAGTGTTTATTCATCAGTTCTGGAGACTTGGTTTAGGTCATTGGGAGTTGTGTCTTGTTTAATAAAAGCTGTTGTCTATCTGTCTATTAGTTTATGGAATGAAGGAGAATTTTACTCACATGCCCTTTGTATGCAGTTGTTTTCTGTTTTAAGAGCAAGTACAAGATGTCTTTTCTGTGGGAGATAATGTATGTGTTTTCAAACATGGTGAGGTTTAAGAGATTGTGTAATATGTACAAACAGTTAGTCCTGGATGTTGGTTGGACCATGCGGAATACTTCAAGAAATTAATCCATTAATGCAGCAATAGTATATATTACAACATGTGCATACCTGTGTATACAAGCATGCACACATATACCTAGTTTATTCAGTGTGAACTGTTTATATGTACTGTTTAGGTAGCTGGAGTGTTATCCAGTAAAAAATAAGTTCAAGAATGTCAAGCTAAAACTAAGCTGTGCTCCTCTGCAATGCTAGTGAAGGAAGAGGGACAGTAATAAACACAAATTATCTTTATCTCTTACTTCCTTCTGATGTGTTATCAAAAGTGGAACAGAGTTGCCTCAAAGTACCCTCTAATCTGCATTTGTGTCACTGCTTTCACCCAAGAAAGCATAAGGGCCCGTGCTTCTTGTTACACTTTGTTTGGAACTCTGACAACATACGGAGAGTGTTTTGATTTATTCAAAACAACTCTACCTGCATATAGATGTCGCCTACATGTGATCAGTGGTACTATATAATCTCCATAGGTGTAGTGCTGTAATGGTCTCATCAGAGGACTTGTGTGGCTTTTGGGGTAGAATCCTAACCAAAATTCTGAAGACTGAAAAATGAATGCATAGAAAAAAAGCAAAAGAAAATGCAGCTGGTGTGATGTTATGATGGTGAAAAGGTCTCAACAACAACAGCAAAAGAGAACGCAATGCTAACAAAAGTGTTTTGTTATCAGCCTTAGATTTAGGATGCAGAAGTAGAATTAACTATGTGATTGGCTGTTTTTCTCTTACATAAATATTTTTTTCTTGTTGTTTCATATTGTCTTTCTATGAAGAAAATGGTAATATAAATGTGTAGTTTTTCTTAGGCTTATCACTCCTTACAATCTCTTCATCTACACGGAAGAAAAATGATTCAGTGGGCTTTGCTTAAAAATGAATGCACGTCAGACTTGGTCCCTTGCATGTTAGTATCTGTGCCAAGGGGTGTAGCTCCCATATCCCTCTTTGTTCTGGTCAGGGTGTTAAAGGTTTGGCTTCTAGCTCGGAGATCCTTACTGTTTCTTGTACCTTGGATAGTTTGTCTTAGCTAAATGCAACAGAAATAAACCTTAAAAAATACAATCAGTTGCCTGGAAACCTCCCACGCTGAGTGTGTAGTTCCTTCATGAGAGTCTAGATCATGACTGGTTACAGCATTTGGCGTCATTTAAATGGTTTTATTTGTTCTTTTGTCTTTACCTCTTACATTCTGTTGGCACATAAACTGACAAATTAATAGCCCTATTGCAATGGAGTTTGCAGTCAGTACTATTCGCCACAATAAAGTCCTTTGAAATTTTTGTGATTGTGAATCTTTTTAGTGAGAAAGCAAAGCCTGTGGTGGTAGGAAATTCTGACAAAGCCTTGGGCATTTCACTGTACCAGCTGCTGCTTATCTGACAGATAAATGACCACTCTGAAAGAAAGGCTTACAGATATTGTAAAACTTATTATATTCAGGCTGGTTTTGTGTTGAAGAAGTGTCTTCTGCAAGTTGAGTTTTGTTTTGGGAAGGTTTGTTAATGTTTTTACTTGAATGTGTAAGTGGTAGAAAGTAATTTTGCTTTCCAGGAATTGAGGAATTGTCTGCCTTGACAATCTCATCTCTTGAGCTGATACAATTCACTGCCTGTCTTGTGTTACGCTACAAGAATATAATGAATGACAGAATATGAAGTCCTCCACTGCTGTAAAAGCTTTAAGACAAAGGCCTTACTAAATGTTTACATATCATCAAATGCATTTTTGAAGGAACATCAAGCATTTTAAAACTAAGACGGAGAGGAAAGTAGACAGCTGTGGGAGTTCCCTCCATCCCCTTTCAAGTGTTCAGCTGGGAAAGAGGAACACAGAAAGAAGATCCTGTTTCCTTCTGTGGTTGCAGGGTACTTTCTTATCTTATCTTACCTCCAGAGATTAATTGGATGGAGGGGAACATATTCCTTTTAACATTTCAGGATTGCAGGTATTGCTGAGAAAGGACCTTTGTTCAGCAGGCTGCAGCAGCCTTCTTTTGTATTGTTTGCTCCACTGCTGAGGAAGAATATTGTTACAGAAGACTGAGTCTAGGAATAGGTTTACAAAATAGGCTTCAGACTGCCCTGCCACGTCTCCTGTGTATTCTGTGCATTGGCGTATGCCTCTGTCACATACTGTCCTTCTGCTACAAGGAACATTTTTCCTGTTATAACCTTTGCTATTAACTGAATGTGGGCTATATTTAGTGCAGTGTATGTAGTCCTTTCCTTGATATGATACTCTTTGCGTATGGGGCAGCTGTTGCTTTTCTGTGGTTACCATATACTGCCAGAGTGTGACTCTTCTACTGTAACTCTTACGTATATTTTTTGTCTTTCTTTTTACCACAGCCAAAGTTTCAATCATTTCATTGACGTTCAAAATTTGTGTAAAATTCAGTACATTTTTAGGGTCTTGCAGTAGGCTTGTAGTAGCTAGGGCCCTGCAGAGCCGTGCACTAGCTTTTGTTTATTTCTGCACCCCTATTTCAAGTACAAACTATTAAATCTTTAAGGGCATTTAAAAGTCCTTTCTTGATGAGAAAGAGCTCTTGCTCATTTAATAAATGTCGGCTCTTCTATCACAGTTTTGTAAGTGGAACCTTGTTCTGAAGGGCAAGTTCTTCTGCCTTGTTTAGTTTTAAGAATGCTATTGAGAAAAGACAGAACCATTTAAGATAACTTATGTTATCTCTTGCTTTGTCCAGACAACGTGACTCCTTAGTATGTTTCTGGATGGCTGTTTTCCTTTCTGGGACATTGAATTCTGTTTACCTTCTAGTTTGCCATTACAGGGCACGGAGGACATAACAGTGTCTTTGGTTTTGTAGCCTGTTTCAAGTCACTGTAATACAAGGCTGCAGTTGCATTCAAGAAGCCAAACCATACAGAAAAAACTCTGTTTCTCTTGCGTTCAGAGGGCTTGTCTAGATTTGATTAGCTTGAATGTCCAAACAATCCCTAGTGAACACTTAAGGCTTGTTTTTCTTTCCTCATTTCTTCTTGTTCATTTCTGTTTGTTACTGTTTCCTTGCTTTTGTTTTTCTGTGTTTTTCATTTCTCTATCCCCATCTCTTCCGACATTGTGTCTTAAATGAGTAGTTATTTAAACAAGTTAAAAAAAAATGAAATCAGCAGTTTTTGTTGGGGCTGACTATAATTAAAAAGAGCAAGATGAGGTCTTGAGAAGGCATCTTCAAAAGTAGTTGAACACTCTGAAAGATATCAACAATAGTGAAAGATGTAATGCATGTTTATTTTCTGTTGCTTTTGTACATCACATGGAACTATGTGATATCCAGACATGTGTTTCTGGAAAACTGCAGCATACAGGTAAATACTGCAGTCAGAGTAGCTTGAAGAGTATCATGATTGTTGAACTAATTTCCACATGCAGTTTATATAAGCCTGTGAGCTAGTCAGCTTGAGGAGATGGTACAGTAAAATGTTCTGGTAGCTTAGTGATTACTGTTATAGATTACAATAACTAAAATGTGATTCTCTGATTCACCTGTTCTCTTTCTCTATTTTCTCTGTAATTTTCTTTGCCCTTTTAGGCCTTCCCTCCTTTTCCTCCTGTAAAAGCACCATCTCCTTAAGATTTAGTGAAGTTAGATTGACTGTGTGCATTGAGTATACGTTAAGACTAAGGCACCTTTAAAACTAACTAGAATATTATAGAGCTGCACTCCACTATGAATTAAAGTTGCACGGATGTTTTGCTTTTAAAACCAAAACAAAACCCCAACTTGTTAAATGTAAGGGTCTGTAAATGTTGGGTACTAGCATAACTTACTGTGCTGGTAAACATTTTGGTAAAGAGGACCCTTGCACGGCTTACCATGTCAAGGCCCTTGCTGCTTGGACAGCATTTCTGCCTTGATGCTTGCTCCATCCCCATGCTCCCTTTCAGTGTTACCAGCAGGCCTGCCAGTTACCATAGCATATGTAATATAAGTGGGTTTTTTACCCCACCATTTACCTTTTGAAGATGCAATATTTTCCTTCTCACTTTGAACTGGAACTTAAAACATGAACACTACCTGGCTATAGATAGCTCTGAGGGCTCTACCTACCTGCATATTGTGCCTGATGTGATAATTTTAAGCCTTCTATTTGGTTTTCACATAGCTTTTATCCTAACATGGTTATCACAAAATGCCTGTTTGATTAGAATAATATTGTTTGATTTGCTTTCTGTCCCTCCTGTAATCACTGAAAGATCACTGGCCTAGGATTAGATAGTATCTTGAATGCTATCAAAGATAAAACAGTGGGCTATAAAGCTGTGTTCATTAATGCAAAACTGAGAGACGCTGTAATTGAAATCATTCCTGTTACTGTGATTTTCTTTCTTTTTTTTCTTTGAGAAGTGAATGTATTGTACTTAAGGCCTAGTGTTAATACCACAGCTCAGCAGTAGGTAATGTAGTCTTATCGAATACTGGAAACAGAAACAGTTCTGTTGTCTCTAGCTTCATTAACCAAATTTAATTAATGGCTTCTTCCATTTTGTGGTCTAGGCATTATCATTATCAGAAATAATAGATATACAGAACACCTTTATATCTCCTTGTGACAAGATGCAATTCCTTCTTGTTTATCAATTGCCAAAACAAAAGAGCAGCCCAAATGTGTTTTGTACTTCTTGGATCAGGCGATAACTCTTGTGAGGTGTAAAAACATTTATGAATTGATTTTCCTAGGTTAGCTGTATTTTGTGGACGCTTTAGCCTTCTTTGTCACATGTTCTGTTCTTTTTATATGTATCTGTAATGTTGATTTTGTTTGAATCCCTGCCTGATGCTTTGGAGCTAACCATCACACAGGCTACCTTGTAAGACTCTTGGAGGCCACTCCTTCAGAGCGGCTGAGGCAATGTTTGTTTGCTACTGTTCTCATGCTTTTCTTTGTAATGTTTCAGCTCATCCACCATATACCATGTGCTTTAGAGTGAAATTCTACCCACATGAACCCTTGAAGATTAAGGAAGAACTCACCAGGTATTTTTCTTTGATTGTTTTTGTGTGCATTTAATGTACATTGTTAACAAGTTCAAAATAAGACAGTTTGTTTTGTAGGGTAGGGTTCTCACTATTTATACTAAAATATTAGAGTAGACAGACATTCGCACTACTGACAGGTTATTTTTTTGTTTATTTATGGTTATACCTGTGGATTTTCAAAAGCAGTTTATAGGGACTTTTCCATAACATACACAGAAGTAGTGATGTTGTTGAGAACTTTCAGAAAGAGAAGCAATGGTCAAATTACTGGACAAGGATTATCCTGACACTTCCTCTCACAAAGATTGTGGTCTTGTTCAAGTTCCTTTTGTGTCTTGAATTTTCTTTCGTGTGAAATGATCTGTGAAGTTTAATTCAGTAATGGCCCTAACTCTTTCAACAGGAATAACTGTAGTCTCACTGAATTTCCTCTTGTGTGTGTCTTTAGGACCACAAACAAGATAGTATTTTTAAAGTACTAGTAGACCTTCAGCAAACCGATGTAGAGGTGCAACATATTTAAACTTTTAAAGTACATCTGCTCTGGAGGTTATGTTGTCTTGTTGCTTACATTGGAATTTTGCAGCTTATGCTGTGAAAACACAGCTGTGCAACAGTCAGTCACACTTAACAAAGGGGAATTTTGCCTTTCCTACTAGTAATTGTGAACATTCTGTTGGTCTGGATATTTTTCAATAAATGTACTTGGAAGGGAAAAATGTAGGAAACTAACAGCCTTTTGATCTTTGCACCAGCTGTGCAGGACTGTATATATGCCTTATAACATTGTTTGTCGGCAAGTCACACCGCTAATAGTTGAATGTTATCAAAATGCAGAGTGCCTAGAATTAGCTCACTGCAGTGTATTGCGCTGTCAGTATGTTTTAGGCTTTGCTGGAGCATTTCAAATTAATTTTTAAAGTCATCTGCTGCATGAAAAATGTTTTACGGTCTGTTGTTAAAACTAATACTATTAAGACCTTAAAAAGGAGAAATAATTTCTCTTTTCATATGTTCACATTGTACACATGACACCTTTTCATATCTCATCAGCTTTATAGTTTCCCAATGGTGCTATTTGAGAAGCTTTGCTTTGCCTCTGTGCAGGTGTCTCACACAATAACAAAGTATAGGAAATGTTCCTGAAATGAGCAAGTGAAGCGTAGTCATGTAATTTGCCTTTGACAATTTGCTTCATCAAATTGTCACATTTAAGGCGACGCTCTAAATTGACTTGAGTTAAATTTTTTTCTTGAATTGCAATGATAGGTGAAATTCCACAAGAAAAATGTCCATTACTATTTGACAGAGGGCAGTGATGAAATCTTGATAGCTAGTTGGCTTGTTAGTAGATTTTTATCCTTGTTTTTAGCTCTGCGCTGTTCACTGATTGTCACATTTGTTGCAGTGTGTGCTTAGGATGACCTGAAAATAAAATAATAATATTGCCACACTTTGACTTAAAAGCCGTCTGTACTTCGTAGCTGTATATACAGTCAGCTGAGTCAGAGTAATAGTGCTTTGCATTTCTGCTACTCTCCTTGCCTAAGCATGTCATAGAGCTGCTCTCTTGCGTCTTCGACTGAGTAGAAATCTGATGGGTATCTGTAGTCCCCATTTAGGTAAAGAAATTAGGATACAGTAAGACATCCTGTCACGTTATCATACTACTCTTTGGCTCAGAATATTAATTAACCCTGTCTAAATTCCCCATGTGGATTATTGTTGATGCAGCCTTTGTAAAAGCTTTATAGAAATAAATCTTTAATGAAGTACCTTAGAGACATCAGAGACACGTACAGATATTAAAAAGAGATGTTTTTCCTGCTCTTCCGTAGCAATATCTGATATTTAAAAAACAGCACCTACTCAGTGCATGAAGCTGTGTATGCATGGGGGAAATTGTTTGATTTCTGTGAAAACAGTACAACATGGATAGAAATACTGTTCAAGATTTAGGCATCACTTGCAGGAAGAAAACAGTATTTGTCACCTCAGATTACTGCTGCTTCATTTCTGTCCTACCTTTGGTAGGCTGGGCTGACTGCAATCCTTGATTCAGTCTGTGTTGTTACAAGTGTTACAATTTCAGGAAATTAAGATGGAGAATGACTTAGATGAAGTTATCCCTCTGTCTATGATATCATAGAAAAAAAATCGAAACCTCTAAGAGCCTGAAAACATGTTCACACTGGAAGTTCAGAGGCCAGGAATGCCTAGGGCAAAGGATTAAGCCATGTGGTGGCCTGTCACTGCATTTTGTTCCACTGCTAAGGACACCTGTGAATATTGTCAGTCATATCGTACCATTCCAGCTGCTTACTTTCATCTTCTGTTGTTGTAATTAACAATTGCTTCCTCAGCTATGCTTTTGAAATAAAATCAGTGCCTGTCTCTGGATGTTAAGGCACTTTGAGATATTATTGCTAAAAAAGAAATTCCATGGACTCAGGACAAAATTTTCTCCTTTCACTATGGAAGGAAGTTCTCTGTGGTCCTTGATCACTGCTTTCTCTAGAGTCAGCTGGTGTTAGGATTGTAATTCACAAGTTAACTTCAGTGGCCATGGGAGGTCGTCACCTTGAGCTCTCTTGTTTCTGTAATAACAGACTACATGAAACCTGGCTCGATAACAAAGTCCAAATCTTAGTGCACTTCAATGTTTAACATTCTTAACTCATCTCCTTGACTTTTATCAACACGCATTTAGACAATCTGTCCTTATTTTTGGATGTACCGTTTCGTCAGCAGGGCAGTGAGGCCATATATGTTTGAAACATGAAAAACACGCGTTTTCTTTTTAAAAGTAAACTAGTTGGGCAGTTTTTCCAATGACTTTTTAAAAAATTGTGATGAGAAAGCGGCAAGGGTTTAACTTATTTTGCTGAAATGATATGGCTTCTGAATTTATTTCAGATACACTGGGGGCTCAGCAAATTGCAACACAAACAGTGAATCTGGATTTTTTTAACAGTTTGTGTAATCTTTTAAACGGACGGAGGTGTTCAAACTTAGTAGAAGAGTGATATTCCTCAATGCTGTGGCCATCTTGTGCTTCATGTGTAGTATGTGGAGGACATCAGGCTTTCCTGAATGGTGCATTTATGGCTTTCTAGATCTGATTGTCTAGCACTTTTAGATGTTGTGAAGTCTGAACAAAGTGCTTCAGTTTTGGAAAGCGGCATTTAACTGGCTTCACTGAGCATTGCCAATGAGAGTCATAACTACTAGTTTTTAATTAGGCAATAGCAGCATGATAAGCAGGTAGGTCCTTACATTTCCCTTGTTCCCTGCCACACCTACCCGTAAAATTTTGGTTTATTTTCTCGTTAAATCAGCAACTGCTCTGCAGCCTGGTTTTTGGCTGATGCTACACAAGATTGGATTAGAGGCCTTGCATACATATATTTTCAGTATTACTGCTAATTTCCTTTTCTCCTAGTCTTTTTAAATTTTTTTCCATCACTTTGATGCATTTAAGTTGTTTTTGCAGAGTATTATAGGCTTGAAGGTGAGAAGGGTTTTTCTTTAGCTATGTGTGCGGAAACACATGCAGAAGAAAGGATATTCCAGAGTTCTCTGATGGTCAAGATTATTCTGCTGGCATGGCAAGCAAAGGTATACGATATATATAATTGCCATGAAGGAAGTGGTAACTACTGAGGTAATTCAATTCACACTACACACAGCATCCCACTACACTCTCTAGAAAGCACAGATATCTTTGCTCTGTGCCTCTTATTCACTATTCTTTGATCAGAGCCCTGGGAGAGTCCACAGCTGGGAAGGCCTGAGATGCTGTGTGTGAACAGAATGGGAACAGTCAAGGGAGCGTGAACAGATGGATCCAAAGAATGGTCATACTCGGGCACAGATTTTTACTGTTTTATTTCTTTTCAGTCGTCTTGTTTAGGTAATAAACAAGACAGTGTTTGTTCTTTCTTATATAATAAAGTAGCCCAAGGCCTCATGCCTTCTCATCTCCAAATCCCTACATTATACTGCGTATGTATAATTAAAATGAGAGAATATGAAGTCATTTGAGGTCCCAAAGGACCAAAATGATCTAAAATGCTACAGATAATACAGTATCAGCAGTAATCCATGATTATTGTAGAACAAACAGACCTAGAAGATGGCATGGGTGAGTAGCTTGTGGAATTAACCAAAGATGGATTATTTCAACTAGCATTCACCATGCCCTTTTTTCCTAATCCATGTTTTCTAATCCAAGAATTAGTTCTTCAATCACTAGGTTGTCATAAAATAGTGTAATGAGTACTTTGATACAAGAAAAGCAGATTAAAAAATGTTTAACTGGAAGTCATATAAAATGACAAAGACTTGCGGTATGTAAACACGGCATGTTGAAGAGCCCTGAGTGAACTAGCTTGGGCAAGGAAGAACAATATGGCTGCACGCATGCAATGTTTGACTGAGTCTTATCTCAAACAGCTGTACTTGATACTGCCTTGTGCTGGAAAAGCCTTGTGCTTTTCCCTCCAGAAATGGGAGGCCAGTTGAGGCTGGTGGTGCTCCAGCTGGTTGTTAATGCCTGAATATCAAACCATTTATCTGCCAGTTGAAAAGTCTTGCAATGTGCTCATCCTTCCAAGGGTGAGGCAATATGAGGTAGGCCTGTGCTGCTGAGCCCTATTCCAGGCATCATTTATGAATACCGCTGTCTCGCTGGGTACTCTGACCTCCTTTTCTTGATATATGCAATGGTAGCTATGTTTTGATGCCTCTGCAAGTCTGTTTGCCTGTTTTGGCTTTCTCAAGACCATATTAGCAGCTGGCAAGTGAATTTATAGTTTTAATAGTATTGGATTCACAATCAGATTGAATAGCATATGTCTTAAAAATAGGAGTTTTTAGTAAGAGCACTTAGTGCTGGCAGGCTTGCAGATAGCATTTGGGGCAGGGAAATAAATTATCTGGGGAAGTACTGGATTTTTTAGTGAAGCTTATGCCTGTGGGAGATGGACACCTTACGCATTCAGAGGTCCTTTTGTGGTCCTCTGAGGGGAAGGCAGGAGGGCTGAGAAGGTGCAGTTCAGTTATGGAAGCTTGCAGAGGAGAATCTATTCCTGTGCTGTGGTAGGGCTTTTATGTACCCAGTATCCAAAACAAAGCTCTTGTCTCTTACCACTTCTTTGTCCTCTTTATTCGTCAGCGAAATGATTTCTTGTGTAGCAGTAAAGAATTTATTTTTTTTTTCCCCTGTACCCAGTGCTGTCAAGCAGCTGGCTGGCATGGTAATTTTTCAGACTTTTCCCTTTTCCCAAGTGAAGACCCTACACTGTAATGCAGGCACTGGCCAGCTCCTAAGACAGAAGGGCAAACCCATGTCCTGCTAGATCCAAATGGCAGTCATCATGATCACAGAAATGAGAGATTTGAGATTACTAGAAAGCTGTTATTTGAATGAACTTCCTTTCCTTACCCCAGGGCAGAAAATGCACTATTTCTTTCTGAGGGAATAATTTTGGTGTGGTGGTGTTTTTTGTTTTTTGTTTTTTTTTTTGGGGTTAGGTTTGTGTTTTTTTTTTTTTTTTTTTTTTATTAATAGTGTGGATCCAGAGCTTCTCTGATGATTTTAGCAATCTAGGAGGGACATGGGTTCAGGATGGAGTTATGGGATGCTACTGGTTTTTTGGTTGTGTTTGAATCCTTAGCATTAGTACTTCTTCCTAGAAGGAACAAGGTGGGTGGTTCTTCCTACAGGTGCCTGTTAACAGAAAAGACAGTCACGCAGTTTCCCAAATAGGTTAACAAGGTAGTTCCTGCTAATTTCGTTGTAAGATATTTTAAGAGAAATAGAAGTTTTTTTCCTGTGTTTGAATAAAGATTATGTTTTGAAGTTGTGATGGCTACGCTCCTAGTTCTTAATTCCTCTGCTACAGGTGGATTGAAAGGGCAACGGCTGTGCTGACATCACTGTGTCATGCTTATTGCCATGTGTATCTGTTTGACAAATGCTGTAATGTGCTTAAGCCATGATAGTGTGAACAAAACTTTCATATTGTTCCATAAAAACAAGAAAACAAGTAGATGAGCTCCTCCTCACCCAAGTTCACTAAAGCTTTCTTGAATTATGATGTTAGGAATTTTAACAGATTCGTTGCTACCTATTCACTTTAGTATTATTTTCTGGATCTGTTGCTCATGAATTTGTCTAATCATTCATTTTTTGGACTTAATACTGCTTTTCTTCACAGCCTATTCAGGCAGTTCACTGTCTTCTGTGTAAGGTACTTTCTTCTGTCTGCCTTAAGCAATTTCCTGATTTCACTGACTTACCCCTAGCTCTAGTATTGCAGGATTCAGCGAATAGCAGTTCTGCATCTGCCTTTCTTACTACCCTCAAGATTTCATAAGACTCACTCTTGTTCCCCTTCAGTCACTGTCTCTCTGTGAGACATCCTCTCACTGATTTTTAGCTATTCTTCTCTGTATCAAGCTCAGCTATGTCCTACTTAGGATGCAGAGGCTAGAGCTAGGTGAAACGTTCAAGATGTGATTACACCAAGGCTTTAAATAGTGGCAAAATGCCCCTGTGTCTTGTTCACAATATCTTTCCTGTTGATGCCCAATGTTTTATTGGCTTTTTTGGCTGCTGCTGCACCCTGACTTGATGGTTTCAGACCTGTCTGTGATGACCCCAGATCTATCTGTCAAATCTCTCTTTTATCGGTAGCTAATAGAGTGGTGGCTTTTCTTTAATTTGTAAGATGTCAAAATACTTCTCAAATATTAGTAAACAGAAAAGTAAATTATTTTTTAGAGAATATAATTATTTTTTCTGTTAGCCTTTTTATCTAGGTGACACTGTAAAGCATAGAAAAGATGTTCTCTTAGTTGTAATATTACATACTAGTATGTAGCAGTTAGTGTTTGGGCTAAATTCCTAGACTTTGGCAGGAAACTAGTGCTCCTGCAGTGTACTTGATGATATCTACTGTAGAAGACGGAATGCAAAGTTGGTGTCCAGAATAATATACATAAAGAACTCATGAATTCTGCTGGGAGAGGAGGGCACCCAATCCAGGAATATTGTAAACTCGTTCATTTGTCTTCTGCAACTCTGTACCAAAGCATGCACAGCAGCATGGGAAAGAGCAGTGCAGCCAAAGTCAGGCACTACACTAAGACAATAATTTTTGAGACATTGCTGGATCTCTTGAGGTGACTGTGCCTGTCAGTTGGAAAGGCTGCAACAACACTGGAAGAAATGCTTGTTACCGGAATAAAGTGAGTGAACACAAGAAAAAAACACTACTGGGACAAACAACAAAGTTTGGCTGTGGGAAAGCTTTCTTGCCTCATTGGACATCTTAAAATAGATAAACAAACTGACTATTAAGCAGTTAGCAACGTGGTCCCTGGGGGTCATGAAGCCTGCTTAAAAACAAGAATAGATATTGCTGACCATCTGCAGTTGCAAGAAGGGCTTGGCTAACCTAGAGTTGAGTCATCTGTATTGCAAAGAGATAATAGATGGAAATGAGGTTATTCCAATGATAGACATTTGTGAGTGTAAGCTCTGAAGCATGCATTTACTAGCTTGCTGGTAAGCCTGAGTGCTTAGGGCTGTAAATCAGGCTATAAAGTTGTGCCAGGGCTTGGAAAAAACAGCTGTGGTGGAAGGACACGGAAGCAGCAAAATCAGATTTGATTTTGCAAGTTGTTTCTGTAAGTGTAGGCAATTTTAAGTACATGCATAAACTTTACTGAATTCAGGAGCTGCGTATGCATTCATAGGTCTTTGCTGACCTGGGACATAAATTACTTTATCAGGATTGTAGGAAGTGTCTGAGGTTGAGCCAATCTTTGGCAAAGCTTGCAACATTGGCTATCAGTCCAAAGCGCATGTATCTCCTTCATTTGAAAGAACTCTTTAGTGTCTTAGTCTTGTTCAGACTGCTTTGAAGATGAACAGTACCCCATCCAGCTTGCTGTGTGCGTGGTCTCTGAAAAACATGTTCAGACTGCCTGATTCTGCTCTGCATGGGTATTCCCCTGCCCTTCTTATAAGAGCAAGTGCTTCCTTTGTGTCCTAGCTAACAATTTATCCAGTCTCCACTGTGAATTGTGCTCTGTGCCTCCCTTCTCCTCTTGACTGCTCCCTTCTGTCTTGCATATGTTTCTTTTCTTTTTTTTTTATTCAGAAGTGAAATAATTCTTTGAAAGTGCAATTTTGAACCATTTGGTTAAGGATTTCAATAGACAAATGCATGCAGCAATTCAATAGCACAAAACCTAGCGACAGGAAAAATAAACTCTGATATTTTTATTTTAAAAATTATTAATGTAACAGAAAGGTATACGAACAATGTAAGAGACACACCCCCCCGCCCCCTAAACAGCCAATGAAACATTGCAAAAACCCGTTTTCATGTAAGGGAGAAAAAACAGAGCTACTTCCTGAGACTAGCAAGTGCTAGGGAGTATGTATTTTAAAGCAAAGATAGTTGCATAAAATCTATGGCTCACATTTGTGACAGAAGCTAGCCTATGTGATGGCTTGTGTTCAGCTCTGACATCCCAGGATGATCACGGAAGAAACAGGCTCTGAGACACAAATGTTCTTTTCCCTAAAATTATATTTTATGTGTTGTTTTGGTTATATATCTTCTGTTTACTCTTATTTATTTTCTGTTAACATACCTCTCAGCAAAAGTTGAATATGTATTTGTGTTTTCCCAATTGTTACAGAAAGGAAATATTTCCTGGTATGCCAGGGAGACGAGACAATGAAAAATGTATTATGCTGAAGCTATGGAAAAGTTATAATGGAAATTTATTTTTATTATTCTGAGCAACTTGCAGAGCCAGTGATTTAGCTGGGAATGGATAATAATACATTTTTATTAGCTTCATGTAATTGACAAAAACACATATATTAGCAATTAAATTGAAAAAGTAAATATTATTTTTATTATAATGAAGCTAAATTTTGGTAGTTTTGTATTGGAAACGGGTTTTAGCAAGAAACTAGTATAAAACCTATATTTTTTCCTGTTTGATTTCTTTTCAGAGAAAATGAAACCATACATTCATTGTGTAAGATTAGCTCAGATAACTGAGACTATTATAGATGCAGAAATTCAATAATGACATTGAGGATATTTGATCCTGGTCAGCAACAAACTATATGCTTAGAAATGACACCAGTATGCACACTCCCACCCAAAATCCCATGTCCATCTATGTAGAATTTTAGTGGAATGCACAGAAAAAAGTTTTTTGCCCTCATTCTGAGGGGTTTCTGTTGATTCTGCTATTGTCTTTGATCCTAAGTGCTGGTGCAGTATCTTAGTGACCCATCACAAACTATTGTAGTTATGGCTGTACCCCTATATTGAAACTGGTTTTGAATTCTGCTAAATTAATATATGTGTGTTTTCAGGTCTATTCTCATAAAATAACTGAATATTGGCGGGGAGGAGGACTGCCTGCCATCTCACTTCAGGAATTTAACTTGTGATTTGTTGCATAGCATTTAAGAGAGAGAAAGAGAGAGGCTGCCTGACTCTTGAATAGGTGCTTTGAGTTAATTCATGAACATTTTCCTTTCTCCCTCGGCTCTGAAGATAATGGCTTATAATAGATGGTCAAGGTGGGCAGTATTGGTGCCTTATCCTGTTACATGGGAAAGAATTTCCTGCAAAACTAATTTTTCTTCCTGTAAATACCAAGACATTGATAGAAAAGTAACTGTTCATAGCATTTGCTTCCATCTGTACAGCTGAAGAGTCGGACCTGGCACAGTCCTGATGCTTCAGATTCTCTGTACTCATCTCAGCCTCATGTCTGCAACTGTAGGCAGGAGCACTGGGCTAATACACTTTTCCAGAAGCCTATTTACTTTTGTATTTCATTATAGTAATTTTCAAACTCAGAAACCACCAATGAGCAGTGTCGCTGGAGATCTATTGACCTTACAGCTGAGCTAACAAGCCATGCTGTGAAATCTTGGGGTGCCCTATCATAGGTGGTCTTTTTTGGCACTTCTTAAAAAGTGAACTTAGTTTGGCCTTAAGCTAATAGTCACTCTGTTTGCAACTACGGCTGGTCCTGCCCACGTGACTAACCATGCAAACTCCCAGGAGATGCCCAGGTTACTTGCCATGCCCCTTCTTGTCCGACCCTGTGGGGGTTTAAACAGCCCACTGCAGCTCCATCCACTCCTCACCTGCCTCTCTCACAAGAACTTCCGGCTTGGTAATTTATTTCACATTACTAATGAGCATTGTAACAGCTATACATTTTAAGTAAAGTACTCTCCAGGCTATCTCTTAGTTACTTCTGCTGTTGTCATTTCATTATTGTTGAGAAAAATCTCTTGTCTTACATCTGTTTTTTCCTGGGGTTGTGTTTTGCCTCTTTTTCATGCCATTTAAGGTAGCAAGAGAGAAATCCAGATGGTTTCACACTGTTAAGTTAAATCTGTTACAAAAAGATACCACACCATTTTCTAATTTTTTAAAATTATATTTCAGATACCTCTTGTATCTACAAATAAAGAGGGACATTTTCCATGGCCGTTTGCTGTGTTCTTTTTCTGATGCTGCTTACCTGGGTGCCTGTATTGTCCAAGGTAAGTACAAACAGCAGGCTTTTTTAAGTAGCTAGCTCATAGGTGTGTTCAGTGTTAAGAGAATCTCAAACCTGCGGTGGGAATATAGCTAGCAATAAAGTGGTGGGTTTTTTTCAGTTGCACTGTTTCCCTGCATTGATATGGACTGTAATGTGTTTTAAGTAATTCAGCCATTTAGCCAACTAAAACCAAACTGGAACTTAAAAACAACTTAAAAACAACAGGTGGTCTTAGCATTTAAATGAAAAAGTGAGGCATCAATGGCATCAGTGTTAGATTCCAGTTATAAACAAAGCAAAATTCTGTTCTGAATCCTGAATGTAAATGTAGCCTATTACATTTGAACTAAACAGGAAAAAGTGTCACTCAGTGCCCTTTCTTATGGAAAAGACCTGTGTGATGATGGAATCTCTGGCAAAACCAGTAGCTTCAATTCAAGCAAAGCAGTCTTTTTTTTTTTTTTTTTAATCCGTTTTTTACCCACCCCCCTTCCCCCTTCATTTCTTTAGGGCCAAGTTCAGATATATGCCTCGGATTGCACACAGAGAAGTAGTTAGCTAGATGTCTGATTAGGGTTGTCATATATGTGGAAGTCCATTCTGCCTTAACATGAATGTAAGTTAGTGCATTATAAGGCAGAGTATCCAAACCAAGACTGAATCTAGACCTTATTAAAAGAGGCTTATTTAGAAAATTAAAATACCGAATGCCATGTTTGGGTACCTAAGTGACACAACTTTTAGAAGAGGAATCAAATACAGTGAAGCACCTTAAATAACGCTACAGCCTGTGTTTCTCTGCTAGAACAGAATTAAACCAGTTCATATCAGTGAGGATAAATTGGTATAAAAAAGAGGAGAATCTGGAGCGCCATGTTATAGTTCTGCCTGGTACCACAATGACAGGTACTCAAAGGGGCAACATTACCTATACCTCTTTTTACAGAGCATATTTATGCCACGGAAGATAGTTTAGGTTTGGTGATTACTGCTGTAGTTAATAAACAATGAACTTCTCTTGAAACTCATTGATTGAAGTGGCAGTTATAAGGATTTTGTTGTTTCAGTTAGCTATCAATTCTTTAAAGCAGTATTTTTTAATGAATTCTTTCTAATCATGGAAGTATCTTGAATTATGCTGTATTTACTGACTTTTTTTCCTTACTAACTAATGTTGCAATTGATTTTTTCTGTTTTGTTTTGTATTTTGGATCTGTTTAGCTGAGTTTGGTGATTATGATCCTGATGAACACCCAGAGAATTACATCAGTGACTTCAGGATTTTTCCCAAGCAGTCACAAAAGCTTGAGAAGAAAATAGCTGAAATGCACAAAAATGAATTCAGGTAATTAAGAATGCTGTTTTGTAAAGAGACAACCAAGGGATACTTTTATCTGTTTCCAAATAATGAATGTTAATGTAGGAGGGTTTGTTCCTTGGATTATTATAGCTGCCGTAGCAATATACTGTCTAATACACTGTATTTGAAAATGTCATTTCAGCTTAGTGGGTTTTCTTTCCCTGATAACTTTCATTAATCATAGCTGTGGGTTGGTAATTTAGACTGCATTTGCTTGAAACAAAGGTCTGGTTAGTGGCACTGTCTCACATAATGAGTGCTGCTGTCGTTGAGTAGTGGAATAAAAACTTTCATTTAGGGGTCACCTCTTTTGCTGTGAAATTTCTGTATATAGTGGAATTATAAAATTCTTCATAGATATTGACCTGACTGGAACTGTAATTAAGTAATTTTTTCTGTAGGTTGTTAACATAGTGATGAATCGCACAGAAATGTAATCAAATAACTTCTTTGGAAGACTAAGGAGCTGAGATTCAGAGGTCTGCATGCTCTTTTTCTGGCCTAAACTTTTAAGAGTGTGACAAATGGAAATGGAGAAAGATAGATAAATCAACCTTTTTGGTTTCAGAGTTGAATGTGTCGCTGAAGTAAGGTGTTTCAGGAGAGAAGTAGCGGTGCGTTGTGCAAGTGTACCCTCTACCGCACAGTCAGTGAATGGCACACATGGTAGTTTTAACAGTCGCTCGTGTGGTACCCTACTCATTTTGCTTAGTTGAGTGTAGTCCTCTGAAAACTTGGAGAGGAATAGGATATGCAGAAAAATCAAATAAAAGCAAACGAATAATTATGTAAAGTAGAAGGACAATTTTTATTCAAATATTACAAGGCTCTTTGCACTCGCTAAAAACTCCTGTGTTTTGTTGTCACGTTGCAGTCAATACACGTAAATGCTTTGCTTAAGTATATGAATACTATTTATGCAAAAATTAGATTGTGAGACACCAAATTCCGGGTGGGGAGGGGTGGTGTGAAAAAAAAATTCCTTTTCAGAGGAGTTAAAACTTAAAACACCTTTTTTTTTTTCCCCAGAAGTGTATCAAATATGTTGTTCAACCAAAGTGCGACATTCATGACAGTAAGCTTGCCAGTATTAATGTTTTCTCTTTTTTCTTTCCTGAAACTTATATAATTTGTTTATATTTTTGTTTATATTTCTTTCAACAAAACAATGTTTTAAATAGCACAGCCACGTCTAACTTGTTTAGAGCAGTCCAGGCTGTACTTTACACAGACCCATAGAAACAGCCTTTTATAAAAGAAAACAGAATTTCTCTTACTTTCAGTGTTGTTCCGCACAGTGGATGCAGATTTCCAAAGGATAAATTCAGCCTTTAAAAACTAAGGTCTTCAGTCAATTAAGCCGAGATGCAATTGAAAATATTTTGATCAATTCAGTGTTTCAAAAACAAGCTAGTCATTCATTTGAAGTTAGGAGAAGGGAAGGAAGGGTAGTTAGTGAAAGCTGGTGGGTTTTGTATTTCATAGCCCTGGGAGAGATACATTTTTCTCTATTGTTTTTTTCCCTTGTATGCACAGTTTTGCCCATCCATTGTGAATTTAATTTGCTATTCTGAATAACGAGGCACATTTTTTAGCTCACTTTTCAACCCCCTTTCCTGTTAGTGTAATATTCCTGAGCCTGTGATAGTAACAAAGGTTACAAGCCTTTGCACAGGTCCCTCTGGGATTCTCCTAGTCATGGATTCCTCTCACCAGTGGCTGCTCAGCATGTAAGGATGTCCTCTGAATTTCTTCAGTAGTCCTGCTGGGGGACACTGTTCATTACTGCCTTTTGGAAATCAGATGGTATCAACCAGACTTCTTTTGCCTATGGATCTGCTGATTCCTGAAAAAAATTCCAGAAGGTGTTTGAGGCATAACTATATTTTATAGCAGATCTATCTTTATATATCCCACTTTTATGTATGTATTCCTTAATTCTCTTTCTAGTCTAGATTTTAACAATTTGTATGCTATGAATGTGAGGCTCTGTGGCTTATAGCTCTTTGCAGTCCTCAGGAACTGTTTTCTTTCTTTTCTGTTTTCTCTCGCTTACGTCGGTATCTGGTGTGGCTTACCTATTTGTCTGGTGACAAAGACAGTTTCAGAGCTGTCTGGATAGCTACTGTCTGGCAATTTTCCACTGTAGCTCTGTCTTCCCAAAATTGATCATCCTATTACTTTTTTTTTTTACATCAGACATTCACTAGTCACATAGATATTTTACCTTTTTCTGAATATTTAATTCTGTGGATATCTATTCTAGGAGTACAAATTAATAAAACATATCTGTCATGTAATGAACTATATATAGAGAGGTCCAGTGCTAGATGATCAGATTTCTGTATCTAGCTGGAAAAAGATGATTAGAAAAAACACTGAGCTTGCAAGCTTCTGTTTGTTATTGATCAGCACATCTCATTGCATTCAGCAAGTTGAATTCTCGGATAAGAATTAATGTTTTCCGGCTCAATGGGTAGTCTTTAAAACACTGCAAAATATTCCCCTGGCCTTTTTTTAACGAGATACTTGAGTGACATGTTAGCTGAGAGCTAACGTGAAGAAAGCAAAAGAGGCTCAAAACCATTTTAATGCAGGTGCCATTCTGCTACCTTCAGAAGAGTTACTCTTGAGTTACAGAACTGCAAATGAGTCTGATGCTTTGTTTTCTTCATACATGTAAGTAAAAAAAGACCTTGGCATGTCTCACCTGTGGCAGACTCCCATATAACCTAACCAAAGCCCTGTGGCTTGGAAGAGGCCAGTTCTTCACTGAATCCTCCCTTGGCATCCTCGAGGCCTGTACACCAGGCCCATCTTTTCTTCTGTCCTATAGCATGACAGAATAATTTGCCTTTTGAATGGCACATGAAGACCATGAGAGGAGAGTCTGGGAAGGAGCAACTGTGACAGCTGCCAGTGACTCCTTTTGTGTCATTCAGAAGCCTCATTCTTGTTAATTAAAACAGATGTATGGCAAGGTGAAAGAATCATTCAGGTGACTTTAATAATCCCTTTGAGATTTGAAGTTTTTTTTTAGTTTTTGGTTGTGTTGGGGTGTGGGTTTATTTATTTATTTATTTTTATTAAGACATTAGGATTTTCCTCCTTTCAGATGTTCCCAAAACAGTTGTACTTCTTCCTTGGCGGAATTAGTACTGCATGTCTGTGCAGTAGCTGGCTCAGTTTTGCTTCTAGCTGTTGCTATTGGATTTTGTGGGCTCCTCTTACAAAAAAATGGACTTTGTACGTATATATACACCGGGGTCAGTATGAGTTCCAAATGAATTTCTGTGTTGTTACAGCTGTGGGATTTGTTTCAGATGACCAAATAAAACATCAGATATTTTCAGTGCAGTCACATTCCTTTATGCCTTTTCCAAGACGAAAAATCCTTCTTATAAATTTATCTAAAATCTTATGTCCTTTAACAGAACACTTGTTACTCTGATAAAATGCCCTGGCTTCTGAAATATGCCTGTCAGCCAGATCTCCATGATGCCAGACACCTGAAAATATAGAGATTTCCAAAGAGAAGATCCACATAAATGCCTATCAAGGGAATTTATATTTGTGGAAATCATGGGCGGGGAGGATAGGGATGGGGGTGGTATTCCCTTTTTTTTTTTTCTTTCTTTTTGAAAGGACTTAGTGGTTGAAAGTAAAGATTTTAGTTTTTTGTATCCCACCTGAAAACTAGTGACCCATTCTTACTTATTTCTGATAGGCAATACTATGCCACGTAATTTATATAAAAATGTTATGTAAACAGCCATTAATTTATCTGAAAATTCTAGGCAAATATTAACTTTGCCCAGTAAATTATAGAGTTACATGACCTGTTCAAATGCTTGTTTCATGGGCTGACCTCATACAGGTAAGTGCAAGTTATTTGTTGTTGCTTGGGATGGCCCGTGTGGATACAGGCTCCAGATGGTTGAATGCTACTGATTTGGCTGTTGTCTCCATTGCTGTATCAAATACAGCAGCTTTTGCAAAAGTCATATCTGGGAGAACATCTATGGGGAGAATGAAAAGTTTCCTCTGAGAGCGTGAAATCACTACCATGTTCTGCTGTTCGCTATCTCAAAAGGGATTTAAATTTTTAAGCTAAAGGGTAGCATTTTCTTGAAAACCAGAGTAGCAAATTAATGCTTGTTTTTGATCCAAGCTAAATGGGAAGTGTTTAAATTTGATTTGAAAGGCATATAATGTTTTTATCCTTGACTGCATTATTTACACTGTAACTACTTGGTGGGGATTTAAGTACTTTTAACTTTCCTTCTCTGCTCTAACTCTTACTGTATTCCGTTCACTGTACCATCGGTTATCATGGGTGCTCAGACTCTGGTGCCAGCAGGAGTACAGGATTTCCTGCCGTCTGCTGATCTAGTTCTCCAGCTTTCATGTAGACATAGCACAGTCAGTGGAGCCACTGGCAAGCTTAACTACAAATACACTCTCAGAGTATATTCTGTGAGACTGTCCTAGAAGACTTGGCAAGGTTGCTAGAAAATGCTTCTCTTTGTGGGTGTTAATATCATTTGATCCAAGATTAAAGCAATTTCTTGCATGCTGTTGAATACAACAAAAAGTGCTAAAATTACATTCCCATTTAGCAAGTGCAGAATAAGGTGGATGTTGTATTTCATTTAAGAGCTTCTTGCAATTAAAACTGCCTATTATGTGCTTTTGTGCATTTAATGCTGGCAGCACACTCATCTGTGCTTTATATTTAACTTCTTGTAGTACCATAATCACATTGGTGTCTAACGGCCTCATATACATCAAGGGAATCAGATTGGAATGAAATATGGTGTGCTCCAAAACTTTTAAGTCATGTTACCGAAGACAGAAGACACTTTGCTGGGGACTGAGGATGAGTTGAGATTTACATGGAAGGGAGAAAGCGTTTAGAAGAGAGCTGCACTCCAGCAGAGAATGCTGACTTCCAGGCCTAAGAAGCCAAAGTCTTCGTAGTTCTCAGATGTACAAAGTATACCAAGGACTTTGGAAAGCTGAGGAGGGGGATGATGTGTAGTGGGAGTTCACAGGCAGACAGTGGTGACAGCTGCTTGGGGTCCCACCTACATTACAGCCCTGGGTTGCACTGAATGTTTTCTTCATTTCGTCATTGATAACCCATGCTGTCTCGTTTACAGTTTCCCAGTGAAGGCATTTAGATTTATCCATAATGCTATGTGTTGGCACGTTTCACTGGAACTTCAAAATTATCTAATTATCTCTAATTTAGCAATCTGATATTAAAATGCCCTTGTGTTTGCTGTAAGAGGTGTTTGTTTCTGCTATATTTTCCCGGTGTGTTCTTTTACTTTGTAATTCTTGTCAGTTGTAATTTGGCTGAATCAGAGAGATGGCTGAAATCTATTTGAAATAACTTTCTTTTGATCACCTAGTTCTTTCCCTGAAGAATGATGTGTGTGTTGCTTTCCTCAAAGCTTTGTTCTTCTGAACCATTTTTTTCTTACAGAAGTGTGCTTAAAACCAATTAAAATTACGGAACCATACTTGTAATTCTGGGTGTGCTTGCTAGGAAATGGTAGGAGTGAGAGGATTTTTTGTTGGATTGGTGTTTGCGTGGCACAGAGAGTATTTCCAGAAGCTTTATGGTGAGGAGCAGCTTTACCTGAGCATGATTTTAATGGAAGATGCAATTGTAGCAGTAATCTAGAGAAGGGAGCTTCACAGGTAAAACAAGTGTCTCTTTCTCCTCTTTTCCTGAAGGTGTATCTGATACAATGAAAAATTAAAAAGATATATCAATATATGTGATTTTTTTTTTTAAGGGTATTCCAAGAACTATTCAGTAGAAAGAATAATCTACTTGAATTGGAAAAGATAGCTGTTTTTATTGTAACATCGATGACTTTTTAGCTTTAGGAAAGATCTATTTTGTATTTGTGTGTGTGTGTGTGTGTACGTGCTGTCCTGTTCATCCGCCCCCCCCTCCCTGGGAAAAGTGGTCATAATCATGATCCAAAAATGTAGTTTTCTTTACTAAGCTAGTTTTTGCCTGTTTCATTATAAGATTTGGATTCAGGTTCTACGTATTTAGATGTCTGTGTGAATTTCTACAATGTAGGGATTTCCTCATCAGCTGAAAGGACCTATTTCTTCTGCCTTTCTCCTCCCTCCCCACCTCTTCTTTATCTGGAAGAAGGCTTTAGGGGCTAGATGTGTCTGGACCAAAAAGATGAATCGCCTGTGATATTAAAAACAGGTAGCTCAGCAGCTGTCTCTGTATCATGAGAATAGATTTTAAATTAGTATTAGGTAAACACAGACTTCAGAGATACCATCTCAGCCTGATCACTGAAGGCACACAAATAATTTGGAATGTTCTGATAGGAGTGGTTGTGCAAGAGGCACATGTCATTACAACACGCACAGTGTAAAATTAAACCCATAAGCACTTAATAGACTCAGTGAAAGAGTTTGATTATTGTTTTAAAATGGTTATTCAGTTTTTTTCTCATCCTAAGTTTCTATCCATCTAAGAGAAAAAAACCCAATTTTGCAGTGCAAGTTAAAATTGATATTTGAGTGTTCTGCAGTTTTCAAAGCTTTGTATGTTCCAGCAGCATTTCAGCAGTTTGGCTGCTTGACGGGTGGGAAGGTATCTTTCTGTCTGCAGACCTCTTTAAAGGCTTTTCTCTCCTGATGATGGTGGCCTGGGCAGTTTTCAGGGGAACAGCGCTGCTGCCTGGACAGTGTGCAAAGCCTGGCCTTGCTATTCTGACTAACTGAACCACAGCCTACAACACTATTTCCTTTACCCATGTCTTCATTTAGTACTTTTCTTTGAAATTATCACGACCATTGTGCTATTGTCTCCAGTACAACAGAAAGGCTGACAATTGCAGCAGCTTTCAATACCCCATAGTCCTCCTTAGCACCTTCATCAAGGCTAAAAATAGTAGCAGACAGACTGTATTTAAAAACATCTCCATTCTGCCAAATCTCCTGAGCTTAAAGGAAAAGCAAAAACTACTCAAGACCCTTAGCATTATAATTTAATATCAATTGGAGTTCCAACCATCTGTAAAAAGATGTAAAGAAACAACAGCAAAGCCTCAGCCATATGGTAAGCAGTTCTGTGATCAGTATGTAGAGTAGCTAAACATGTTGATTCTTTATGCAGAATTCTGGTGCTTTTTTTTAGGTTAAGAGAACCCAGGTGACCCTGTTCTGCTTAGGGAAGTCCTGTACAAGATCTGCGATGTAACAAGGATAGTATTTCATAGATGGGGATCCTTCTTTAAATAGTCACTGTAGTCTCTCCTGAGACCGCAGTGAAGTATGTCCACAGTTGCAGGGCAGGGCAAAGGGTGTTTGGAGACTGAGTCTATGTTATTTAAAACTTTATGGCTGGTACTTCTCCCTGGTTTGCATGGAGGTGAATAAGTATTGTTTTCAGAGCCCAGATCATAATGCACATACTTAATTATTCTTAGAATTAATTACATTACTACAGACCTTAAATACCCAGAAATCGATCGTACATGGGGCATGCTCAAGTACAATATTGCTATTGTATTCTGCAGCATGTGACTTCATTTGACATGGAGATGATGCAAAAGGATGGACAATAATTATGCCTTTTATTATTACTAGTAGTACGTTAATAATAGTATCTCACAGCACTTTAAGTCAGTAAGTGGATCAGAAAAGATAGTGAAGCAACTTCACTAAGGTTGTTCAGGAAGCAAGAAACTGAGAATATCACTAAAAATGCTTTTTCTTTGCTGACACTACTTTATAGTCTTCTCTGTTTGTTAAAGAAATTAATACTCAATCCTGTGCTGTCTCATCCTTCACTTTCACTAAGTTTCACTACTTCAGTATGTAACAGATGCATACCTCAAAGGAAAGGTATGAGGGGTAGAAAATTGTAGAGTGAATTGGTGTGGGCAGCCAGCAAAACAAGTAGATCATTGCTGTGGCACACCCTGGAAGTATTCCGTGTTGAGCTTCCTGGCCTTTGAAGTGCTTCAGAGTTAGGGTGCCTGTGGGGAATAAACAGAACTTGTACACCCTCTAGTATTTCTCATGACCCTAAAGGAAAAAACAAAGCATGTTACAGACTTCTCAGTCTTCTATTAAAGTCTTTGTTTCATTAAAATTTGATTAGGAACTTTTAGATTGATTGATTCCTCAGCTGAATTGTTCATTTGTAGCTAATAACTGTGGATCTCTAATTTCACAAGTAATCCGCATTTTATCATTTCAATAGTATACAGAAACTTTTCTGTGCAATGGTTTCTTTTACTGGTCCAGTTCAAAACCTTTGGCATGCTGCAGCTGGGTACTTTAGCTGCTGCAGCATATGGAAAGGGAATACATCTTCCATTTAGTGCTGAATACGTACTGAAAAATTTGAGAGGTCACGTAAGGTTGAAAGGAGTGACTGCACTGAGACCTGACATTCCTGAGAGAACTAAGTTACAAAACAGCAAAGATGTGTTGTCTAAATACTCCCTGTGTTTCTGCTGTAAGAGGGATTAGTTGAAACACTTGCATAAGTCAGGAAACTCTGTACGTTTTTGTGCAAGGCTGTTTGTTGCATGTAGAAAGCTTAAAGGCTTTCAAACAAAGAAAATCAAAGGTATATCTAATGTTAAATCACTGACTGATAAAAAAATGTTGACTTTGCTGACAGGATTTGCTATACTTACATTTTTATTTAGTAAGGAAAATTTCATTGTTAAGTTACAGGTGTAAACCATATTATCAAGGCTTGAATATTAATTGAGGACTTTTTTCATTTGATATTACCCTTGACTCTTTTGCTTTTTGATGTTCATTTAAGGCTTTGCAAGGTAGCCATTTGATTAGCCTGTAATCTGATAAGATCTTCTACTTATTTATCAGTCTATACCTTCTACTTTTTTTTCCTAAGTACCACAGCTTGTTCCACTTGGTGTGCACAAAGACATGTAGTTTCAGAGGCTATAGGTGAAGAGAGTATGCTAATTTTTTTTAATGTCTCTTTAATAATGTGTGCAATTAAATATTTTTTTCCCTTTTGGAAATGCCAAAACCCCCAAATCACATTGTTCCAAATTATTTATTACGTTTTGGTCCTTTCAGACCAGAAGACTGACTACTTTCATTTGTACCAGCAAAGGGAAGTGGGGAAAAGGTGCATTTTATGATCTTATTTTTCTATAAGGCCAAAACTCCACTAAGCAATCAAACTGTCTATTTGTTGGGCTTTTCACTATGCAACATAAGTATTATAAGTAATTTAGGTCAAATTAGTTAATTACTTCTGTCCTGTGCAGTTGGTTGACACATGAAACAAACTTGTTGCCTTTTTAAGGCTCATTTATGGTCTTACAACAAATCACAAGTTTAAGTGTATTGAAAAGGGAGAAAAACAGTTTAGTAGAGCCATCAGAAAGCTGACTAGGCAAAATAAGTATTTTTGGTTTGTTTGCTGCTTTCATACTGTCTTCCCCTTAAATATTTAGCTGTGTAAATGTACATTTGTAATTTCTGGTGTTCCGCTTGATACATGTTCTTTTCTACTGGAAAGTGATGAGAAAGGGACTAAAAAAGGAAGGAGAAAGAATGGCACTTCTCTAATCTTATGTGTGGTTTTTTTCTTTAAAAACTAAACTTCATAAAAATGTGATCTGAAATAAAGTGCAAGTAGTATAGTATGAAAGAGGAGCAAAAGGCACATGGAAGAAGCCAAAGAAATATCATGGGAATGACTGGGAGAGGTTGAGCAGTGAAGTACAAATGAGCATGAGTTAAACCTTTGTAACAGAAAAGGTTATTGACACTTACATTGCCACAGGGCATCAGCTTGGTAGGTCCAAATTAGGATTTGACATCCGCAGGCATGCTGTTGGTCACAGTGTGAGACTGGACCCTAAAATGCGGGATAAGATAAAGTATGACTATTGCTGTATCCCTTGAAGATTTATCTATGGCTTGTTTTTTGGATAATTTGCATGAGAAACATTCGTGAGACCTGGCCTTCTAAAGGTTTTAAGCATTGCTCATTGTCACAAAACCATATTATCTATCAGAATCATGTACTCTAATCATACAAAATACATAAATAAAATAATACAACAGCTCACCAACAAACAGGCACTGCAAATCTGTTAGAGCGTATTGTAATGTCAGGAGTTAAAAGAACAGAAATCAGATGATAAAACTTACTCTAGAACTCAAGACTTTCATGCCACGTTTCAGGCTTTAGTGTATGTTCACGGTTGATTATAGAGGCCCTAAAAATAGGGGCATATAATGGAAATGCTGACAAATTCTGAACTATCATGGTGGTAACAGGCACTGCTATAATTAGGCATGCATCTGAGTAGACTGTGTAATATGATTGCTGTGTTTATACTCTGCAGTGGAAGGAATGTTTGTTAATCTGCACAATCCTTTTAAATGAGTTGGAGAGCAAGAGTTTGTGGAAAAAAAAGACACTGAGCTTTATTTCATATTCAGGCTGACATGCATGTATACCAGAAGACAACAAATACTTGCAGGATATTTGATAACTCCAGTTAACTACATAACATGTTATCTCAGGGTTGAGGAAAAAAACCATCAGAATTTACCTGAAAACATCAGGCACTGTACAATTCAGCAGGAGAAAACATGAAAAATTTTCTGTCTTTGTACTGTAAACAGAACATGGTTGAAATAGTTCATATTTCAGTAAGAACTTTTCTTTCTTCCTTTTTTAGGCATTTAGACTCTTCAGTCAAAAAATCTTTTTCTTGTATTTTCTTTTTGCTGTTAAACCACTGTTTTGTTTGTAATTTCAGAGGTCAGAGCCCAGCTGTTGCTGAATTTAACTTGCTCCTGAAAGCATATTCTTTGGAAACTTACGGTGTTGATCCTCATCCTTGCAAGGTAACAGTTCTTTTTACTAACATTTATTAAAAGACCGTTAATTGAATTGATTTACCTCTGGTTTTTATTCAGGCACAAGTAGGGAGTAATTTATAAAAGAACTTGCCCTGAAACTGCATATTACATTTAAACCTTGGGGGAACGTTGACTGATACTTCTGCATCAGTCAAAGGAAAGGTCTCAGGAGGAAGCAGAACATCATGGGAGATTATAGTACAGTGTTGTGACAAAAGCTTTGCTTATACTTCATAATTTCTTTGCATTTAATGCAAACATTTCTCTAAATACTCTAGATGTGAAATATTTTGTGTTTGCCAAAATTTTAAAGGTTCAGCGTTATTCTGTCCAGAAGATGCAACAAATTGTTAGTCCTTGGCAGATTACTTATTTAAATACCATCAAAATGTGCAAATCTTAGGAAGAGCAACACGTCAAAAGTACAAAGGGGAGAACTGGATTGCATATGAATATTCCTACACTTTGCTGTTTTGTGGTTCTCTGTGAAAAGATGATTTTAGTTACCAGTTCTCATTATCCCTTACACCTGCATTTTTAATTATTTGGTTATCACAGATTACAGAATCACCAAATTCTTTTTGGTGTTGGAAGTGACCTTGAAATATCATCTAGTCCAACCCCCCTGCCAGAGCACAACCACCTAGAGTAGATCACTTAGGAATGCATCCAGGCAGGTTTTGAATGTCTCCAGAGAAGGACACTCCACAACCTCTCTGGAGAGTCTGTTCCAGTGCTCTGTCACCTGCACGGTGAAAAAGTTTTTCCTTAGGTTAATGTGGAACATCCTCTGCTCCAGCTTGCACCCTTGCCCCTTGTCCTGTCATTGGCCATCACTGAGAAGAGCCCAGCTCCATCCTCCTGACACTCACCCTTTACGTATTTATAAGCATTAATGAGGTCACCCCTCAGTCTCCTCTTCTCCAGGCTCAAGAGACCCAGCTCCCTCAGCCTTTCATCAGAAGGGAGATGTTCCACCCCCTTCATCATCTTTATGGCTCTGTGCTGGACTCTTTCAAGCGGTTCCCTGTCCATTTTGTACTGAGGGGCCCAGAATTGGACACACTATTCCAGATGTGGCCTCACCAAGGCGAAGCAGAGGGGGAGGAGAACCTCTCTCGACCTACTGACCACACCCCTTCTAATACACCCCAGGAGGCCATTGGCCTTCTGGGCCATGAGGGCACATTGCTGGCTCATGGTCATCCTGCTGCCCACCAGGACCCCCAGGTCCCTTTCCTCTACGCTACTCTCTAACAGCTCAGTCCCCAACCTATACTGGTACATGGGGTTGTTCTTTCCCAGATGCAAGACTCTACCCTTGCCCTTGTTGTATTTCATTAAATTTCTCCCCGCCCAGCTCTCCAGCCTGTCCGGGTCTCTCTGAATGGCAGCACAGCCTTCTGATGTGTCAGCCTCTCCTCCCAGTTCTGTGTCATCAGCAAACTTGCTGACAGTGCACTCTGTTCCCTTGTCCAGGACACTGATGAACATATTGAGTAGTACTGGTCCCAGTACCCACCCCTGAGGGACTCCACTAGATACAGGCCTCCAACTAGACTCTGTCTCATTGACTACAGCTCTCTGACTTTTTTCCTTCACCAATTCACAACCCACCTCACTACCTGATCATCCAGACCATACTTCCTCAGTTTAGCTGTGAGGATGCTGTGGGAGACAGTGTCAAATGCTTTAATGAAATCAAGATAAACCACATCTACTGCATTACCATCATCTCTCCACCTGGTTATGCCTTCATAAAAGGCTATCAGGTTGGTCAAACATGACTTCCCCTTAGTAAAGCCAAGTTGACTGCTCCTAATGACCCTCTTATCCTTGATATCTCTAGAGACAGCACTGAGCATAAGTTGTTTCATTACTTTTCCAGGGATGGAATTTAGGACAGAGTAAGGACTGGCTTAAATTTCCTCTTTACCTGTGCAGCAAGGCTTGTAGTGTGGGGCCATGCAAGGGTTTATGGCCCATACTTAAGGAAAATTTTACAGTCTTCTGGAAGGGAACTGCAAAGCAAGGTGCTTCCCTGGGTGATGTGCTCCTTCCAGTGCTGTGACTGCTACTCCAGAAGGATCGCTTTCTCTGCTCGCCCCTGTTTTATTGGTGGAACATAAGGCACGATAAATTTGATTTACTAGTAAGGCGATGGACAGGAAGTCCAGTTAATACAAAACTCACCTGAATAATTGTTCAAAAACTGTAAGCCACAACTTCTATTGTGGAATTCAAAATTTTAAAAGTGGTCTTTCACATTTGAAAGGCAAGTATCTTCGTACATTCTGGTTTGTACTCAAGTGTACTTGTTTATTGTAGTAAATGCTGTCTGTCAGCAGTACTTCTAACACATCTCGCAGAGGAACAACATGTTGTGAAATCTTAAAAAACATGAGTGTTGATGCAGATATGAATCCCTGGTTTATAGTTAGTCAGCACATACATATGTGGGACATACACAGAAGTATGTTTTCAACAAAATTTATAAGTATACCTAAGGATTCCCCATTCTCATCAGCTACAGGTAGACGGAACCGAAGCATAAGATGCTGTTACTCATTTAAATGCCTAGAAATAAATGAGGTCTGTATTGCTAAGACCAGTCTTTGTTCTTCAGAAGTGAACGGTCTGAAGGCAAAAATTATTTCTAAAATGGAAACAAAACAGAGATAATCTATAGTGGACCAAAAATTTATGCTATCAGTAAGAAATACCTCACTGGATGAGGTGAAAAATATATTTCTTTTTTCTTTTTTTTTTTTTTCTTTCAAGGATTCAACGGGGACAACAACATTTTTAGGATTCACAGCTGCAGGATTTGTAGTTTTCCAGGGGAATAAAAGAATTCATTTGTTAAAATGGTAAGCATGCAAAATAAGAGTAGATTAATACACAAGAGTCTTTTATCCTGTGTCTTCCCTTCTTCCTACTATCTTCACCTGCATTTGTTGTCTTTAAGGTGAACCACATGGATATTCCCTCTCTTGCTCCATCATGTTTCTGTTTAAAGGGTCTTAGTTGAGAAGTAATAACAATAAT
The DNA here is from genome assembly GCF_034619465.1 of Leptosomus discolor. Lineage (NCBI taxonomy): Eukaryota > Metazoa > Chordata > Aves > Leptosomiformes > Leptosomidae > Leptosomus > Leptosomus discolor. Next base: position 39,072,988 of record NC_141419.1, on the reverse strand, counting down.
AAGTTGGTCTTAGTCTTCTTCCAGTTAGTCAACATAACGCACAAATGCTAAAATTGACTAAGTTGATTTTTCACCTATGCCATAAATCACCAGTGAGGCTTATTGTCAGAGATGTCTGTAAGAGTTTACAAGAGTCCACCTGCATCTTTATTTGACTCTTGGAAATGTTTCTATGTCCTCATTAGTTAACCTCAATTTGAAAACTATAAAAGAACTTATTTGGTGAGAATGCCTTTGATTTATTTTTTTTTAGCCTCTTTTTAAGAAGACTTTAAGGAGAATACTTTAAGAAGTCCTTAGTTTGTCTGGCTTTGCTTTTGTTTTCTGCTTCTGTAGAAGATTTGACTTAATTGGGCAGCCTTAGCCACATTCGAGGGAGCAGTAAAACAGCTCCTGCACGTGGTTTAACAGCAGCTGGCCATGCACTCAGCAGTGTGGTTCAGAGTGAACACAGTCATGATCAGATGTCCATAAACTTCATTTTAGCCCTGTTACTACACAGATGCCAACAGCAGTTACTTAAATGTGGCTGCTCCACCTCAGCGCCCCCAGCCTGTCTCACAGGAAGAAGATGGTCAAGAGGTGAAGAAATGGTGAGGTTGTTTTTTGTGTAGAGCTGGACTCTTTGCTGCATATCCGTAGAAACCACCCCAATAGTTGACTAACCTGATATCCTTGGAGATGTAAAGTCAGTTTTGTCCTCTATGATTCAGTTCCCTGTGAAGCTCTGGGGACATGTCTCTCAAATACCATGCATTTATCATCTTGGATTCGTGCTGTTAATTTCAGGTAGCCCTAGTCACAGTGTGGTGGCTTGTGCTTTTGGCATAAGGACAATGAAACTGTAACGTCAGTCTATGGTGCAGGGAGAAGAGGATACATGCTTGGCAAGTGCTATCTGCCATACTGGGGGAAATGAATTTCACAACCGTTTTTCATGTTACTTAGGGATAGTATGTCCTTTTGGAGATCTTGGTGTATTCATTTAGTCCATTGGCCTGTAAAACAGATACAAAATGAAACAATGATAGAGAGAAAAACATTAAGCTGTCTCAGTGTTATGCTGGCCATTGGAAGGTTGATCTGGTGAGATTTACCTGAATGCCATGTACTGCTCCTTTCACTTCTCAGACCTGGAAGTGAGTGCTAGTAGCTTTAACTTACATTAGCTGAAATTTGCACTACACAGTAAAAATCCAAATTAATATATAAAATGTTCTTTCAATGGAAGATATTTGTCAACTGGAATGATTTTTGTTGTTGTTGTTTAATGTGAAAGCAAACCACTTGCTACGAAGTTTCAGGGATAGCATTGTCCTTATTCCTGGGATTGTTCCCATTTCAACCATCTGACAACCAAAATCTTTAGAAAAGTTTATGAAAAACTACAGTGTCTCCATTTTAGCTGTAATAATGACAAAATTTCCACTACAATTTAAGCAGAGGCATCGTATTGCCTTTATAAGGTGCACTGCTATTCCATATGTAGATTGGGCTGTCAACCTTGGTTAAATTAACTTTTGACATAGTTTTGACCTCCAAGGCCCAGTAATAAGTGCTATCAGAAACTTTCTTTTTCTTCCTGTTGTATCATCTGTAAGTAGTCACTAAGATGTGTGATATGAAACCTCAAATAAATAAGGATAGAGATAAGAGTATTTTATTTACATTAGACATTCCAAGATCTTAAGATATAAAGGAATTATAAACTGTGTGATAAATAAAACGTAAATGTAAGCTTATGCCTACTTTCAATTTTCTTTTCATTTTCCAGCAGCCAAAGTTAATTCTTTGAACGTGCATAGGGATGTGAAAGAAATACTCTGGGCTTATGTTCTCTACTCTAAAAAAAAAAAAATAAAAAATATAATATTAAATTATTTCATGCTAAATGTTGCAAGACTCCTGTTGAGGCTTTTGGTTATTTGACAGCCAGCTTGACTTTGTGAATCAGGAAAAATGTAAGTTGCTTTTCTTACCTGTAGATCTATTTATTTTTCCTATATTTAAATGATTTTTCTCTTTCTAGGTGTGATGTCTATAAGCTGAAATTTGAGGGGAAGACTTTTTATGTGTTTGGAGCTCAGAAAGAGGTCAGACTTAATATTTTTACAGTACTTCTGTATTTGATTTAGAATCAACTGAAACGTAATATTTTTTTAACTAAACAAACTTCATAGAATCAGAGAATAGTTTGAGTTGGAAGGGACCTTTAATGGTCATCTAGTCCAACCCCCAACAAACTTCTAAACAATCAATAATTCATATTGTAACTAAAATATAGAATATGAGTGAATGTGAACATTGTTGTCAGAAGAAAGTTTAATTTGCAAAGGGCTGAGACATTTCTCAATATTCATGCAGTGCTGTGTTGATTGCTTTTGGTATTGGTCATTTGTGTAGTCAAGTTTCAATTGATTTTAAAGTGCTAAAGCTGTACCCACTCACTCTAAAGCATGAGTGACATCTGTATATGATTGAAAATTCAGGTTAGCATTGATACCTGGATCATGTGAGGTATTCTTGGCTAATTACAATCATGTCAAATCTTGTCAGCTGAACAGGCTGGAGTCTGTCCTAGGTAGTTAGGAGTCATATTATTGGGCTCTTGCCACTGAAATTGTAGAGATTTTTGCCTCCAGCATGCTGTAATCAGTTCTCCCCCTAGGACAGAATGACATAGCCCAAGATTATGGCTTTGGACGCAATCTAGGTGGCAAATAGAAAATGGAGGAAGGAAATAATGCCAGAGGTATCAGGGGTAGTTTATGTGGTCGAAAGGAGGATTTGATGGTAGGACATAGAGAATAGGGAGAAGTGGATGGTAAGTAGTGCAGCAACTGTGCAATATGGAATATTGAACACAGAGATTTTCGTCTTTTGCTTTTGGCCTGAATACAGTTGGTACAGATACACTACAAGCCATTTGTACATATGCTCTTCTCTGCCCCCTCCAAGCATTTCCTTTTATTTCTGAAACAATTGCCTGGTCGTATTGAATATCAGCTACATATGGGTTGTACTTTGGTGAGTGAACCACAAAATGAGTCTACACAGGAAAACTTGGTCTTCAGCATATCCAGTTCATGGTGATATTGTCAGGTACAGCTACTTAAATCCTTGAGAATTCAACATTTTAATTACTTTTATTTGCCTTCTTTTTCTTGCACTTAGAAAAAGGCAGTGCTGTCATTCCACACCTCTACACCAGCAGCTTGCAAGCATCTTTGGAAATGTGGGGTGGAGAACCAGGCTTTTTACAAGTATGTAAACCTGAAGTCATTATCTATACTAACAGTAACAAAATGTTCATGTAAGCAGAAGATTATTTAGTGTGAAATGTTCCATTTCATTAACAGAATTCAAAATATAAATAAAAAATATGCAAGTTAATGGGGAATATTATTTCATTTCAAGACAGTATTATAAATTGCTTAATCTGAATGAGGCGGGAGGTTTTTGGTAGTGAATAATCACACTTTTTCCAGCACGCTGTTACACCACTCTGTAGTGTGGCATTGGTTTTATTATTTATTATTGGATGGACACAGACTGCACTTGTGTCTGGGAGCATAGTTAAGTTAGCCCTGCTGTTGAATACCTTGAAAAGGGAGGAAACAATCTGTTAAGCTTGATTCTCTGGGCTCTTCTGCTGGTAGGTAATATTCTCCTACTTGAAATCCAAGGTTTAGTAAGAGATGATTAAAAAAAAAAAAAAAGTTTTTTGTTGTTGTTGGTTGTTTTTTTTTAATACTTGTAAATTGACAAGAAAAAAAGAGTATCTTCCTCCCTGTTCCCTAAAAGAGAACCTGAAAGTAATTCCTCATTAAAAAGCTCTTATGGATTCTTCCTACCCTCCATTATCTTTGTTAGATCTGTTTATTGCTATTTCCCCTTAGGCATGTAGCTTTTATTCTTGCTGCTTAGTCTCTTCTTACAGCATCTTGTGTATTTTATAACAATTACTGTTTCTGTGTTGAAGCATAGCAACACCAGATGGATACTGTAAGAGTAAATAGTAACTAGGCAGGAAGAACCTGTCTTCTTCCATGTATGTTAATAATCTGCTTTATTTTGGAGAAGATTCCTTCTTTTGTTTCAACATTGATACAACAGTGTATCGATATAATCCATTCAGTTGATATATTCAATGAAGAAATAGGAAATATTAATTACAATTGTTCTTCTCTGCGTAGAAGAGCTTGAGACCTGGAGTTTAAGATAAGATCATGATTGCTTGACGTGTCTTGAAAAACAGAGCTTTAGTCCTGTCTTGATCAAGGCTCAGGGTTGATTGTTATGGCTATTTTCAAGTAGATATAAATCATAGAAGATTGTCTACTAGGGTCTGGGAATCATAGAATCATGTAGGTTGGACAAGACCTTTGAGATCATCAAGTCCAACTGTTAATCTAGCACTGGCAAGTCTACCACTAAACCATGTCCCTAAGTGCCACATCTACACACTTTTTAAATACCTGAGACTCGATATCAAATCCATTTGCTATTTCGAAGGCAGAGAACATCAATGGGATGGCACGTCTGAAGTACTCTTCTGAGATCTTTGTGATAAAAGACTGTGATAAAAGGATACAAGGTTGCTGTGTACTTTGTGATTAGAGAGAAGCGGTAGGATATGATGCAGGCTACTAGGAAGTTGACTATGTAGAGACATCGGATGTGCAACTATTTTTGGAGATGCTTCTTCATTATTGCTTTGTTTTACTAGTGGGAAAGTGGAAATGGCCATATCTTCCCACAACAAAGCGGTGTTTGGGCAAACTTGTCCTAGGGGCTTTTGGTGTACCGTGGTCTTTCCTTCATCGTAGTAAAGGATGAAGGATGAAAGTCCCTAGAGATGCAGCAAGTGTCTGCATTTAATTTTCTTGCTTCCCTACCCTGGTAATCACTTGTTTTATGTTCAGTCATTCTGTGCTGTCTGAATTGTTTTATATGTGCTTTATATTCTAATTTGTATAAAAATCTTAAAAATGTTGGAAAGCCCAACTATTGAATATTACTTTGCGGTATAAAAATAACAGAGGTTGTATTTTGCCTTGTTAATTTATGCTGAAAACATGACAGCCTCTCATCTTTTTCTTCAAGGTATGCAAAATCCAGCCAGATCAAGACCATGTCCAGCAGCAAGATATTTTTTAAAGGCAGTAGATTTCGATACAGGTGGGTGTTGGCTGTTTCTTTTTTATGGTAAACCATTTTAGAATGTAAGAGAAAACGTTAGTAATTACTCATGTTAAATTGAGGTCTTTTCCTTCTTGAGGACCTGTTCACATCTAATTCAGGTCGGGATTTTAAACATTTTCTGTTGTCGCTTTAGTGTCATTTATAAAATAAACTGGAGACTTCATGCAGACTTCTGTCAAAGAGCAGCTTCACCAGAACAGGGCACCACTTTTGGTGCAGTTGCTGTAAAAACAAGGATGTGTGGCCAGTGTGGAGATTGTATGCCCCCTGTAACTGGACAAGTCTGGACCAGGGGTGCATTAGTGGGACAGTCCACTCTCACTCCGTGTTCTATGACCAAAGGTTGTTTTTCTTCAGTATCTTTGCAGACATGTGATCAGCAGAATTTTTAATTTGGAACATTATATATCCTCTACATAGGAATTTTTTTTTTTCCTTTTCCTTTTCTTCTTTTGAATGTAACTTTATGGTTCATGTATGTATAGTGCTTGGCATGTATCAGCTCATCTTAGTATTTGCTTGAATATTTCTTTCATGTTTTAATGCAGTGGAAAAGTAGCCAAAGAGGTTGTGGAGGCAAGCTCTAAAATCCAGAGGGAACCTCCTGAAGTTCACAGGTATATCTTGACATTCAACATTAACATTTAAGGACTAACAAGGATGATTGTTCCCCCCTTAGAAATTCTTTCCTTTACTGTGAGAGGTAATGGCTGTCATTCTGAGCTTTCACAACGAGGCATGCAAGCCTCGGGAAATACATGTTGCCAGTGTTACAAAATTCTGACAATAGCGTCTTGTCTCCTACACATGGGAACTTAGTCTGTGCTGCTTCAAAGCTGGATTTAAACAATCAGACAGATAAGTAGCTTATATTATTTTCTGTGTTATGACATAGACTGTTATTACATGATCCTGACAGAAAAGTACATTCTCATTTCATTCCTAATTCTTGCCTGGTTTTGAAGGATTCTATTCTGTGTATGTATACGAGTAAGTTTGAAAGTTTTTTTCCAACCAATAAAATTAAAAAGCAAGAAATTCATTCAGTAAAGAGGAAGAAGATCAGAGAATCTTTTTTTCAGAGAAAAATTTGGGTTGTTAGAAATAAGCAGATAGACTTGGCAAGAAAACTACTGCTTTCTGGTCTTTATCACTCATTGTAGTGACAAGAAAACTGATAAGAACCTAATCAAAGTCCTTCAGAAAAGAAGAAAAATACTAGCAAGAAAAAGTTATTTCAAAATGTTTTAAAAAAGATTACTTAACTTTCTGAACATTCTACAGCCATATCCCTATTTTTATTGTGATTTTTTTCAGGGGTGGGGTATGTGTATTTGTTTTATTTTTAATTGGATATGGCTATTCCATCTATATCAGAGAAAATCGAATTGTCTTTACTGAAAGGTAGGAATATATTTGCAACAAATATTTATAAATATGTTGTCCAGCCCTACTATTAATAGTAACGCCATGCAGGGATGCTTTTGAACATGCTTTTGTAGTTTACATTTAAAAATGGAGTGACGGTCTAGAATGTGTTAACTGAGAACACAGAAGGCAGAACATAGGTCATATCGTTGAGGCAGGACAGAATACTTGGGCACACAAATGCATTTTAACCCAAAATAGTAACTTATATAAGGAAATAGCTTATTGCCAACTTTCCATAGAATTTCTTTTTCCCATAGGATAAGAAAAAAATTTTCACATAAAATTATTTTTATCTTCTATTTTACTTTGATTTCAGCGTTTAAAGTATTTTAAACATAGTTTAAAACCCTCAGTGTACCCAAAGAGACAGATCTGAAGGCAACTAAATTTATAGAGCAACAAATGTTATATGGATTTAACACCCATAAATAGTAATGTATATTTTTAATGAATAACCTTCTTAAAATGCTTGCACTTACTATATTATGGTAGCTCCCAGTTCAGTTTCTTAGAAAGACTAAAAAAAGTCTAGTGATTTCAAGTGTTTTTATAGTGCAGGTTTTGAAATGGGAGACAAAAGTAGATACCTTGTCCTTCTAATAGCACAAGTAGGCAAAAAGCGTAGAGAATTCTCAGCTTCAAAAAAAGCAGGCTTTAGAAACAAGTTGCTCATGAAATAGGGTTTCAGGATGGGAAATGGTAGTTTTTCAGATGCAGTTGTGACAAGGTTGGTGTTCAGTATTTTTGTCTTTGGATATTACACTGAAAATATGTTGAGTGTGTAGTCATGCAGAATTAATGCGGTGGCAAGTTCTTCTGAAAAATACACCCTGAATGATTTAATATTTTGCTTCCAGGGCATGCCTGAAGGTGGGATCTTTGTACACAAGTATGGAGTAGGAGCCTTATGTGTGTTCCCAGGCACAACTCCTATTTTGGGAGTTGCTTGATAGCTTTTTATAGCAGGCACAAAGATCCGGGAGATGCATAACAAGCCTGTGGAGGTACCGTTGGGTTGGAGTGATAGTAATTACAGTCATCTGAGCAAAGAAACTTCTTTAGATAGTGAAAATTTAAACTAAATAATTATTAGAGAATGCTCAGAGAATGCAAATGAGGACATAAGTAGTAAGAAATCATGGCAATTGAGCAAGAAATTTTGTTTATGTCCACAGTGTTTAATGACATTTAATATGACTTAGAGTAGGACATCTGTGTCCTGAGTGTACCTAAACACTCAGCAACACACAGTCCCTTCTTTTCACTTGCAATAGGTAGTTTTTTCATTTTGTTTATCTATGTGGAATTGTAAGTTGAGTCTTTGTGCAAATTCGAAATGCATTTTGTGAAACTTCAGCAACTTGGCTGTGAATCATTTGAAGTCAGGTAGAATCCTCTTCCCTTTCATCTTTGCTTTTGTCAAGAGTCAATATTCTATAGTTTAATAGTTGAGAATTATTGCAGGACTCTTGCTTCAGGCCTGTATCATGTAAGTCCTAAGTAACTTATTTGAAAGAACCATTTTATCTTCTCAGTAATGTGATTTTAGGCTAACGAGCCTCATGACTGAAGAAAAAACAGCATTTCTCAAACTTTCCTGAGGAAGTTCAATGCCTCCTACTAGGAAAGCCTGTTAGAGCCAAGTAAGACAAGAAAGAAAACCAGCCTGAGCGGCTGAAGGCATGGTGTAGAGGTAGTGTCTGGGGTGCGTGAGAATGAGAGCAGTGCCCATCTATTAACTGAAGTGATACAGTTGCTCCTGCTTTAGTCTTTAGTCTGCAGTGCTTGCACCATGACAAATCCTTTATCCAGTCCCAGGGGCAACAGAACAACATCAGGAAAATTATTTGTACCCTCTCTACCTTCCCCTTCCTTGAAGACAAATACTGGTTTGTGCTGTGCAGCGTGGAGAGGAGCATGCACTAAAATCCTGCATAAGATGAAAAGGAGTTAGGCTGCGTAAAAGGAAGTAAACCAGCACAAAACCTTCTCTTACACTTCAGATGTTGAAAACTTTATATCTGCTGGGGGTGCAACAGAACATGGTTGAAAGCAGCCTTCAGTGTGCAGGGCTTATTATCATAGCTCAAGGCCTAGTGTAATTTATGCAAAGCAATTCTGAGATGAGATGCATTGGACTGTAATTGTTTCCTTGTGAATAAACTGATCATGTTTTCCCCGTTCTTTCAGAACCAGCGTTACTCAGAGTCGCAGCTCTCCCTCCTTGAACAAGCAACTCATAATCAACATGGAACCTCTACAGCCCCTCCTTCCTTCTCCCTGTGAGGAGGAGGAGGTTCCTTTAGATGATGGTGAGTCATTTACCCAGTTCCTGCCAAATGCTATCAATATTTATTATAAAACATATGGAGAAAAGCTGAGTTACTGACTCAGGGATTTGGAGAAAACGTAATGATTTCCATTAAGAGTACAGCATTAAGCCTCTGCACATTCATGCTCAGAAATGATCACTAGCCTGGGGAACTGTGCACAAGCCTCATACAAGATACATTGTAAGGAAAGTTACTGCTGTTAAGCTTTCTGTTTCAAAAATCTTTTTTTAGATTGTCAGGTAAAAGGAACTTAGCAGGAAATAAATAATCTCAACACAGCACCATTTTACTAAATAGTAATTGCAGTTACTCAGAAATGAAAACTGGCAGTTTGCTAGGTATGTTGTTTTTCTTGCTTCCCTTTTATATTTCTTTCTTTCTGTTCTAATGTTAGGAAAAGCTCTGCTTATTTAATCCCCTTGACAAGGAGGGGTGTTATTGGAAGATCTGTTTGAATGTATTTTGTAGAACACTTTTCTGTGTATTTGTTTATTCCTTGATATTTTAAAAATCACATTTCACACCTATGTTGTACGTGTAGCAAGTATATTCATTTTCATGCGAGTACAATCTAATTTCATTTTGTAGGAATCATATGACCATATTTTCTTCTTTGGAGTTTCAACACTGAATGCATTATGAACAGGGTGAATTAGATTGTCCGTGTACTTAGCTTATTGTAATTAGTGGCTGCATGGTATGTAGTTAATTTTAACAATTACTTGTTTATCTCTGCTGTGAAATACCTGTATCTGAGAAATCACTTTCTGGCAGCCAAGTACCAACACTGTGTCCCTGCTAGGCAGTTGCCACCACTGCAGAGTAACAGCAGCTTGCTTCTTGTAAGACTGCTGTACCACACAACACTAAGCAAAGAAATCCATTTTTTGAAAATGCTGACTTGTCACCCATGCACTCACCAGAGAGTGCTGGTTTCAAACGTATGCATTACATAAATTTGAAAGTCATGTTTTCTTTTAGTCAGACAGACTGTTGATACTGCTATGATTTAATAGAAATATTTGCTGGTGAGTTTCCTGTAGAATATGTTATGCATAGTTAAATACCACCAGCTGATAAGTTAACAGTATTCATCTCTGACAATATTTTCCTGCAGTGAACTTGGCTATATTATCAAATTGCAGCTTGAACTGATCTCACAGCTTTCCGACACTGATGCTGGCTCTGTTCCCCACATGCACTCAATTGACTTCTGTGGATTCCCATCTTCTCCCTTGCACAGGCATTAATCACACCAGAGTGAACAAGGAGAAGGAGTTTAAAACAAAACAACCGAACCAAACAAAAGACAACCAACAACCCCCTAACTGTAGTGTCTTCTGGCTCAACCTTTAAGTGACTCACTAGAGAGGGTCGGGGAAGGTCCTGTGTTGAGGGCAAAGGCAGGAGCAGGTGGGGAAAGGGGAGGCCACTAGCCCTGGGACTGACTCAGCTGTGTTGGGAAACTGCTTTTAGCGTATTACATGTGTGAAACAGCCTTGGCATCTCTCTAAATATCTGGGCCTGAGGTGGGTGTGGACACCCTGGACTGCTTTCCAAAGAGCCTGCAGGTGCTGTTGAGAGCACAGTGCAGCCCTGCCTGATAGTTCCTAGGGGACAAAGCCATCGGAGATGGTGGTAGTAGAGTCTGCAGGGGATTTTGATCAGCTTCAGCCTGCCTTATTGTCCTTGGGATAATCCTTTCAGATGGAAAATAAATGTGGTGCAAACAAATACTGAAAAACAACTAGAGCCCAGCCATTCTGCCATCTGAAATTCCGTCTTACCAATCTACTCTGGCTATCATGCTGAAGTGAACCTGTCCTCCAAAAAAGCCCAAATTCTCCATCGGTTTTGCAGACATGTAAGAAAGGGTATGCTGACTAAACATGGTCATAAATGACCGCTGTTTGTGGGAAGGAGGATACTGGATACTCATAATATTATTGCAGTAGTTACTTTAGTAGTTGACACTTATGCAAGAGGATTTGAAAACAAGTAATGGTGTTTTATTTTTTATTAGAATGGCAGGCAAAAATATCCTGCATTTGTCTATTGGCGTCTCAGTCTTCAAGACTCAATACTTTACTTCAGTCTGCACTTAGAGGCCATATACAGGTGTCCAATTACTAATTTAAGCACCTAGATTTGGATTAGTATTCTTACTTAAATACGCTTTTATTCCTGTTTTAAATTATAGTTATGTAAGTGACTTTCCTAAGAGATTGGCTGCCAGCCAATACATATTTTATCAAATCTAATCTCCAGTTTTCATGCCTTAGGTTCTTGTCAAGGGTTGAAGCTGGGCCAGCCAGTAGTGAGTGATGGACACTCTCTATTAACCCCTCTCCCCTCCCAGAAGAGGAAGGAAGAGAGACTTATGGGTTGGAAAAGAAAGCTAAAACAGCTTTAATGAAACAGTAACAATAAAAAGAAAAAAAAAAAGAAAATAATTAAATACATACAAATATACATGAAACCAACACTGAACCCAAACCCCCAACAATGTCATCACTGACGCTGCAGGGCTGGCACTGGGGCAGGCCCAGGCTGGACTCAGTAGCAGATGGGAACCAGATTCAGGAGCTGGATTCAGGAACTGGATTCAGGAACAGACGGATTGGGATGGAAGACAGAAGCTCACAGGTTCTGTTCATTCTGTTCTAGTTCAAACCAGGACAGCAGGCCATCTCTCAGTGCTTTGTTGCTACTGCTTAAGATTCTTCAGGCTTTCACGTTGCTCGTTACTGACTCTTGTTTTGCATTAATGTCCTCTCTGTCCCAGGAGGAGGAAAGAGGCATGGTAGTATAAAGATGGAAGCATGAAATTACTGTTGTGTGCAGAAGGAATTAGATTTTACATGTATGAGTGTCAGATATGCTGGGAGAGATCATTTCTACCTTTTGAACCTAGAAGACATTCTTCAAAAGCCACCTAGCTACAAAAGTTTTAAAAGTATCCAGAAATGCAATTGCAAAATTCATCTTTGTCACAGATAGCCAAAGCAGGTCCTTCTGAATGGTCCTATTAGGTCCTTTCCATGGTCCTTGTTCTGTGTGCAGTTGCACATGTTATATTTCTTTTGGTATTGCTATAGGAATTGTGTAGCTGCCTTCTTTCACCATCTCATGTGGAGAGACAAGTTATTGCCTGTCCTGATTAATTAGTTTGCAGGCGGTAGATCATTGTCTTTGGATATCCCAGCACCAGGTGCTATCAGGGCTTCATGCATTTGAGTATTCTAATTTAAAAGAAAAAAAAGGCGAAACCACACCTCTTAGTCACAGGATATTAATGAGGTTTTGACAAGTGATGAAAACTTCTTTTAAGTCACTTGATACTTGTGTGCAAGTTTCACACATGAATTATTTTCCTGGTGATACTGACTTTTGCCTTTGGAGCAACCAAAGAGAAAGTAGTGTGCTTCAGTAATTCTATTGATTGATCTACCTTGTACTGTGTTTTTGAAAAGAGAGAGTTGATGGCAAAGACTCATTCTAAATTCCTTCTGTTTAAAATCTACGTTCCTCAATTTTTTCTTCCCCAGAGAGTTACATGCTTTTTGGATGTCCTCACTGATATTTTGAGAAATTTTATTTCTTACAAAATTGTATGCCTGTGCATCTGAGTTGTCTACGGAGATCTCTTAGCAAAACTTATTTCTATGTGTCACTCAAGTCTAAGAAATATTGCATTAGTGGCAATTAGTTGGCATGAATGATATCTTTCCAATGTCAAGTCTTCGTTGCATCTTGTAAGTATGTATGGGAATGAGCACGCATCAGCTGCTACCAGTGTAACTGTCTGTCTGTGTGTGTGAGTTCTCATCTGTGTAAGCTTTGGTTGTAGAACAGAGGCATATGGAGCTTTTGTGGGTACAGCTTAGGAAACTACACACAAAAAATTGACCACTTATGAATAATATGAACAAATATTATACATATGCTAGTAAAATATGAAATTATGTTAAGTATCTGTTCACACGTTCTGTTTTTACAGCAAGAACACTAACAGGTAATTTAGTCCCCTTATTTTCGCTGAGCACAGCTCAGTGTGTTTTATTGGAAAAAAATTTATTGGTGTCATGGGTTAAGGTTGGGCTGGCCACTAAATGAATGACAGATGCTCTCTATTAACCCCTTTCCCTTCCCAGAAACGGAACAGCTTTAATGAAATAATAATGACAAAAAGGAAAGATTATAATATTAATAAGAAAATAATGAAATATATACAAATATATACAAACCCAATATCGAACTCCCCTGATGACAATCCTGTCACCATTGACGCTGCAGGACTGGTACTGGGGAAGTCCCAGGCTGGACTCAGCAGAAGATGGAAACCAGATTCAGGAGCTGGATTTGGGGACTGGATTCAGGAATGGATGGTTTGGGATCAAAGGCGGAAGAACAGATGGAGTCCTCCTCAGATGCTGGCCATAGAAGAAGAGGGCTTGACCCTTGTGATCCCTCAGCTTTACACTGAACATGGTGTATATGGGATGGAATACTTAGTTGGTCAGGTTTGGGTTGCCTGTCCTGTCTGCTCCTCCCTGCAAGTGTGACCCTTTCCCTTGTGGCAACCCCCCGACATGGGGCACAAGATTTAGCAGTGACCCTGGTTTCTATAGGAGCAAGTAAAAACAAGACCCTTTCTGCACACCACTCCTTGGTGGTAGCTATAAACATCAAGAGCTGTCACCACTGGAAGCAGACACTGTCTGGAAAAACATGCTGTTGATTTCAGAAAGTGCAGTTACTTAGAAGAGACTTAACAGAAAAACAAAATCCCTGAACAGAGATTGGTTCTGTTCTAGATCAAAGCAGGACAATTGGTTTAGTCCTAACTGTAAACCATGCCTGCTGTATATGAGACATAATTTGTCTGAACCCATCAGATGGAATCATGAAACATCTTGTGTCATGTAGCATCAAACATCTTTTCCCCATGAAATTAGCAGAAGCAATACCCGTGTTAGTTGATTGTACCTAGGGGGTGTGTGTGTGCACGGTAACAAAAGTTGTAATATGTTCATCAGATTTCTTGGTTGCTTTTCTAAATAAAATAATGGTTCTATTTTTCAGATTCCTGTGGTCTGCAGAGATAATTAATTTTTTTCTAATATTCCGTTAAACTTAGTAGAGGCCAAAGTGAGCATCCTTAGGTCAGGTTGTATGTAATGGAATTTTCTACTATTTTTTTGGTCTTTTTTTTTTTTTTAAACGTTGAGTTAGTGCTCTCATCTATGGAACAAAGTCTGGTCATCTTAAGGTTCTCCCACTACTGTGCAATTTGTCTTGAAGCTTCTGGGACTCTTCTAAAGAGTATTCTGGCCTTAGGAGAACTTAACATCACTGAGTGCATCATTATGTCTGTGTTAACAAACTAGCTTGCATTTACAGTCCTCTAACTGTGTAACTGAGCCCTACAAGGCCTGAAAACAACTTTTTTACAAGCAACCCTTTTGCTTCAAGATAACAATACCTAATGCTAACAACCATTAGCTCTGCTGGCTTTTCTTTGTCACTTAAATAACTTACACAACTTACACAGATTCTCGTATTTCCAGGTGTCTGTCTACAAAATAAGATCACTACTATTGTTACAGATTAAACAACATTATCCCTATAACCATAATAAGGTACCTCTAAAATCTGAAGAAGTGTGGTATACTTCCTTTTCACAAATACATTAAAATTGTTATGCTTTAATAGAAATTTCCTGTTCACTATTTTTGCTGGCTGGGGATGGATACTAGTTTTGAAGAGTGTTTTATTAATTCTTGTTAATATTTATAATTTTCTGGTTTGGGAAGGGATTGGTTTTGCTTTTATAAACCATACTTCTAATTTTAAGAGAAGTTACATAACTGTCTGCTGTTTTCTGCCTCATCTGTAACACGGTGTAGACACTAAGGGTCGCTCTGTCACAGCACCCACCAGTCATTAGCCTTTCGGTTGTGTAATGTCTAGAGTAGCAACTTAGGAAGGAGGAGAGTGACAAGAGCTTCAGAACCAATTAGTTACAGACAGTGGACCCATTGCCTTGCTAGCTCTCTTGTGCATGCAGGGAGTCCCAGGCAGCTCTGCAGGAGAGAAGCAGACTCCTTGTCTGGAAAATCTTTGCTGGAAAACATCTTCCAACTCTTATGCAGGACATGCTGCCAATGTCAGGTCATGCAAAGCCTTCTTCCTCTCAGGAGACAGAGCCTGTACCTTACTTGCTGAGAGTTAGTAGCAGAGACAGAGTTGCTGACTCAGCTGCAAGCATTCAACATAAGTCTTCCTCAGTTTTGTATACGTGGTTTGTGGGCAGTGATTGGAAATCTCACAGTCATTTCTCTTTTGCATGAGCATGGTCACGTGAAACATAACTGATACATGTTTATTTATTGACATGAATGTGCTTCTGTTGGAAATTATTCACAGCCTTGTGCAGGTGACAGTTGTGTCCTTGATTAGGTTTTCCTTTGTATATTGAACGTGTTGGTGGTTAGACTTTTTTAAGGATTGGTGCTTTCCAGTTTTTGTAGCCATGTACACAAAGAAGATTCAACCCTTTTTAGTGAGATTTTAATGATACTGTTCTGGTTGCTACAACAGTTATGAGATTGAAGACGAGAGTAGACAGAATCTTACTTTTGAAGTGGTGACAAAACGGAGATAGAAAGCAAAGGGTCACTTGATCTTTCCTGAGACCCACAAGGAAGTGTTTGCAGGGAAAGAAAGGAAGAGAGGAATGTTTGCCCTGCAGGAGGAAGAAGCAAAAAGGAGCACTGCTGGATATTCATACTATAAGGGCCAGGCAGGGCAAAGGAGCCACTGTAAAGATGCTTTCCAAAAGCTCCGTTGAAGCAGATATCTTTGAGAGAAATCACTTCGAGTAAAATACACATTGCAGGACTTTTTCCACTGTCTCTTCTTTCCCACATATTAGCATGCACACCATTGATTTTGTGGTCCAGAGGGAACAAAGGTGTCAGATAACGAAGACCTAGATGGCACAACATGTTGCAAACATTAAAGGTAAGTATCCTGGGAAGGGAGAAGCTTCCCTGCTTATACACTCCTTCCAGTTTATCTCCTCTCTGTGGTTTCAGTGGACTCTTAAGAGCTCCTTTCCCAGTAGGACAGTGTGATGCTGTGCATGTGGTTGCATTCCAGCTTCTAGCAGCCAGTGTATGTGCGTCATGCCTTTTTTAGGAGCCTGCGTATCTCTGCTGGATAGGGACAGGGAAGTGCCCAGTGTTCTGAAGCAACATTTCTTTCTGGTGGATATGAACATGTCCGTTAATTGTCCACAAGTGGGAACTGGAGCACATATGCAGAAAGAGACACTTTTCCCAAACTTAGGAATTTTTTCTTTTATACACAGGCAGGTCAGCTTTGATTCTAAGTCTGAAATGAAAGCATTTTCATCTCATTTTTTGCCTTGTGACTAAGGTTTGTAAGCACAGCATAGGATTTTTCCTTTAGTATGTATAAATTTTCTGCAAATAATTTTCAGGCAGTGGTGGGGAACTGACATCAGTGGCAAAATCGAAGCCCTTTAGAAAAATGGCCGCAGTATCATTTTGTTCTGTGAAAAACAGACCCTAAGTGCTGGCCTCTTGTTTCACTGTGCTGGGTTTTGATGCCTTGGATATTTTTATGCTTGTGTGTGAGTGGTTCAGCTGTTACGCTGGCAACTGCTAACTGTGATGGATGCTGTGAAAGTTTGTATTGTATGTTATGAGGCACTTGGAAATGTTTAAAAATAACCTCTCATTCTGTTCCCTACTGGGATATTTTTGTTGGCCGTGTTAGAAGCTTGTCATTTGATTCATTGAGAGTGACTTGTGTTAGTCTCTTAAAACTCAGTGGGAACTCAATAAAAGGTCAAAGCTGGTATGGGTAGAGCCTTTACAAGACTTGAGAAGAGGAATTAATAGCCAAAATGGTGAAATGTCTTGTAAAAATCCAAACGAAGAGAAGCATTCATTTGCGGATGGTTAACCACTGCAACAAGGAAGTGTGTATTCGATTACTGCGGCATGGCTCCAAGATCACAGCCAGAAGGGCTGGTAAATTTCCTTTTGTTTTACCCAAATCTCCCTCCCTGAGCACCGCTCCGCCCGCCCCCTCACCCCCGTTTGTTATGCTAATAGTGGGCTCTTGGAAAGGAACGGTACTGTTAATGACAATGGTCCACGAAGTACAGCAGAAAATAAGGACTATTTACTGACAGGAATAGAGTTGCAAACGGGGAATGAATGAGATGAAGCTTAACTTATGTTTGTTGTAATATCTTACATAAATTGTGGATTTATTTGTTAATTGCTAACAAGTGAGTGGCTGGAATTTTGCACTTGATATTTACTTGGACGGAGGGAGAGAAATATCTTGAGACTGTGAAAATTTCTGACAAAACTACATAGTTCTTAAGTTAGCAGGACGGTTGCCAGCAGATTTTGAATGTCAGATGAGTACAGTAGTGGACACAGTTTAACATTTTACTGCAACAGAGTGGATTGAGTTGCCAGATCATAACTTTGTTGGTTTTATTTTTCTAGATACTGAATAACAGTATGGGGGGCGGGGGGGTGGGGGGGCGGGCGTGGGGGGAGTCTAATTCGGATCATTTTTTGACTAGACATAACAGAAGTGCAACCCAAGGAACAAAAAGTATTCAATATTCAATATTGCTTTGGATAACAACCAAAGTTAGGTTGGTTTTTTTTCTTGTTTTTATGCCAGATCCCTTTGCTGAAAATGGATTGGCCCCTCTATCAATCTATATGTCTCCGTGTCCTTGATGTAATAAGACATATCAAAGTTTGTTTCTTCATATTTTCTGTGGTACTGTTTAATCTTAATATTTTTGCATATGGAGGTTGAGAGATTTCAGTTTCCATGCACCTGTACAAAACTACGCCTTTGTATTAACTCTTCAGTTGAGAAATTATTATTTACAGAAGAATTAACTGAGAATGTTCTGGCAAAGACCACAATATTTTCACACTTTTGGCATCTGAAAATCAGAAAGCAGTAAGCGCAGTAGGTGTGGAAGAACCTGCTTCTTGCAATGATTTGTCTCTGAGTAGTAACAGCTCCTGTTACTGCCTCTGCTTCATGAATTCACCACTCAGGGGAAATTACGGTGTCTATAAGAATGCACCTAACTCCCTTGATTTGAAAATTGGTAGCAAAATTGAAAAAACATTAGGATATACAAGTATTTTGTATTCTTACACCTCAGATGTTAAATATTGGCTCCCAATAGATACAAGCTATCTCTTTGGCTTAATATGACACCAGTCATGTAACAGATTGGAGGTACATTGGTTCTTAAAACCCTTGATTTTGCAGTACTGTTTACAGGATGTTATTCCTTTTGGTGTACACATGCATAAAACTGTGTATCAGCATATGAAGCCTAAGGACAGGAGTTAGCTTGTGCAAAACCTCCTGACAGGTGGCATAGTCTCATAATCTTGGAAGCATTCCATTGTGGTTGTGACCACCTCAGAACAATGCTGACTTGTGCCGGGAGGGCTCATCCAAGCTAAGCAGGGATGCTGAAATGTCCCACTTTTTGTTTTCTTCAGTGCTAAGCTTTCATATCTGTGCTCAGCTCTTTTCAGCCTTGCTCTCTTTGGCGTGGTGCTAGACACTGAGTTGCTGTAGTCCCTTCGCCATCTCCTCCCCTTTCTCTGAGCTACTGACATACATCTTGCCTTTTGATTTGTGCTCGCATGATACAAAGTTCTCTTTCCCTGCTACTCCCCTCAGCCTTTTCACTGTGTAATCCTGGTTCTGGAAGGGGGTCAGCAATGCTGGGGTGGGCTCCTTCCAGGCCAGAGGGAGGTTAGAGATAGGCACCCCAGAATGCCTGCTGTGCTGCATGTTCTGTTTTGCTTCTAAGTCTGTGCTTTGGGTGTGCTTTTAAGGGTGTGAAAAGCAGGGTGGCAGTCTGTGGTGGTTGCACTAGCTGTGACATTAGTTGAACACCAGGTCACACAATGCGGTTGGGAGACAAATTGCAATGTTGCAGAGTCACAGTGCTTGCAACTGTGACAGGGCTTTGCTCCCTTCTAGAAGTTCCCACAAGACTAAAATAAATGGGAACAGCCAGCAGGAAAGCCAGGTCACTGCCTAAAAAGGAGTTAGTATAGACTGTCATTGATTTACTCTCCTTGCAAAACTAGAATAGGTATCTCCTATGGGCATGGGATGTGGGTAAGGTAGGGATCTGTGGCCTCCTGCTTCTGAGGGCTGGACATCTGTCTATGATGCAAATCCTGCTTTGGTATAGATCTTTTGTAGGGGAATATGAGTTTAGTGCAATTCTAGATTCTGTTTTCCTTTCCTACGTTTTCTTTGTAACATCCTTGCACTGTGCTCATGTGAGAAAGTTACCCTCTCCTTCCCTCTAAAAGGTCATTCTATTCATAGTACAAATAAATTTTGTCCATATTGAAAATAAGCAAAGGAATACATAGTATTTCTAGAGGAAGTAGTAAAAGGGATTGGAGGGAACTGTCCAATTGCAGCCTGGCTGGCCTTACTTGTTCACATGTCTATATGAAGTGTTCCCAACACTGCTCTTTCTGGACCGTATCTAATTTTTCAATTCTCTGTTTAGAAGAAGGAAATTTTCATACTTCTTCTTTTCTCCACTATGTAAAGGCTCTACAGATGTGTAACTGTGTTTGCATATCTGATAAGTAAAGCTATGTGCAGCCTATCCAGCCACCAGACAATGTGTGAGATGAATTTTTTAATAAGCAAAGGATACATCTTTCTGGGGTGCCTGATGTCCAGCAACTGTAGCTTCTTAGGAATGGTGGAGCTAGGGCTGCTCTTCATCCTGCTAATCCTCAGCTGCTGGTTTTGGCCCCTTTAGAAACACTAGCAGCTGACAACATTTATGTCATACCTCTTGCATGTTCATGTTCACAGCAGATGACCACTGTAAACTCGTGTTTTATTCAGCTGTTCATGTTCCTATCTGCTGTAGTAAGTTAGAGGTTTGGAGCAATCCCAGTGTTTAGTAGAAGTACTGAGTTTTGGCTAGCATCATGAGATCTCTCTGGCTCTGTAAATTGTGTCCCATTGCCAGAAAAGTGTAGCAAATTTTTGCTATAGATATATAAGAAATAAAATTGAACTTATTTACTTGATAGTCCAGTAATATGTGCTGAAATATTCTGATCTGTGGAATGCAAATTGCCAGTAAAAATATAAAATGAAGAACAGAAGGAAGTAGTTCTTCTCAAATGTAATTTAATACTGAAGTCATAGTCCTTTAAATCTAAATACAATATAAATTTTAACTATTACTAGGGAAACAGTAGACTTTTCAAAATCTAGCCCCCTGAATTATACAAAATTACAGCTGATAGTGGCAAAATAATTATTATGCATAGGAGCAAAGAACTTGCAGCAATGTTTTAGAGTAATTAAAGGATATTGGTTTCAGGCTTGTGTCAGCTTTTATATTCTCTTTTTCCATTGGAAGACTTCAAGGATATATATTTTTTTTTCTTTTAACCTGGTTTTATTACTTCAGATAACTGACTCTCTTGAAGGATATCCAAAAAGTAAATAATCTGAAAAACTTACTGCTTTCTTAAATCTGTGTGGAGTATTTATTGCACTGTAGAATGATTTTGAATTTTGGTGCTTTTAATGACATATTCTTATGCCTGCATATATATTCAAAAGGATACGTGCCGTAATGATGTTACACTTCTGTCTTTTGACACCATCAAAATCTGAGTGGCCCATCATACTTCTCTGAATATTGCAACATGACTGGAACTTTGCTGTGGGCTTACATTGACCACGGTTATTAGCTAATTGTTTCCTCAGTCCTTGACTTAAGTAATGTTTTAGTGTTATAGGGAATATGAAGGAACAAAAGGAACAGCTTTATATATTTAATTTTTTGAATATCAAATGAGTTTGCAACAGCAACAGTTAATGCCCCTTCGAAATTGTCAAGTGTTTATACTAAACCAGTATTTAGTTACACCTGCATTTGGCCTATGTAAAATGCAGTTATTTTGATTTAATATGTTTTAACAACACATAAACCAGGTAAAAATTCTTGTTGTCCGTTCAAACTAAATAGTGGACAGTAAAGCTGATGTATGCTTCAGAACTGCGACATATTCCAATTTTAATACAACCTGTTCAGAAAACACTGTTCTGAAAAGGTTCCCGCTGCCTTCTACCTACAAGTTAATCACAAAGTCAGAAGTTTGTCAGTTATTTGAGGAAAAAAAAAATATTAATGAACGTTAGGATGATCTTTCTTGTTTATGTTCACTATGTGTGTTATGCATGCCGGAATTGACTCTGGGAAAGAAGGGAAAGCTCAAGAATCATAAATTGGGATGACCCTTCTTTGCAGTAGCTGCAGCTGTCCTCTGTATGATGAGAAACGTGATGAAGATAAATTATTGACCTTGCATTTAAGCAGGGTATAGAGGCCTATGGCCAGGATTCTCAAATTTGGGAGGTTAAAATTAGGTGCTTTAATCCATATTGAGGTGCCTAAGTGGCTCAACTTGCCTTTTCTCCTATTATGAGAAAGTGAAAAACGTATTTGAAAATCAAATTGTAGTACTTGTGTATCTAAAGATATGTGTGCATGTATAATGTTGGGCTCCAGAGTTTTAAAAATTTTGGCTTTTATATTTTAAGATTTCATGCGTGCACTCTTAAATGACTGAGAGTATGGTTTGATGATCCAGCATCACCTGCTATTACAGTATGCTTAGGAGAAAAATCCTCCCAAATCTGTTCTTACCTCTTAGCATTCATATACTGTTCTGTCTAGTTTCAACCAGTTTGTATCCTCCTCTTGTTGACAGTGGCGATTATATTTGTTAACGCAAAGACTGGTGTAGGCAATAAGTTCCAGCACAAAACATGTTTCACTCTGAAATGTGATGAATTTCAAAAATGGCTGTGAAAGGAGAGGACAGAGTAGTTGAGGCAAGGAATGACTAGCTGGGCAGTTGAATTAAGCCAATGAGGAGACACCTGCATTTTCTTTATTGAGGTCAAGGTTTCACTTCAGCTATGCAGATCTCCCGGCTAGGTGCTGGTAAAGGAGCACTCCTGCTCTCTCTCTGTCCCTGGTAATGTGCTGCACTAGTGAGAACATCTGACAAGCCAGTTCAGGAAGAAAAAACATCAAAGAACAAACCCAGGAAGAAAAACAGTTATTTTCCTAGGTTGGCTTTACAAGCTGGCTTGCTGAGGGATGAAATGAGAGGAAGCAGAAATGGTCTTTTTGGCTGTTTTAGCCAGAACGTGAAACTTCACTTGGAGGTGTGGCCAGTGTATCTCCTGGAGAGTAGGAAAAGAGAACAAATGACAGCAGGAGAGATCTGTCTGGGCCATTTTGAAGACTTAAAAGGGGAAATGAGTTTTAATAGCTAACGTGCTCTATTGAAGGGGGATTTCTGTAATGAATATAACATGACAAATAAAAGCATGCACTAATAAGGGGCTTCAGAAAGTTGTCTTGCCAGGTAAGGAGTAAGCCAGCTTGTTCAAGCAGTGATTTAATGTATGTAGGTCTAAAATGCAGGCTTCCTCTCATTTCTTATCTTTTAGAAATGTATAGTAATGTTACATATTTTGTGTTGCATTTATTGGCATTTCATCTCAACTGGTATTAAGTTCAGTAGAATTTTAAAGTTACCAGGTATTAACAAGCCATCACTCACTCAATTTTTGGTAATTCTATAAACTGGGATAGCATAGCTATAACTTATCCTTTCAACTGTCTGAAGAGCTTGCTAACAGAGCTGCAGAGATCACATGGAAGATTTTGTGGTAACTCACGCACTCTGGCATAGAGCAGGGTCTGTGGCAGATTTTTCCATGAGGAACTGTCATAACAAGATTTAAGATTCCTAGTGCAGCAGCCGCCTCTTGCAAACTATTAATCTGCTTGTTTAATTTAATTTACAAAGTTTTGACATGTTAACTTTGTATGAGCAGATTTTTCTGCAAATATCAAGTATTTTGGGCTCTGTCAGAAATGTGATCATGTGTCAATGTCTGGCTCAGGGTAGGTCTACTGCTGAGTGACCTGGTAGTGCACGAATCTGGTATCAGTTATGAAACTGAGATTTTTGTGAATGTGTCCTGTCCTGAGCATGGTAGCATGGTAGATATACAAGGTGGGGGGTGAGGAAGAAATTGAAAATAGGGATTGTAAAACCTTGTCATTCAAGAAATGCAAAATTTTGAACAGTGAGAAACTCTAGAATAAGGTAGGTATCACCAACATCGCTGAAATATTTATGCCTACTGCTAGCTTAATGATCGCTAGCCAATGGTGTAAGAATATCCTTTGCTATCTAGTCAGATAGAAGGAAAGTAGGTTTCAGAAACAAAGTTGTTAATTTCAGTGCAGTGAATGGGATCCACAGTTCTTGGGACTAATAATGTAAAAAAAAAAAAAAATCAGTGACATTTTCAAGAAAAAAGTGTGAAAAGCCTTCTGATCTCAAAGTGAGATTCTTTGCAGAATTTTGGTCAATTATAGTTGAATTACTATTTAAAATTGTATCTTAGAATTGTGATCGAAATGTGTCTAAGCTATATATCTTCCTATATTGTAGATATCTTTATGATGGGACTTTTACTTTTAAATTTTTGTGCTGTATCATATGTTTACAGAACAGTGATGCATCTCTTCCTTATAGAATGGTTTATGTCATGCTTTATTTCATTCATCTCAAAATGACCATAATGGGCCCTCAGTTTAGTTTAACTTTTTTATATGTTTGCCATCCTTTGATAGAAAATAACGCTTGCTGAGGCCCTTTTACTTCACACAGGAGACCATTGTAAGTCTAATGTAATTAGCACTGGAGATGTACTTCTTTTCTGATTACTTGTTTTTCTGTAATAATACATTTTCTTTCATACCACGTTGTTTTAAAGTCTCTGAACTTTTAATCTTTACAGGACTAGAACTGGAATGAATCTTTGATGGTGTCAGTTCATTATCTTTTACAGAGATCTTTTGCTGAAATCAAAGGATCAGGCTAATTTGAATTATAAATAGTACTTTGACAAGAATTTCCCGAGTTACTTGTTGGACAAGTCATGTAACTTTTTATTGGTTTTACCTGCTATATCCTTATCTAATCCTTGCTTTTGGATTAATCATTAGTAAAGAATGGAGAGATTCTCAACATCACAAAATGAGAAGTACCAAGTGTTATCACATATTCCTCTTGCACACGATAATGTGTAAGGTTTGTTCCTTTTACACATAGATGACATCTGATTACTGTAACGAGTGTTGGATGTGGGACAAATTTAAAACTGTTTTTCCATCGCTTTGCTTGAGCTCTGTGCCCGACTCTCCTCCCTTCCACTCCTGCAGCTGACAACTAACAGCAGTCACTGCAGTGTTGATGTAGCTGCAAAACAGCTACAGTTTTTTTCAGACTTATTGCTGTTACACTGGGAAAAGGGGAGTAAGTTTTGAGAGAACTTGGGTAGAGAGTAGGGTCACAAGAAACAAGCATACCAGTAAGGCTAAGAAGGACTCCTTTGTAAGGGGAAGAGAGAAATTTAGAGAGGGAGAAAAGAGACTGTGAGTATGAAGAGTAGAAAGATGACTGGAAGAAAAATGAGATATGAGGAGAGGGAGCTTTTTAAAGAGGTGGGGCCCTTTCATTCCATTTCAATGATATCTAACCCTCACACTGTGTGTCAACCTTCCTCTCCTTTTGTCCTCTCTACTGTTAATGCGAACTTGCCATGATAATCTATTGTATCTTTTTAATGTCATTCTCTATTAAAAATTCCCAACCTCAGCCACTATCTCATCACTTTCTCATTCATCTCAAAGAAATAGAGGTGGGTTGAGTTTGCTTTTGCGGATTTTTTTAGATACCAATAGCACTAATTCACATATGTACTAGGTATTCATTTATATCAGAAGTCTGATTGCCAGTAGAAAATAAGCTGTTCCGTTTTCTGTTTTGCATTACACCATTATTAGTGGTAGCTGCACCAGGAAAAAGTTAAGCAGACATGGTGTACTGCGGTGTTGTAAAGATGTTATCCTCCTCTGGAGCTTTTCAAAAAGCCTTCCCGGTTTTTGCTAATTGTGTATGGTCTGGTTTCAATATGTAAACGATTGTAGAATTTTCTTTCCACCCTCTACTAAATACTGTTGGAAGGCTGAATTTTGCCACAAGGAAGGAAAAATTTAGGATCACTATTTTCATCTCCTTTTTTCAGGTATCCAACTGCCAAAGGAAGATGAGATTTCAGTACCTATGACTTCAGGCTCCCCAGTTAAGGACACTGGGGACAATGGTGATCTTGCCATTGAACAGGAAGCAAAGATGAAAGAGGAACCTTTAACCATCTCAGAACTAGTATACAATCCTAGTGCCAGCTTGCTGCCCACCCCTGTTGATGATGAGATTGACATGCTCTTTGATACCTGTCCAAGAGTAGAGAATGAGAAAGATGATTCAGATTCATTTGAGGAACTGGAAGCAGATGAAAACGCATTTTTGATTGCAGAAGAGGAAGAACTCAAAGAAGCTCGGAGAGCGCTTAGATGGAGCTATGACTTTCTAATGGGCAACATAGAGGTGAATGCCTTTGTGAAGAGTTTCTCCAGACTTCTCCTTGTAGGCCTTGGACTGTTGCTGTTTGTGTTCCCTCTTCTCCTTATTCTCTTGGAGTCGGACCTTCAAATTTCTTTTCTCCATGAAATCCGTCAGACG
Source organism: Leptosomus discolor (assembly GCF_034619465.1). Taxonomy (NCBI): domain Eukaryota; kingdom Metazoa; phylum Chordata; class Aves; order Leptosomiformes; family Leptosomidae; genus Leptosomus; species Leptosomus discolor. The sequence continues at coordinate 39,047,256 of NC_141419.1, read as the reverse complement.
CCGGAGTTTCAGCAGTTTCATATTGAATATTACTGCCCCCTTAGGCAGTGGGTGGCTTGCAAAATAAACTTCATTTGTGACATGCTGGACGGCTTTTAAATTTTAAATAAATACGATACAACTAAGGGCTATATTCAAAATTTCAGTTAGTGCCAGCTTTCCATAATGCCCCTGGAGCCATCAGTTGATAGCTGTCTTCATATCCAGTTCATTACAGACTCTTCAGGATCTTTAGTTCCATTTACATACTTAAATTATCCCTTTAGTTACAGGCTTATACAGTCATCTTTTAATAACCAAAAAGAAGATTTGTTTTAATTGCATTTCAGACTTCCTGCTCATTTATTACATAACGTAAGATGGGGTCACAATAAGTTTCACTGTCCTAAACCTTTCAATCCATGACACTAAATCCAATGAAACTGAAAGAAAAACTTCTTTGAATATACTCCTTAGTGCAGCAATCTCTTCTAACCAATGCCTATACAAGCAATGTTTATGCTGGGTTTTTGTTTTTTGGTTTGTTTTTCTGTTTGTTTGGTTTTTTACATTTTTATGTGTTTAAAATATTTTGGTAAATTTTTAGCAAAAAACAACTTCTGATGTTATTTAAATGTACAAATTGGTAAGAATAATGCAAAAGGGCATGTAGGATGTTTTTAGTGTTTTAGCAATTATTTGTTTTTAAACTACCGGCTGGAGAATGAATGAGTTTAATATAGCTCTATACAGAAGGACTGTGGTTTGGGAAATATATAGAAAGTTCACTCAAGTTCAGTAGGGGCTGACTGGGGGAAGTGAAAGGACACCAAGTACGCAGAAGAATTTCTAAAAGGCACAGCTGTAAAACTTGGGGAAGTGAGCAGAACTGAAAGTAATGATTCTTCCTCTTAGCTGTCAGGTTGTCTTACACTTTAGAGAAAGTCTCTACAAGATAGTCCAAGTACGTTTTGGAAGAGAGTGAGTCTTCAGTCTACATGTAGATTATTGTACATAACATGGAAGATGATAGTAAGTAGCAAAATAATAATAAAAAAAAAACCCAACAATACCCTAGCTAAATCAGTAGGTGAGTGACCTCCTTTTAAAAACAATAGAGAAGAAAAATGTATTCCTTTTTAAAAGCAAAACATTAGGCTGTACAGTTGACATAAGTATTCTACTGATTCACAGTTAAAGGCTTAAGCACTTTGAGATGCATCTTCATCCCTGATGCCCGTTATTACTAATCTCTGACAACATATTTTCTATGCGTACTGATATGGTTCTTTTCACATATAGCAACATACTTACCCTCTTTCACTGTTGTTATGAGCCCAGTTACACAATCTAATGCTGTTTCTTGTAACATGGATTTGTATATCTAAAGGTATGCCAATACAGCTTAGACAATATATTTAAGTAAATTCTTGTCGACGCTGAGAACATTTGAAGGCCCTCAATGTATCACAGATGCTGTATTTAAGAGGCGAATGTTTCTATTCTTTCCCCCAATGCCGATCTTAGTGCAGATGTATTTCGTATTTAAACTAGGGAATTCTGATTTCAGCCTCAGAGTCTTTCTCCTGCTTAGAGATTTATGAATTAGAGACATATTTGAGGCTGTTTTATTAGATGTGTGTTTAATAGATTGTAACCACGTCTCTAATCCCTACTGAATAAATCCCTTCAGTTTCGATATCAGAGAATTCGTTTTGTTTGGTTTTCTCATGTAACCCTTTGCAAATGTCTAGTTTGAAAATGGCAATTTCCTCAGAGATTTCTCCTTCCTTTCTAATCTTCTCCAGTTTTTAACGGACGAAACAGTTACGGGGCTTAGGAGTTCCTTTTCTCAGTTTGAAAACTATTGGATAGCTATTCATTTCCCAAACAACAAAGGCTAAATTAAACAACTGCCTTTTTTCTCTTGTCTTTGCTTGTCCTTGCCAGTCTGTTCCCCAGAAGAATCATTATTGATTAGTTACTTGATGTGTATTTCTTCTTGTGCTACTTGCAGCTACATCATCCTTTCCCAAGAGGTGATAATCATTCAGCCTAACAGAAATGAAGAGTGAACTAAAGCAGACATTTGGCCTTAACAGGAAATTACTCACTTGCATTGCTTTTAAATAAAGGTGTTAGAAAAGGCATTTCAAGTGATGAAGGCTGTGAGAGCTGGCATCCTGCTTGACTACAGAGACATGGTTCCATACAGGCTTCTAGATAAGTCTGTTAATTGCCAAAAAAAAAAAAGTTAGATACTATGCTCTAAAACACAATCTTGTCCCTGTAAATTACAGCACTCCAGGAGTACTGTTATTCTTGATTTAACTCTATCAGAAAATAGCTGTGTTGCATGAGAACATAACCTCAGAAAGTGTGCAGTGCAGTGAGGCTTTATGTGGGGTTAAATGCAAGTGTGTGTGTGCGCACATGCCTGCCTTTGCTAACCATGGGCATACATTCAGGCCTGGCCTTTTACATTTTTTCCCTTCCTTCCTGATACTGTCTGGTCTATCAAAGTAATTTAATTGACAGTCATGACAGTCCTATAACTTAAAGGCCAGGATCATATCATACACACAGAAGGGTATGGTTGGGCATATTCAGAGAAAGCAGCAGTCTAGTATTTTATTGGTGAGGGTGACAGGCTTGGATTATGGAGCATCTATAGGTACAGTATTGTGTATTTCTGTCTGTGTTTGGATTATATTGTAAAATGTTATGTACTTGAAATCTATTTTGTGGTTTGTCTAACATTTATAAACACAACTCTGGGAAGAATTAAAAATGGTTTTATTTCATGGAGACTAAGGGGAAAATATACCTGTAACTTGAGCCTTATCTTTGTACAGTGAATTTCACATTTCTATATGTCAACATCCTGATTGTTTTGTATGTTGATATGATGGCAGGAATCCCTAATAAAAATACACTGGAGAAAAGCTCTCTGCAGTTATGACAATTCTTATGGTAAAAGAAGTTTTGTAAATAAAAGTTTTTGTTGAGAATTAATCGGTATGTGATATAGTACAGATTTCTTAGGGGTCTTACAAATTTTTTTACATACTTTTTTTTTTTTTTATTCATCAGTCAGAGACACACTGAGAGAGTCCTTTAAAATAAGATGTTATTAACATGGCTTCAGATGCACTAACCAGGGGCCTAATGGTTTGCCCAGTTGCCATGTAATAGTCTTGAATTTGCCCCTAAATAAAATCACTACACACAGAATAAAAATTGAGAAGTCTTGTTTTAAAAGTCAGGCCCTGGCTGTAGACATATGGCTGCAACCTTTTGGTAGGCAGATCTGGCTAGTGTGTTATGCAAGCAAAGCTGTGCACCTTTTAGATGGAGCTTGCTTACATTAAGTTGGTTTGGAGCTCAGACACCAAAAAAGCATCTAGTAAGAAACATACAGGCTGCAAAGAGGCAATTGAACATTGTTTTGGGGAGCTAAGTCAGAGAAATGAAAGCTACTTCTTAAGCACATAAAACATGTAGATGCAAACATGCTTGTACTGTATAGAAAGTGCCAAAATCTAAACGGACACTCTGGCAATTTGAAATGTAAAGGGCCAGGACTATATAGTAGAGGTAGACCTATTTATTCAGTTAAAACAGTGTAGGTTATAACATTGCCTTCAAAAGAGGTTGCATTCCTGCTTTAACATAAGAACACAGTATATCCTTCTCAACACTGTTTGCATCCTAATTACTTACCACAATTTATGAAAATAGTATGTGCACTTTTGGTAGAAATTCAGAGTTTGTCATAAATTTTCTCAGTAATGACACACAAAATTTCTCTAAAGTTACAACTCACTGAAATGTTATGCCAAATGTGCATTTGAAGAAATCAGGCTGCATTAGTCAGTGCTAATGGTGGCTGTATGTAACAGTTAGAATTTGACAACAGGGAATTTAAAGCTGTGGCATAACTTTTATCACAAAAGTTTTCCTGCTATAACCAATGACAGCCCAGTTCTTCTGCATTGCAGTGAAGAACAACAAGGCATTAATTTCTACTTCACAACCATGTAGTGGAGGACTGCAAAAAGACGACTGCAAAAAATGGTTATAAAAATGAAATGTGAGCATGAAAAATTACCTGCCCTATACATTTCATTCTAACTTGTTCTATGTTAGCTGGCTTTTAATTTCAATGCAAACATGTTTGCTGGCCTCACAAAATGGTAGATACTTCAGAGAAGTAAAGTGACCACTAGAATTTTCATTACTGTCCTGAAAAACAAATGATATCTGTTAATTGCTGGTCACAAAAGATGAAGAGATTAATTGGTTTAAATGGACTAGAAATTGAGGTTAAACAGGTTACATTTCTTGAAGAATTGTCTATGTTGAGTGAATAGGGCATGTATTACTGGAAAGAGCTATAAACAGAAAAACATGGAAAACCTCTCAATCACAGTCTTATATATCCTATTTAGAGTCTGTAATAAAAAGATATACTGTATGTGATGTCTTCTGAAAAGTCTGTTTTTAAAACCACTTTAAAATATTTTCTGATTTTCAGTATCATGCACAGGAATTGTTTCCTAAAGAGAAGTTTTGAGAGGGATGCAGGTTTTTTTAAATTAACTTCTAATGCAATGATCCTAAAATGTCACCTAATGTGTCCCCTGCTTTTCTCAGATCAAATCTTCGATCTCTTCTCACAGACAGAGCTGGGTGGACATATGATACCACTTTATATCCAATTATGTATGGGGAAAAAAGGCTTCTGCAAAGCCAAATCCAAAAAGCATCTCAGCACAATGTTTGCTTAAATCTTGTTCTTGGGATCTAAGTCAACTGTAATCCTCACTCAGCTGGTACACAACCACTAGAAATGCCAAGCTCAGCAGCACAGCATCTCATGATCTCCTTATGACCACCACCATTTTTTTACTTTTGCCTGGCTGATGGCATGTGCCATTTCAGTCTGAGGTTCTGGTACGTCCACAGGGAACTGTAACAACAAAGGTGATGTAATGAGACGTCTGTGCTGTGCTAAACTGGGGTAAAAGTGAAATAAATGTCAACTGCTTCTTAAAAATAGATTGAGTCAGCTTTTTTGCTTCATAGCAGCGTCATAGCTGCGTATCTGTTCTTGTTATTTCAACCCACTGTGGGTTTTTTTTGTTGTTGTTGTTTTTGTTTTTTTTTTTTTGTTTTTTTGAATAAACCTACCGTTAAGCCAGAATAGCTGAGTTCTACTTTTCTTTGGACAGTCCTCCAAAAATATTACTAACTCTACTACCATTGAGACTGTTATTCTACCCCCACAATTTTCTCTGTCTTGGATGAACTGGAAGTCCCCTTCCCTTCTTTCCCCTCGCCCCCCGCCCTCTCCCCTACACGTTGTTTTCCCCAAAAGTTATTTTGGAACCTCAGAAATGAGGTAAAACAACATGTCTCTAAAGCGTGTGATGTGGTATGGGTACACAGAAAAAGGCCTGGTCTTTTCTTTTGATGTGTGAGCAGCGTCTTTGTCATTACAATAGCGTAGCTGGCATGTTTGTGTGGGAAGGGAGCTCAGAGGCTGGAAACAAAGAGTTTCTGTTGCCACACATGCACTCAGGTCTTCCTCCTTCATGTGTATTGTCCTTCTGATCAGAGTTGCCTCTGCTGTTCTGATTTAGGCAACTATAGCCCACGAAGCACAAAGCTCCTCCTGTCAAAACGCACGTTTCCTAAGCCTCTCTTCCATCCCTCAGGTGCGAGTTTAACACACGCCCCGGACCTCCAACCCGCCGCCCTGAACGCCGGCACAGCCCACGGCTCTGCCCGCTCTCTCTCTCCCAGCACGCCCCCCACCCCCGGGTCCTTGCTGCGTCTCCCGCCCCTGCGCGGCCCCTGCGCGGCCCCTGCGCACCCCGCGCCAGGAGCGCCCCGAGAGCGGGCGGGGCCCGGCCCGCACAGCGGCGGCCGCGCCGCCCGCAGCGCTCCAGCAGCGCCGCCCGGGGCCGGGCCGGGGCCCGCCCGGCGGGGGAGGGCGGCCGCAGCAGCGCCGGTCGGCAGCGGGGCGGGCTGAGGCGTTGGCAGCGCGGTAAAAAGGCAATTTCCTCTGCACTCCGCTGGTTATTTACAGAAAGGGCAGCTAATTGTCTCTCACGTTGAAGTGAGAGACAGTTCTCAGCTTCTTTCCCATCCTTTTTAGTTCAGCACTACTTTGACTCGTAATTCTCCTGAGCTGTAAAACGTGTACGACTGATTCCTTTATAGTGTGTGCTAAACAGTTTTATTTTTTGCAACTTGCATTGCAGACCTCACTGTCCTTACATATTTACTAAAAATCTACAATTATAGCAAATTATACTATGATCCAGCACTCTTAGAACCTTTATAAAGTACAATAGCATCTATTTCAAAGATTTTGGCTATGTGGGTGTGTCTACTCTCCTGCCTGTGAATAATACCTCTGAATTTGTGGTTGTATGTTGCATATTGACTTCTGGATGCTCAGGGCACTGAGAAAAGCATTTAGCAAAAAGCTATCAGCAGAACTTTGAAATCACAAGTTATTCCTCCCAGCGGCTGGAGCCATTAATCACAAAGTAACAACTTACAAAAAGGAATACAGCAAATTTGAAATTATGTAATCATTACTGAGCATTAATAAAGCAGACCCCACATCTAGTTAAAACATTTTACAACTGTGAATGTACACGAGAAAGCCTTGCTAATTGTGGGGGGTTGACTCTCTCTAAAGATATAGAAAGCAAGGAGTGTAATCCTATTTGTGGCTACATTTATCTAAATGTTCAGCTCCCTTATAGATCATAAGAGAAAAAGAAGAGAAAAAAACCACAGTGGTTCATATCATTATCAGCCATAAACTGGGTATCCTTCAGAAGTGTAAGCATCTCTGGTTGTTTTAGTATGAATTTCTTCATGTTTTCCTTACCCATATCGTTCCTAGATATGGTGACAGCATGGTAGATTTAGCTTGTCGGAAACGCTGTCATGGATCAGACAGGAGCTAGTGAGGTGGGAAAAGCTATTTTCATAGTACCACATCAGACTGAACAAAAACCAGCAAATAGATGTGAAGGACCTAAGTGAGATGTAGCAGAATAGCCCAGAGCTGTCCACATTGGTCAAGACAAAGGTAATCCTGGTCTCCTGCATCCACATAAACGCTGCTATGATGAAAGTCAAAGTTAAAAGTGTAATTTTGAGGCTCTGAATAATGATTTGAGGTTCTTCTCCTCCCCTCAAAACAACTAACCATTGCAATAAAGGCATTAAAGTCCTACTCAGCTTTATTAACAGTATCACTAAACCCTATAAAAACTTTAAAATGAAGTTCTGTATGAAACACATCTATCCCAAATATAACCAGCATCACCACCTACCTTAAATTCTGTTGTTCCTAATCAGGCTATTGTTAAGCGGTATGTATAAAGAAACTAATTCATGATTTATTTTTTTTTGTTCTCGTTCAGGCCACAGGACTTACTGCAAGTCATATAATAAGCAAAATGGAGGAAGATTCTACATCTGTTTGTTGTAAACATTTGTTCCACCAGAGTTTACTGTAAAGAAGCAAGATACTTTATGTATTTGTATTCTTTTTGTTCCAAACTGATGATTGGGTTACATCAACTTCAGTGTTTTTAATGTATAATTCACATATTTTGATTACCTACTTGGGTCTATCTAGAAAACCTAGTGTCTCTGGAATAATGATAAGGCAATGACATTGTGGTTATGTCAATAATTTTAATACTACTGCTAATTTTAAGAACTCAGTTTTACATTTCTAGATACATAACTGAAGTAATTTTAAAAAAAGTATACATGCTTGGTTGCTTTGACCTTGAAGACAAGGTACACGGGTACTGGTACTACGCCTTTACAGATATGGAAATAGCAAGTTTCTAACAGTATTGTAACTAAAATGTGAAATATGTGATATGCTTTCAGAGAAAAGTTATGAGCACTGCATTAGAAAAAGCTGTAAGAACTAAAGCTTATGCAATTTGTATAAAGGGCTACAGCTGTCAGTTGAGATAAATTTTTAAAGTGGATATAATAATTTTTTTTATTATTATTTACTACCTGAATTCCGAGCTTAAGCAAAATATGGTGAATGTGAAGAACTATTCTTATCTTCTGTGCTGCTGGGGAGCAGAAGTTTACCACTGAATACAAAACGACTTGTAAAGCGCCAGTCCTCATTTAAAATAGAGGTTTAAGAGTGTCCTCTTGTGGCACTACAGAATAATCCGTCAGAAATTGTCTTGCACAGAAACACTTAAGAATTGGATTCTGGTATTCATTGGTTTTTTTGGGGGTGGATTGGGTTGGTTGATTGGTTTTTTACACGATACTAAAGAAATATTTTCAAACAAGTTTGAATTAGGCGTTTACAGTTTTAGGCATAAATCTTTCAAGTTTTATTGATCTGGGAATAAGCTTTTACACTGGTTCAGGAAAACAGTGTCAAAGGTTTCCAGTGGCACCTCTACTTGCCACCCTGCGGGGATGGAGCGGGTGGTCCTTGTGTTGGTGGAGTTCTTAGTGCGCAGCCATCCTGCTCAGCACTCTGCCATTGCTGGCGGCACTCCTGCACGTACATAAACAATATACATAAACATATCTTCCTATACATGCTTTATATATATAGTATACCTGTAGTGTTGTGTCTATAAGGGGAAGTGAAAGCACAATCTGTTTTAAGTCCTGGGCTGGGCTCGTGCAGTTGTAATGACCCTCTCACTAGCACTGTGCATCCTTCTGCATGCCAAGCTCACCTTTGGTCATGCCTCTCAAACCTGCTTGGAAATGACAAGCATTTATTATACAGATGTGTTTGGCCGATGGTATGGATAAACTAAGCTAACCACATCTTACACATCTCCAGTTCAGTCAAACAGGAGACCTTTAGTCAGTTTCTTCCCTGCCCATCCTGTGCTTTGGAACTTACTTTGCACCAAACACAAAGTAATCACAAGTGATTTTTAATTTACTGCAACACTGCCATAGCTCAGTCATTCCAGAAGTTAATGAAGACATCGTTGACGTGCAGCATCACAGAAGGTTCATCCTGTTCATCCAGGATTGATGTCCTCTGCTGTGCATTCGCTTTCTTGATTGCTCTAAAAGATCCTGATGACGTACAGTGCTTCATTTCTGTGTAGGCAGCTGCTCCAGAGCAGTGTGTAGTAGGAAGGGAGAACTCGAGTGTTTGTTAGCAATTTGGAAAACTTGTCTGCAGGTTAGGAAAGTGCCAAGGAGTAGACATGTAAAAAAGGGGAACAGAAATGAAGACAATACAGTTTTGTAGTTGATAAGGAGTGTAATGCCAAACTCAAATATTTTGTTTATAAGAGACTTTTTTCCCCTGAACAGTCAATTGCTTAAAAGAGGACAAGGTCTCGCAGTACTCTGGTGGATCAGTGTTTTCCACTGACGAGTTTGGTATGAAAAGTTCCTGTCAGCCCTGTTGGTTTTCGCGTGGATAGCGCAACTGCCTCTGCTGCTCTTCACCAAATGCTCAAAACTGAAAATTATCACCTGCATCAATTTATGTGGCCACTCTTTCGAGTTTTATGAGAAAACTATAATGGATTAAATTGTCTTGGTGTGCTGTTACTCCCTGAAAAAGCCTTGAGGTGATACAAAAGAAACAGTTCACTGAGAGAAAGTTGCTCAAAGGGCTGATGAGAGCAGAACATAGTGAAAAACCTTCCCTGGGAACAATCAAGAGTAGTTGTCCATACAACCTGTACATGGGCACTAACACACAGTGCACAGTTTTGAGCTCCAGATAATCTCCAAGTCTAAAAGCACAGTATTGTTATGATATCTTCTTTTCCCTCATTACCTATATAGATCAGACTTTTGATTTTGTTCTTTTTCTCTTAGTGAGGAAGAACAGGATGTACTGGTAAAAACTAAGAGAGTTTGATCTGAGCCAGAGAGCTTAGGTTTTAGCCTTCAACTTAGGAGGAAAAAAAATCAAAGACTATTTAAGAATTACCCTTAGAGAAGGCAGGTGAGGAAAAGCATGTGGGACAGCTTGCTTTCAAGATTATTGTGGGCTGATAACCTGAAAACAGGTTTCTGAGAACAGTTATTATAAAAAAGCATATTATAATTTTCTTACCTGTTCACATAGTGTTTGCGAGATGAAGTTAGTTTCTGTGTCTTGGATGTTGTTTCTGTGCCCATATTATTTGTAAATTATTTATGAATGTTAGTTATTTGTTTTATTTTGCTTTTTATTGAACCTACAAGAGTCTGGGTTGCATTTCTTGCTGTGCCAATTAAGATTTTGAGTCAACTGCTTTGGTTTTTTTTCTTACCTCTAGCAACAGAGAAAAAGTTTATCAGCCCCAAAGGTAATGTTTAAAAGGTAGAAATGGACAAAGTTATTATTACTCTTGTCATCTAAATTAGAAGTGGAGAATAGAGAGCAGCTGAAGAATTTAGAAATAAAAACAGTTAGAAAAAAGGCCTTGATATGTAGGGGAAGTGCCAAGTCTTTGGGTCTTAAAAGAACTATGTGGGAAGGAAACTTAGGCTGTAAAATAATGAGTAAGTATTTCCTTGGAAGAAAATTCAAGTGAAGTTTTTGAACAAGAAGACCTATTTTTCTGCACTGTCTCCCCTATCTTTCACCTCTTACTCCCTACCCTATCTCACTCACGTAAGTAAATAACCTTACTTAATGGCTGTAGGTATCAATTGTCAGCTCTGCTGTATTTTACAAAATCATACGGTAACATTTAATTTATTAAGCATTTCATTTGTTGCCTGTTTTGTCACAGATGTCTTCCACTCCTTATAAATACTAGAGGAATCTTTTCATGTTTAACCCATTGATTTAACTGTCCTTCTGACAGTCTTGTAGTGCCTCATGCTGCCTGCTCTGCTGGAATCAGACAGGCTGTGCAGACTGGATTCACTCCAGTGGTTTTGCTCATGTGGACGCTGTTCCTGAGGCCAGTGGGTATGCAAGAACCCTTTGTTAGAGCAGAGACTGAATGGAATAATATTTTTTTTCTTGATTGCTTTGATACCTGAACCTGTGTGTCCTCTGCTCCATGAGCAGAGCAGCCAAAGGGGGAGGACGTGGAAGATCTCTGACGGTAGTAAGATCAGTCTAACCCATCTTGAACCTGAGGAATGATACTGTATGACTTGTGAGTTCTGACATATTTGTTGCTTGCTTAGTATGTCAGCCTACTTAGGTGAGTTACTCGGACAAGGGATTAAGATCAGGGTGGGAACAGAAGTGCAAGAATATGCAGTGTTTCACCTAAATTCTTCATCAGCTGTACTGGTTCACCTCAGTGGCTCTAAGCCTAGTGGAAGATTCACATTTTAAGGAATCTGTCTTGCCTTGAAAGTGTCTGCTGTTTTGCCTTGGGAGAATTTGTCCTAGGAGCAGCCTCTGAATGAATTTGTTTTATTGATTATACTAACTTGGAGAATTGATCTTCGGAAACAGAAAGTCAGTCTTAGCTGTCAATTCCATTGCTTCATTGCTTAATTTTTACTTATAATTGAAATTGTGATTGATTAGCTTGCAGTGTTTTTTGTTGTCTTGTTTCCTAAAATAAAGAAGTAGCAATATGAATCTGAGGGCTCAAATACTCAAGGAGAATACTTAAAAATAAACAGCATCTACTTTCAAATGAATACTTCAGCCTGAAAGAGACATTGCTAAAGCTCCTTCGTATGAAGGGAAATTCATGATTATAGAAGTGACCCCTGAAAAATGCTGTTGAGGGAAATCTTTAACCAGGTGCTATTAATATACTCAGTTACATGCAGGATCATGTTATCAACATTTCCTTGTTTGACTGCACGGTTGCTCTAGAAGACAAAAGTTGGTGTTAAGCTGTAAGAGACAGAACAGGACATCTTTTCATGTAACCTAGGATACCCATGTGCTTGAAGTTAAGACTTGTTAAGGTAATCTTGTAAGATTAAGGCCTATATCTGTAGACAAGTGAAAATGGATGGAGTAAATTTCCTGCTGTTTGCATTACTGCTTCTTTTCCTCCAATAAGATCCATATAGATCTGTATTAATAGCAAAAAATATATGTAATATCAACCTTATTGTGGCTTTTGTGTTTAAAAGCAAAATTCAAATTCAAATATACTATAATCCTGTTTGAATGACATCTCGATTGATAAATTTAATCCTAAATGGAATTGTGTATTTCATATGAATTGAGGATATCTTGCAGCACTATAGTGTTCATTCAGAGGAGTTTGCTTGTGTTCCCCAAATCTAAGCTAGGTTAATTTTTCTGATCCTTCAAGACTCAGCTGGATCTGGGAAACAAACAAAACTGTGGACTTCACATTAATATCACTGGAAATATTTTCACTGATCTCAATGAAGTCAGGATGTCACCTATGAGGTTGTTGCGGTTTCATGTGGCTTTAGCAGATCATACATTAAAAAGATTTCTGCAGAGGCTTATATACATATATCTATGAGCTTTTTTTTCTATCTGACAGTATAAAAAAATCTCCTTGCTATGATTCTTGATGATAGAGAACTTGTCCTACCCTTGGCATAGTGAGCTGTGGATTTTATTTTGAAATTAGGTTTTATTGGTTTTCATTAAACTTCACAGTTGTTTTGCTGGCTAAATACCAGTTTTATTTAATACTGTATTATGCTTCTATTCCAGAATGTTAATTTGGAAAAAAGGTGTTTCATAGTTTTGTTTTTGTTGTACCATTTAAATTTCTGATTGATTTTCAAATCAACCAATATAATTCTGCTTGCCAAGTGGAAAAGGTACAGATTTGATAGCAAGCTCAAGTTTTGCATATCAGGTAACTGTGAATATAGTTGTGGTTTGATTTGTAACATATCAAGTAGCAACAGAATACTGTGTGAAAGGTCTCTTGCTTTTTAAACTGTTAAATTAAATATCATCTAGTTTTTAATCCAGAACCTGTTTATCCAGATTAAAAGTAAATAAATAAATAAATATTTTTCTAGATGTTTAAGAAAATAAAGGAACGCTTGAAAGAGCTGTCTTACTTGCTATGAATGCTTCAAACTATCAGAACTTTTAAACAGGCAGTGGAAAGATCCCAGTTGTGCATACACCCGGTTCTAATTATATGAAGACTGTAATGAAAAAAACCTTAACCTTCTCACTTATTTCACGCTAGGCAGATAGTAGAATTTCAGTAAAGGAATACTGCTGTTATGTCTTGATTTGGCATCCACAGAGCTCTTCATCGTGAGCTACTTCTTTCTTGTCAGTAAAGAATTTCCCTTATTGGGGACTGGATCAAAACTATAGTCATTGTTATTACTAAACAGTAAAATACAACAGTATCTTCATTTAAGCATGAGTAATTTCAAATGGATTTGCAACTTTTGAGATTTTTATCCCACTATCTTGTTGCTTTCTGCCAATAAAATAAAATAATGTGGTTTTGAATATATTAAAGGAAGATTTTCGTTCATTTTAGCATGCTTTTTCTTCCTTTCAGATGGAACATTTGTCTGGAAAACCAACTGAACAACTGTATGCCAAAATCCCTAATGCAAAGACACACCCCATGCTCAAGATCTCAAGTTCATACAGGCCAAACTCTTAGCTTACTATCGAAAAAGAAAGGTTACCCATCCTAATGCTGACAACAAACCAGAATTGTCAGTTTCCGGGGGAAAAAATTTGCATTACGTGATGAAGGTAGAAGAAGATGGAAATTGGTTTTCTGTGTCAAACCGCACTCAGCCGTCCAATGAGACAGTGAGAAATGACCTGGAATATCACATTCAGGAAAAGATCAGATAACAATTTTACCTTCAGAGGTATCTACAAAATGTATAGAACAGACTCATAGTAAAACTCACAAGGACATTTGACTATCAAGAGATTCACAGTTGTACCAGGAATGTGCCTTTTCTCAAGACAATGAAAGCAAGAAAGAACCAGTTAGCAAGATGGAGAAAACTGGAAGTTCAGGTAGCTTTTGCTCCTTATGGGTAGACAGCCTCAGTTTACATGCTGATGTGTGCAAGCGTTCTAGACCTTGTACTGTTTCGTTTATCAACATGGAGCACACAAAAGAATCCATTCCTATTAATTTCTTATGAGAGAATTTATTACCATCTCACAGCAAGTGTTTCTGTAAGGTTCGGTCTAATGCTAATCAACAAAGAACAGTAATTATGGGTAAATGAGAAAGAAAGGATCATGAGATCTTCCAGGTTACTTCGGGCCAACCTGCAGCTGCTTACCAGCTGCAAAACCTCAAGGAAAAATATTCTGAAAGCTTGGACAAGGGAGAAACAAGGGCAGACATACGTTAAACCCAGCCCCATCCTTGTGTGTGTAACGAGAATGATTTTTCAAATACAGTTACAAAGGCACTGCATGAAAATACCAATACCTATTTTTGGGGTCCCCTAATTGACAATTCTGATGAGAACTGTGGAGAAAGAATTGCTCTGACAAAGATTAAAAGTAGATCTGATAGGGAGACCGTACCAAAAAAGTCCTCAAAGAAGGTCTCTTCATTCAAAAAAGAGAATGCAGAACATTTTTGTTCTACTTGGTTCAAAGGTTGTGTTTTCTTCAGAAAAGAAGACCAACAGCAGTGGAAAATGCAGCATGGGAGAAAAATATCTGCTAGATAATGAAGATGTTGAGATAAAAAATTCCACTTTTCCCATGAAGGCTGACATCTCCTGTGTTTGCAGAAATGTTACGGATAGCATCAAGGTGCAGACTTTCTCTTCTAAGGCTAAGGAAAAAGTAAATGATTTGGAGGATTTTATCTTGAATTTTGAAGTTTTTAAAGCACAGACAGGTCAGAAAAGCAAAGAAACAAAGAAAGATTGAAGATACAGAAGAGGAAGACAAAATGTCATAAGTGAGAAAGCAGATTAGCACAAAGTAAATGGACAGTGCCATTTCTGAATCAAGTGTTGGCAACATTTTTGGTAGTACAATAGTGCTACAATCATCTGCAGAATGTTCTGCTGTGGGAAGCAGTGGTTTGATGCTGAACTTGGGAGACAGTCCTTTAAGAAGCTGCCTGTCATTTAAAGTTTTTCCCAATTATAAAAGTTTCAACTCTCCTAGCAAAATTTCATGCAATGAATGTGGCTATACTCTGTTTGGTGTACCAATAAACTCTGGGAATATGATGTGTAACACCATACTGATGAGCAGAAAGAGAGTGCATCAAATTGGATGAGCACATCTACTAAGTTTTGAAAAGCAACTTAGATAAGGCTCCCAAAGTACGAAAAATTTTGTGTTGGGAGCATAAATCATTAAACATAGATCACAAAATTAGTGTTTTAGGTACATATTATTTCTGTTTGAGGATGCCAAGTATGATGAGAAGTCTTCAGCCCAAAGAAGGAAATAAACCACCTTTTCTCCAAAGAGAAAATGTATTCTCTGAAGAGAATACGTTTGCCAGACATCTTGAAAATAGAGTAGTTGAGAAAGACAAGATGGAAGAAACTGGCAATGATTATAGATCATCCAGAATCATCAGCTAGGAAAAGAATTTCTAACATATGCTTTGTTGTTGATTTTGATTGTGTAAATAGTTTTTGCTAATGACTGTGTTAAATACAAGTAATTTATTTTGATATGACTGTAGTTAATTTTGCTATAAATAAGCTTTGTTACTGTCTTTAATGTAGTAGTAGGAATAATTCCATTACCCTGAAAAGTAGTATTCTTACTCATTGAAATACATAATAAATTGATCTATTCCAGCATCGTCGATTTCTCCATCAGAAAAACACTGTCAAACAACACATAAAAGTTGCTTGTATAACTACTTGCTAATGTTAGCACTTTTCTATAGCCTGCTTGTACACAAAACATCTCAAATAAAGCTGTTCTTGGGTGATGTTCACAAGACATGATGTCGAAAACTGGTTTTAATGCAGCACAGTGTAACGGAGAACTATGAGACCATGCTTAAACGCTGCAGTTGTCTTACAGTGGAAGAGAAGTTCTGCTCTCTCCTTACTAAAAGTAACACCCATTATGGTTTGCATTAAACAAATGTATTTGGTAACATTTAGTGTTGTCACATAGTTTAGATAGGAAACTCTCTAGAACAGAAATCCTTAGAAAAGAAGTAACTGGTTCAAGGAGGTGCTGGGAGAAGTCCAGACTTGCATAGCCATCTTACATACATGGCCAGCTGAAGCCAAGATTTGCTGGTTTGCTTAATTTTTTAGTTTGTATTTCTAAGATACTTTATCTTTTGTGAATATTACAGTGAGGGCTTTAATACTGATTTTTAACACTGCAGTGTACTTAATCCTTATCTTCAGCTTTAACATTCTCTCATTTTTTGTGTATTGCCTTAAGGTTATAATTGTCCTGAGAATTATTTCATTTAACTCAAAGTAATCAAATTACAACTGTCAGAGCTTTGTTTTAATACAGTCTTCAGTGAGGTGGTAGACTACAATGAATACATTCTTTTAATCAATGTTTCTATCTGTTTGAAGCACATCCATAAATAAGACAAGTCCTGTATTGTTGCTATCCCGTAAGGGCTCCATAATGTCTGTGGTAAATTTTTATTCAAAGGCCTCAGAACTTTATTACTTTTGTTTAGTAGACAGATGAATATTTAAGTCACAATAGAAAAAATAAGTATTAGAAATAGAAAGCTTGTATACTTGAATAGAAAAAATTCCCTAGTATGGAACAGATTAACATTTACACTAGAAATAGATAGAAAATTTACACTAGATGATAGAAAAAAAATTATAATGAGAAAAAAAAATTGGAAGTAGCTGACCTAGAGATGAATGAAAATCGAGCAACCTGGAGGAAACCAGTGGGAGAAAACAAATATTTGGAAAACAGGTGAGGAAAAGGGCATTGAAAAACTATTTACATAACAAGTACATATTTTTGTATTTCTGCCTTCATTATACACCTTTTTCTAAGGTCACTTACAGCACCAGGAAACTGAGTGCAAGTCCTCCAGCCACACTGCTGAAGTGGCAGAAGTCAAAGGTGAGGGCTGATGGAATGAAGAACCACCCACTGTAGGAGAGGATCAGGTTTGAGACCACCTAAGGGACCTGAAGGTGCACAAGTCCATGGGACCTGATGAGATGCATCTGTGGGTCCTGAAGGAACTGGCAGGTGAAGCGGCTAAGGCAGTATCCATCATATTTCAGAAGTTGTGGCAGTCTGGCTAAGTTCCTGCTGACTGGAAAAGGGGAAACATAACCCCCATTTTTAATAAGTAGAAAAAAGGAAGACCTGGGGAACTATAGGCCAGTCAGTCTCACCTCTGTGCCTGGTAGGATCATGGAGTAGATCCTTCTGGAAACTCTGCTAGGGCACATGGAAAATAAGGAGGTGATTGGTGACAGCCAACATGGCTTCACTAAGGGCAAATCGTGCCCGACAAATTTGGTAGCCTTCTATGACAGGGTTACAGCACTGGCAGATAAGAGAAGAGCAACTGACATCATCTACCTGGACTTGTGCGAAGCATTCAACACTGTCCTGCGCTACATCCTTGACTCTAAATTGGAGAGACATGGATTTGATGGATGGACCACTTGGTGGATCAGGAATTGGCTGGACAGTCACACTCACAGAGTCACAGTCAACAGCTCAATGTCTGAGAGGAAACCAGTGATGAGTGGTGTTCCTCAGGGGTCGGTATTGGGACCAGTGCTGTTTAACATCTTTGCTGGTGACATGGACAGTGGCATTGAGTGCACCCTCAGCAAGTTTGCCAACGACACCAAGCTATGCAGTGCGGTTGACATGCTGGAGGGAAGGGAGGCCATCCAGAGGGACCTGGACAGACTGGAGAGGTGGGCCTGTGCAAACCTCATGAAGTTTAACAAGGTCAAGTGCAAGGTCCTGCACCTGGGTCAGGGCAATCCCAAACACAGATACAGGCTGGGCGATGAGTGGATTGAGAGCAGCCCTGGGGAGAAGGACTTGGGGGTGCTGGTGGATGAAAAGCTGAACATAAGCAGCAATGTGCACTCACAGCCCAGAAGGCAAATCACATCCTGGGCTGTATCAAAAGAAGTGTGGCCAGCAGGTCAAGGGAGGTGATTCTGCCCCTCTGCTCTGGTGAGAACCCACCTGGAGTGCTGCATCCAGCTCTGGGGCCCTCAGAACAAGACAGACACGGACTTGCTCGAGCGGGTCCAGAGGAGGGCCACAAAGATGATGAGCGAGCAGGAGCAGCTCCCTTATGAGGACAGGCTGAGAGAGTTGAGGCTGTTTAGCCTAAAGAAGGGAAGGCTCCAGGGAGAC
This sequence comes from Leptosomus discolor, assembly GCF_034619465.1. Taxonomy (NCBI): domain Eukaryota; kingdom Metazoa; phylum Chordata; class Aves; order Leptosomiformes; family Leptosomidae; genus Leptosomus; species Leptosomus discolor. The sequence continues at coordinate 39,029,003 of NC_141419.1, read as the reverse complement.
CTTATAGTGGTGTCCTGGTTTGGGCTAAATCAGAACTAACTCTGTTTTAGTGCTTTAACTTTTCAGTTAAGTCTCCTCTAACTACCAGCACTTTCTGAAACAGCAGCATGTTTTTCCAGACAGTGACTGCTCCTAGCAGTGACAAGGCCTGATGTTTATAGTTTGTACCAAGGAATGGTGTGCGGAGAGGCCCTTGCTTATACTCGTTCTTTTGGCGACCAAGGTCAGTGCTAAATCTTGTACTCTGTGTTGGAGTGCCAGGAGTGAAAAGGGTCGCACCTACAGGGAGGAGCGAACTGGACAGGTGACCCAAACCTGACCAACAGAGTATTCCATCCCATAGACGTCATATTCAGTATAAAGCTGAGAGATCATGAGGGTCTCGTCCCTTCGCTCTTCTTCGATGGCCGACATCTGAGGAGGGACTGATCCGTGCATCCCTGAATCCAGTGCCTGAGTCCAGCTCCTGCATCCCGTCCCTGTCTGCTGCCGAGTCCAGCCTGGGACTGCCCCAGTGCCAGCCCTGCGGTGTGGTGGTGACGTATTGTCATCAGGGTGGGGGGGGAGTTGGGTTCGGTATTGGTTTTGTATATATTTGTACATACTGTATATATTTCATTTTTTTTCCTTATTCTTATTATTATCTTTTATTGTTATTGTTCCATTAAAGCTGTTTTAGTTTTCTTTTCCAAACCGTAAAGTCTCTCTCCCTTGTTCTCTCTCCTTTTCCCTTTTGGGAGGGGAGAGGGGTTAGTAGAGAGTGTCTGTCATTCGTTAGTGGCCGGCCCAGCCTCAAACCGTGACAAGTGGCCTTCCAGTACTTAAAGGGGACCTGTAGGAAAAATGGGGAGGGACTTTCTACGAGGGAGTGTAGTGATAGGACGAGGGATAATGGTTTCAAACTGAAAGAAGTTAGATTTAGGTCAGCTATTAGGAACAAATTCTTTCCTATGGGTGCATCCTCCCTGGGAGTGTTCAAGACCAGGCTGGATGGGCTTTGAGCAACCTGGTCTAGTGTAAGGTCCCCTGCCCATGGCAGGGGGCTGGAACTAGATGATCTTTAAGGTCCCTTCCAACCCAAACCATTCTATGATTCTGCAAAACTGCCTGAGCCCGTTTGGGCTGATGTGTTTCGAATGTTCCTGTTTTCAGAGTGCATGGGAATTGTCTGACTAGGTCTTGTCCTGTCCTGTCGTTGTCATATGCTTGTCAGCATCCTTGCAAAATTATTGTCCGTGGAGTAACACAAAGGCAGCAGGACTCTGGACCTAGTGGGTTTCTCTCCACTCTCCCATTCCAGTTGTGCATCTGCATACTTGATAAATCTCCCAGCCTGAAACTTGGAATAACAGCATGGTGGATGACTGAAGTACTGCAAACAGTCCTTTTCAATATCTTTTTATTCTCAAGCAGTATTTGGTCATAGTAGGAAAGCTGTCCCATTCACTGATTTGCAGGGGCTGCTGCCCCAGTTTCTTGCCACAGGCAAAACTTTACACCTTTTTTTTTTTTTTTAACTTCAGAATATTTTCCTGCCTTTTATCCTAGTTTTACTTGAGATTTAGCTGAAAACTTCTTTTTCCACATAATAGAAATAAAGAATTCAGTGTTATTGTCAGAGCCTTGTGAAAATACTAGGTTTTGGAAAAAAAGTTTCAATGTAAAATTATATAGGGAGATAATAAAACCAGTGATATAACAGAATAAAACCCAGTGATTAACAGAATAAATTTGAAAGATGAATACATTTTATTTCTGAGACACTTAGAATTTTTTCATTGAAAGTTTTGTCAAAATCGTGCATTTCTACAAAAGCTTCTGTTCCCGGTTAAGTAACAGCTTCCAGTGGAAAACTCTTCCACCAAAACACTGTAACTTCTTCCTCTGAACTTAGATCATCTACGCAGTGCCTGCACTCAGATTGTTCTCAAACTATTACGTTCATATGTTGTTAAAATATATGCATGCATGCATCTTTTTCAACTAGCATGCTGGAGACTTTAATGAAGAGAGAGAAAGGAAAAAGAAAGGTTGTTTAGTGTGCTGACACTATTTTTTACTTCTCTGTCTCTTTCACAACGCATATTTGTCATCGTATTGTGACTTTACTACCAACTGAAACTGTCCAAGCAGAATGTTTTTGGATCATCATCCCTCCGCTGCATTATTAATTCTTTTCAACACTTTGCTGTTATTCTTTTGTTTTGATTAATGTATAACTTTTTATGATTCAACAGCAATGAATTTTAGTCATGGATGGGATTATTTGGTGTGGTATTACTCATGTGGTGCAATGAACTAAGCAACCTGGGCTGTATCCTCTACTCCTAGGCTCTTCTGCTGTCTCCTTTGAGTCATTAGCAAATAATTTAAATGTGATTAAACCAAATGTTAGAACTCTGGATTATTCTTCTAAAAGTCTGCCTACATACAGTTAATTGCTGATAACTTTCTCCTTGTTTTTCTTCATTCCATTAGTTTTTATTGCATGTGACCCAAACAAATTTGAAAGAGCTTTGTGTGTAATGTTGCATGAAAAAGTATAGCAAACACGATATAAAACCCCATCAATTTCCTAAAAGACTTTTGAATGAATTTTATTGCTTAGAAATGAATCTGTATTTTATCTCTAATTTCTTTTTGGTTCATTCGTAAGAGCAAGCAGCAATAATTTATATTAACCCCCCCCCCCACCCCCCCCCCCAACATCAAGGCTAAAGCTTCTTTAACCCTTGTAGTGTAAGTCTGTATGCATGCATTAGTATTTTCTGGAGTACCTCATTAAGAAGAAATAATGAGAACTCTTCTGAAATATACTGTTGTCAGAGATCACAGCTGTAGATGAGGGGTATTCTTGCATTAACATTTTATTTCATTTGTTGTGTGATGCTAAAATGAACACAGAGTTGTCTAATAGATAACTGTTAGTATGAATGTCTGATTATGAAATTAGTACAAGTAATGTAACAAAAGTTAGGGTCTGGGAGGAATCTATATGCATGTCTTCAAAATAGTTAACCCATGAAAGCTAAATAATAGAATTTTAATTACTCTCTTTGAAGAAGTAATAAGCTCATAAATATGATAGCAAATTCCTGAAATTCTTCACATGACTATTAGGGTGGTTCCACATTCCTTTACGGATTTGCAGCTTATTAAATTATACTCTCTCTGCAAAAAGGGACCCATTTATTAAGGCATATAATACACTTAGTATATTTAGTAAAATATTGCTAGTGTGATTTCAATTACGTTTTTGTCTTCAGTGTATTTTAGTACTATATTTGGCAGTCCATAATAACTAATGCTCCATAATATGCTAATTAACATATTAATAGCTCTTGATGAAGAGCAAATGAAAGTAAAGAACTAATTTAATGAGAATATTTTCATTGCCTGATACAGATCACACAATGTCCAAAGATGAGTGTCAGCTGATATAAACATGAAGATGTTTAATGGTATATATCAAAGTGGTCAATCCTCAGGTAAGTGAATCAATAGCCATTAAAATGAGCTTAGTCCTTAGGCTAAATGTATGGCTAAGGCAATGGGGCATACCTGTTCATGATGTGCCAGAGTAAGTGTATATGCTGTTGCATATTTGTAGATAAAATACAAACCTAGGTAGACTATAACTCTTACTGATCAGTGTGAGACAAATCTCAAGGTTTCAGAGTCTATGTTTTTCACATGGTCTAAAATGGTCATGTAACTCTGTTAACATGGATGAAAATAGATTTAAGTTTTTTTATATTTAATTAAAAAGAAAAATAAAGCATGGCTTTTCAATGAAAGGGAAAATGATGTATTGGAATCTCTCAATATTCTTCAGTTTATTGCTTTCGGCTTTACTTTGAGTGAGTGTCATAAAAGATGATGTTCTGATAGCTGCAATCACACTTCTGAGTAAAGAAATATTATGAAATAGGGAAAAGGAAACATAGAATTTTCTTCTTATCAGCCCAGAAAGTGGAACAGGATTGCATATAGGCCTAGGAATACACAACAAGATCAGTGCAGTGTCCCATAGTCTGGTGATATTCATGTTGTGTTTCTTTCTTGCCACACAGAATTGGGAGTTTGTGGGTCTGTGTTGATTACTACCCTTCCCTCACCTCCAATTAGCTCTGCCATCTGGTAGACAAGGTTACTGAAAGCTTGACTCTGAGCCATCAAATGCATGGCACTCACCTTTGAAAAGTAATTCAGGAGGTTATTAACGCAAATGTAAATGATTTCTACATGTCATCTAGGAGCTCATTTTCTTCTTCTCTTAAACGTGCTCCTACTTTTTCATTCTCCATCCTTTTGGAGAGGCATTCTTTTACTATCTACATATCCCTGCTGAAGGGCTTTCACATAGAGGTGTGCTTTGCTTTTTGATTTAAACATGCAAAGTAATGTCATTGCATTTATCACTTACAGATTGTTTAGAGTAAGCCTTTTATTGTTCGCATTGCTGAGACCAGCCTTAATAGTGAAAATCAGAGAACTTTTTGAAAAACTGGAAGAGTAAATAGTTGCCTGTCAATGTAGAATCACAGAGTCATTGAAGCAGGGGGGACATCTAGAGGCTGTCTCATGCAGTGTCGCTGCTCAAAGAATGGTCAACTAGAGCAGATTGCTCAGAGTCATCCAGTTGGTTACTGAATATCTCCAAGGACAGATAGTTCATAGTCAATCTGCTTCATGGCTGTTTGCTAGACTTGGTACAGTATGACCATGTCACTCTTAGAGTGGGGAGCCCAGAGCTGGACCCAGTTTTCCAGGTGTGTCTCACGAGTGCTGATTAGAAAGGAAGGATCACTTCCCTCAACATTCTGGTGATGCTCCTCCTAACATACCCCAGGTGGTTGTTCACCTTCTTTGCAGAAAGGGCAGACTGACTGCTGGTTCATGTTCAACATAGTGTCCATAGGATCCCCAAGTCTTTTTCTGCCAAGCTGCTTCCCAGCTGGTTGGCTCCCAGCTTGTTCTGGTGCATGCGGTTATTCCCACCCAGATGTAGGACTTTGCCTTTCCCTTTGTTGAACTCCATGAAATTCCCATTTACCCATTTCTCCACCTTCTGAGACAGTACAATCAACTGTATTATCAACCAGATAGAATAAGATTGTTTGTGTAACATTGTGGTATATAATTTAATTATCTGTGCTTTGTAAAATGCAATGTAATACTGTCCATGCAAAAGTTTTGTTGATATTTGATGTAGGAGGAGTAACTGATTTTTAGTGACCCTATGCTGAATATTTTTCCGAAGCAAGCTAATATTACCCTTATAGTATAAAATATTCAGATTTGGTTTTGTGGTCTGTATTTTCAGCTTCTGGTTCACGTTTACACTTATATTTACTGTGTTTTGTCCATTTCCCTTTTACATTAGTGTTCTGCACAAACTGTACAATGACAATGACAATTACATACACTTTCTATAACAGGAAAATGTTTATTTAGCTGAATTTTTATCATACTGTGCCAGTAGCTAATTATTTGACAATTCTTAAATCATATAACAGTCTTGAAGTGTTTTACATGCATTCTGAAGAATGCTGGTTTATATCTCCTGCATCTGATCAATTAGATTAAATTTTTCAGTTGCAAATAATTCTCAGTTTTATAGATTACATAACTTGCTTTTGTCCTTTTTTCATCTTTTGTCGTACAAGGCAGCTAATTTATAAAGTCTAGACAAGTTCCAGGAAGTAATTCCATGGATGAACACTTTCACAGCGTACAAAAAATATACTTTTTAACAGATGAAGATATCATATTGCAGTCTTTCAGATCTCATGTTCACAGTGTCGGAACACTGCAAGAGATCCTGGAAAGGCCTTAACATCCCATTGCTTAATAGGCTTGTGTGTTTATACTAAGTGTGTTATTACTGAAGTAATGAGGGGTCATTCAAAGATGGAATGCCCCAAACCCACAATCATTTGACAGATAATTTTATTTAAATCTGACTGTGTGACTCAACAATAATAGTTACGTAAAGCAAGCCTTATTCACTAGCAATGCAACTAGAATTCATATTACTCTTTTGCCTTTAGTCTAGTCATACATTCAAACACAACACAACTGAAAAATTCAGGCAAGAATATAAAAATAACTGTTTTTTTTTTCCCTTCTGTTCTTTTCCTGTTGGTTTATAACTCTGAGTTCATCAAGCTGATTGATCCCAAGACACATATTGCAAGAAGTAGCCCATGACTTCTGAGACGTGTTTAAAACTATTAAAATTCTTAACATAGGGCTTGAAGTGATTAAAGAGATTCAAAAACATAGGAATGAAAGCATTAGGATAGAATGTTTGGCCCAAAAAATACCTTCCAGGTAAGTTCAAGACTGAGTGAATGGTTCAGCACCATAGAACTTCTGGATTACTAAAGATAGGTTGTGCATAAAGACTGAGTTGAGTTGTGGCATGGATTCTTTTCAACCTTTGAAATAATTTTCTTCTATGTTCCACTACTTATCACATCCTGAGAAACTGAGAATACTAAAATATAATGGATTTGCTCATTAAGCAATAAACTTCTTCTATTATGTTACAAAACTATTTTTTCCATAGGTTGGAAAAACGTCTTTTCATAGACAAGGGAAAACCCTTCCTGGAAATTTACTGCATCTGAGAAAGTACGACAGAAATTGCTTGCTGAAGACAACAGTAGCAGCTCTTCAGAAAAGTGTAAATGCATATAAATAAAAACATTTACATAAGTATCACCTAATTTCTGTGCTTGATACATTCACTGCTTTCCCTTGCTTGTTTTAGTTTCTGCTCAGATCTGGTGTCATGAATTCATTCAATGATGTGCTGAGCAGCTGAACATCAAGCAGTTGAAGCTGCTCCATCTTTTACAGTCAAGTTTAAGAAGCCTACAGGAGGTGGCAAAAAACCATGATCAAATAATCTCTTATAGAAACGGTTTGAAGCTATTCTTGGATTAGTGTCTGAAGTGGTGTTTACATGACTGTAAGATTTGAATGGGGTATTACTGACACGCCCAGTTCTTTGAAGACGTAATCAACTAATCTCTAGCTTTTGTATCTTAAGATCTTACATGAAGTAGTGCAGACAATAATTAGTGTATTAAGATTTCGAATCTGTAAACTTTGTGACAGTGATATATATATCTATATAGCGTAGTCATAAATATATATTTCTGTTATTGTACTGGTTGATTGTAATTACTTACATAGTTTATGTCTATAATTGGAAATAGTGTAGACATTTGCACTTTTACGATTGTTTTGCAATGAATATTAGCAATAATGGTCCATCTGAATTTATGACACTGTTTTGGTCCATCCTCAAAGAGAGTCAGTGACTTTAATTCAGTAGTCACATGAAAATGTTAGCATGCATAGCTCAGCGTGCTAACTATTTCGCTTTCCAAAAAAGACTGTGAATGCATATAGGATTATATGTGGCTTTGCATCATTGCAAAAGCTATTTAGATAAAATATGTTTGCCCTACAATCACAGGTGATTTAAACTCAGCGTGTTAAACAGAATTCATTTATTTATCTATTTTAAAGTTTGTAAGCAATTTGATTTTTGTTGGAAATGCATTTCCGGTGTTCTGCAAGGAATCACATCAACGGAAGTAGTAGGATGATTTTCCTGCATAGTAATCCTGTTAGTACATGAGCTGTCAAATGAATCACAGAAGTTGAAGTGAAGGGCAGATAGCATGGCGCTCTGTGTTCTCACTTGCTGTGTTCATAGCCTTTTAAGTACCAGTTTACTATGTCCAAATTAGTGGACCCTCAATTCTCTACTCTGCCCAGCTATGTATATACTTCATGTATAAGTGGAGCAATGGAGAGGAACTTGTCAGGCTGATGGTAAACCAGAGGTCTTCTCCAATCCACCATGCTGCTAAACTTGAGCGTGTTGAGTTCAGTCTAGAAAGCAGTGTCAGTATTTCACGATACTGCATAAAAGCCTAATTTGCTTCATGTTAGAATAATTCATGAGCTATAAGCTGTTGACTATGTAGCAATTGCAGTGTCAGAAATTAATGTGTAGTCACAAAATAGCAGTGACTGAGATAAAATGCTAACCGAATGGAAGACTGGCAAATATGTAGTTCATTTGGTGAGGTCTGGTTTCTTAGAAATGGGAAAGACATATTAAAATCATGTAATCTGTCTGCCTCCTGCTCTAGGATTGTTACGTACAACATTGTGTCTTAGCAGTTGTTAGAGCTGTTTTTGTAGAAAATGTTGCTCTGCATGCTCAGACATCTATAAGAGAACAATTGTGCCCGAGTAAGTACAAACACAAATGGTCCCAGCACAAAATTTTGCCTGCAGTTGCTTTGCCAGTAATTTGGAAGCCTAATAGTTTGAACTAAAACGTAGAATACACCCCCTAACATAGTAGGGCTTTTTGACCTTTTGCATTGGAAGTTCTTAGAAATTATAGTCAGGCCTGTTGTATACTTGATGAAATAGAAATGTTGAATTCCTCTTGGAAAATTCAGAAATTTGACATTGATCCTGTTCGCTCCGTGGTGACAAAGTACATATTTAAAGTTCTGGTAGGGTATGCCAATACAGCTTGATAGCTGCTTATGTATTTATTACTTTGGCTTTTTTTTTTTTTTTTTCTTTTCTTTACTTTTCTTTTTTTTTTTTTTTTGTATCCTTCCTTACTGAAAAAAGCAAAGAAAATTTCTCATAACTCCTGGATTTTGAAATAATCTCTTTCTTCCAGGGATCAACTCCAAATACGGTCCAACTTCCAAAAGTACAATTCAGACAACTGAGAGAACAGTGTATTGGGTAAACATATACATCTATACTTAGCTATGTTTTCAAAATACTACATACAATCTTAATTTTTGCAAAGACACAAGTCAGATTTTTGTTGTATTTTTGGATCCATCCTAAAGATTGTCCCTTTGGGATGGCGGAGATGGGAGTGTCAAAGTTGACTTGAAAACGTTGACAGCATGGTCTTTACTTGCAAAGCTGTTCAGTGGCTTATTTTCAAAAAGTAGCTGTCTTCCAGGATGTGGTAAGCAGTTTTTAAACTAGGGACTAGTGATCTTATATGCAAGAGTCTCTGGTTCATGCTTTAGACTATGTTTCTTATTCAGGAAATTCAGGTGGCATTAAAATAGATCTGAAGAACAGAAGAAAATGCTCCCTTCTTCAGTATCTGACTTTGCATGCTTATTTGCTTGGATGAGAATTGATTGTCAGAGACTGTACTGTGTTTGTCATTCCTTGCAATTACATGTAGCTTTAATATACTTTAAGATAAATAAAGGCTTCTCAGTGTGGTTTCTTCTGCCTGACAAGGTGTTACTGTGCATCTTCTCACCGCTGTCCGGTGAGGAACTTCCGTAGGTTGCTCCGATTCCACTGGCTTGCAAGGGGTGAATTGTTTTGTAAGTACAGTACAATATGAGGGTTAAGATCAGTGAGCAAAAGTGGAATAAGTCCCCTCTGGTGGGAAATAACAAATGAAAACCCTGAGAAACACCATAGTAACCACTAAGAGATACAGAAAAATTCTAATGACATTTTAATGTTTTAGTCAGGTAGATATTTAGAATTTGAATAACAGTGTTCACAAATGCTCAGACCTAAATTTTAATTTGGCAATACAAGACCAATTTTAATTGCGTTATAATTTTTCTGTAGAATAAATATCTGTGAATATTGTATTCGCTCAAACAATAACTCTTGTTAATTTTATACAGCCATTGTTGTAAATAACAGGTTACCACTGAGAACTGGTGCAAATATTTTTATTTTTAGGAAATTTTTGAAGATAAAGTCTCTGCTCAGTTTTGTATCACATAAGTGTAACCATTCATAGGCGATTAAATCCATTTCTGAAGTCATAAAGGGTAAAGATTTCCATTGTTTCTATTGAGTTATGTGGTGGAAAGGTGATGTTAGGAACAAATTTCTCTGTATTGATAGCTATGCAGATCATGGTTACAAAGAAATGTATGCCTGTCTCGAGGGGAGATGGAAAATATTTTTAATTTTCATGGTCTTAATAGAAATTTGTCACGTGCAAAGTGATGTGTAATGCATCCCTTTTTGTTTCAGTATGTTATTTGAGTCTTTTTAGATATGCTGTCTTTTAGATATGCCCTGTTTTTCTTTATATGGCACTCTCAGTATTATTGGAAATCAAAGTCAATCTAGGCTTGTCCATGTGTTCAGCTTCTGCATTGAAGAGAGTAATATTCCACAGTGTTTCATTTTTCCTGGAAATAGAAAGACTGTTTTAATTTACTAAACCACTTGCACTACAAAAAGACCTGGTGGAGCCTTTTATTTTTGTTGGTAAATCAAGACAGTGATAACATGTAATGACTAAGTAACTACATTACATGAAACTACGACAGATATTACTATACTTGTTTCGTTCCATGTAATGTATTAAAAAAAAAAAAAAAAAAGAAAAATCTCCTGAACATATTTATGTTTAAATTCTTTAAATATTCTTACATAAAATCATAGCCATTATAAATTTGGGACGCTTTCAAATTGTAGCTAACAATCCTTGATAAAATGTGACTTTTAAATCACTTTAACTGGATTTTTTCAGTAGATTCAGTGTTTCTGTTAAGGCAAATTCTTGCATACGTATCTCTTGTAAGTGATTTCCTCTCAAGGTGCCCTCTCCCTTTTGTATTTTTGTTTTCATTTTTGAATTCACCTTGACATGGTAGCTGTGGATTTTTTCCAGGTACTTTATTTACTCCTACATTCCCTACCCAGCTAAATGTATACATGAGTGTAAACCAAGAATGGAAAAAAAAAAAAATTATTGTTAAAAAGGACACGTAAATATGTGCCATCTCATTAGGTCTCGTCCACACACTAAATTTGACAGCTGCTACTTGAACAAGTTTTCTGTAGTGAAAAAGTCTTCCTGCTCTCCTCTTTCAGCAGAGATTTTGACCACCTGCGCTCACATGTATATGTACGTCAGGAAATTGCAGGGTAAGTCACTGAAACCAAGTTTCTCTAGTTTGTACAATTTTCCAGCATGTTTTGCCCATGTGAAAGTTTAACTTATTGCAGTCAAATAAAAGAAAACCGTAGATTTTCCATTGTCAAGCAGTGTTTCTGTTTCATTGTTCTCTAGAATTCAAGTCAAAATACAATAAAATAAAAACACCAGAAAATTTATCCAAAGGCTAAAGAGGAACAGTTCAGTAACAAAGCAAAAGAAAACTAATGTGACCTGAATGGTTAGGGGAGGTGGCTTCTAAAAATGAAGAAACTCGAGGCTGTGACTAAGGAAGCAAACAAAACTGTAGGTCACCTGCTGTAGGTACCTCTGTCATGGCTTATGTCACGTTCTCACCGTGAATTCCTGAGCAAATACTCACACCTTGCCCAAACAGAGGTTGGGTGTTGCATTTCAGTGGTGCTGAACAAATGCTCTAGCAACTAAGTGTGCTGTTCCTTCAGAGAGGCGGTGGCAGCAGCAGCAGGCAGGAGTCCTGTGGGCACACGCACAATTCCTGGCTTGCCCAAGGTGTATCGTCTGAGGATCTTGCAACAGAGGAAGCCAGCAGGCCTCTGTGCAGGATCTTTTCACAGTGTAATAGACGATCACATATATGAGATAAACCAAACTCATCAGGCAAGCATGGAAAAACCCAAGTCAGAGCCTGGGATTTTTCCTTTGGTGCCTTCGTTTTACTCTGCTTTGGTTTTTGTTCATGCCGTGAATAGCCAAAGCTTCAAAACTCAGAGGTTTTTTTCAGTTGTACGTGGTTAGTTGAATGAGAAAAAGGCTGTCAACTTCTGCATAGTGAGGATAGTTATGCAGTACTTTCAAAGGCAGTATATATATTCTTTTTCCAAGACTGATTAAGGCATACTATTATGATTGACAGTAGATACTTCTGTACATATGTTTGCATGCTATCAGTATTCTACTACTAATAATACACAAAGTTTGCAAATACAAAGGTAATGCTGGTCTTCATTAGCCTGCTAGGAAGCCTCTAACAACTGAAGCTAGCTTTTTTCTGAGCTGAAGACACTTCAAGTGCTAGCATGTCCTTATCTTACCCTAATGTTTCAGACTAACACAATATCACGTTCAGCCCATGATGTCAATACAATTATGTACTTTATACATGTATTTTTAAAATTTTCATAAATTTATTCGTATGTTTGACAACTGTAGCTACTTCCCACTTTAACAGTTCCAGTTTCATAACTGGTCTAATTAACAGTAAGGAAATAAAAGGGTGAAGCCAGTTCAAAACCAATTTTTAACAATCTGCCTGCTAGTGCTGGGCTGGTATTGACAGAAAAATTCACAGTAGTATAAATAGTGATCTTAACAAAACTCCCCTCCAGTTGCTGGAACAGAAAGCATAACAGGATGGGAGAGCTAGTATTCTGAATGCACTAAGGTATGAAGATCCCGGGATTTTCCAGCTGTTGTGGGTTATTCCAGCCATTAGGGTTACCAGCATGCATTTTACATTTAATAGTATCTTATTTATAAGAAAAAATACAGATCTAAATTACCTTATTAGTATTCTGTAAGGAGACAAATATACTAATTCATCCTGCTCAATTAGAAATAATCATATCATTTAGCTCCACTGTAGTCCTAAGTGCACACAGCTGCTTTTGGTTCATTGACAGTCTCTCAGCTGGTTGTGCAATACTCCATCATGCAGCAAGAGTGCAGTGGGAGACATCTCAGTAATTTATTCTATTTGGTGTTTAGAGTCTTGTTCCTCTTCTAATGCTTATTTCATTCTCTTAATTTCTAATAAAAAAATATATTTTTATTAGTCTGTAGTAATGGAGAACGCCATTTTCCAGAGTGATTGTCAGGCAAGGATTTGGGGACTGAGAATGGGTCAATCTCATGTAATCATGAGTTCTCTTTAGGAAATGGTGTTAATTCTAAGTGACCAAATTATATTTGATTGTTTAAAAGAGCAGACTTGTTTAGCTCATCTATATTTTTGGGACAGCTCATCTGTATACACGAGACAGGGTACTAGAAGGCAAAGGGGCCCAAGATAGTTCATTTATACTCAAGGACCACTTATTCCAAGCTCAAGATCAGAGCATCCCAGTGGGTAGGAAATCAAGAAAGGGAGCCAGGAGACCTGCAGGGAACTAATGGGCAAACTGAAGTGGAAGAAGAGAGTCTATAGATCATGGAAGGAGAGGATGGCCACTTGGGAGGACTATAAGACTGTTGTCAGAGGATGTAGGGAGGCAACTAGGAAAGCTGAGGTCTCCTTGGAGTCAAGCCTTGCAAGGGAGGTCAAGGACAACATAAACAGCTTCTTCAAATACATTGCAGACAAAACTAACACTAGAGGCAATGTAGGCCCACTGTTGAATGAGGCGAGTGCCCTAGTGACAGAGGATACAAAGAAGGCAGCATTACTGAATGCCTTCTTTGCCTCGGTCTATACTGCTGGAGACTGTGCTCAGGAGCCCCAGACCCCTGAGGCCCCAGAGGAAGTCAGGATAAAGGAGGAGTTTGCCTTGGTTGATGACGACTGGGCTAGGGATCAATTAAGCAAGCAGGACATACATAAAACCATGGGCCCTGATGGGATGTATGCATGGGTGCTGAGGGAGCTGGTGTAAGCCATTGTTAGACTACTCTCCAACATCTTTGGTAAATTGTGGGGAACAGGTGAGATGCCTGAGGACTGGAGGAAAGCAAATGTCACTCCAGTCTTCAAAAAGGGCAAGAAGGAGGTCCCAAGTAACTACAGACTGGTCAGCCTCATCTCCATCCCTGGAAAAGTGATGGAACAAATTATCCTCAGCACTGTCTCTAGAGATATCAAGGATAAGAGACTCATTAGGAGCCGTCAACTTGGCTTTACTAAGGGGAAGTCATGTTTGACCAACCTGATAGCCTTTTATGAAGACATAACCAGGCGGAGAGATGATGGTAGTGCAGTAGATGTGGTTTATCTTGATTTCATTAAAGCATTTGACACTGTCTCTCACAGCATCCTCACAGCTAAACTGAGGAAGAGTGGTCTGGATGATCGGGTAGTGAGGTGGGTTGTGAATTGGTGAAGGAAAAAAGTCAGAGAGTTGTGGTCAATGGGACAGAGTCTAGTTGGAGGCCTGTATCTAGTGGAGTCCCTCAGGGGTGGGTACTGGGACCAGTACTATTCAATATGTTCATCAGTGTCCTGGACAAGGGAACAGAGTGCACTGTCAGCAAGTTTGCTGATGACACAGAACTGGGAGGAGAGGCTGACACACCAGAAGGCTGTGCTGCCATTCAGAGAGACCCGGACAGGCTGGAAAGCTGGGCGGGGAGAAATTTAACAAAATACAACAAGGGCAAGTGTAGAGTCTTGTATCTGGGAAAGAACAACCCCATGCACCAGTGTAGGTTGGGGACTGAGCTGTTAGAGAATAGCGTAGGGGAAAGGGACCTGGTGGTCCTGGTGGACAGCAGGATGACCATGAGCCAGCAATGTGCCCTCATGGCCCAGAAGGCCAATGGCCTCCTGGGGTGTGTTAGAAGGGGTGTGGTCAGTAGGTCGAGAGAGGTTCTCCTCCCCCTCTGCTCTGCCTTGGTGAGACCCCATCTGGAATAGTGTGTCCAGTTCTGGGTCCCTCAGTTCAAGAAGGACAGGGAACTGCTTGAAAGAGTCCAGCGCAGAGCCACAAAGATGATGAAGGGGGTGGAACATCTCCCTTCTGATGAAAGGCTGAGGGAGCTGGGTCTCTTGAGCTTGGAGAAGAGGAGACTGAGGGATGACCTCATTAATGTTTATAAATACGTAAAGGGCGAGTGTCAGGAGGATGGAGCCGGGCTCTTCTCAGTGATGGCCAATGACAGGACATGGGGCAGCGGGTGCAAACTGGAGCATAGGAGGTTCCACGGTAACCTAAGGAAAAACTTTTTCACTGTGAGGGTGGTAGAGCACTGGAACAGGCTGCCCAGAGAGTTTGTGGAGTGTCCTTCTCTGGAGACATTCAAAACCTGCCTGGATGCGTTCCTGAGTGATCTACTCTAGGTGGTTGTGCTCTGGCAGGGGGGTTGGACTAGATGATCTGTCAAGGTCCCTTCCAAGCCCTAGCATTCTGTGATTCTGTGATTATTCCCTGTCTCCTCTTTGAGGAAACAGCTGAAAATAGGTCTTAAGCAAAGTTACAGGTTTTTTTTCTTAAGTTTTACACAAAGCTTTCCTAAATACAACCCGCAGATGGATGTGTATACATGTTTGTAACTGCCATAGAGACAGTGATTTTAAAAGAAACAAATCTTTGAGTTCCAAGCTGTGGAAAACAAAGTGCTTTTTAATATGTACACTATTTACTTAAATAATAATAATAAAAAATAATGTGGCTGTGTGTTTCCTAAGCTTATTAAGCCATAGGTAATTAAGTCTTTCAGTAGTGGTTAACATATCTACCACAGCAAATTATACACAGCACAACCTCAGAAAGAATAATCCATATTTTTCTGTCTATAAAGCTATCTTTCATCATTAATATTACATTTGTAAAATATTTAATTATTATTCCTTTTACTTGTATTTTGAGGTGCTCTGGGCCCAGTCTTGGAGTAACACCAGTTTCTGCAGACATGAGGGCAGCCCAGGACAGTTTACTATCCTCTCCAAACAAAGCCCTAGATTGACAATATACTACATATGACTAGGTCATTTGTATGTATAGTTTGAACTGATGTACACTGTGTATAAAAGAGAAGAAAGATATTAAATGAGTGTATTGAAATGGCTAAGGTTTGTCAAGTCACTTAACACAGAATCTGTTTCGAATTTTCTTCTTTTTGGAACTGCAATTTAAGTTAACGGAGGTAAGTACTGAGGTTGCTTTGAGTTTTGTTATCAAATCCTACAGTGACTTTCAGCACACAGGAAAAGATGTTAAGGTGATAAATTTAAAGTAAAATAGCACACATGGTGAGGAATAGGCTCTAGAACTCTTGTGAATTAAGTTTGTTATTGCTGTTGTGATCATAGCTATGTATACATCGCCTGACATGTATGTGGTATCCTTTGGAAAAGTAAGCAAAGTGTTTTAGCTTTATTTTAGATTAAACTTAATGGTACTTGAAGCAAAGGGCAGAGAATAAGTGGGAATAACTGGTAACAGGATCTTAATATGGTTTTGTGACATTATGTAATCCTGAGCTGTAGGTGTTTAAAAAAGGGAAAATGGAGGACTCATAAATGGCTGCAATTCGCTGTTTGAACAGTGCCCTCAAACATTTCTGGTTAGTAGAACAAACTGTAGAACAGTTTTGAATGAGATCATAAACTCAGACTGCTGTACATTGAAGATCTGTGCCATAATGAGGGTATTAAAAGCCATGTGGAATGTTGTAACAGCTATTATTCTGTATTGTTTCAGTCTGGATGCAGAATACAGATTTGTGTATGTTAGCAGAGCAGTCCTACCAGCCGAAGCCGTTGTACATTAAAGATTTAAGTAACTTCTTTAAAATAATTCTAACAACTGTTAGGGAATATTTATGATACCACTCTGGGTGAATTAAACACACGTTTGTGCTTAAAAGAAAAAAAAAATACATTAGTGAACAATGCTTTGGGCAGAGTCCAACCACAATACATGGTTCTATGTGGGTCTGCAAATGTGTGTCACAAGCAGATTCCTCATATATACTTGCACCAGCACCAATCCCTTGAGCAGTTGCACGGGGCACCTCAGCCTGGCCGTGGGTCCATCCCCCAGCCCAGCTCTGCTGCCTGAAGGTGGACCCTGAGCTTGAGCCTCCTATGCACATTGCAGGATGGTCCTCAAGACAATGCTGAGGCTGTTGCTTATCTCATCACCAATGGAAATTTCACTCTCTTGCAAGGAGTGCTGCTTCCAGCCAGTTTAAACCGTTCTTGCAGCTGGTCCTTCTTGCCCTCTGTGCCAGATCATTCCTCAGTTGCAGATTACCACTGCTGAGCAGTTACAGTTGGAATTTCCGTTTCATAACTAATATATGACTTCTTGGTATCCCAGAGCTGGTTCCTTCTGCATCCTTTTGTGCACTGAGCCTAAAAAAGTGTAATCATTTAATCCTTCATT
Organism: Leptosomus discolor; assembly: GCF_034619465.1. Lineage (NCBI taxonomy): Eukaryota > Metazoa > Chordata > Aves > Leptosomiformes > Leptosomidae > Leptosomus > Leptosomus discolor. The sequence continues at coordinate 39,011,930 of NC_141419.1, read as the reverse complement.
TATTCGTCCAGGAGATTAGGTTTTATTTTCTTTCTTGCTATATATTTGCATGTATCTCTTGATACTAAGCAGCTAATTCAAAGGCTGTTTAAGGTATTTACATAGAGGACTTCATGCTGTTGAATCAGCAGCCAAAGTAACAACATTTAAAACAAAGAGGAAGGGGAGGTAATTGGGGTGACCTTTATTAGTGTCTGGCCACATCACTGCTTTGGGCCAAGGCTTTGTGAAATTTTGCCCTGGAGAAGTGTTTCATTATGAGGTTGCTATGGGCATTGGTATACAACGTGTTGCAAACAGAGACAAAGACTGAACTTTCCAGGGGGCCCTCTTTTAGGGATAAGTTTCAGTTAGTTAGGAAATGTTGACCCTTTAAGGTAAATTTTTTCAGTGTCAGCAGTCAAATTAACCTTTGCTATAACAAACCATTAGCATTTGAGCATCTATTACAAGTCTTTCGGTTACTTTATTTAGATATATGCCAGAAGTAACCCAGGTTCGTTTCTGCTCAGATTTTGTCTAAGTGATGCCCCATGTGTTTGTCGTAAGTTGGTTAGCTGCGGAGTCAGCAGGGGTAGTGCACCTTCACACAGTGAGCAGCTCAAAGTAAAGAGTCACAGCTGGAAAGATATGAAGTAAATCCTGGGAGTCAAGATCCTTTCAAGACCAAGATTAAGAAAAGATTTTTCAAGCCAAGAGAGGCCCTGCCTAGACGAAAACCTTTGACAGATCAAGACCGTGTTGAGGGGGTAATTTAGAATATAACTTTGGAATTTGGAATCCATTCTTAGGTATGACCTGAGAAGTGTACTTTAGATCATGAGTTTACTTGAAAGGTTTTATTATACTTCTTGTGTTAGCCCAGACACACAGAACCTCGTTGAACAGGCTCAAGCAGTGCAGAACTAATTAGCTGACATCAAAGACATTGCTTATTTGGAAGTGGATGAAGTCAACACGAACTGCCTAAGCAACATGATCGTTTTCTGGGAAGTAAGCAGAGCATGACTGAGGTTGAGCTGTACTTTACGCAAAGCCTGACATATATATCCTAGAGGAAACTGTTAATGTGCTTTCAGTTTTCAGCAAGCAGAAAGTAGTCTAAATTTTATCATAACATTTTGAAACAAAGACATTTAGCAAACACCAGAAAATAATTTTTTTTTCTCATGCAGGTAAAAATTATGAGTAACACTTTTAAGAAAGTGATAGTATAAAACCAAATAAGCAAGGAAAGTGTCTGGTGGTTTTATTCCAACAGTGTTAAAGAAAACAGGACTTTGTGAACACCCTATGTGAATAAACAAAATTGCATCAATGAAATTACTGCCTTTTCATAGATTCTCCTTCTAAGATAAATAACCTGACAAGAATCCAAGGGATTTTAAAAGCTGTTGTAGCATCTAATTATATTATAGAATAACCAATATTCAACAGAAACATGTTTTTAACATCCTTGATATATTTTTTGTAATAGCCTCTAATGTGCCTTGTAGTAAAAATGGCTGTTTTGAAAAACAAGAAAAAATGTTTTTCTAAAAGTTTTACGTACGTTCATAGAATAGATAGAATTACAGGAGTCTTCATCTCTAAATATACTAAAATGATACCTCTTGCTTAATGTACACTATGTCGTGTAGTGTCGTGATTAGTAATTCAGGAGCTAGAGTCACTATAGCCACATGAGCATGGCTCTGCCCTGTGCTAATTAAGCTGACTGGCAGAGCTAATTAGCCTGGATGCAGCATTGTGCTGATGCAATTACACAGCTTCTTGGAACCTAAGCTAATATTGTTGCATGGTAATGCGGTGTTCCAGTTCATTAACAGCTAGATCAGCTGTTTCCCTACCATAGTGTTGCATTCCCTGGTGTAGATTTGCTCACAAGGACTTTGCATAACAGATAATTTCTAAAAATTTTCCATAAGCATCAACATGAGGCTGGAAATACTTTGAGACTTAAGTCTGATCTTCAATCCTGCGTTAGTAAGACTTGCACGGAACAGGTAGATTTGTAAAAGACTTCAGTCACATTCATGGAGACTAAGCTCTAAAGGTAGAGAGGAGAGAGTTATTAGAAAGTCATGGCATAATAGACATAGCCTATCAATAGTTTTCGGTCTCTTTGTTTCATAGAGTCACAGAATGTCTTCTGAGGTAGGAGGGACCTCTGGAAATTGGTTAGTCCAATGCCTCAACTCAAAGTGGGTCAGCTAGAGCGGGTTGCTTAGAGTGTGTCCAGTTAGGTGTTGAATATCAGTCTGCACGGACATTGTATTCCAGTGTTCAATAATCCTTAGAGTCAAGAAGTTTTCCCCATGTTTAAACATAATTTCTTGTATTTCAATTTGTGCGCATTGCCTCTTGTCCTGTCACTGGATACCACTGAGAGAAGTCTGGTTCTGTCTTCTTTATACCCTCCCATTGGGTAACTACACACACTGGTAAGATCCCCCTGAACCATCTTTTCTCCCAGCTCTCCCAGCCTTGCCTTCTGTGATAGATGCTCGAGTCTCTTAATCACTGGTCATCAGTCTCCTTCATGGCTGCTTGCTACAGTTGGTCCATTATGACTCTCTTACAGTGCGGAGGCCAGAGCCAGACCCAGTTTCCAAGTGTGTCTCACCAGTGCTGAGAAAAGAGGAAGGACCACCTTCTTCAACCTGCTGGTGATGCTTCTCCTAATGCAGCCTAGGCAGCTGTTGGCCTTCTGTTGGCGAGCTGCTGGCTCATGTTCAACTGGTCCACAGGAACCCCAAGTCTTTTAATGCCATGCTGATCAGCTCCCAGCCTGTTCTGGTGCATGTAGTTATTCCTCCCTAGATACAGGACTTTGCCTTTCCCTTTGTTGAACTCCATAATGTTCCTGTTTCCTCATTTCTCCATCCTGCTGAGGTCCCTCTGCATGGCCACGCAGCCATCTGCTGTATGAGCCTTGCCTCTTAGTTTTGTATCATCTGCAAACTTGCTGAGGGTTCACTCTGTCTCATCATCTAGATTGGTAATGAAGGTTTTAAATTATATTGGCCCCCAGATTGACCCCTAGTGCTCTACTCCACCAGTGACTACTCTCCAACTAAGATTTGTGCTGCTGATCCATCATGCTCTGAGACCAGCATTTTAGCCTGATGCTCTTCCACCAACGGTAAGCCTTCCATGCTCCAGATTTTCCCCCACGTCTCAAGGGACTGAGATTCTTGGAGGCAAATCCTACCAGTAAAGACTTAGGTGAAGATGGCATTGAGCACCTTCAGCATTTTCCATGTCCATTGTCACCAGGTCCCCCACCCCATTCAGCAGCATACCTATAATTTTGCTGCTGATGTACCTGTAGAAATTCTTGCCCTTCATATCCCTCACCACATTCAGCTCCAGGTGGGCTTTGGCTTTCCTAACCCCATCCCTGTATGCTTGGACAGTGTCTTTCTATTCCTGTTGAGTTATCCAGCCCTGCCTCCAGCTCTTGAATACTTGTTTTTTATGTCTGAATTTGGTTACAAGGTTTTTGTTCATCCATGCATACCTCCTGAGGCCTTTATTTGATTTCTTGCTTGTTGGGATGGACCATTCTTGAGTTTTGAGGATATGAAGCTTGACAATCAACCAGGGCTGTGTCCCATAGGATTCTTCTAAGCAGGTCCCTGAAGAGGCCGGTCTGCTTTCTGGAAGTTCAGCATTGTGATCCTGCTTTTTGCCATGTTTTCTCCTCTTGGGAACCTGAACTCCACCATCTCATGGTCACTGCAACTGAGGATGCCCCTGACCTGTACATCCCTGATAAGTCCTTCCTTGTTCGTACGTGTGAAGCCCAGCAGAGCACCTCCTCTTGTTGACTAAGTTGCATGCCAGAAGGTTGTCATCAGTGCAGTCCAGAAACCTTGCAGCTTGTGCACTGCTGGATTGCTCCAGCAGGTATTGGGGTGGTTGAAGTCCATCCTGGGAATCAGGACCTGTGAATGCGAGGCTTCTGCTAGTTTTTTGAAGAAAAGGCAACTGTTTCCTATAGGTTTTACCTTGTTTAATTTCTTATGTTTTAAACTTACTTGAGTTGTGTGTGCCTATAATAGTTACAGATGCTAATACAATGCTGGTTGTCTTTGGTTTTGTGTTTTTTTCTTTTTTGTGGGTTTTTTTGCTAACTAATATTTTTCTCCCACTTTCCCTTTCCAGAGTTTGTTATGATTCGTTAGCTGTGATGAAATTTTCTGTGAGATTTTGTTGTGGTCCTATTAAATCTGGCATTTACATGCCTAAAGTACCTTAAATTCTAGTGGAAAAAAATTAACGTAATTGTTGCAAGTCATCTATGAATTTATGCTCTGCTTCCTGGAGTCCCTCTGAAGTCTCAGTGTCAGTTGCAGATTCTGCTGTTGTTACCTGTCTTCTGTATGCTGTTCTGGGAGTGACAGAAATGAGAGTATGTCGGCTTTGAAAACCTAGTGCTAGTTTTTCAGAATTTACTGTGTCAGCCTATAATAAAAGCAAGACCTGAAGGGATTTTTACCTGCGATTTGTCCTTTGTGACAGAGAATTTTCACCTTGAGTTAAAACAAGAGTAATAGAAGTAAATGGAAACAGGGAACAAATTTTCTCTTGGTGCAGGCCTATAGAAGATGCAGCAATGGGAAGTGATTCATTAGTTTGCTTATTTTCCCTTGATAATTGTAGATTATTTCATTATTTCCTCTCATTTGTTTGCTGCACTGGCAGGCTGATGAGAACTTTGCTTGTTTTCATCCACTTTTTCTCAGGTGGAACAAATGTCCCTTGTTTCCATGTATACCTTAGTCTCACCTTCCCTTGCTGTCTCTCCTGTGCAGATCCCCCCAACTTCCCTGAGTTTTGTGTTTGTAAATCAGGAAATAAGTGGCGTAACCCAAGATGGAATCCAGAGTACTTCCTACAAAACCATACTGATTTGATTTCAAGTTTTATAGCTTTTATTAACTTTATAATGTGGTACTTTTGCCTTTACTTTGACTAGGATTGGCATCTGGCTACCTGTTGTACCATTACCTGGTCTATCTGTATTCTCTTTCTTACAACATTCTCTCAACAATTCAAGGTTTTTAGAAATTGTTTGTCTTCTGCCATATGATCTATGCAGCCAACTCTTTTAGGATGGAAGTCTCAAGTTTGATGATTTTAAATGGGTTATATCTAGTGAACATTCTCAAATACAACCCTTGGTTCTTAATGACTTGGAAATCTTCTGTTGTACAAGTAAATCATATGGATTCTTTTCAAATACAGAACAGAAACATGTGTTGAACAATTTTGCCTTTCATGCAATAATAAGAGCTTACCACCTCTGTCTGGAAGTGGAATAATACTGTTGGCATTATTTCTTTTGTTGCTAATTGACGTTAAACATGTTTGGCTTGTGTGCCTCACATCTGACAATACAGATGTATTTAATCAATCTTAACTTTCCCTATCCTTTTCCTGCGCTTTATAATTTCACTTTTATTACCATCCATGTCCTCCTTTTAACATTAATTAAATGCTTTTTGTTATTTCTAATTGTTGCTTCTGAATGCAGTTCTTAGTTTTTTAGACAACGATAACCGTATTAAGGAATTCTGTTAAATGCAACACTTGTTATAACTTCTGATTTTAGTTACATATTTTTCTCTGAACATTTTTCTTCCCAGCAATTTTTCTTATAACTTTGCATTGTAGCCTTTTTGAATGGTGTTGTGTATTCCCATATTGAATACAAATAAATTATTTTCAACCTATTATGTCATCCAAACAATGCAATAGAAATATGTGTTATTCTTCTTTGTGTATCATGGTAACATGAGTTTCTTTTTGCAGGAAGGCAGATTCAGATTGCAGATTACCATTACCTGAATGATGAGTGGCCGATCAGTTTAGGGCTCCATCATCCTCAGTGTTTCACTCTTTACTTTTGCCATGATGAAAACCAGCAGTTTACTGATAACAGGTTAGCTCTTTCACCATTGCACAGAGCCTTTAAGGTAATGCAAGATTTTTTGAGGCAAAAGCCTGTTTTTTCAGAAATGTAGTATGGCTTACGTGCTGATATATATGGGATTTTTAAAAATGTGCAATTTTTCTACTACAAGTATATTCCAGGAAAGATTTATTCCACATAAAGGTCTGTTTATTTTTTATCCAAAATCTTAACACGTTTAAAAAATACATGTACAGTGTCTGATGAGAATTGTCTCTGTTTAGCTGTGTTCCTCTGTTTGTTGTATTTACTTATTGCCTGACATCTCAGTACTTAAATTTATGCTGTTTGTGACAGGCATGTTTTTTGTATTCTGTACACTATCTGAAAAAGTGATAGTTAAATCTATGAATTAATAATAGCTATTGCAGTGCAATAAAATGCTTGATGATACTTATAAATACTACTCAGATGTAGTATTTATATACAAAAAAAAATGTATTTTATTTTAAGCATGTTATATACTGATAATGAACAACTATATAGAGTTAAAACTTTTCAAAGTAGTGTTCTAATGTCCATCAGTTACTGCTACACCTATTTTACAGAAAATAAGATAAAGAAGCTCTAGCCTTGTCAGGCATGTGTGAGTAAAAGGACGGATTTATATTACACATTTGTTCTATTAATTTCTTGTACTTCACATCTAAATATTTTGATGATATATGAAGCAATTTAACTTACATATTCAAAAAAGGCATATTAATATATTTGCACTTCCTAATTGTATTTTGATTTTGCCAGTAACTACATTTCCTAATTTATGTAGGCCTAAGGGGTGAATTTACCACAGTCCTTCATATAAACATATGAAGACTCACGAAATTTCAGAAGAAATAATGTTTTTAAAGCATTGAAGATCTATGGCAAGAAGTGTTTTTACTAGACAAGTATCTCAAATTAGCCTTTCTTAGCAATAAAAAGATAGCAGAAAGGACCTGTTGGTCTGTTAAAGCTGTTTTACTTAACTGAAATAGTGACATTTCCTTGTGTTTGTATCATAAATAAGGCTTTCAGAGAAACAAGTGGACATTGATTAACTAACTTTGCAGAGCTCCTGTTAGGGTAGATAATTCATATCTTGGTTTTACAGCTGAGGCAAAGAACAATTAACTTGGATGCACAGTAACCACTGCGACAGCTTTTTGTTTTGCACTGTTTATGTAGCAGAGTAACTGAGAGTGTTCCTGGTTCATACTATTATAAATGTGAGGAAATTTAGTTCCAAATAATTAATGATAACACAGCAATTTTAATGATAATAAAACCTATCTCCTTATTTGAAGAACACTCAAAAAGCCCAGAGTCAGGGAGTAAGACTGATAAATCTTTCTCACTAATGCAAGGGACAATGCACTGAAGAACCTGTAACAAATCTTTGAGGTGTGGTTTTAAAAACCCATTATCCCTCCAGTAAATGCAACCAGTGTAAGTGCAATTAACTTAGGTGCCTCTAACAGGATGCAGATATTTTTAGGATGCATAGTTAACTGAGCATACTAACAGATCATGTAGCTAGATAAGTCTGGATAAGACTCTGTCAGAGCAGTAAGATGCACTCCTCTTAAACTCCATTTTGGACTTCCATGTCTGTGAAGTCCTTTAGATGGCAGGGTTATTTGCATACTGAAATGCTGTGGTTTCAGTGTATAACATGTATTTGTGACTGATTACACTTACAAAGTGAGAGAAAGGATTAATATTTCTTTTAAATTTGTGCATTTGGTTTTACAAATTTGGTTAAGAAATACTGCTTATGTTGCTTTCCAACTGCCTGCTTGGCCATGTGTTGAAGAAAACACATTTCTACTGAAGTTCTGCTACTGTGACAGGTTTGCAGTACAATTAGAAAAATAAAAATCCCTACATCCTACAGCTAAAGTTGGCAAGGTAAAGAGTAAGTAAAGTCTTGCTTTATGCCATGTCTTACTGGGATGATTGTATTTAACAGTAAGAAAGAGCTTACAGAGTTTCTATTTGCTTTTGTTGGTCACTGGTTATTTATATTAGAACTTCTTTTTTCTGCAAAATGAAGTATACTGATTTACATTTCATTCCCATTCACTTTCTAAATAAGTTGGGATCATTCTGATAGTTTTCTTCTTGCTTTTCTTTTACAGAAAATCAGCATTACAAAGTCTAGGCTGTTTCAGTGAAAGTTGTACAAACGTGTGTCTGTCTATATGTGATGTTACACTGTGGAAGAAATCCTTAAGTGTGAACTGAGTGGTGGTCTCTGGAATGACTAATGCATGCTGTTACAGGGAAGAGGGTGCAGAAAACAGCCTTCACCTTGACAAAGCCCAGTTTACTCCCAGGGAAGGTTGAAACTGGGTAATATGTGGGTCCATCTACATTACCAGCCTGTGCAGTGCAATAAGGGAAGGACTGGGCGTTTATTTGATGTAAACTGTTATGCCTCTAAGATTACATATCTATTTATTTACTTGCAATGAGGTTCATACCATTTGTCAGTCCCAGGCAAACACTGTATGTCTGTACTTAACAGATGATGCAAGACAGATTACTGTGCAGAGGATGTTGCTGTTATCAACAGAATACTGGACTTGGAGAGTGAACTGCAGGAGACCTTGCATCCACATTGTGAATTAGGTGCGCTAACTGATGCCCTTGCACATGATTTCAGCCTTGATTGCATCACTTTGAATGCACCTGTGGTGTACTTGAGTGCATACTGCACAGCTACAAGTATAGAGACAAGCAAAATTTGCACCCATGAGGAATCTTTCCAGTGCACTAGACTGCTAAAGCACGTTCACTCACTAAGTCACTCAATAGTGAGACACTGTAATTGCAACTCTTACCCTCTCTGTACCTCCATTTCTCTTATATAAAATGGGAATAATATCAGCTGTTACCTGTCCTGTATGTTGAGGACAATTTGTCTTTATGAGATGTTCTGTTGCTGTAGCGAAGGTCTCCTCTTAGGCCTGGCTTTGAATAGTGCTCAGTAGGTGATACACGGAGCCAGGTGTGAAACAACTAAGATAAAACAAACTATTCTGCAGCTGCCCAAGAAGTAAACACGGCTATGCCGAGCACAGTAATTTCTGTTGAAAAAGATAGTATGTGATAATATAATTATAAGTCAAGGCACTAGAATTAGATATCCACAAACACATTTCTGACATCTTATTAGAAAATCCCTTACCGTAACAACAGTTAAAACTATACCTATTCCCTTCCAAAGTTATCTTCAACTGTTATTTACTGTACACAAATTATATTGGTATAAAATTCTTCTAATATGTAAAATTTATAGATGAAATTGCTTGATTCTGAGTTGCTTTATGTCAGTATTAAATGACGATTCAAGAACTCTTTAATTTTGATCTTTTACAGATGACTGAGAAGAATGTTTTTACACAGAACACATTTCATTTCAAAACATTCCCTTGCTTGAATTTCTGTCTGTTACCAGTCCTAGTAAAATTAAAATATTTCATGACAAATAACCACGAGGGGGAGCCCATGTCACCACGGGTTTTTTTTTAATGTACTAAGCCGGCTATTCTGTGTTGTTGAAAGAGTTGAATATAAGCATTTTACTTTAGTAGTTAAAGGTGTTCAGACTTCTGTTCAAGAGGACCTAGTGAGAAGCTATCTGATGCAGTGTATTTCTCAATGTTTTTAAATTTCATTTCAAATTTCACTATTAATGGGGAAGAAAAAATGGGGAAGGATTGAATAGGCACTATCCTTATTTTGCATCAAAACAGAACCAAAGAAGGCACTGAAACTCATTCAGTTGGTGTCTACTGAATTCAGAAGTTTTTGTATCAGTTTTAATAAGATCGGAGTTACATCCTCAGCCTCTTAAGGATAACACACTCAAACCTACACAATTCTTAGTTTCTGTTGATGTTTTTTATTAATTTAAGAATTTTGAACGATTGACATAGATTAATGTGGTCATAGCTACTATATAGCTTTGATCAACCATTGATTATAAAATCTCCTTGAAGCTCATTGCAGAGTGATGAAATTGCTATAGTGCTTATCAGTATGTCAATTTTCCAGCTGAAAAACATATAAAAATAAAAGAAATCGAAAGGCAAGGCTTCATATTATGAAGAAAATATATTTCAATGGCTGCTTTATTGAAATTAATTCATTAAATGTAAGTATAATGTAAAACTATAATGTTCTATAATGGCTTCCTGGAGAACGGTCTCAGAACTGGAAGATGGCACAGAGAATAGGTATTTTGAAACATATACTACTAGGAGCTGTTTTGTGCAATTTGGGTATATTTGTTAAGAAGATAGCCACATATTTCCAGAGGAGATGTAGCTAGAAAGTTTTATCAATAGTTACAAGAAGTTATTCTACGTAAGCAGTAATAAGAAGATTAAGGAAAATGATGTCATACTAGGTGGACCAGGAAAGTGACTGACAGACAATGTGGGAGAAATATTTACACTGATATTTGCGTAGGGTAACTACAGTCTATTGGATAAAATTATTGGTGACAGAGATAAATGGATAAGTGCTCAGGATCCTGTAGAGAAGAAAAGGGTTAGATAATACTTGGATAACACAGATGTTTGCAATTGATCTGGCCTTCTGTGCTTCTGTGTTTGCAATTGATAGGGCTTCTGCTTTTAAAGAGTAGGCAGATGAAACCTCTGCCATAAACATAAGCATTTATCATTGTGGTGGAGGAGGTACTGGAAGACTCTAAAAGCCTTAAGTAGCGCTTATCTTTGAAAGGAGGAAAAAGAAGAAAGCCAGGAGTTTTACTGTGCTAAGAATAACTGCTATTCTCAGAGAAATTTTCAGATAAATAATCAAATTATTGCTATTAATGGTGAAAAAAAATAGAAAAAGCTGATAGCTACTCTAACTCCTTTCTGCAATATGCTAACAGGCCTTACAGATGGAGTAAGAATAGGGGAGACCAAATAGGATTTTGGCAATGTTCTCTGTGTTGTTCTCACAAGCAGTCAAAGGAAACATGCTAGGGTGTAAATATCTGCAAATGAATGAAAAAATGTTTGGAGTCTGCTTCAAGAGTAGATGGGAGTGATTTGTTTTCAGTATAGAGAGAATGTTTTGAGCTCTTTACAGTCTTTGTTCTTTGCCCTCTACTGTTGAGTTTTCTGTGATGATACTTATGATACTGTAGACAGATTGCTCCTTACATTTGCAGTTGACACTGAACTGAGGAGCTGTGCCAGGGCTTTGGCAGTCAGGATTAGCTAATAAATCTGAATATGTATCAGGAGTGTCATGCTGCTGCACAAAAGGCTAAGAGCAAAGAAACTAGATAGCTTCTGAAATCTTGGCTGTTGAAATCTGTAACGGGTCTGTGTGGCAAGGTTTTGGTAGCGGGTTTACAGAGGTGGCTTCTGTATGAAGTTGCTAGAAGTTTCCCCTATGTCAGATATAGCCAATGCCAGCCGGCTTTAAGATGGACCCTCCGCTGGCCAAGGCCGAGCCAATCAGCGACAGCGTTTTTCGCCTCTGTGATAACGTATTTAAGAGAGTGAAAAAGTTGTTGTGCAGCAGTAATTGCAGCGAGTGAGAGGAGTGAGAATATGTGACAGAAACATTCTGCAGACACCAAGGTCAGTGAAGAAGGAGGGGGAGGAGATGCTCCAGGCGCCAGAGCAGCGATTCCCCTGCGGCCTGTGGTGAAGACCATGGTGAGGCAGGCTGTCCCCCTGCAGCCCGTGGGCAGTGGAGCAGATGACGCCTGAGTAGGTGGATGCCTGAAGGAAGCTGTGACCCCGTGGGAAGCCTGCACTGGAGCAGGCTCCTGGCAGGACCTGTGGCCTGTGGAGAGAGAGAAGCCCACGCTGGAGCAGGTTTGCTGCCAGAGACCCTGTGAGGGGGACTCACGCTGGAGCAGTTTGTTCCTTGAAGGGCTGCACACCATGAAGGAGACCCATGCTGGAGGAGTTCATGAAGAACTGAACCCATGGGAAGGACTGAGGCTGGAGAAGTCATGGAGGACTTTCTCCCGTGAGTGAGACCCCACATTGGAGCAGGGGAAACGTGTGAGGAGTCCTCCCCCTGAGGAGGAAGGAGCAACAGGAACAACAGTGTGATGAACTGACCCTAATCCCCATTCCCTGTTTTCCTCCCTGTGCCACTGGGGGGGGAGGTGGGACGAAAATCAGGATCAAAGTTAAGGCCGGGAAAAGGAGGGAGGGGTGGGGGAAGGTGTTTTAAGATTTGGTTTTATTTCTGATTACTCCTCTCTGAGTTAATTGGTAATAAATCACATTTCCCTTCAGTCGAGTCTGTTTTGCCCTTGAGGGTAAATGCTGAGTGATGTCCCTGTCCTTATCTCAAACCCACAAGCCTGTTGTTTTTTTTTTTTCCCTCTCCTCTGTCCAGTTAAGGAGGGGGAGTGATAGAGTGGCTTTGGTGGGCACCTGGCATTTTGGCCAGGGTCAATCACCACAAAGTCTCAGAGCTGCTACTGCTTATTGTTGTGGTGAAAGATGTATGAAAAATCAGGGAAAAAAGTAGTGTTATAGACTGATACTTCATAGGCAAATGTGTAAATACACAGTTGCACACACACAGGTATAGAAAAATGATTTAACATGCTTCATATATGTATTATGTATGTATTATATATGTATTATTAACCATAGAAGGTAGTCTGTCCTAGGTAGCAGCCGAGGAAGTTGAACTAATCCTTTAGCAGCAAACCCAAAGTGTCCAGTAAAAGCAAGTCTTTTGTAAAAAGATTGTCAGTTATATAAATTAACTAGTTTTCTTCAGAACATTAGCTGTGGCTGAATACTCCCTAATGAGAGCCTTGGGTTGAATAGTTAAATTATTTTAAGACATAGAGGATTAGTAGCAAAAATTTGATTAATTTCTGCAGGAGTTCATCTTTTGTGCAATAACCATTTTATTATATGCCCATTTCTGCAAGTTTCAGATCAGCGAATTTAAAAAAAAAACCTATTCTGCTGAAGCAGCTATGGGATATATTTACTAGCATTTAGTAGGTTTTTATTTAATACAAATATTAATTCTTAACTGTGGTGCTGGAAAGTTGATGTTTTATGAAATTTGGACTACATACTCTTTCAGGTTTTTCTACTCATTGCCCAATTAATATAACTACATTTCAGACCAAACACAGCTTCCATTACTGGCAATAGAAAGGATCCTAATAACTTCCATGGGAGACAGGTTCTTCCTTTCCTCTTAATTTGCAGACTTTGAGGTTCATCTTCAGTTTATATGTGGTCTTCTTTGCAGTGTTTTACAGCAAACCTGAAAAAATCTAACGGGTTGCACTTCTGTGTAGCAACTTGTTCCTGCAGGGGCAGCAGAAACTGTGATTGAGCTGTAAGGCTCCTTTTGAACTGACCTCAGGCCTAGGCTATTTAGATCTTCTTTCAACATTGCTCTTTCAACATTGTATATTTAATGGCTTCTAATCTTCCAGGGCAGTAAAAAGGAGAACAAGAATACATATGGAAGAATAAGGAAAGTATTGATCAACAGCACTCAGTTTGTTGTGCATGTTTTCAATTTATTTTCAGTGGCAAAAGCTACCAATGGAGGAGAGGACCTGCAGCTAAAACTAACCAGGAGATGACAGAAAATGCCATAAGGCAGGAATTTTCAGTCAAGGCTCTGAAATTGTGATACGGGAACTGCTGAGTCTGTCACAGACTCCTTGTGCTATCTTCATGAAACTTCTCAAGAAGAACAGAAGACTCAGGAATTCTCATGTAACATCTCTTCAGTTCAGATTTTATTTATCAACTGATAATGGGTCTAATAATGAGTTTTGCTCCCAGAAGTCACTGGGAAGATATGTTCCTTACCTGTCAAGTGTTCACAGAAAATAAAAAAAATTATCTTGGTAGATGGGTACAGGAAGAATGTTAGTTAAAAATCATGTATCATTTTAGACCTTGTTAATGTATCTATCTTGTGAAAAGTGAAAGCAAGAGAAATAAAGATGCCTAAAATAGTTAACCGAAGTCTAATGGGCCAATTGAATAGAAATGTTTCAATTGTAGTACTAGTGATTTGAAGATTGCATAGGTGAACTGTTAACCGGTAATTGATTTTAAAAGTTTATAAAGTAGAAAACTATTTAAATGCTTTCTTCCATAGGAGAATAACAATTGATTAGTACAATGGTAGTTTCCTGCCAAAAAGAAAGTTTTCTTCTTCTTTTTGGAAATTCACGTTCATATCCTGTCTTACAGAGAGATTATTTGTGGCACCATGTTAAAATTCTTGGCTTTCACAATTGCTTTTGTCTTATGGGAGTAAATAGGCTTCAGATCATGGGTAGGGATAAATCAGTTTCCAAGGAGACAGAAAGTCAAGTAGAGAAAAATCACAGGGGATATTTGAGTGGGACAGCCCATAAGACCTGGCTGCGGTTCTCAGGCACTGTCATTTCGTGGGCTGTAACAACGTGAAAATAAATGGACATGCAAAGGATTTCAGATTGCTTTGTGAGGAACGATGAGGGGCAGCCTCGTAATATGATTACCAGCTGTGAACCTGCCTTCTGTTCAGAGCACACAGCAGAGCTCATGTACCAAAGGTTTCACTGCACCAAAGGTGGTTGGGATGAGGGATTTAATAGGGTGAACAGGAGGCAAAGGAGGATTCAAACTCAGGTATTGGCTACCTTCGCATACACTGTAAATACATACTGGTTGTCCGTAAAAGTGAGCATGGTGAGGGCTTTCACAGTGAGAACTAACTAAAGACAGACTGCCAGTGGACTGTGAGAGTAACTGCTCACCATTGTTAGCCCACTGCTCATGACTGATAACTCTGAAGTATGAGGAGACAGCAGTGTGGTAGCTACATGGTTCAATTTACAGGCTGTAAACCCTATTGAAACCTACCAAAAATACTTATTTAGTTTTGCACCATGTAAAAAATCTACCTAAAACACATATAAGGTAGTGCAAACACAGATATTTTTTCACATCTAAGTATATACTTCATATGTGGAAAACACGTAGTACACTAAGTACATAGGCTTATATGTGTATACCCATAAATTTTGTAAATGGGCCTCTAGAATCCCATTTAAAAGAACAATCTACAGTGCCATAAAATAATTTTTTGATTGTGTGGGTATAAAAATAAGGAGGAAGAGTTGTACTTAAAGAATAGCAGAAGGAAAAAATTGCAATTTGAGAATTCTTGTCCATGTTTAGTAAAGTAAACTTGATTCCACTAGAATTATTCAGCACTGTTCAGCAAAGCTGCTTGTTCTTTTTATATCTAGATGTTGAACATAACAAGTTTTAGCCATCCTATGCTGAGAGAGGACACAATCCTGCTGCATGCAAGCATCTTTTGTAAACAGCTTACCTCTGTAGATAAGTAGCTGGCTAGGATCTACTGATTTAGGAATGATTTCTCTGGTGGAAGATTCTTTAAGTTCAAATATCTTAGGAAAAAGTGAAAATCAAATCATATCATCATCATGCACTGTTGAAGTCCACATGCACATCATCTTTCATTCACTGACATAAGTTTTCAAAAGTCTGCTGTATTCACTTGGTTCTTGGTTCTCAGCTGCACCAGAACTCTGCTCATTATGCATGGAAGGAGAGTTTGGTGGCAGAGGACAAATCTTCACTCTGAATTTTCCATCTCTAAAATCATGTACACCTCTAAAATCGTGTACACCTTTGGGAACAGGAGCTTTCTGTAAGTAGCTTTCACTTCAGGGGTGCAGCTCCCTTCTATACGTCCTTTTTGCATAATACCACAACAGGCTTCCTGCTTAGAGGACTGGAAGAGAAAGGCATGAACGTTTACTCCAGTTGAAAGTTTTCAGTGTCTTTTCTGGTTTGTTGTGTTCGGTTCTCATGCAGTATATGCCTCCAAAGCAGTGGGAAGGAGTTAGAGTAAATTAATCCTATCCTCTGAAGCCAGTGAAATTGTCAGCTTTGAATTTTGTAGGAGTACTTTTGGTTTGATTGTTGTTGTTGTTGGTGGTGGTTTTGGTTTTGTGTGGGTTTTTTTTTCCTTCCAAGACTGGAGAAATAGCCATTATTTTTTTTGCATGTCAGTTTTCGGCATTTCTGCTAATGGATGCTAGATTACTGACGATGCTTTAAATATTCTGGTTGAAAAGCATGGTAAAACATAACTGCATTCAAACGATCTCGTGCAGTGATATTATCAGTTTATTGTGACAATGCAGTTCTTTTGTCTTAATGACAGGTAAGTTTTATCATTTATGTTGAGCTATCTCAGTAAATGTGAGCATGACTGTGTTTACATTGGAAGTGAGTATTAATATAACTTCCAAGGAAAGTGTTCATAAGTGTTCCCAAAATGGGGATGTAGCTGCTGCAACACTGCGCTTGCTTAGCAGAATGATAAAGCAATATCCTATGCAGAATACCACCTGGTGATAACCTGAGGGCATTAATCATTGCAGCTGGTTGGAGGTGTGTTTTTCACACCCCAGAGACACACAGCTATGCCAGAACTTTTAAGTGTAGATTGAGCCTTGAGATTACAAGTAAGTGACTTGGCCTAGGGTTTGAAATAAGTCAAGAGATAAGGCAAAACCCCATTAATTTTCCTACTCTCTGGTGTTTCTGCTAGCCTGTTTACCTCCCTTGCCCTGTTCTTACATCCACTTCTGAGAGATCAGGTTTCATTCTAGCCGTGTTTATGAGTTACAGATGCAAACTACACAAACATAGTCATAACATGAATCAGTCCTGCTTGGGCATCAAGCTGTTCAGGTTTAAGATTGTGCACATTTTTCTCTAAGAGGATTATGTACTGTAACAGAAGTAATAAAAACTGGAAGAGTAGAACTGAACGTACAAACGGCTTATTTCCTGGCTTTATATAATTTCAATTGGTTGATACGCCATGTAACAACCTCGATATCAACCTAACTTAATTTTGTATTTGGGAGTATATAACAGCCATTAGATTTGAATGATTAGCTAGAAAAAAATCAAACTCTGTGAAACATACAGGGTTTGTTAAGAGTAAGAGCTCTGTTAACATGGTATTTGAGGAAAGAAAGCAACAAGATGCATAAGAATGAGAGAAGATGAGCTAATTTTTGCAATAATTTGGTTTTTATATGCTTTTTATTGTACAGGTCTAGGAAGGAGTATAATATGAATCTGTGTGTTACACATATATTGCTAATTAAATTTTGGCAGAAAGGTATAAGAACACGTATGTCACCCTGTGAAAAAAGATCTTGTCTGTGTGGTAGCTAAACAATAAACAGAAAAATCAAGGGCATGAATTGTGACATTTTTTAACTACCCAGACAAAGGAGTACTCTGAAGCGGTCTTGCAGGCTTGTCATTGAACTTCCTTTTAATACATGGAATCAGAAAACATGTAAGTCTGTTGTCGGGTTGGTTTTTTTTTGTGTGTTTCCAACTTTTGATTTGTTACTGACGACAAGTCTTACGAAGAGGACTGAGAAGCTCAGACAGATGAGACCTAATTTTCTCTTGTTTGTAGTCAGTGACCAGTTCTTTTTGTCAGATGCTTACTTGGAGTGGGGGGGGCAGGATAAAAAATAACTGTGAGTGAAGTTAAAGGTTGTGTAGATGTTGATTGATGTAAGTTTCTTCTGAAATGCAGTGGAGCTGAGTGCTAGGCAGAAACCTTGTTTGGCTGGAGAGGAGGCAGATGATCTAACAGCTCAGCCAGCCACTTGGACGTTTTTGTCCAGCAGCAAATTTCTTGCTGTGATTTGTTGGGAGGAATACAAAAATACTGCTCTCCGACTTCCTTCTTAACAGAGTTTTTTTGACAACCGCAGAATGTCCTCAGTATACAACAAGGATGGATGAATTAAAATTTGGTCATGAAATTCAGCCTTGACTCCAGCACCTGCTCAACATCAGGCAACAGGAAAGTTCTCTGTTGGTGTTTTGGCAATGGGTGAAAATATTGGCGGAGGGTCAGTCTTATGATTTGCCTGAAGGCAGCCTTTGAACTGAGTGTCATCTAAAGGAATCGTTTCTGCTTCTTTTGCAGATATTTTGCCCCATATGACTTAGTCATGTAAGTCTTTTTTGTTCATATTTTCTTGGAGAATGTTTAAAATTTTGTTTGCTTTCTTGGACTGCTGGAAGTGCTTTCTTTTTTATTGCTTTTTGGGGTGTCTGTGTGGGTACAGTAAACATAGAGTGGTTCTGTGCCTATTAACTGCTCAAAAGATGAGTAGTACTCAAATGATCCTATTAATATATGTATTTTTAAGCAAAGTCCTGTAAGGAAATTTCTTTCTTACTTTTTTAAGCATGTGAACAGGTTTCACTTTTGGCAAGCTTAGGTGTAAAATTACATTTTTAAATTCAATATATACAACTATCTACATTTACATGCACATGCATATAAATTAATACAAATTAAAAGACATGCGTCACCTTAGATGCAAAAGGTTACACATCATAAAATTGTTTTTTTATACTAATGCTAATAACTAGTACATTTTACTCACTCAGGTATGTTACTTAATACAGTGAGACTGTAAGTTACCTGTATCTCAGTTGAGAAATATGAGGTATGTGTGCAAAGACACTCCATAGGGGTCAGCACGTGGATAATAAGTGTGAAAAGGTTTTGGCCTACTATTACTATGAGTACAACATGTGCAGTGGGTCCAGTGCACTCAGGAAGTGCTGGCTCACTCTGTGTGTCATCTCTATATTCACAGAAGCCTGAGATGACTAGATGTCTGGTAGCCATATAGAGCAGTAGCTTTGATCAGGCTGCTGGGAATGTGGAAATCCTGTACCTGTGGCCAAATTCTTTTTCAATTTGTGTAAAGTTGCCAGAGAAGAAAAGATCTGTTGGGGGAAGATGGTACATGTGGATTACATGTGGTAGTCCCCTACTATTCAGTGCATCATGTCCTCCTTCATTTTAAGACCTGATGCTCTGAAACACACTGTTTGGTGGTGCCTTATATGTCTTAGGTGTCTTATAAATTTTAAAAGCTGTTACGAGTGTAAAAAGGGGAAGATATCTGATCTTTTCTAGGACAAATTCATAGTTTCTGTAGGCTGCCTATTTGCAAAAATTAAGTTAAATTTTCATGATAATGTCAGTTGTCTTCAGGTAAACAAATTACCAGAAGCTGAGCACTATGAATCAGTTTTCATCTGTTTGAAGCACATTGTTAATTGTTAATTATTGAGAATTCAGATTACGCATAATTTATTGGTAAGGAAGATGTATTTCAGATATTCTAGTAATATAATTTGATGAAAACTACCATCATTTGTGCTGCTTTTTCCAGAGAAGATTTTTTTTTTAAATAATTCAAGAATTTTGTTTTATGAGGCATTCATTCAACTAAATTACACTAGCAAGAATAAAGGAAAGTAACAGTAGTCAGCTGTGCTGTCTTCAAAGTAGTTCTTTGACATTCTGTGCAAAGAATCTTTGCTACAAATTAAGATGGAAATGAAACCTTGCCCATACATCTGATTTTCTTCAGCAAATATATCATGTATATTTCAAAGCTCTAAGTATGCTTAAATGTTCTCTGCTAGTTTAGAATCTGTCTGAATTTTTTATTTAGAACGACATAAAAATGTCTTTATATAATGAACTGCTGACCCTTCATCTGTCCTTCCCATTTTGTATCATGTAGTACCATGTACTATCACAAATTAATCTATATCAAAGATTAGGTCAGGACTCTGCTCCTCACAGTGAATTGGAATTTTATGTGATGAGCTAGATCCCTGGCTAGTGTAAAGGGAACTCAGTAAGATACTAACTGATGTTACAGGAGCATTTAACTCTCCAGACTGCATCTCAGTAGTCAGTCTGGTTTGATTGTGTGTATGGTTTTACATTTCTTCTGTGGCAGGCAGGAGGAAGGATGTTCTCATTTGTTACAAAAGTCACAGAGAAATGCAGGCCAGGAGCAAAAGCAAACTCTTCAGTATAGCTTCAAAAGCAGGAAACAGTTACTGGTGAAATAACACTATTTTAATAATAAGACTATTCTAACTCACACAATGGCAACAGTATCTTCTGTAGTAATTCTGACACAATCTTTAGTCTATGTTTCCTCTTTCAAGGTTAGACATCTAAAATTAGGTATTTACAGAACCCCTTTAAGATTGGCCTGATTTTCACAGCAGGTGAACACAATCTGTGTAGCCGCTATACATTTCACAGACCAAACTGGATTTCACAGTTTAAAATCACAAAAGCACTTAACCGAATTGAGAGATGTCTGCACTGACGCTGGCAGGTACGTGTGGAAGTCCTACAGCTAGCTGGAAGTCTGAGAGCAGGGGCCCCGCCGGCAGTGCTGCAGAGCAGCACTCTGCCTGCCTGCCTGCAGCTCTTCTGCTTTTCTGGTCCAGGTAACACAGTGACAATTATCCCAGGAACCGCTTCACCACAACTGGCAGTACGTCCTTGAGACATACCTGTACAGGCTTTAAACTAGCCTGGCTGAGCACTGGGATCACCGCAGAGAGAAATGTAGTGCAGACTAACTGCACAAATATATATATAACTGCTTTGGGTGTTTATAGTGATGCTCAGTGGTGCTGCAGTGATGCAGCTAGAGTTCATTCAGTACTAGCTGAGGCATGGTGTACAAGCTGTGATCACAGTGGTGGCTACAGACGTAGGCCAAGTACTTGACTATTGAATTCTACTTCCATTTTCTATATGACTACGTAAGGCTGCATGACAGGTTGAGAGCAGGTGGTTGCCAAGCGCAACAAAAAGTGTCGTTATAAACAAGCCAGCCAGGATCCATATCCTGTAATTAAAGTTTCACTGCTGCTCCTGACAGTTCTTTGACTTTTCTTTTACCACTTCCAAAAGAACGTCTGTTCCTCTGCTTACATGTAGGTCTTGTATAAAATATGAATCCACTTTTACCTCTATCCCCATTTTGTAAGAGAGGAGTGATTGTAATGATCTGCAAAATGTGAAAACAGATAGAACAGGTTAGGTAGTACATGGAGAGGGGAATTCCTTGTGTTCTTAGGAATAGTAGAAATGACATCAGAGGCAGAGAATACAAAATAAGGGATTTTATCTCTTCCTAGGATCGTCTGAAAAGATTTGGTAGAGGCAAAAAAGAAAAAGAGTAATCATGATTATATGGGACATAATAGATTTTAAAGCATCAGAGATAAGGAAATATGTCAAAGGAAAATGTTAGTAAAAACAAAGAATAAATTTTAAAATAGTGTAAGAAGTACAAGTAAGATAGAGTTTTGCTCAGAGGGAATGCTCTTTTTTTTCCTATCCTACTAGATGCAGGAGGTGAGCACATCATAAAGTTTCCAGCACACTACAGATTTGAACTTACGATGAGAAATTTAAACAGAGACTTTCTTATCTGGGTGTATATTTGCCATGTGAAAGAGGCTATAAAACCTACTACTTTGTCCTTAGGGGCTCCTTTGGGAGGAAGGAAGAACAATTTCAAGCTGCAGTCCGGTTTGTTGCAGAATGCAGAAGGTGTCTAGTGAGTAACTCTAGTCAAGTCACTAACATACTCTGTATTTTCAGGGAAGTTCGATCCATATGAGGCTTGAGTTGCAAATTCAGCTGCAACTGAGGTCTTTGGTGACTGCTGCTGTTCAGCAATAGCTTTGGTAATAAAACACCAGAGAAGCAAGAGTTGAGACTGAAGCAATGTGTTTTGTCTTCTGTGTTATTACAGATATTCTGAGCTTTGGCAAGACTCCTTTTCTTAAGTAAAAGTAAAGTAATATAAGATGATATTATTTACTTACCTCTCAGAGGAATTGTAGAGAGTTTAAGTTGCATTTCAAAGGATTCATGTATTTTATTGATGTCATCCTCCAAAGGGAAGTGCTCAATGCAATGCTATTTTATAACTGTAGAGCAGAAACAGAGAAGGAAGGTTTCCTCATTCTCAGACTCAAAGTTGTATGGAACCCTGATTGATGAGTATATTACTATACCACTAAAGGCACTTTATAAGGTATTGAGGAAAGATGGTGAATTAAAATTGCACATCTGCTCAAGTCTACATTTTTAAAGCTTCTGTAAATTTAACTTTGGAAACTGAATACATTTTATTAAATAGATTTATGTTTACATGATATTAGCATGCCAATGGGCTATGAAGTAGTCCTCGAGTGACCATATATGGCAACATCTGTTACTGCTTTCAAGGCCAACCATATAACTTTATCGTTTAGTGTATTTTTTCATTTCTCCTACTTCATTCTTCTTCTGTGTTGCTGTAACGTAAGTCCTGGGAGAGGGACTGAGTCCTTCCAGGTTCTGAGTTATGTTGTACTGGACACTGTGGCTGAAGGGCCTGTTCAGGAGAGAGATACTGTTATCCACTTTAATGTGACTCAGTGTCCTAAACTGGAGTACTTAGTTTTCAGCTTCTCTTCACAAGTGGCAGATAAAAGCCTAGTGGAGTTCAGCATCTATTTATGAATGATAGGTATAGTTTGAATGCTGAAAGGAAAATGTCAGTCTATACGGCAGTCTTGTAAATTCGAATATTTCAGACATTTGAAAGATCATGTGGATCTTGCTGGTGTCCCAAAAGGAGAGGCTGTGGTTTCTTTGTCGGAGATGTCGCTGTGGTGGTATGTGAGCCCTGAATGAGCAGTTAGTCTTCCTGGTTCTAGTGACTGAAGCATGGATATTTTGAATGATGTGCTATCTGGCAGAAGCTGGTTGCATCTGCATAAATGCCCAATTTTTTCAGCGACTTTGATTTAGAGAAAGATGGAGACATCAATTTACCTTCAGAGTGTACCTCAGCAGGCCATGATAGTGATCCTCTGGAGAAATATTTATCTTGTTATGAACAATCAAAACATTAAGATATTACTCTGTAAAGATATTTACATGATGAAATCACGACACTTTATGCAAGACTGCAACATTTTGAATTACTAAATTGCTGGAGAAGTAACTAACTATTTTCTATATAACTACTGACAAGCAGTTCACTGTTTATAACAGAATATTATACCTTTTCTCACCTTTTAAATGGAAAAAACAGTTAGGAGTATTTATTTAAGGAGTGAGATAATGTGACAGCATCTGCTTCATTTAACTTTCCCTTTCTAGTACAAAATTCTGAGTTTGCTGAAGCTGTAACTTCTCATAATTCGTTTTGTCTTTCTGTGTGGTTCTGTGTAACTGGAACCACAGAAAATGATGAGGTAGCAGACACTTCTTCTGTCCATCTGTCTTGGGTATTTCAATGGTGGCTGATAACAACAATTGAAGCGCTTCTTCCTCATGTTCATTAACCACTTTGCTGAAAGTTTTAAATGAGCTTGCTGGTTACTCATGAAAATTGGTGTAAAAAAAAAGAATACAGCATTACTTTCCTAACAGCCCTCTAGCATGCTCACACTCACAATATTTTAAGCAAAAAATGTTGCTCAGATTTATAACCTCCATATGGGAACTTGATAGTAGACTCCATCAGGAAGAAAATGTTCCTGCAGTTTTTTTAGAATAATAGAATTTTATGGTGTTATTTGATATGGTGATCTGGCATAAATTTTATTCTATCACGTGATATATATATATTCTGATGCAAGACATGCCTTAGTAACAATTTTTCTATTTAAGCTCTTAATTGGTCAATTAGTGCTCTAAAATCCCATACAGCAGTATATTCATAGTTCTAAGCTTCCCAAGTTTATTATGCATCTTTGGTGAGATAATTAATGAACGAACATTCTCAGGTTTCTGTCTTATGATATAAAATTGACATTCAGGAGCTGCTTAGGCATGAGAACTGAAAGCAAAGCTAGTGGTTCTCACATTTAGAATTCAAACGAAACAACTTGTTTATAGAACATAAACTGTAACTCTTGGTTGCATATAATCCATTTATGTTCTGGGAATCATTAAATTTTCCTTGTCAAAAGTGAGTGTGTGTATATAAAAGCCTGAGGGCAAGGTGGAGGAGGCATCTTAGTATAAGAAACTTTCTTTTATACAGAGACTATCTTGTTGATCTAGTGAAAATCCTTCTCATTAACAGTTTTTGTACAAATTTCTTTTAAACTGAAGCCATAGTATAAGCAGGAGAAGTGAGAATTAAAATTTATTAGTATAGAGTGTATACATTTTAGAGTAATCAACTTAAACCACTTCTGTCATGGTCTTGCTAGTATATTTATTTAAAACATACAGTAAAGCTATATAGCTCACCCTGAAAACATGACTGTTTCTTAAGTTCATGATCTGTTCATAACAGACATACTTTGGAAGTAATCAGTTGTTATGCTATCTACAGGTATCTTAATATTTGTGGCTGTAAAAAGCAGCTGACACAGGAATTCAGGCTTTGGCAGGGAGATGTCTCCAGCTTCATGATCTTGTTCTTACCTCTACAGAAGTCAGAGGGTAGATTAATATGCTGAAAATAACTTGTATTCTCTTTTGTTTTCTTTTTTTGCCATAAGAAATATTTTCCTTGCTAATTATGGGCATTCAAACATGGCCTATGCGGCTTAATCTTTGGTGTAAAAAATATACAGTTGATTTCACTAAGAACAGATACATTCTAATCACATATGGCAACTGGCAGCTTTCTGTAAGAATAATGCCAGAAATCCTTGGTTAAGGCAAATATTATACCACAGTGTTGCAAATATGGAGGTTGGACTGGTGCTTGCTGTGCAGAGATCTGCAGATAATCAAACGGTTCATTCTCCTCCTACCCTTCTTTGGAACAAACCACTGGCATAGCAAAACTCTGTGCATGCACAGGGCACTGCCTTAGGAAGTAGACTTCTTTTTCCTCAAATACACAAACTCATTCTTTGAATGAAAAATTGTCAGTGCGTCAGATTTTCTCTGTGGTCTTCTTCCTCCTGTCCTCCTCAGCCTATGCAATCCCAGCTGACACAACCTCACATCATCCTTGGACATAACATGGTGATCCCAATTGTGCTATCCTATGGGTAGCCATTAACTTCTTCCCTGAATGTGGCCTAAGTTCTTCTTAATTTGAAAGTCCTGCACGCACACCCCTGATAAAAATCTTGCTTCTAGTAAAGCTTTACTACAGCAGAAGAAGAAACATTTTAAATGTTTTATGAAGTTTACTGCAATTGTTATCCTTACGGTTAATACTGCATTAATTTGTTTCCTTTTTAAAAATCAAAATTAAAGCTCCACTTGCCATATATCATCTTTGTAAAATCTTCATATATATGAAATACTGCTTTGATTATAATGTATGGATTATAATCATAGAATCACAGAATCACAGAATGTTAGGGGTTGGAAGAGACCTCGAAAGACTCTCTAGTCCAACCTCTCTGCCAGAGCAGGACCACCTAGAGTAAGTCACACACGAACACGTCCAGATGGGTTTTGAATGTCTCCAGAGAAGGACACTCCACAAACTCTCTGGGCAGCCTGTTCCAGTGCTCTGTCACTCTCACAGTGAAAAAGTTTTTCCTTATGTTAATGTGGAACCTCCTCTGCTCCAGCTTGCACTTGTTGCCCCTTGTCCTGTCATTGGCCATCACTGAGAAGAGCCCGGCTCCATCCTCCTGACACTCACCCTTTACGTATTTATAAACATTAATGAGGTCACCCCTCAGTCTCCTCTTCTCCAAGCTCAAGAGACCCAGCTCCCTCAGCCTTTCATCAGAAGGGAGATGTTCCACCCCTTTCATCATCTTTGTGGCTCTGCGCTGGACTCTTTCAAGAAATTCCCTGTCCTTCTTGAACTGAGGGACCCAGAACTGGACACACTATTCCAGATGGGGTCTCACCAAGGCAGAGCAGAGGGGGAGGAGAACCTCTCTCGACCTACTGACCACACCCCTTCTAATACACCCCAGGAGGCCATTGGCCTTCTTGGCCGTGAGGGCACATTGCTGGCTCATGGTCGTCCTGCTGCCCACCAGGACCCCCAGGTCCCATTCCCCTACGCTATTCTCTAGCAGGTCGGTCCCCAACCTATACTGGTACATGGGGTTGTTCTTTCCCAGATACGAGACTCTACACTTGCCCTTGTTGTATTTTGTTAAATTTCTCCCCGCCCAGCTTTCCAGCCTGTCCGGGTCTCTCTGAATGGCAACACAGCCTTCTGGTGTGTCAGCCACTCCTCCCAGTTCTGTGCCATCAGCAAACTTGCTGACAGTGCACTCTGTTCCCTCATCCAGGTCATTGATGAACATATTGAATAGTACTGGTCCCAGTACTGAGCCCTGAGGGTCTCCACTAGATACAGGCCTCCAACTAGACTCTGTCCCATTGACCACAACTCTCTGACTTTTTTCCTTTAACCAATTCACAATCCACCTCACTACCCGATCATCCAGACCACTCTTCCTCAGTTTAGCTGTGAGGATGCTGTGAGAGACAGTGTCAAATGCTTTAATGAAATCAAGATAAACCACATCCACTGCAACCTGTTCCAGTGTCTCACCACTCTTGTAGTGAAGAACTCCTTCCTAATATTTAATCTAAATCTCCACTCTTTTGGTTTGCAACCATTACTCCTTGTCCTATTACTACACTCCCTCCCCACCTTTACTATAGGCCCTCTTTAAGTACTGGAAGGCGGCTAAAAGGTCTCCCCGAAGCCTTCTCCAGGCTGAACAGCCCCAACTCTCTCAGCCTGTCCTCACAGAGGAGGTGCTCCAGACCTCTGATCATCTTTGTGGCCCTCCTCTGGACCCACTCCAACAAGTCCATGTCTGTCTTGTGCTGGGGGTCCCAGAGCTGGACACAGCACTGCAGGTGGGGTCTCACCAAAGCAGAGGGGCAGAATGACCTCCCTCGACCTGCTGGCCGTGCTTCTTTTGATGCAGTATGGATTATTATTATGATGATATATGTTTTATGCATTTTAATAGGTAGATGAACTATTGTGTTAGATGTATAGATTTATCACAAATGTAATTTTGGAACATTTCTCTAGATATGCAGTCCCTCTTAGAAAAATTGATTTAAATTATCATGTATGTGTGTTCGAGAATAGAGAACAGGAAAAATGTAGATAATAATTTCTAGTTATATATTTTTACACATATATCTAGTTACAAAATTTTTCTATATTTATAAGGATTGTAAGCAAAGGTCCAGGACTTATTTGTGACAGCCTGTGATAAGGTGCAAATATCTCAATCCAGAAATGAAGGCAGAGGCTAACAAATTTTTCTTATAAGGTAGAGAAATACTTCTTACAGCTTAAGTGAACTGTTACTGTTGTCTAAAATGACTGATAGTAATTTCTTATTAAGAATTTAGATGATTACAGAGGAAATGTTTTGTCCTTGCCAATCACTTGCTCACAGGAAAGGATGAACTCTGGCTAGTCACTGGATTCCCTGGAGGACTCAGGCAGAGCACATAGCAATCTCTGGTCATTGATTCATTGGGTTTTTTTTTCTTTATATATCAATTAGTAACAAACACACATGCATCAACCGTGTAATTTCTTTTCCAATGGTTGTAGGCAGTGATTCTGATATTCTTTTTCTTATTGCTTTGATCAATATATGTACTACTAAGAAAACAGATGTTTTATTATTTGAAGTATTTTCTTCCTGGAAATCTTAAAAGCATTTGGTCCTTTTTTATTTTCATATTACAACTACTATGTATTTAATTGGGCTTTTTTTTAATAGTGACATTTTCAATCAAATTTTTATTTCAGAGAAGTACTCAGAGGTGTTATAATTTTCTTCTTGAACAAAATGTCCTATCTTAGTTGTCTAGTAACATGAATCTGAAGACAGTAGACAACATATGACACAGTGATCAATTACCTTTAAAAATTGTCTTTCAGAACAACAGTTTGTGCATGTGTTGGTGGTTTTCTGTTACCTAAATGTAGATGACATTTCAAATAGTCAGATAATGTGAGCATAACCTGCATTCTCATTCAGGCACAATGTTCATAGATGTAATTCAGAATTTATTATCTATAACTATCTGTGATGATTTAGACTAGATATAAGGAAGAAATTCTTCACCCTGAGAGTGGTGAGACACCGGAACAGGCTGCCTAAGGAAGTTGTGGATGCTCTATTCCTGGCAGTGTTCAAGACCAGGTTGGATGGAACCTTGAGCAACCTGGTCTGGTGGGAGGTGTCCCTGCCGTGGCAGGGGGGTTGGAACTAGATATCTTGGAGGTCCCTTCCAACCAAACCATTCTGTTATTCTATGATTCTATGATTCTATGATTCTACGATTCTATGATTCTATGATTCTATGATTCTATGACTTAAACACCATTAGTTCAAAGCTCAATGACTATTAACATAGTATTCTATGGAAAGTATGTAGACATGTGTTTTCTCATTCTGATCTGCAGTTTCTCTGATCTCATCTGAGCCCATTCTGTGTGTTTATGTATGTGTATATGTGTGTGTATATATGTGGTATGTATGTGTACGTGAATGCCACATATACACAAATTTTGCCATACAAATGAATGAAAATAAGTGGTTACAATAGAGATGGGTTTCAGGGAATTTTTGTAGTGTGTTTGGTACAGACTATTTGATGACTGACTGATTCCGTTTCTCTTTTGGATGATGGCTGCCTCAAAACTCAGTGATAAATCTGGTTGAAAAAAGGTAAATTTTATTGTGTCAGTTTCTGGACCAGAAATGTTTCTGGAATTATTTGTGAGTTGGATTTTAATCTTACAATTGATGTGAGAATTTTTTCAGATTTTATATTAAAAAAATAGTCCTCTAGATGGTTATTTTAAAGATTTGTCAGAAAAAAAGGGTTAATTGTTGCTGGTGTACTCGACATTTGACCAGAAATATTTGTAATTAGGACAAATATCATCCTCAGTATGCATTTTTGTCTATGTCTGTGTATATATATGAAGATTCAGGTGACTGCAAAACCCAAGGAGAGCTACATTCTCTAGATGACTAGTGTATGAGACTTGTAACATGCTAGCATTGATAAGGCTCCGTTTATGAGACCTCCTCAGATTAGCAGCACTGTTTAATTTTTGGCTCACCTTCTGCAGAGAAGACATGGAAGCAAAATTCTGTGACTTGCTCCAAAACAGATACTAGAGTTGCAACACAGCTCTGTTTAAGCATAATTTAAAGCCTGATTATAATTGCTGGTTTTGAGAACTGGGGTCTGACAGGAATGCTTTGGTATGGTCTTAGAATGCTGGAGGAACCTGTAAGCATGGCTGGTATTTCTCTTTTTTTCCTGAGTCACTTAGAGAGAGGGCTTTATCCTGAAATGCTGAATATAACATTCTTCCACTTCAGCTACTCTTTAGCCATTTAACCTCCTTCTCTGTGATTTGCCTGTCATGTTGCTGGTGCTTTTCTTCTTCCCTTTTGTAGAATCACAGAAAATAAATATTGAAGGGGCCTCTGCCCCAGGCAGAATATCATACCTAGGTTATTCTTTAGGAATGTGTCTTTTAATCCCTTCTTAAAACTCCTCAGTGATGGAGTTTAAGCATGAGTAGGGCTCAAAATGCTTGCAGATTAAGAGAGTATTAAGGGGGAAAGATCACCTGTGTATGACTTGTTCTTACGCTCTTTCCTGTTTGTCTGCTGTTGGCCAGTTAGAGGTAGGACACTGCGATAGATGGTCCTGATGTAGCCTGTCCAACATTCTTGTGTTATGTTCTAATGTCCAGTGCCAATATATGTCTTACTGCTAGAAAGACTTTCTTTACAATCAACAGGTTATTCCCTACATCCGTACAATAGCCTCTTACACTGATGTTGTTATACCTCAGCTCTGTGTTCCCTTTTTGACAAGCTTATTTTTTTTCAGACCTTTGAAATATGGTAATGTTTCCTGGGCTGTGAATCTTGTTATTCTCCTCAGGAACCTCTCCAACTAACTAACATGTAACAAAATTTGGGATTATTTTCCCCAAAATTGGGCATTGCTTTCCCATTGAGACCTTATTAGTGCTGAACACTGGAAGTTCACATCAGGTGTCTCTAGAGCTGTGTTCCTCTGTATAGATCCCACTACGATGTCTGGTTTTTTTGCTGATTGACGCCCAGATGAGGATTCGCATACCTTCAGATCCTTTCCTGAAAAATTACTGTCTAACCAGTTGTTTCTCAACCAGTTGGTGCAGTTAATCATACTCGTTTAAGTGCGGTATCTAATGAAGATTTTGTCCTCACTCATTTGTATTCTGTTTTTTTCCCTCCAAATTTCCCAAGTATTTTTTAACTCTAAGCCAGCTGTTTCACTGGCTTGTATCACTCTTCAGCTAGGTTTCTGCTACGAGCTTAATAAGAATATTCCTAACTCCAGCAGGGTTATAGGTGAAAATCTGATAGTTATGTACTTAGGACAGATCTTGAGTTTGACTTTGAACCTAGGAAAACACTCTGAGGTATGGCTTTTCAATGGATTTTTTCACCTACATAACAATAATTTCATGTTATCTATTACTTCATCACAGGCTGGTCCACAGCTAGTTCCCTCAGTCATTACAAGGCAAATGTCTTTCACCTCATGACCTTAAATTTCTTGCAACTGTGCTCTGATTTAGAAAGACTAGAAAAAGAATTGTTTGCACGTAATTATTGATACCACCAAGGCAGTTTCTTTTTCTTTCTTTCTTTCTTTTTTTTTTTTTTTTTTTTTTTTTTTTTTTAACAATTGAAAACATGTATCTCATACTGGATTTAGATTGCTGTTCTTCAACAGTAAAAGCTACTCTCTTCATAGATTGGAGGAGAAAAAGGGAGTGCCATACACTTATTATCAGTCCACTTGTTTACAGTTGTGGATCTTAGTATTCTGATTGTAATAAATTGAATCTATTTTTGATGAGAGAATTATTTACATTTTAAAAGATCATCTTCTCTGATGAAGTTGATGTGTGTCACAGGTTTCAGAGCTTCATGGTGAGAGAATAGTTACTGGCAGGTATAATGAATATACTCTATTTTCAACATGACTCCATCTTTTAAGAGGCTAAGCGTCTGCTAATTAAAATACAGAGAGCAAAATATGTAAAAGAGTGAAAGATCTTTTCGGTACCTTTTCTACTTCCTATGCTGAATGTGCTATAAGAACAGCCATTTTATTTCTGCTTGTTGTTGTCCAGTCATATGTAACTTAATGTGAACTTTTCAGCTGATCCTGAATTTAGTATTTTTTTTCTGTGCTGAAAATTAAGTAAAGTGCATTTGTGTTGGCTACACGGTTTTGGGTTGGTTTTGTTGTTTGTTTGTTGGTTTTTTTTTTTTTTTTTTTTTTTAATAGACGTAGCTTGCTTTGCATAATAAATTATTGGGATCATTTTGAGGGACCTTCATGCCTGTGACTGCCTGTTACTTTTCTGACTACAAGGAAGGCTGTCTGAAAAATCAGACCAAAGGTGTTTCCATTTATGCTGTATCACATATAAAGTAGTTAGGCGGCATGAATGTTCTAATCTAAAATAATTGCATCAATTTATTTTGCACAGGCAAACTGCTCTAGTTTGACATTTAATGAGAAGTAAAGAAAAATTTATTATTTATTTTAAATACAGCAGAAAAGTGATTTCCCTATATTTTATTAAGCTATAATTCTAACCATTCAAGAGATTAAAACAAAAATATGCTTAACTGTGATCTTCTTATGCAGATAACGTGTAATTTTGGGAGCTGGATATTGACATGACCACCTGTCTAGGATGGAAGGTGGAATGTACCTCCACTGCATTTGACAAGGGCTCTAATACTGCAAAGCTGTAGCTTTCTCCTTGCTTTTCTCTCTGTTCCAGCTTTCTGCGCCACTTCATCAGGTACTGGAGAGAGCTGACTCTCGTCTTTCCTTATCCGTGTGGAGGAGTGGGCCTTGCCTTCCCCATTCTCTTTCCCCACAGCCCTCTTACTCTCCTGTGAAAGTCACTAAGGCAGAAGTTTTCAGCTTTAAACTGGTGTGATGTTTGGAGTGAGTGCTTAGATATTTCAAAATGTTTTTATTGCAGCTAGACCTGTGATTGTTCGTACTTGGAGTTACAGAGCTCAATATAAATATCTTCTGGGGATCATCCGTAATATCTTTCAATTTTATGTTTTGTAGCTGCTTTACGTAGCCCTACTTATTCAGCACTTACACTACAGGGGTTTTTTCAAGGCCTCACCTTATTTTCCAGGTTTGTAGATCCTACCCATGTTTCACTATCTGCTGTCATTTGTTCTTGCTCTTAGTTGTTCGGTATTGCTGTGAACAAGTAGCTGGAATTTGTTTCTGTAAACCAGATTCTTAGACACCTTCCACTTTTTAGTAAGATTTCTGGCAGTATTTAAAAAATTACTTTCAGTCCCTCTGAATGTAAAGAACAAATCACTAAGGAATGTTAAGTGCCACATATTGCCAGTTGTACGCTTACAGTTCGTTCTGAAGTTATCATTTATAATGATGAATTCTATGGAATACATGCTTTTAAAAAAACCGTATAGTGGAATCATAAGGCCGAGACCTGCAATTTTCCCTATTAGTACTGTTTCTTACGGATGATTCTGTTAATTACAGTGGTGTTATCCTAGAAGAACTGGTGGTCCTGTAGACCTGAAAATGTGTAGCTTTATGACTACAAAGGACTGCCTTTTGCTTTTGCATGCTTCCTCTTTCATTTGAGATTTTTAGGAATAAAGAATAGTGATTCCAAAGAACAAACATATTTTCTGACCTTTTTTATTAAACAGCAGGATGTGGAAAGTACCCCAGTTCTCTGCAGCCCAGCCAATACAGTCAAAGGTTTATGTCCCTCAACAGAATAATATACATGTCTCTTTCAAAAATGTATACTTATAAATCTTCCTATTTGCCCCAATCGAAAAAGAGAATAGGAACATGTAGCCTTAAGCTAGCTATCAGCAACTAACATGTAGCTAAAGCCAGATGTTGCCCTTGTGGCTTCCTTCTGCAACCAATCAAACCACCTTGTTTGGATTTTATCAGCTGAGTGAAACCTGCGGATTTGAAAAATTTAACATACAGGTGTCCTTATTGATCTAGAAAACACAATATAGTCCAACGAACTGTCAAATTTGCCTCTTTATATACATAAGTTTTGATCTGTGCTTTTTTTTTTTTTTTTTTTTTCCTTGCTGCTTAAGCTGTCTGGACAGAAACCTGACCCTACTGATGTAGTGACAAGATTCTTGATGGACCTGTGAATCATCTTGCATTTATATGGACTGGCTCAAGCTCAGTTACTGAACCCATACAATTCACAGAGCGTTTAGAAATATTTACCATTGCTTGACATTATAGGAAATGGGAACTGTAAAGAAAGAGGGACTTCCTTTTGTTTATCCTAGTCACTGATATATTTATATATTTTTAGATTGCTTTCCAGAAACGTGCCACTCGACAATTCTTCTTCAGAATTAATTGGCACCCCAGTGTCCTGTCAGAAAAGCAATAGCTCTCACATCTGTACTAGTAAATAAATGAGTGTGCCTGGGAGTATTTGTGGGTACTGAAACCAATCCACATGGCATGGCATGTGTCTGTGCAGTCTGACTGCATGCAGGTCCCACTTTGGGAACAGTTTTTGAAGCATTCTAGCTGCCTGGGAATTGTTCAGAAAGTGATAGTTAAAACAGGCCAAATTTGTGCTAAGAAATGGTCTGATAACTTACTAGCAGGGGCAGCTGAATTATAGTGTCTAGGAAGTAGCAGTGACATGACAAAGAAGAGGAAATGTAGTTATTTAAGTTGGACATGTAGACAAAGTGCCTCTTCCTAAATTTGCAAGCTACACATTAAAATTCCTCTTTAGTTAAAAATTTTTACAAATCTTGCTGCGGCTTCCAGAGGTTTTTCCTTTCCCAGATTATAAATAATTTCCCTTTCTTTTCTTCAATTTTTCTGAAGCATAGAAAATTAATTTAAAAATTCACCAACTAGGATTCTGCATTTAATATTTATTTATGATTTTCCAAAAGTAAAGTTGACTCAGTGCTTACAATGATGTGATGTGTAGGTCTCTGTGCCTATAGAACTCTTGAAGGTATTCTTAAAGATATCTGGAAGAATATAGGTTTAATGTGGATTTTGTTTGTGGGTCTCAGGGTGCGCCTGTTGACCAGCTTTTGCTAGGTCAGTCCGGAATATCTGAAGCTCAGCTTCTGCAGAGATGTTACTTTGAATGCAATTAAAATTCTGTAGTATCTGCAGAAGGTGAGTGTCTGTCTTTCCAGAAAAAATGTCCTTCAGTCTTTGGCTTCAGTTGCAGCATTTCCTGTCAGATCCTAATAACTTAATGCAAATACGAAAGTATTATTATTCTCATTAAATGCAAAGTGTATTTTAAAAGCCATTCACAGCTAACTTTCAGAATACATCCAGTTTGTGTTACCCTTACAGGAATTTTTCTCCACTAGTAGCGTGTTATAAACATGTTATAGTAGTTCATATTGTCTGTTGTTAAAGTATTTATTTTTGTAGGTTGTACATAACTTTTTCAAAATTACAGCTCTCAAGGACAGAATATTTTACAGCATTATAATGTAGCTCTTTGGAGTAGTATCTTTAATAATATATAGCACAGGAATTCATGAAGAGTAAATTTGTTTACAAAAGATTGTATTTTATTTAAATGCCATATATTAAAAAAAGTTTATCATGAAAGTAAGAATGATTATACAGATCTTTGCCACTCTTGGAATGAACCATTTAACAAGTAGTTTGTGAAATAAGAGCAAAATTTTTTCTGCTGCTTGGGATAGCTTGTGAACACTTTATTTTTTTTTTTTTTTCAAATCTATTTATTCAAAATCATCCACTGGTTCAACCTTAGTTTTAGCTTGAAAGTTACTAGTTCATGGTGACTATTTGAAACTGGAGCTGTCCTCATTTCTGCTGAAGACAAAATCACATGATATGCTTTTCCTCCCTGATCAGCTGAGTGAACGTAATGGCCCATTTGTGCTAAAAAAAAAAACCCAGCAGTCAGCAGAGCACATTATGTTAACTGCCACATAGCTATAAAGTGGTATGAAACACAATATGAATATATCCAAGTGCTTCTAGCCCTGTAGTGTAGTCAACTAAAGCATTTAGACCTCATCACAGCTAAAGCCTAACTTGAGGCAGTCAAGTGAGAGGCCATTGTTTCTTTGAGCTTCAGAAGTCAGGTCATTTAGGAGGAGGATCAGCCTGCCACCAAAAAGCACTTATTTTACATACCTAGAATCAACTTTCCATAGGTGTTCTTGAGTATTTATTTCAAGTTTACTAATACATGAACATCAGTATACTCACTTTGTAAAAGATTTGTGAGCAAAGCTTGATATATACAATTTGTGGAAGAAGTTTCACTTCTAGAAAAATCACACATTGGAAATAGCTATTTTTGTAGTTCTCCAGTTGCATAAATCTTGAAGTTCTGCAAGATAATACACGTATCTAAAGGGTATATTAAGTCTGTTAATGGATTTGTGCTCATATGAACATTTTTTTTCTTTATGCTTTGGAGGCAGATGAGAGGGAACCTAGTTTTAGTGACCTTTTAGAGGAGAAAACATCTGTTAAAATTATTTTTTTTTCTTTTCTGATTTTATACTGTGTTGCTGAGATGAATTGTCTTTTATGTAATTTATATGATGAGAAAAGAGCATGTCTTAAATTGGTAGAAACTCTGGCAGATGTTTTTTCATGTCTTTTTTCAAAGGTTGTGACAAAATCTCACTCCTCTTAAAGATTAACAAGTACAGTATTTTATCTTACATTTCAGAAGAATTAATGTGGCTTTATAACTGTGATTCTTTTATTGTTTGTTTTACTTTTCAGCTCTGAGTCATGTAACCTTTAATGTCCTTTGATTTAAAAGCCCCATGAATTTCCTTTAACACTTTCCTATTTAGAAGATCCTTGTGGGATGCTTTACTACTCATTTCCTCTTGTCCAGCTCTCCATTCTTTTATCGCAATATTGTTTGGTTGTACGTCGTAATAAATAATTATTTAATGTTTTTCAATGCACGTATTTTATTTCTCACGTGATACAGAATTAACCTTGCTTAGGTGGAGAAAAGTCAAATGAGTCATGTTCAAATTTATTTGAACTATTTTTAAAATACTACATACTCAGGAAGCAAATTCTAATAAGATTATCACCTTAAATGTTATTCTGACCTTTTATAAATAAAAAGACCTACACAGGCTATTTTTCTACCTTAGTAAATAAAAACACCAGAACTGTCCTCTGGCACTGAGGGCAGTGGGCATGGCTGTGTCCACTTCATTATTATTAATCTGGACTTACCTTCCAAAACAGTGTGTATGGTGGGCTGACCCTGGCTGGATGTCAGGTACCCACCAAAGCTGCTCTTATCACTCCCCCTCCTGAACAGGACAGGGGAGAGAAAATAGAAGGAAAGTCCCATGAGTCAAGATAAGGACAGAGAGATCACTCAGCAATTACTGTCACAGGCAAAACAGACTCAATTTGAGGAAATTAGTTTAATTTATTACCAATGAAATCAGAGAAGAGTAATGAGGAAGAAAACCAAATCTTAAAACCCCTTCCCCCCACCCCTTCCTTCTTCCCGGGCTTAACTTCCAACTTCTCTACCTCCTCCCCTGCCGAGAGATGCAGTGGAACGGGGAATGGGAGTTGCGGTCAGTTCATCACATGTTGTCTCTGCTGCTCCTTCCTCCTCAGGGGGAGGGCTCCTCACACCTTTCCCCTGCTCCAACATGGGGTCCATCCCACAGGACACAATTCTGCTTGAACTCCTCCAGTGTGAGCCTCTTCATGAGCTGCTCCAGCATGGGATTCTCCATGGGGTGCAGTCCCCCAGGAACAGACTGCTCCAGCATGCATCCCCCACGGGGTCACAAGTCCTGCCAGGAGCCTGCTCCAGCTTAGGCTTCCCATGGGGTCACAGCCTCCTTCAGGTGCAGCCACCTGCTCCAGTGGGGTCCTCTACAGACTGCAGGTGGGTGTCAGCTCCACGGATAACCTCCATGGGCTGCAGGGCGACAACCTGCCTTACCATGGTCTTCTCCACAGGCTGCAGGGGAATGTCTGCTCTGGCACCTGGAGCACCACCTCACCCTCCTTCTTCACTGACCTTGGTGTCTGCAGGGTTGTTTCTCTCACATATTCTCACTCCTCTCTTCAGCTGTGATTGTTTTGCACAGTAACATTTTCCCTTTCTTAAACACGTTATCACAGAGGTTCTACCATCGCTGCTGATGGGCTCAGGCTTGGCCAGAGGTGGGTCGGGCTTGGAGCCAGCTGGCATTGGCTCCACTGAACATGGGGGAAGCTTCGAGCAGCTTCTTACAGAAAGGCACTCTTGTAGCCTCCCCACTACCAAAACCTTGCCATGCAAAAACAATACACGGTGGTTGCATTAAAACTGGCTTATCCTGTCTCCCAAACACTGCTCATTAGGATAGAGAAATCGTTTGGGAGATTCTAGTTGTCCTGCATCCAATATCAGGTGATTGTTCTAAACAATTTAACAGTGTAAGGGGTTGAGTTTTAGTGCCTTTGCCTGAGATCTGGCACTTTTGAAATCATCGCGGTCAAGGGGACAGAGAGACACCACCCAAAACTGCTTTCAATGGGACATTGACAACTTCTGTTTTCCCCAGGAAAATTGACTGGAAGCGTGAAGTTGTGGGCACATCCATAGCCCTGTCGGCACTGAGTAGCTCAACAGCCAAAATCCTTTTGGGATCCAGAAATGAGGCATTCTTCCCTCATTCTTTAAAGGCCTGCTTGGATGCCAATACACAGAGTTTGCCTAACATTAACAGGAGAAGGTTTCATACAATAAAACAGTGGCAGTCAAAGGTAAAGTAGAAAGAAGTACTGATTGTGCGTGTCTTCTTTATGGAGCAACCTGAAGGTAAGAGCATTACACACAAGCTTGGGAGATGGATTCACTCTTCCTCTCTGCCTGAATAGATTCAGATATTTCTTGCTCCGTGTATGAAATACTGTCCTTCAGGCTGCCTTACAGTTGCTCAAGTGATTGAATGTGTAACATTTAGCCAGAATCTGTGAAAATAATGTAAGATTTTTTTGAACTGGGCAGAGAGAAATGAAGGATGGATTGGTGATCCACTGGCATAGGGAAAACTGGAATGCAGCATCTGCTCCAAAGATTTTTTTTATCTAGGTACTTGGAGCAGTGGCTTTGAGGAGATACATGTTCCAACTCCATCACTGTCCCTAGTAAGTTTGTGGTTAGGACATTGGAAAGAGGAAAAAGAAAGGTGACTTTAATTTGTTTCAGGCAGGGCAGTGAATTAAACTTGTTTCTCCTTCTTCTGGGGAAATGTCCAAAAACATCAGGCAAGAAAGGAAGGTAGGAAGAGGGTAAAACAGTGACCTTTTCTCTTTGCAAGGAAAACCTGGACCTTGCTGTGTTTTTGAAAGAGCTTTGGCACTATTGAGTAGAAAAAGGTCAAAGCTGATCCTAACTGGAAAGAGATGGATCATCTACGACCTGAAAAGGACACATCTATCCCGTCTTCATCATTCCTCATTGTTAACTGGATTTGCACGTGGGAGACTGCAGTTTGAGATGCCCATTGCTTTAAAAGCAGAGAAGGTTCATCAGCAGATGTAATTTGGCTTTGACTATTAGTATTGGAAAAAGTATGTAGATGTTCAAACACAAGCAAGGCTTATGTACCTGATAGCTTGTTTATCTTTCAGTTAAAAAAGGTACTATCTTAACCTAGAAAGCTTATTTTGCTTATCTCTTTAGACTATTCTGTCTGTTACAGCACTACCAGGGACTCTTTTCATGGCTTCTGTAGGAAGCTTAGGAGCCTGATCAACATGGATTTCACCATCTGTGACCATGCACGAAGGAATATTCTCTTAATAACGAGCAGAGTGTAATAATGTAATGTAATAAATGACTTTTCCATTCTATTTCTCTGTGCACAGAATAACTTTCTTTTCAGTTCTTTTAATGAATGAACTCAAGAGAATTTTGCTTTAGATTAATTTCTTTTACAGCTATGGGGAAAGAAATAGTAAGAAACTAAACAGTGCTCAGGGTTTCTCACCACAGAGCAATGTAATTCCTGCTTGTTGTAGCAATTCAGCCTTACTACAAGAAAATAATGACAGTATGAATCTAGCAGCTTTGATGTCTTTGAGCCTAGGGGGAGGAAAAGCCTCTAGTTACCAAGGATGTTTGTGGATCTTCCCATGTCAAACAGTTTCATTTGCCCCTTTGTTTCTGAGGAAGTATTACTTCCATACTTGAAGGTGGATTTGAGGATTTGGTGACTTTGTTGCATTTCACTCAGCAAATTCTGCATTTCTATTCTTGTTCATTAAAAAGAAAGGTATTTGTCAGGATTCCTAACACCTTAAAAATAGGACAGAATAAAAAAAAAAAAAACATAACCAAGATACCATGAAAATCATCATGAAAGCCTTCCTGTAAAAGATGAAATTTGTAAGTATTTATTACTAGCTGCTAACATTATTCAAAACCATTACAGATTTTGAGAACTGGCGACAGAAACTGGCTCTAAAGTGTGTCTTTACAACATTCTTTTTCTGTTATTTGTGGGGTCAGAATACTCCTATTACAGCAGCATGAGGATGACTGCTAACACCTTCAAACTAAGCCCAAACAGTCATTATTGGCTATTTCAGCATCTCTCTAGCTATTCGGTTGGTCATACAGACAAGCTTTTAAAAAGGCTGTCAGATGTTCATGCCTCCTTTGCTGCCCATACTTAACAGTTTCTGCAAAAGCACCTTGGGTACTTCAGTGTTCTTTTATTAATGGTCTATTTTCTCTCTTACAGGATGAAGATGATTCATCTGTATGGTTTCCACTTCAGTCATGGTCTGGAGTCTATTAAAGAACTCAGTAAAATGGTGAAAGTCTTTCATAACCCCACTGTCCCAACTGCTAACGTTTCAGTTGAATAAAAAATTCTGCGTATCCTGAGAGATATTTTTTTTTGCTTTCAAATGTACCTCTGTTTTTATATAATTTTGTGTCTCATTTTTTGACAAAATCAAAGCATAAAATTGTGTTCTTTTGCAATCTTATGCAAGTTTCTTAATTTCTTTGCCTTGAACTAAGTTTTTAAGATACAGACTATGCCTTTTCCCTTTCAGAGGTTATAATGATGCAATATATCTGAGAAGTACAGTCTATATGATGCCTGTTACTAAGCACACTACCGTTAGTTTTTAATTGATGAAAATAAGAGTGAGTCACATGCAGTAGCACAAAAAATTATACAGAAGGAATGAGAGTACGAAGCAATGGTCTATAATCTGCCCAGACTTGGCATTTAAATATGTGCACCTACCCTATATGCTTCACACGAGATGCATGCCTGGATATAATGGGGTAAACAGCTGAAAATGCCATCAAAGTCATAAAAAGTGTGAATGAAGGTGCAGTAAGAGAAAGGAGAAGGTAAACAGTACAGAGGAAGAACCACTACCATGGCTATCTGCTGGAGACCTCCCAGAGCCACTCCACTCTGCACGCCACCATCTCACCATGGCCTTCACCTGCCTGCTCACACTGTGCTTCCCTTCCTCTTGGTAGGGAGAGAGCAAGGTTCATGAACAGGTACAGGTACAAAAGGAAGAGATGTAGCACCAAATTGGGATAGTGATGCTTTGAGATACATGGTGGCTTGCAGAGGTGGTAAAGTTTGTGTCAGTGAGTGGAGAAATTTGAGTACGTTTAATTAGCTAGTTTTTATGGTGCTGTGACTGGTACCATACCTGTGTGTAGTACTGTTTTCAGTTACATGTTTCTATATTACTGGTTGATTCTATTTTACATATACTTTACTTTCCAAGTAAACTGCACAGTTTGTGCTAAGTTGCTTAAACCGTCCTAGTGTAAAACAGAAAAAGGTGAATAAGAGTTATTGCAATCATAAAGGGATCCATTCACTGTCTTAACCATCCATAATATTGGGAAGATTAGTTAATACAGTAAACAGTAAAAAT
The DNA here is from genome assembly GCF_034619465.1 of Leptosomus discolor. Taxonomy (NCBI): domain Eukaryota; kingdom Metazoa; phylum Chordata; class Aves; order Leptosomiformes; family Leptosomidae; genus Leptosomus; species Leptosomus discolor. The sequence continues at coordinate 38,971,027 of NC_141419.1, read as the reverse complement.
TTTTTTTCTGTTTAGTACAGAAAAAAAATACTCTGTCTTCAGAACAAGGTTTGAATAGTGTGTATTAAATTGGAGATAGTGCTCAAGACCACATGCAATAATGAGGAGAAGCAAATTACTGAATAATTGTTCCAGTTTATGTTCTGTTTCCTAACATTTAAATGCTTAATATTCCAAGAAAAATTCTTCCTTTAGTATGTATGTAAGATTCCTAAAACAATATAGAGGCATGGCAAGAGGGCTGCTATTTCAGGTATGGGATCTGCCTGGAGCACAGCACTGCAGCTTCTCTGAACTTCTGCACAGTTCTGCAAAGTTACTTTCAAAGGCCACGTAGTCAAATAGCATTTAAGAGTTCTGCAGCTTATCTCACTGACCAGCTCAGCTCCTCTTCTCTTTTGCTTCCTGGGCACACCAGGTCCTGATGTCATGTGGTGCCACACCTCCTGTTTTTGATTTCCCTGTCTCTTCTAATCTGCTCCATTTAACCTCAGTGTCTGTAACAGTGTCAAAAAATACCTTTTCCCACTCAGTACAATAGGATGCTTTAGTAGTGATACAATGAACCTCTTCTTGTTCATGTGCTGTCTTAGGCCTCCCTGAAATTCCTGAGCATGATTTCATGTTCTGTTCTGCCTCTTCAGCCGAACTGATGCTCCAGCTAGCTTGTACGTTTCACGGCACAGTGAAGCAAAACAGGTAGACTGAAAATTGCAAGAGGGTTATATCTGTATCTGCAGCTTTGGTATCTTACTTATGAATTTAAAACTTCTCCTGTACCATATCCATACTACTAGACCACAGAACCAGTGCTTTGGTTTTGCATTTTTAATTTAGAGCTGGATTTGAAAGGACAGATCCTTCTAAGAATAGGTGCATAATTTTAGAACAAAGCACTGTTTTGCCACTGCCTGCTGGGAATCCTGCCATCATCACTCTTAGGTCTCACCAAATAAATAATCTTTTTTTTTCTTATCTCTGTGCTGTTGTGATGGGACCATTTGACTGAACCATGTTCTGCCAAACAAGTACTGGTTGCATGGCACTGTGTAACACTGCAGGCATTATCTGTTTTGCAGGATACACCTATGCCATGGCAGTGTTAAGTGACACACAATACTTCATGCCAATGCCTGAGATTTGTGTAACAAAACTTCTGTAACAGTGGAAATAAAGGAGATGCGAAAGACAATAACATCCACTGAATACATAAGGGATTACGTGCACATGAAGGCACAAATCTGGCCCATGTATGCATTACATTGGCAAATGTTGGAAGACTTTTATGTGTCTTGATTCAAAACTGAATATTAATGTGAAACTTTCCATTTGTTTTCAATGTTACTTATTATTTACTTACATCACATAGGTAGAAACATAAAGCTTTCAAAGGAAACAAAGATGCAGACCTTTGCAGCAGAAGCATCAAATCCCAAGTCATATAAAAACTTACAGATAGAAAAGTTTAGGGAAAGATGATGTTAAATCTCAGATAAAAAAAGAAGATGTGGAGCTATACGTCCAAAGTCTATGCCATCTACTTGGCAGTTCAAGGTAGTCACTACCACAAGATACACACACAACAGAGTGAACAGAGAGTGGGCAGGATAAGGATTATTGACGTCAGCTCACAAACCTGCAGCCACAAAAGCAAACAAGATGGTGAGCACATTGATTTGAGTGGGAACTCCCAGTCTGTCCAGTGAGATACGTTCAGACCTGGATGAGGCTGTTCCAGTTCAGCTTGGGAGCTTGTCCACACTGAAAGCCCAATGTCCTGGCTCCTATGAACAGAGAGCTGGTGTGTGTAAGCAAGATTGCCTCTTTTGATGGCTGAACAACCAACCCTTCATCAGCCCTGTAAGGGCTTCACGATACTCTTTGGGTACAAAAAATTGATGTGCAGATGAAAAACCAGGGAACAGGAAGAACACTTTTGTTAAATTAATTCTCCTTTACTAAAACACTAGATTTTGCTAGACTCAGAATCTGAAGATGATACTGCTTTGCTAATCTTAGTAACTCTACACTTCTCTAATGGAAACGTAGTGACAAAAGCATCTAAAATCACAAGGTGAAGTCCTTCAGTTATCTGACTTTTTAAGCTAAAATTTATATTCCAAATTACTTAACAACTGTATTTCTCTAGAGTGCAGGGAACATTTCACAAAATGTTTTGTTGACTAGAGATAGATTGTTGACAGGATTTTAAGCTGAGTCTGTCTAAGTCTGACAGAATAGTAATCAAAACCTGTAAAATAATAACAATTTCTTTTGAGGGCATTCCACACCTCTTAGGCAGAGGAGCACTTTATAGTTCCCATTTATGGTATGTGATTTATTCTAATGAGGGTCACCTGGACTATTTGTTCTTTACTGAATCACGTACTTAGCCTTGGGCTATGTTTCAGTCAACAAGAAAACACTGTTTTCATAGTTGGATTTGTATTCTGTTTAACTCTATCACAACTTCAGTATACACAATTTACATTTGCAAATAGACATAAACAAGAGAAAGTGCCAGGAAATAATAAAAAACCACAACCAACCTCAGTTAAAACTTAGCTGCTTCCAATGAAATCTGAATTTTGAGTCCGACTTCAAGAAAGTGAGCAGTCTTGAATTATGTCAAGACAGACAGATGCTAGTTCTTCTATGCAGAGCTCTGAAAATCTGGCTCCTTTGCTTTATTGATTTGAATGTAGCTTTCACATTTTCAGTTTAAGCCGGTACTTTTAACAACATACATTCCTGAACTACTGGTGACGGGATAGCAGTGAGCATGTACTCGGCAATGGGTAACTCCAAGACCACCCGTGATTAGCAAGAATTTATCTAGTGAATTTTTGGGCAATTCTGGGTTATTTGTCTTCCATGAACTTAAGGAGTATTTTTAATTCTGATGGAAAACAGAAATGAGGTTTATCACAGTACGGTGACCCATAGTATCCGGACTCACATCTCACTGCTGCAGGGGGGTGGGACGTGTTTCTAACCTGTGGTGCTCGCAAATAGTTGCTGCGCTGGTAGCAACACACTGGGCAGAGAGCTGCGCCGAGGGCACACCCCGCTCCTGCACCTCCGGCTGCGGGCGGGAGCCGGGGGAGCAGGGGGCCGGGGCCGTCCTGCCTTCCCCCCGGGGCGCCGGCAGCCCCGCCCGGGCGCTACGGGCCACCTGGCCGCGGCCGGGCGCCTGCCAGAGCCGACAGGAGGCACCTGCGGCCCGCCCCCCGCCTCCCGGCCGCGCCCAGCCCTGCGGAGACCCGGGGAGGAGCGGTGGGGCCCGCCCCGCCCCGCCGTAGCCGACGGCGAAGTTGTGCCGCCAGGACGGACAGCCGACACTCGCCCCGACCCGGCCGCGGTCAGAGTATCCGCGCCCCCCGGCCCCGGCCGATGGATCCCGAGTCGGCGGGGGACGAGCTGTCCCGCCTGCGCGCCCTCTTCCTGGCCTGCGACGCCAGCGGCTCGGGCCGCATCGAGCGGGAGGACTTCGCGGCGCTCTGCGCCGAGCTGCGGGTGCGGCCGGCCGAGGCCGAGGCCATCTTCCAGCGCCTCGACAGCGACCGCGACGGGGCCATCACCTTCCCGGAGTTCGCCCGTGGCTTCCGCGGAGCCACCCGGCGGCGACCCGGGAGCGGCGACCCGGAGGGCGAGGAGGAGGCGGCGGCGTCGTGGGCCGCCGCGGGCCTAGAGCAGCCCTGGAGGGACTTCGAGGTGCGGCTCGGGGACGAGGCGAGGTACATTCCCAGGTAAGGCCCGGGCCCGCCGGCGCCGCCGCCCGCAGCCCCCAGACCCCGGGGCGGCGGCGGCGGGAGGAGCGGCCGCCCCGGTCGGAGCGGGGCTGCGGCTGCGGAGGTGCCGGGGCTGAGCTTGCCCCCGGCAAACCTGGCGGCGGCAAACCGCTCCCGCCGCCCTCCGGAGGGGGAACGGCCCTCCCGGCGGCAGCTTGCGCCGGTGCTGATGCAATACCCGGCTGAGGCACGGCCTTACCGGCGTTCGGCCTGACCCCGCGCCCGCTGTCCTTGCAGGTGCATAGAGCCCTCACCGCATCTGCTTCCCGGGTTTGAGGGTTTCCAGCTCTGTTTTTCCAGCGTGCAGCCGCTTGCTTGCTTCCTCTCCGCTGCCCTGCCAGGGACCCACGTGGGAGGATGAGGCCGGTGAAGCGCATGGGATGCTAAGTGCTGCCAGCTCTGCAAATGAAACTTTCTCCCCCGTTTGTCCCCGGGCCGGCATCTTTCTTGCGCCCTAGTCCTGCTTTTCCTGGTAAAGGCAGACCGACACCACCTTTGCCTCCAGGTTAACGGTGCTCGTAAGTACGGCTCTTGGGCTGAGGAGCTCATTGAAGTCCGTGAGAGCCTCTGCCCTCTATGTCAGTGAAAGGAGGACAACTAATGGTAGTTTAAATACCGGTTTAAAACCGATTACCACGGGTCTGGCAGTACCGAGCTGGTACAGAGACACATTTTGGTGATTCACAATAACCTGTCTAAAACCTGAGGGGTTCAAAATTAAGGTGAAAATGTTGGCTGTGGAAAGTACAGAATGATTCTGCTGCAATTAAAAAATGTAGTTTAAGCTAGAAAACAAGCAATCTGAGTTTAAGGGTTTGGTAGCTGGTTAAAAGGCTGTTAAAAACATAAAAATATTAATATATCCAGAGAGACTGTGTCAAGTTGCAGCAGGCCCTGGCTGTGAAGTACACAGAAGCTAATAAAAAGCATACTAGTTTCTATGTAACTTTTGTAACAACTGAGTCGAATGTGCAGTTTGTTTTTTTTACAGGAAGGTGTACCAAATCATTGGCAATTTTTTATCATACCAGTCTCCCTGTAGTGTACCTTAAATTCTTACTTGCTGTAGTAATTTGGTTCTAGCCAGTTTTAAAAACGCGTTTGGATTGTGAAGAGAAAAGTTTCTTCTTTCAGTTACTTAACCTGCTACTCACGTGCAGTCGATTGTTGTTTTCTTTTTGGATTGGAAGGGTGGATAACATTGCTTAATCTTTCGGACTGCTCCATTTCAGACAGATCAGTAGCTTCATACAGGTCTTTCTTACCTAGTTCATGATGCCTTCCTTGCTACATACCTGCTTTCTACAGAAAGAGAACAAAACCAAAAAGGCTGTTTGAAAATTTGTGGAAGCAATTAGTCACTTGACTAAAGCCAGACAGAAACTCAATAGGGGGTGGAAAAAATCTGACTCATGAAAAGTGGTGGCTTGTGAAAGCATCTGTCTCCTTCTGGTAATAAGCCTAGCTCAGTATCTTGGTGACTGTATTTACAGCAGCAGTTTGAATATGGTCCATTGATTTGTCTAAGAGGATGGTAGATGGAAGGGGAGTAGCTTTTGTTGGCTTCTGTGTGCAGACGCTCCTTTACTTGTGTCATGATGAACTAACAAAACTAATGTCATTCGTGTTACAATTCTTACACATAAAAATAGCAAAGAGAACTAAATTGAGAGTTAAGTGGGCAGTAGTTTGATGTAAATGCTTCCTATTCGTGTTCAGCTTTATAAGTAGTGTTGAACATCCTTCATAGTTGGCTGTATTTATTAGGTATGTGCCAACGTCAGCTGAAGAACAGTGTGCCCTTTGTTTTCTTATTCTTTCTGTTTCCTGTCCTGAAGTGCAAGAAGCAGATCTGTTACAGCTCAACTTTTTTCCATTTGTGGCTCACTTTTTTTTTTTGTTGAAACTATTTGTAAGGTTTTTTTTTCATGTGAGTAGTCCCACTAAAATCATTACGATCACTTGTGTAGCTAATGAATATATTGAAATTGTTTGAAGAGTCTTGGGAGTAGGAGAGATTTCAAGCAACAGAATGTAACAAAACCATGTAAGCTGGTACTTCAAAAAAGTTACTTATCTTTTTATTTAAATTATGTAACTTTTTCTTAGGTTCAGGTTTGTTTTGTGTGTGTTTTTTTTTTTTTTTTTTAGGGAAAGGCAGTGTTTTGAAAAACAGAGTTAGCTTGGAACACACCTGAATCTTAAATACTATAAAACAGTTGGTGTCCTCACATAGTGGTTTATTACTCTTCATATGTTTGCTGTAACATTGGTGTTGAAAGCCATGAGAAAAGTAATTACAAAGAAGAAACTCTTCCAACCCAGGCGAGTGGAGTTAGTTGTCCATATTTTTTATCTTGATCATGTCTGTTTTTTATCTTGATCATTTTGGGGTTCAGTCGCTCAAAATGCTGATGCCTTCTGGCCTCACTCTAGCAAAACACTGGCAATGTGCTTTGATGCTATTTTGGTGTATGTAGAGAGAAACAAGGCATGGCAGATGGAAGTAGTGAGCTGAAGTCAGGAGAAAATTACACAGTAACCACCTGTGGTCTCTGTCATTCCTGAGCTTGATTGAGTGCCCATGGAAATCGAGTGGAAGTTTTTCACTGATATCAATAGACATGGTTCAGCCTTTGTTTCTGCAACTGATCTTTTAAAAGACATAAATAAGCCTCCATAATGAGGTGTGAAACCCGGTAACAGATTGGTATCCTGACCCAGTCCTCAGTGTAGACATGAGATACAACCTTGTTTGCTGTCAGGTACTGCCTTGTTCCGGCTACTAAAGCGTATATTATAATAAGCATAGTTTGAATTTACTCAATTTAAAAAAAGATAGTTTTATTATGGAATGGTTCCTGTCTCTCTGTAGTTTAGTGGATTGGCTGCACACTTCTGTTAGCTTACACTTTAAAACGTCCTAGCCTGTACTGGGGCTGTGGTTGTATCCATTGCAGTTAAACAGTAAGAGTAACATCAAAGAGTTTCTTTTCAGCCTTGCTCCTTCCCTCCCCATCTGAACAGGGACTAAACTCTGTTAGATTTCTTGGTAAGGCGGTCACTGTGAGTGGAAGTCTTGTTTGCCTTAGTCTTTACACATGTTCAGTGGGCAGTTGTGCCTCTAGCACAAAAGAACATGGAAAGTCTTTCCAGGCTGATGACCTAATGTAATGTGTGAAGTCAGATTTTAGTGAAATTGCTTAGTGTGTTGTTTCGTGGGGTTGGGGTTTTTTATGTCATTCCTTTCATTTAAAATGCAGCTACCTTTCTGTGTTGTTATATTCAATCAGGTATAATGAGTAATTAAACATGAAAGATTGCAATGCCTTTGGTTTATATGTAGTGGATTGCCAGCTGGAGTATACCAGTGTGAGTCATAGGGCATCTTTTTTATTGAGAACTCAGGCATGTTCATTAGTTGGTTCCTCTAAGAAGTATTTGCAGTGGTACAGGAATAGACAAAAAAATTTAAGAAACTTACTGCCTGGAGCCAAATGGGTGCTCCAGTGTACTGCCTGCACTGGCAGGGTTTAGACCTTGGCCATGTTACTGGGTGTTGAGTTCTTTTTTAATATGTGGCCGACCTCAGATCTGTTTGGATTTCAGTGGTAAGATTGAGGGGTTCCCTCCACACCCCTAATAGGCATGTGCTCTTCTAAGCATGTGGGAAAGTCTCCTAATGGTAGTGCTTCTCCATTCCTTGGCTTGAACAAAGAATGATCCAACATTCACTGACACTTCAGGACAAAACCTGTACTTATGAATGCTGCAGCAGTTATTTGTGTCTGTAAATTACAGGCAAAAAACTTCTGGAAAACAGATTTTGAGTTAAATTCTGCTTCTCAGAATTCTCCTCATACTTCAGTGCTTTGCTTTTTAGTCTTGGGGTTTATTTTGCTGGTGTGCCTTGTACTTAGGGCCAAGCTGACTGTTCATCGGACTCTGATTTCAGTGCTGCCAGACTGTGAGATTTTATGCGTCGTACAATTCCGAAGTCTCCTAATGTGATTATGATAACAGTTGTCCCACAATCATGTCATCTGGAACTGTACAGAAAATGTCGATATGGGGGACGTGATGAAATGAGAAAAGGGTGCTGTTTTTAACATGAGCTACTTAAACTGTGGAGATAGGCAATGCTCATGGGATATACCACTGTGCTACAGCAGAGGAGAGGGACTCTGCTGCATAAAATAGTCCAAAACCTGCCGAGCTCTTGCTGTCGTGAGCCAGGATGGATTTTTGCCAAAATCAATACAGAATTCAGCATCAACTCATGTCAGCAATTTGTGTTTATTTCCAAGAGATGATGAGCTATGATATCAGCACTGGAGAGATTTCCTTGGAAGTTGAAGTGTGTTCCCTGGAGAGGGGATAAAGGCAAATCCTGAGGAAAAACAAATGCTGGGTCCCTCTTTGTCACAGTGCTGGAGAGGGGATCTCTGCTGTAAGAATGATGTCTTGTGTTTTACTACGTCTCACAACAGGGGTTTGACAAATGTGCTCTGCTGGAAGTGTGATGAATGCCTTTCTTTGAGCTAGAAAACTTTCTGAGCTACCTCGGGTTTTACTGTTTTTCTGGTTTTTTGCTTTAATCAGAATAGCATCTGTGACAAATAACTTAAGCACTGTAGCATTCCTTTTCCTGGTATTTATATAATATCAAACAATCATTTGTCATAACCATATCCTTTGGAGTGTTCTCCTTTTCCACAGACTTCATCTTTCCCTCCCTGTCCCACAGCCTTTTACACTCCTGCTCCACTGGCTCCAAATCACACCTTTGTCTTTATGAAGGGAACAGTATTTATTCTTTGGAAACATTAAAGATCCCTTCCCTGGGAATCAGCCTCGGCCAGGCTGTTTCATCTGGGGGTTGCAGGTTTGTTCATCTTCTTTTAATGCAGCCTATTTCTGAAGGGGCAGGTGCAGAAAAAGAAGAGGTGGTATGTAAAAAACCCATAGTGCTTCAGGTTGAGAAGCACCTTGAATTTTACACTGTGTTAAGGTTTTGTGTCACCTGTTTTTCCTCGAGGCACTTAATCTAGGAGGAAGTGTTAATGCACTCAGCTGTGCCAAAAATAGATTCCTTCCAATTTGGAATGTATTTGATCAAGCCTTTCTGGTGGCTGATATGATGGCATACCCAATGTGTCTGCTTTTCACAAGAAAGTATTTCTTTATCTCTTGGTGGCACACATAGGCTATTGGTCTCCAGTGTAAGGACAATCATCAGATGCGTAATGGTTGATCTTTCTCTAGCTCAGACCTTCTCAGCTCAGACCACCTTATACTTCATCACTTCATGCCTGTACCAGAACAGAGCTGCTACAAGTGATGAGACTAATTTTACAAGTTCACCTACACTGGGAAGAGACCATTAGAGTAGTGTTCTAAAACTTAGGAACAGGAACGTATTATCAGCATGAAAACAAGTTTAAGTTTAGTGGTGATTATCTTTGCTTTTGCCTGCATCTACAAAAATAGAAACTATATTTTTCCAGTGCTTGAAAGATGTCTAGGTCAATAAAACAAAAAAGAGAAAGTGGGGACCTTAAGTCTGCAGGTAAGAACATGGATAAGAAAGATGATAGAAGTGAAGACAGAGGTCAGTAACTAGCAAGGGATGGTGTTGAGAAAGATACACATGTACACAGAAGGACCTACAAAACCAGTCCTGCTAGGGAATGCTTTGGTCTAGTTTTCTTACCTTTCAATACAACCCTTGCCCAGCTAAGCCTGGCAGCCCACGTGCCTAGTGAGCTTTTGCACTGTTTTGCTGCTTTGTGCTCCCCAGAGTGCTCTGCACAGGTGAACCCTGAAATTGTGCTGTCTCTGCCTTTCTGAAGCAGACACAGGTAAACATATGCAAAATAGCAACGGTGGAAACACTGAATCTTTACCATGTGAATGAGGGAAGTTGGTATTATAATGTCACTGGCATATCTTTGATTTCCTCCAGTTTTCCACTAGCTTAGTGCACTATATATAGTAGAATACTATACTGAAAATACCACCCTTGGGGTCAGACTAACATGTAACATAGCATCTTCTCTCTGTCAACTATGTACGGAACACATGTAAGATACTGAGCAACTGTAGAGTTATTCTTCTTTGATAAATTCCATCAGCTCCCTCTGAGCTGCGTTCCGAGTGTGAGTCATCCAACAACTGGTTGCTGTACATTCAGCAAACCATAATGATTCTAGGAATTTATATGAATTAGCATGGCTCTGTGGGTTAAATGAAATTAGCCACTTACTACCATCTAAATGTCATATCTCTAATCCCAGTGTTTTAGTCCTTCTTTTTTTTTTCCCCTCTCTCCTCTTCTTCCAGTATTCTACCATGGTATTTTAAATCGATTGTATTACAAATTGCGTTATCATCAGGGCAGTTTTATTTTCTTTCTGTAATTCTCTCAGGAACTTCCCGAAACCATGTAAATAGAGTAACTTGGCTTAAGTTAACTCGTATGTGAAGTTGTGCAAATATTGGCTAGTCACACTTACTAATTTTACGGACAGCTTACATTATAAAACCTTTGAGATGAGATAAGGTAAACCCAGAGCAGTACTTGGCCAGAATACTATACTATTTTGGGTACTAGTGTTTTCTGTCTGTACTTTGTAGAAGCAGCAGAAAGGCATGCATGGTAGGCAGTATAACCAGTGCCATATGGTCCAAAGGGACAGTTTCTTTCATGAGATATATCAAAACCTGCTCTTTCTATGCGTTAGTATTTGTGAATGTCTACAGTCGTGTTACTCTAGAAGTTAAAGGGATGAAGCTAAATCCATTTAAAAGTGATTTCAGCATTTCAGGGAAGACCAGTTTTAAAGGGCAAACCCAAGCATTTCTGACGAGTTTTGCTGAAACTGAAGCAAGAGCATTCTAGTTGCCTTTTTGTCCAGAAAAAGGATAGACAGTTCGGAGTTCAGGAGTCAGTTTGGTGAAATCCATTTGTGAAATCTTCCTTGATAAATAATTTTGAATAACTAATGAATTTACTTAAAGAAATAGCATGTATTCAAGGGGAACTGGAGACAAACAAACAAATTGGGCAGTACTCATTGCAACTAATCTGTCCTGTTCCAGCGGTGTCGCTGATACTTGCCAAAGCATATGAAAACAGAGGAGTGATTGAAGATAGGGATATGCACAGTGTCTGCTTCTATCTAAAATTTGAAACTATACTGGAATAGTTATATAACATAGCTAATAAATAGTTATTGGCTGTTTTGGTGAGAAATTTGCAGCTCTGAAGGACAACTACTAAAGTGCTAGGAATTTATGAAATGCAGCATACGTTACCAGCTGTCAGTCCAACTATCAAAAATAAAGGGAATTTCAAATGGAGGGACTATGGAGAGGCTGCATTTTGTAATGTTGGAAATACAGCCAGGCTCCAGCTTCAAGTCTACCCAATGTTAATGGAAGTGTGGTAGGAATTCTGTAAATGGTAACATCTTGAGACACTGAACTTACTGTTTATCCAGCTGCATATGCTTGGACACCAGTATCTAAATGCTACAAATCTGCTGTATACTTGAAATTTAATTGAGATCTGATGAACCCAAACCTCAGACTTATTTTGTGGTATGCACAATTATCAGAACCATTCCAAAATCTTGTTGTGCGGTAAACCTTTTAGTGCACAGATCTCACGTTTGTCTGTATGTTGTAATAGTACAGAGTGAAAGGAGGGCAGACTTTTAAGTCTACAATTTTAATTTTTTTTTTCCTGATTGTAAGAGTTCTGATGGTCAGTGTTGTTTTAGCCCAAAGTTGTGGCTAAGGAAAACTTAAGGAAACTAAGGAAAACTTAACAGTTTTTAAAATGGAAATTATTAATTGAGTAAACACACATTTGGGGAGTTCTTTAATGATGTATTATTTATACATAGTTTGTATCATCTGATGATCAGATAAATCTGTGCATTATTGTGACTATTTCTGAACCTTGACATTACTCTGTTTAAAAAGTATTTTGAAGAAGAAGTTTTGTGCATGCATTGGAAGTATTCAGAGCACTACATTAAGTTAATCTTAACTTCTGGAAATACTGAATACAGCTAAAGCATTAGCCTTTGTAAAAGAAACCCTTTGCAAGACTGAAACATATGTGCACAGAAATGTCCTTGACATCAGTAAATCTGTATTTCTTTGTGCTGCTGTTATGTTTCTGTATATTAAAATACATGTCAGCATTTCAACTGGAAACAGATTTTATGGTGTCCTGAAATACTTCAGTTAAAATGGGAATCTGAGCTATAGTAACAGTAATGGTACTGTGGTATTAAGTTATACCTTCAGTGGGGAAATCATACAGAAGAAGCAGAGTGCTGCAATGTTGGTAATCTAAGGTATGGAATTGCTTCAAGTAGGATAAAATGCAGAGAATACACACTGTTGATATCATGCATATGATGAAAGTATTAGATAGCCCTACCTCTGTAGAAGATAGGAAAACATCAGCTGTCTAATGAGGTAATCGAAGTTTAAGCTTTCCTCTAATGACACAAAGAGGTCGTGTATGCACGATAATGTTAGATTAGAACTTGCAAAACTTTATTTTTGTTTGAATTTATGGCACTGATACACTGTATTTCCTCATTACTGGCCTGTTTCCTCCACCTTTCTAGACCTGATCTTCCCTTTACCTTTTTTTTTTCCTGTTTATTTTTTAAGTTCTTGAATACCTGTTTGTGTTCTGGCATATAGTCTATGTGGCAATCAGCTTCAGTTTTCCTTGTGACTGCTAAATTCTGATATATTGCTTTATGGTAATCCGGGTGTTGGAACCTAGCTGGCATGTAACACAAAGGGTTACATGGCGTTACAAGTATGACCAGAAATTAGTGGGGTTTGTGTGATATCACTTGTGTGATAATGTTTTGGTGCTTATGCTATTTGTTTCTTGTATCTTGTCAAGATTCTTTGCTTTGACAATTAAAAACTGTATACAGTATATGTAAATGAGTCCAGATGTAATGGAAATTTGAATACACTATTCCTGCATTGGGGCAGCTTTTAAGAAGCAGTATAAATTTCAGGAGTGCTTTTAATAACTAAAGGATTTACAGAAACTTTTTTCTTCTGTATGAGATACATCTGTTACCTTTCACATGAGAATCATATATAGAATTAACTTCTTATAACAATGAATTTGTTAGGGTGTAAAACAGAGCTGGCATTATGAGTGCAGTCATCTGGACCAGAATAATTTGTCTTAAACCAAAGAGCTGTATTCTCATTTCCACTACAGCTCCTTCTGCACTGCCATGCGCTGGTACAAGAGATGTAAACACTAGAATTCCAACAGCTAAGGGAACATCAGACTTTTTTTTTTTTTTGAAAGAGATATGATCACCTCCCTCTCCTCCCTTTAAACATCCATTTTAACTTAGGTGATTGACATTCATACCCATTGTCACTTCTTATACAGCCTCCTAAAGTCATAAACTTCTTCATGAATTGTGATTAACATTAGAGCCACCAACAAACTTGACATACGTTATGCGTTACTCCAGTGGCATGCTCTTCAGTACACCATGAATAGAAGTACAAAAAGTTTACTTAAGCTAAAAAGTTTTTTCTGCGCTAGCTATATTAAAGTACAGAAGCAGGAAGGGTGAACATCATTTAGAAGAATTCAGTCATACTGTGATGAATGATCAAAGTCTATATCTAACTTGCTAAATTTTGAAAATATGTGAAAAGGAATATCTTAATACATTTTTCAAACCCATTATAGAACATTGTTCCAAGTAGGTGCATTAAATGATATATCTCTCTTTTCAGACAGGAGCAGGTCAGTATTCTGTATCAGAACATACACATAGTGGAACCAAGATTAATCCAGCCGTACGAGCATGTCATTAAGAACTTCATCCGAGAGATCAAACTCCAAAGCACAGAGATGGAAACTTTGGCTATTGCCATAAAAAGGTATAGTGAGTTGTGTGTCTAGTTCAATTACACAGTTACTTTTTTCTCTACCACACTTTGTTGGGTTAAACTACTGGGAGTTAATGCCAAAATATGTTAATGCGGAGTATTGACATAAACTGACTTCAAAGTTTAGTTTATGTGCACACTCCTGTGTGTATGTACATATAGCAGCTTCCAAATGATTCCTTGTTCGTATTTTGGATAAGTCCTGAACCAAATTTTTGCAGGCTCTGTTCATATGTTTAATATCTTAAAAACATTTTGACTGCCTTGGCTGTAACTTTTGAGTTTTAGCGTACATGCCCATTATACTTTCATTTTAGAAAGACATGATATTTTTTTCTTCTTCGGCTTCAAGGAGTATTTACCTATTGTAACTACTTGGCGTTTGCAATCTCGCATCATTACTGGCAAAACCAACCAGGACAGAGATCTATATGTGGGTGATGCAAGTTGCTGTAGTTATCCTTTTGAAGTCTATTCATATGGTAACCAGAGGGGCCTTTTATCTCTGTAACTTAATTCTCAAAATGCAGATGTGATGTATTTCTTACTAATAATCAGCTGTCAGCTATTATTTAAAATCTGCTTTGCCTGTATCTTCGGACTAATTTGTGATTTTGGTTCCCAACTATGCCAGTTTCAAGGTCTGGGAAATGTTAAACTCGCTGTCGTCATAGAGTACCAGGTTGGAAGGGACCTCAAGGATCATCTGGTCCAACCTTTCTTGGCAAAAGCATGGTTTAGATAAGATGTCCCAGCACTCTATCTAGCTGAATTTTGTAAGTGTCCAATATTGGGGGCTCCACCACTTCCCTGGGGAGGTTATTCCAATGGCTGATTGTTCTTGTGAAAAATTCTCGTGTCTAATCAGAACCTCCCCAGCAGTAACTTGTACCCATTACCCCTCAACTTTTCCGTGTGACTCCTTGTAAAAATGGAGTCTCATCTTCTTTGTAGCCACGCTTTAAATGCTGAAACATGGTGATAAGGTCTCCCCTAAGCCTTTTTTTTTCTGAAGGCTGAACAAACCCAGCTCTCTCAGTCTTTCCTCATGTGGCAGGCTTCCCAGTCCTTTGATCATCTTTGTAGCCCTTCTCTGGACCGTCTCCAGCCTGTCCATACCTTTTTTGTGTAGCGGGGACCAAAACTGAACACAGCATTCCAGGTGTGGCCTGACATTTGTTTCAGCTAAGGTAGGCAGGTGTGTTTCACACATTTTTGTCAACCCAGAGGTCAATTCCTAAGAGAATATTTACTTTTAAATTTTAGAGCTCAGGATAAAGCGGCAGTTCAGCTCAGTGAGCTGGAGGAAGAGATGGAACAACGGATACAGGCTGCAGAGCATAAAGTTAAAAAGGAAGTGAGTATTTTATACAGAATTTCATAATTACTGAACTCTCTGTGATCTTAAGCAGGATTGATGGCCAGGTGTGTTTTTCATCCTGATGGACTGATGCAAAGCAGCCGAAGGCAGGGCCCGTATGAAAAGAAGCTATCCATGAGATCAAAAATGTATTCTCTTGATGCTTTCCCAAAAAGGAATGGCTGCTCAGATGTAATAAACCAAGAAAAAAAAAAATCTTTCTCTTTTGTGAGCATATGCTGGCGTAGAGGAATTTATTTCTGAGACTGGTATTGGAAACAGATTGGAGAAAAATGACTTTTCACCATGAAAGAATGGAATCTAGTTTCCTAGTAGATGAATTCATGTGGAAATGAATGCTTAGATCATTTGTTTTTCATTTGCATATCTGCCTGGAGTGGTGATCTTTCCCCCATTTTTATCCTGCAACTATATTTTAGGGAGTTGTAAACATAAGATGGTAATTGTGATGACAATGTGTGAGGGCCTGGACCTCCCAAAGTTGATGGGAAATTGTGTTAATGTGGTCAAGTTTTAGCCATTGTTTCAACGGGCTTGCAGTCTCGATGGAAAAGTACAGGAATCCTCTTTCCCTTACCCATTGAAAGGTATATTAAAGCCACATTTGGCTTTGTAATTCTAAGCAGAAAGCAGTAGTTAAACCACCCTACCTGTGGTGTCAGCTTCATGCCGAACTGTTACTAAGTTCACATAAGATCAACCTAACTTTGTAGTGTGCATAAGGATAGCAGTTTGTGAAAGTGTTCTAACGTGCACGTAAGAAATGCATTAATTACAACATATAGTATGAGCTTAGTGGCTGCTTTGTAGGACTCACAATATACTGAATGTGTATGTATTTGGTATGGTTCTTTCACCAAAACATTTATAGAATCCGAAGCAACAAAGTGCAGTCTGCCAACTTGCTGATTTTAAACAGCAGTTCACAGTAACTGATCTGTGAAGGTAAACTATATTCTGATAGATTTGCTTCAAACAGCATCTTCTATACAAGAGAAGTTACTCCTACTAAACCATAAAAGTCAGTCAGTTGTTTTCCTAGGAACAAGATATATGACAAAAAGGTATCACCATGGAAAAAAAACGCATATCATAATACGTTTAACTAATGATAATGCAGCTCTCAGTAGAGATAAACTTTCCATTTCCAGAGAGACTTAGCATTTATGTTTAGAAAACAACTGCTCTGGAAAAATTCTCTTCTGCAAAATGTGGTAAATCACTGAAAAAAGCTCTGGAGCCTCTTTTACACTACTGTAAAAAGATGACTGGGATGTGTGTTTTTGCTCACTCGAACATCCGCAGGTATGTACTAGCATTATGTAAAAACACATCTACTGTGTATTACACACATCGAGTCTGTTTCTTGTTGGAAAGATGCCTCAAATTGTCACAGAGTTGTGTGGATTGTGACTTCACTGTTCACACCTAGCTATAGGTATGAAAGATGAGCTGTAACTTGTTTCTCACAACATTCTTCTAATTTTTACTCCTAAATGTTCCCTTAGCTTGTTGCTCCACATACTCCACCTACTACAACGCCCTGAGAGTAAATGTAAGATATTTACTTTGTGGGATTGTACTAAACCATTAATCTTAATGCCTGTACTCAAGGCTATTGTTTGTCAGAGTGATCTCACTCATGCCACCGTGACACCTGCCTGTATTTTGTTTCTTCAAGGGAACCAAATAGTTACCAAACAATACTTAGGAGTCCTGTGTAGGTGCCAACGGTGAGAGAAGCTTAAGCTGATTACTTTGATTATCACTTCAACACATGGATTATCATTTAACACACGGATGTCAGCATCACCTACAGGAAAGCACTGAATTCTGAGCCAAGTCCATATCTATCTTTTCCGTGTGAAAACTCAACCTGTTTTGTTGGCACCACATATCACTGCTGCATTCTGGTTTCTCGTGTTGTGACACTGTGCATTGAAGTCCCTGGGGAGTAACTGGAGTGAGTTAAACACATACTTAGCTACAGCATGTGGAATATACCATTCTTCTCATTGTGCTTGATGTAACATCCATTCAGAATCTGTTTTGATTAAAAAAACCCTCTCAGAATAGTTTTGGTTTGATGTTCAGACCAAGTACCACATGAAACTACAGATGCTGTCATCAGCATACGTGTTACTGAACATGGGCCTGTAACATTCCGACACTTGCAAGCAAAAAGATGTAAAACAGAAATAAATAAGTAACTGATGATGGCATAGCAATGTGATTACTAGCACATTGTGTGCCGAGCCATAGAAGGATGGTTTGAAAAAAAGGATGTAATGCCCTGAATTTTGTGTGGGTGCATATGTCTACATCTATATATGCAATCACACCTCAATTTATATACAAATAAAATAGGAACGTTTCTCTCCCCCTTTTTTTTTTTTTTAAACATTGAGGATGTTAGGCACAGGAGACAATAACGTGAATAACAAACACTGAATTGACCTGTATCTTTGCTTCCACCTTACTATTTTATTTCTATGAATATTTTATAAGTGACTACAATTAGAGAATCAGAATCTGTGGATCTTAAGGAAGGGCCAGGTTCATGTAACGAAAAGACAAAATTACACGCCTTAATCTAAGGAGAAAGCGTGTAATTTCCAAAGTGATGAATGCATTTTTTTAATAAACGTTTGAAACCTGTCTCAGCTTTTAATCGCATTAAAAATATTGCAGGAGAAGCGAAAAGCTGAAGAAGCACTAAATGAGCTGAAGCGCCAGTACGATACCGAAGTTGGGGATCTTCAGGTGACAATAAAAAAACTTAAAAAGGTAAGTTGCAGTCATGGCAAGAGTTCTAAAGTGTTTTAAGAGATGCTGACCTTATAAAGTGCCTTCCCCAAGATGGATAATTATAATTGTAGCTTTTAAATTCAGTTGTATTAGTAAATGGCTGTTGTATTAATTCTGTGTAATTTACTGAAATATTTAGGAAAGGGACCAACTGTTAGCCAAATTTCGTATTTCGAAAGCCAGTGATTTTTGGAGTAATGCTGCTTACTTGCACATTTGGGAAAATTCTGGTTTTGAAAAACTTCAATAGCTGTAAAATAGGGGTTGTTTAATGTGATTTCTGTTAATTTTTATGTACTTTGAAGCAGAACAATCAATCACATGCATTTTTCTTATCGTTCTAGCTGGAGGAGCAATCCAAAAATGTAAGTCACAGGGAAGATGTGGTTGAGCTGAAAAAGAGAATACATGATATGTTGCTGGTAAGAGATGATTATCATTGACATATGAATTTAGCCTCTGCAATGTAGGGTTTTTTTTTTGGTGTGGGTTGTTGTTTTTTTTTTTTCCTTATATTTAGTACTGGTAAACTTTTAAAGTTGTTGATAAATATATGAGGATCTTTAACTTGGAAAAAACTCTGTTCTATATAAATGCATAACTTTCTAGGTATAACATTTAGGAGTGGTTTGAGATGATATAGTCTGCTTTTTGTATAACTGAAATGGAAAAATAAAAATTCAGTGGTTCTGGCATGCTAATTTACTGACTTTGTGTTGAGTTCTTTGATTTTCTTTTCTCTCTCTATGCTTAGATTTTCTAATGTTTCATTTTCTTTTAGTTTTGATGGTTTTTATTTTACCATTATAATGTGTGAAAATTTTGTGCAGGTGGCTATGACAGCTAACATCTAATATCTTCCTTTTTTAAGGAAAATCAGAAACTTAAGAAAGACCTTCTAGAAGCACAGACCAATATAGCTTTTCTACAGAGTGAATTAGATAGCTTGAAAAGCGAGTATGCAGATCAGACTTTGAACACTGAGAGGTAAGGTGGTTCTACATGATACTATTTTCACCAGGGGAAAAAAATCTGTTGTCTGATGTAGTTATTATGTATGCAGTTGCTAACTGTTATTTTCTGAATTTGCCATAAATGACAGGTAAACATTTGACACGATACAAATTATGCCATGACAACTATTCACATTTCTTTTCAGGTTTCCAAAAGAGCAAGTTCTGGATATGATGCAAACTCTCTTAATCTTGCAAGGAAGCCCGTTGATTTTACTGGGACCTTAGATAGAATTAAAAGTTAGAGCATCAGGCAATTTTTTTCCTCCATGGCTTGTACTTAGATGAATATCTGTATGAATATTAGGGAGAATAGTTTTGGAAGCCTCCCACATCAGTCTCAAACAGTTTTTTTCTGAAGTGTATGAAAGCTGCTTCTAGATACTCATTTAAAGGAGCGTGAATGACAGTTTCATTAGGTAGTTATCTTCAGATAACACAAATGTTACGTCAAAGGGAAAAGAGGCAGTCCATATGTTATTTTGTAGATCTTTTTTTTTCATTTACAGTCTTTGTTGAGATACAATGGCAGAGAACAGTGAAGTTACCAAGTGGTTTTACTTTGCATAAAACTGCTCTTAACATATTTCAGCAGAAATGTAAACATAGAAAAACTGTATTCAGAAATATTTTCAAATGGTATGTTTTTCTCACTATGTATTTATCACCTCTTATAAATGTTGACTATTGAGTTTTGTCTACTACCAAAAGCAATATTGTAAAAGTAAAAAGGATATCCTGTAATGTGTAATTTCTTGTGGGGTTTTGTTTGTTTGTTTTTCAGAGACCTAGAAATGATCCGAGAATATACTGAAGACAGAGATAATCTTGAAAGACAAATTGAAATACTTCAGTAAGTTCTTAGTATTTCAGGTTTTTGTCAACAGACTTTGTCCCAACATATTTGTGGGGTAAATGTTTTTGTATGCAAAAGACTGGGATGAGGTTTGGGAAAAAAATATGAACTAAAAATACTGAAATGGCCTCAATTCTCATAGTGTACTGTGCTGAACTCTCACAGAAGATACTGTGCTACTAACTCTCCTGTGTTACTGAGCCAGTAACTCTTCACTGTTTTTTCTTTCTTATCTTAGCCTCACTCGCTTCCATTTCTTTATGATAAGCTGAACGAGATTTGAGTCTGTCCATGCTATTATAAAAATTATTACTTGGCTCCTTTTTTTATTGACTTCACTTCTCCAGTAACTCCCTGTTTTATCATTATCTGGAAAGTACTAAATGCGTGCAGTATTATACAGGGAGTGCACAGATTTTTGCTTTAAGGAAGGTCACAATGAATACTTTTTGTGTCTTTAGTTAATTTCTTTATACTAAACATGTTCTTTCTTTCAAGCAGCTGAATCACATCTGTCCTTAGTTATCTCAACAATACTTGCAGGGTAGTCACTTTGTATTTAAGAAATGGCTGTACTGGTTTACTACTCTGTAGCTGGGTTTTTTTTTGTGGCTATTCCTAAGTGTCTTCCCCCCCGCCCCCGTCTCAGCTGACCACAGACCATGCTACAGAAGTGAAACAGGGTTTCCTAGGCTGCTATTGGAGGCTAAACCTCACAGTGCTTTTTTCACGTACAGTCACTTGTTTGAGTATATGATAACATGTTTCGAGTTCCACATTACTTTTACTTATCTAAAGAAAAACAAAAGGTTTTTTTAAATGTATCTTTGCAATTTTTCTTTGTGATAAGTTACATAATTTTTAATGCTTTCTTTACTGTACTCCTACAAGTTAAACTATGTTTCCTTGTTAGATCAGCTAACAGAAAGCTACATGACAGCAATGATGGTTTAAGAAGTGCACTTGAAAACAGTTTCAGCAAGTACAACAAATCATTGGTATGTATTTATAATTTTGTTATGTTGTACTGGAAAGTTTAAGAATTAAAACTCCAAATGCAAATGTGTTTGTGCTTCAGTGAGTACTCAGAAAATTGATTTCTAGTCCGTGAACTCACTCTCTGGGAATACACTTATGTAGCTGCATTTTGTTAGATTTTGCTTATGTTTCATGAAATGATGGAGTTTTTTTAGAGCACAACTACTTTCTGAGATACTTTGGAAAGCAGTGGTTGTTTTAGTATGCTATGGCCAAATATATCTGGTGAGGTGAATAAATCAGCGGTTTCTCTGGCATTAAAGGCAGTATGTTTGTATTGTGTATATGGGAGTGCCCTACCACTGAAAACACACATTTTCAGAAAACTGCTTTCTTTTGGTAGCGAGGTCTTAACCTAATTTTAACTTTTGTCCAGGCGAGTCACTGGGAAAATGAATAGCAAGGGCTGCTGATAATAGGAACCTCAGTCAGACCCTTTTGAGCTATCACAACTGTACAGGGATCTGTTGTAACAGATGTAACTTGGTGTCCTCCAAACCAGTGAAAGGAAGACTTGGAAGTTAACAAAAAATCTACTCTACGCTGCCATTTTGTAATATTGGGAAAACTGTTAAACTGCAAGCCCTTACATCATCAGGAAAGCAACTAACTGTTTTAGAAGGATGGAGCCAGAATGATGGGCCCACAGAGACAATACTGGCCAGGAAGGAGGAAAATGGGGGTCATTGCCTGTTTCTAGCACATCATACCAATGAACACGACTGCCTTTTGCTGATACAGGCTACCAGAGAATCACTGCAGATGCAGTAAGAGATACCATTTCCTTCTACTGTACGCTGAAACATGGGGGAGGCAGATTACAGAGACAGGGGAGACTGTTCCCAGTGAATAAACTTGTAGAGGGACAGCAGAGCATATGGAATACTCTATCATGTAATATCAATTGAGATCTCTCTTTCTTTCCATGATCTCACTCAAGAACCAGGAGGTATCTCTACTGAAGCTAGCTCAGCCAGTGACATTTTACTTTTCACTTTAGTAGTCAACATGCCATTTTTCTAAATACTACTTTTCAAGGTTTGGCATTTCAGAGTCTTCAGGTGTAGTCAATGAAATCATCCTCTTGGAATTTCTGCTGTCTTCTGTGGTTGAGTGTGGCTAGCAGGTTCAGTATTAAGGCAACAGTGGAGCCTAAATGCTTTATGTAATGGCTTTTGACTGGGGCTTTTGACACCCAGTCCTATATAAGCCTGTATAAAGCATGAGGTTTAATTAAAAACAAGTAATTGAATATATGTAAAATATACATTAATAATTTTGAGTGATGCACACTTTTAATGACAAATCTAGATGCTTACACTGTGTTCATCGAACTTATGCGTTTGTTATGTATCTGTCACAGCGGTTAGCAAACACCTCGCCGGGAGGTGCGGTTTCTAGAAGCAGTCCTAAATTTAATGGTGGACAGTCTCCTCTAAACCCACGGTATGACAGGTAAGCCAGGTTTGCTTTTATTATGTTTAAAAAGACTAGGGCATCATACTTGTCTTGGAAGAGCAAATAGAATAGTTCTGTCTGATTCAGAAGGAATGCGTGACCATAATATATGATCCAAAGTATACTGAAGTCAATAGGAATCTCTTCAATTACTTCAGAAAGCTCAGAAAAACTGTTTTCAGTGCAAATCATGAACTTACAGAGAGTTCGGACAGCCTCTTGTTTCGTCTTGGACTCTTTTGGTTCTAGTTTGATTCTCAATCTCCCCTCCTTGTCTCCAGAAACTCTAAAAATCCACCAAGGACCTCTGTTAGCTAGCTTACTCAGTACTTGGGAAACAGAACATTTTTGGTCGTGTCTTCAGCCTGTATGTCTGGTTTTTCCATGTAATAATTATTACAAAGGTATTTGGGCCTAATTCTTCAAAAGAATAAGCATCCTCATCTCACACTGACATGGAAGAGTAGTGAACGCACTTGGATATTAACGGGTTAAGAACCACAGAGAATGGTAAGTTAAATGCAAATATTGACTGGTCAAAGCTACTTTGGTTTTATACTTAGGATGCAGGTCATTCATCAGAGCTTCCTCAGATCATTGCAGAGACTCTTATTGAAGTCACTGGATATTGGATCCAACTTCGAGTGCTGTAGATCATGCTATGTTTTCAGCCTCTTTTTTTTTTTTTTTTTTTTTTCCAACAGCTGGAACTGCCAGTAAAAATGTGTGTCCTTACTCAATAGGTTGTTTTGCCTTATTCTTCTTTCAGTGGTATTTCAAACTCCAGAGAGATCCCTGTTAAGAGTTCTTAGCAATCTGTGTTTTACATTTTGCCAGAGAGATGAACACCTCTGGTAGGGATTAAGTTGTCTTCTGCTTCACACTAATAATATCCTCGTTACTCTTACTCTGCTGTCTCCATGTGAGATACGTTTGCTGGCTGTAAAGTTTTGCTTGTCATAAACTGATTCCTTCTAATGAGATTAAACCAATTCCCCTCTGTTGGAACCTCTGCAAATTTTGAGAGGCATCCACTATTAAATTGCATATTGCATTGAGTGATTTCCTGAAGGGATAATTAAAACGGTTCTGGAGGCTTAGTGATGTTCTTCTCTGTGAATATTTATTAGTACCTGCCACATGGTGCAATCCTTGCATTCCCACAAAAATGAGAAAGCAAGCTACTTTAGAAGCAAGTTTGTGTGTTAGGAATAAAACTTACTTTTAATGGGTGTGACTTAGTATTATTGGAAGACAGAAAGAAATGAATGTCCCAAAACCTGTTCATTTTCAGTACTTCATCTGTCTGCTGACATCAGATCAGCTTTAAGAGATACTGATTTGCATTCTCACATGTTTTAAGCAAATTACATTAGTAGATATACTTTCCTTTTTTTTTAGCTGTATCATACATCTTAGTCTAACTTGCTTTAAGCACGTATGAAATTCCCAGCATTGAATTCGTGCTTCAGTGAGGCTGAAAATTGACTACTAAAGACCTTTATTTCAGGAAATGCCTGACAAGCTTAACTTTGTTCTAGCATGCATTCTTCCTCTATATTTCAGTGATTTGGTATAGGCTAGTAGCTGCATGAATACAAATAGCATGGATGCTGTGATATTCCACAGCAAAGATCACGCTCATTCATGGGATTATTCATTAGCCTGAAAGGATGTAAATTACATGGTTCTGGATGTTGTTGCTTGGGACCACAATGCCTCTGTCACCCCTGTTTGGCTGCTTGCAGGGAGGAATTACATTCAGCTTGGCAACAGCTTCATAATTTGGTGATTCTCCCCAGCGTACTCTTCTATGGTGTGCCATTGCACTGGGAGCTCCCAGCCCCTCTGGCAGCAAACTATCGTTACAAGGATTGATGCTGACCTTGTGTGTTCTAGCAGTTTAGTGCTTCACATCCATTCCCAGTAGCACAGAGCCAAACTGGTTCTTTCCTCTCCGCTGTGACTTGGAGACCTCTTCTACCTCACTTTAGTTTGTACCTCTCCCTGTCTTGCTGCAGGAGCAGGGTAATGATTGTAGCCACAGTAAACTTTTTTAAAAAGGTTGATTCTTTTGAGATTCTTTGTATTGATTTTTTTTCTCTCATTTCATTTACATAAATAACTTTTTTTCCTGTAAGCCATACTGCATAAGTCATTGCTGCATCCATTTAAGTATTTTTATATACTACAGCTTCCAGAATGGAAAAAAAAAAAAAAGGCCTTTGAAGGAAGGGGGAGAGGAAAAAAAGGACTTTTGTGTAGAACCTTACATTTTGTGTAGCCTACCAAACTCGAAGAAAACATGTTTTTTCCACCATTACTGATCTCCTGAACTCTGTTACCACCTTTTCTATATTTATAGCTGTTACTTATTGGCCTGTGTGCCTCTGTGAACAAATGCATTCATGTAGATTAGATACAGTATTTCAAAGTCATTTATGTGTCTTAGAATAGACCAAAATTAGCTAAACCATCAGCTGTCATTTTCTGCCTTTGGTATCTTCATAGTACATAATTTTCTGAATGTTGCTTAAAGAATTATTTTTTTCTGTGTATGAATAAATAGACATTCTTACTGACACTTGGGAAGTCATCATCAATAACATAGGTTATATAATTTAATCTGAGCATTCTAAGAGATGTGATTGAAAAAGAAATTATTTAGAAAGGCAAAATAGGCATTGACGTATGTCTTAAACTGTATAGTTAGCATTTCTAAGTATTGGCTCTTCCAGAATGGCTCAGATTTTGCTGGAATAAATAATTGTGGAATAATTTTTTATTCCCTTCCAATATTTTCATATTAGATCATCTCATTCTTCTTGTGTGGATGAAGATTATGATTCTTTAGCCCTTTGTGATCCTATGCAAAGAATAAACTGTGAAGTTGACAGCTTACCTGAGAGCTGCTTTGACAGTGGTTTGTCTACCTTGAGAGATTCAAATGAGTATGATTCAGAAGTGGAATACAGGCATCTAAGGATTGTTCAAAGGTCACAGTGTATGCAAGAAAGCTTTGGTGGTGATGCTTCTGATACAGATGTAAGTGCCAGACTTACTTCTTCTCTGACAAAGACCTTTGGTGGGAGACAAAATTAGTTTCTTTTTTTTTTTTTTCAAAATGAAATGGATCTTTGCCCATGGGCCAGTTAGAACTAAGTATTTGGATTATATGCATAGACAGGATTAGTGATGATTTTTTAGAGAACGCATAAATAGTTACTTCTCTTTGAAATAAAATGTTTGACAGTTTTTGAGGTAATAACTTCATTTTTGAAGTACACGTGCTTTTTGAAGGTTTTTAGAGCGTGCAGACAGAAGCCCATTTTCTAATGACTAAAAAGCAGATACTATAGAAGTAAAATAAGTTTCCATTCATCCTCTTACTATGTTGTGGCAATGAATGGAAAAATCACATATGTGAGAAAGAATAGCGTTAGTGTATACATTGACTTACGCAGTAAGTCTCAGAGAATTAGAAATGTAGTGTCTGTTTTATTGTTGTTAAAATGGAGAGCTTTACTGATGACAACCTAGCAAGACTAGTATCAAGCAAAGCAGAACAGGTTTTTTTTAGAGTAGATAGAACCTTTACTGTGCATTTAGTTGAAAATGCTATATGAATAGTGCTGATTGCAGCTGTTCTGTATTTAATTTAGCTTGAGTAGTAGTAGTATAGAGACTAATGTCTTGTAGAGAAATTATTTTTTGTAAAATAAGCTTTGAAATAAAGTGTTTGTTTATTGTGGTTATTTTTTAAGCTGAAATTTTCCATATAGAAATGAATTTGATTTATCTGGAAACCATACTGAAAACTTTTATGCCAAACAGCAAACATATTCAAGGACCAAACGTAAGCTACAGTAAATAGCAAATGTGAATAAGAACAGGTATTTTGACTAGAATTGCACAGCACTATTTGGTCATTTATCTCTGTTTAATCCAAACTGTTAATATAAATGTTTTAGTCAGTTTTAGCTGTACCTTTCTAAACATGTATGTTTTCTCGCTGGAGCTAACACACTAGCTTGTGCTTTCAGGTTCCAGAGATCAGGGATGAAGAAGCATACAATCCTGATAACAGCAGTACAGTATTAGACTGGAAGCCCTCCCAACCAGTAAGTCGAAGCAGCTCAATTGCTACAACAAGGAAATACATATCTGCTCTCACCCCTCAGGTAACCAGTTCTTTAGGGAAAAAAAAGGAAGTATTTGATATACAGAATATTTTTATATGAGTTGAAACTGAGGATTTCTTTTTATTTTCAGTCAGATGCAACTGAATGCACTCCAAAATATCCCAGTTCAGAGAAGGCTTACAAGATTGTTCTTGCTGGAGACGCAGCAGTGGGAAAATCCAGTTTCCTTACAAGACTTTGCAAGAATGAATTTCGGGGAAATACCAGTGCAACCCTGGGTATAGCTGTTTTCTTCTTAAAATTGGACTAAAGTGAATTTCATTGCTGTTCTGCAGAAGTGGGTGAAAAGATTACCCTGTGTGATTGCTTGCCAGGGTTTGCTGAATATACCCATGCAGTTTCTTAGGCTGTGAGATATAATTGAGTACTAAAGCTTAGAAGTGCCTAACTGCTGTTTTGGGTGGCTAATAGGGTACTGCTCTAATTAAGTTTGGCTTTGCAAAGCGCAAAGCCTGTTCCTGAACGACACAAAGCACCAGAAAAGGCAGTTTCAATGTAATGAACTTAGAATGTGTGTACGATCCTTTTTGCTTTTTTCATTGCTTTCTTGTCTTCTCAGCTCTTTCCTTTTTCCTTGGTATTTCATGGTATCCTTTGATGTCTTTCATAGTATTTTTTGTCTCCATTTCTTCAAAGTGTTACTGAAGCTTTGGTTTAAATGCAGCTGGAGGGATTTCTGACTTGTGTATATTATTACAGCTTCAGCTAACAAACTTGTCTTACTGAATTTTTGTCTTCCAGTCAAATCATAGTTATATATTTGTTTTATTGCCTCTGAGTTGGGATTTTGGATCTAATCTATCTTTTTCCTCTGTGGCATTTGAAATAAAGTCTGTGTTATAAAAAATTTTCTCTTCTTCTGTAAAATGGTTTAGCAAAATAAAGCAAGGAGAGAGCTTCTTGTTTGCTTGTCATAATACCAAATTTGTATCAATGCTTCTGGGAAAATGTGTGGGTAAAATATTTCTTTAAATGTTTTTTCTAAAGACAAATTAAATATGTCCAGGGGATTATTGCAGTTCAAGGCTATGCGAATGACTGAAATCTCATAATTTATTGAAGTAGATGGATTTTGAAATAACTGTTGCATATGGCACATAACTTTCTGTTTTATGTGGGTTTTTTAAAGTTATTGTTTTTTTTTATTAGACTGTACACATTATTCTTTTCAGGTGTGGATTTTCAAATGAAAAGACTAATTGTTGACGGAGAACCTACAGTGCTACAACTGTGGGACACAGCTGGGCAGGAGAGGTTAGTGATCTCTGCACTTACCTAGTTTCAATTGGTTTGTTTCTAAAAGGCATTTGAGTTTTTTCATGTAGATGAAAAAAAAATCCACTCAATATTGTACGTCCCTATAGTAAGTCAGTATGGCCTTATGTAAGTGTCTATAAACAGATGTGATTTTGCTCTGCTACCCAAGACAGGTAGAATATTTATTTGTTAGCTTTGGTGATGCCTGAGGTAGTCTTTTCTCTCTGCAGAGAAAAATAGTTGAGGTTCACCCAGCATTAATTAATTAAAACTGTGTGTCCTTCTCTTGCAATACAAAAAAAGGTGGAGTAGATGTACATTGTTTCTTCCATTTTTAGTCCTTTCTTTGTCCTTACCGACCTGTATTTCTGACCAGGCTTTACCTTAGAGATTTGCTTCCCTTCACCCTCCTCTCCTTTCCTTGAAAGTCCTGATCCTGATTTGCATTGTATTTAGTGTATGAAAGCTTCTTCCCAAAGACTTTAGAAAGACATTGCTGAATGTATATCCACGGTTCTTCAAACTGTTGTGTAGTTTCCTCAAAATCCTGTGACATCCTTACTTGAGAGCCATTACTTCCTCCCTTACTGCTTTTGGGGTTTATTAAGAGGATAATCTTTGGAAGTCAGTTTAATCTGTTCACTGACAAGATTTGTGTTGAGCTGTATGTGTTTACTTTTGCCTGAATGAGTGCTTATGTGAAGTAGGTAGTCAGAGGCCCAATCATTCTCCTCCCACATAATAAATTTGTGTTGAATATTTCAATATATAATGTAAATACCTAGTTGCTGTACTTGGTTGTTAAGGAGATTGTGTTATGTTAATAACAAAGGTTACTGTAACTGATTAATGAATTCTTAGAATAAGTTTATTGGTTGCATATTTTTTCAAATAGAAATAGCAGAGTAACCCACTCAATTTATGAAGTTATATGTAAGTAAAAAAAGCCTTGCCACCTAATCAAAAGTCCAGTGTGAAGCAGATTATTTGTAATAGATACAGTGGCAATTGTTTCGATACAAAAATTGATTGATATTTAGGACAGAATCTTGTGGATCCTTATGGAGCATTTGTAGACCTGCATCAGCAGTTTTCAAGAACTACTTACAAAAGAAGCTATGAGAAAATTCATCTTGTAATGTGGAGAGAATCACTCAGTAGTGCAATAAAGTAATGCTGTGTTCTTAATGATGTTAAATGGAATTATTTTTTGATAATATGGCCTTATGCAAATCTTTTTTTTTCTGAAAGATTCCGAAGTATTGCCAAATCGTACTTCAGAAGAGCAGATGGTGTCTTACTGCTATATGATGTAACGTGTGAAAAAAGCTTTCTTAATGTGCGAGAATGGGTGGATATGATCGAGGTAAGACCCTTAAGTGTGTACAACTTACAAACTATATTTTACTGCATTGTTAACCTTATTAATTGTAAAATTTGAATATCTATATATTGGAATTATCCAAACTGCAGTCTCTCATAGAAGTAAAAGCTACTTGGACGTCCTAAATGTATCCTGACGTATTTGGTAGTATTAAAACTGATACATCATTTTGTATAAAAGGGTATCGTGTAATCACACTCTCCCCATTCACTTCCTTTTGAAATTATCATGAGAGGCCATTTCAGACACCCTTTTGAGGATGGTTTGAGTATTCCTTGGAGTCTTTGCATTTTAAACCAATATGTTAGATTCTGTAAATTACCTGTAGTTCAAGTGAAATTTTTGGTATTTCTTTCTACTATTATGTCATGTTTGTTTATTTGAATACAAATCTGCATTTAATCAAAAATGTTTTTAGCTTGTACTAGAGGTGTTTAATAGAAGGGAAAGTGAGAAGCAAAATCTTTAATTGAAGTCATTGAATTAAAGCCTTTTCTTTTAATCATGATATTGAAGTTGGTTACTTTCCTCATAGTAATTTTGTTGTACAGCATTTGGATGCAGTAACCGTTTCCATTAGATTAACTGAACACATGAAATTCCTTGTTGGGAAACAGGGCTTAAGGGAATGGAAACACATCTTTGCAGGCTGATGTTTAAACTGGCTGCTTGTCGACTAGTTCATGAAAAGTTCTCAGCATAACTTTTGTAATTTGTCATTTTCTGTGATACTGCACAGGACTATTATTTTGGGAAGGAAATCAGTATGACATGATGATGCTAGTTACCTTTTTGTATTCTGAGTGTTCTAGCAAGAAATAAATAAAATCTCTTTTACAGGATGCAACTTATGAGAATATTCCAATTATGATGGTGGGAAACAAAGCAGATCTCCGTCAAGCTGTTACAGAACAAGGGCAAAAATGTGTGCCTATAAGCTATGGAGAAAAGCTGGCTATGGTAAGGTCCAAGTCTACCTCTTTAGTGTAAAATGATCTTAAGAATTTTAATCTGAAAACAGTGTGAGAAACTAGTAAACAAAAGTAATTTTTTGGTCATTTGCTCAAATCTAGTAGTTAGAATTCATGGATACTTTTCATGAAAACTATCCTATTTTGATGGTGTTTGCTGGGCTAAACCACATCTCACTGTCCACTGAGATGAAGTTCATTATTGGCTGAGATAGTATTCTCAGTCTTTATGGTGAAAAAATAGATGGACTAGGAGACTTGAATTTTTCTGCTGCCAAAGAGATATTTGCCAGTGCAAATACAAAGCACACTAGTGAGCGTATGTGACTTTTCACCTGGCTTGTGTCTGTCCAACTTTTGACTGGAATATTTTAATCTTGAAGACACTATCTTGTATTCCTGCCACATCTGCAGAGAGAAAGAAGCAACTCTTTGCTATGAATAGGAGTGCAAACAAATTTTTTGTATATATTTGTATGGGGGATAAGGGATGCATATGTCCTCTGTTTTTCAGAAAAAAACGTAGGATCTTTACAGTCTTGAGTTGCTGAGTGCTTGTGCAATTGAGCAATTATACTGGGGCAGATATCATGTCCGTTACTTATGGAATGATATTTCTGGTTAACCTAGAATACCAGATACTGTAGTGTATGAGTAGTTAACAAGCTAGATTCAGTAACCTGTCCTAGCAACTCTTCCTATTTTGCACTCTTATGGACTGGAAGATTGAGTTTGGACGTTAAGCCTATGATGTGTTTTTAATTCAGTTTGTTAATTCAGAATATACTGAATATAAAACAGGAATTACTATTTTTTTCACAGTACTAAAGTGAATGTATTGGAGAATGAGGAGTACCAGAAATCATCCTTTATTTAAATGTGCGTCATCTTTCTCTATGTTGTTCAGGAGACCATTTATAATTGAAAATACATATTCACATGGGAACCATTTCAGATTAGTTGGCTTAACATTTTACTTTTACTCACAGACTTACAATGCGCTATTCTGTGAAACAAGTGCTAAAGATGGATCTAATATTGTAGAAGCAGTTCTTCATCTTGCTCGGTAAGTAGCCATGTTTCTATTTTTGAATAAACATATTGGAGTATACTTTTTAAAAAAGACATTCTATGTGAATGTACTTGCAAAGATACACATGTACATTTAAAATTGTACTAACATCAAATTCAACAAATAAATTTAAAAAAGGATGCCACGTTAATGAAAGACAGGATTTATTTTCAGTTTAATCAAGTAACATTTTTGCTTGCAAATGTTACAAAGCTGTCTCAATAATTAGTATTTAAATTGGAACTCACAATTTTAAAACCTGTTTGGTGAATGAGTTACATTTTTTAATTCTTTCTTAAATTAATTTCAAATGCATATAATTCTGTGTACAATTAATTCTTAATTCTTTCAGATATATTGGTATAGATTCAGTTTTATTAATAACTGTTCTAATCCCACATATTTTCTTTGATGTCCTTTTCTCTAAATTATTTAAAAGATAGGAATTCTGATTATATCCATTTATCAACGTCGTATTTCTGTGATAATGTATGAGCCAAACATTACACTTCTACTACCTTTCCAAACCCATTCTTGGTTACAATATAATTTTGAAGGGCTGCCGGTATGTAATGAATCCTCAGCCTCTGATTTTTCAGTTTACTACCCAGAGCTCAAGGCCAGAATTACAAACCATATTCATGTAATTTTGCAGCAGGCTAATGTAATCATAAAACTTCTTGACATTTGGTCGGTATTTGCTTATTCGTTGTTAAAATACTACTGATTTAACATGGCCTGAGTACAAAATACTGACTTTCTAGAGAGGATCATTGCTTCTTCACATGGAACTCACAAGAGTATCTGTATTTCCAGGAAAATGCATTCGTCAGAGATGCAGCAAGAACGTAGGCATTTATTTGTCTGTCAGTGTTCATGGGAAGTTAATTGCTCATTTGCTGAATGACTTATTTCCAAGAACCTGGTCATGAATGCAGTGGTGGATTATGAAATTAGAGAACATATACAGCACAGTTGTATAAGATTAATCACATTTGGAAAATTATCTCTAATGTTTAAATGTGATGACTTTGTTTAAACACTTTCAAGGATAAAAAAATTTTTTGGCAGCTGGAGCCTCTCCTTTCTCTCCTTTGAGAATCTCAAAAAAAAAAAAAAAAAAAAAAAAAAAAAAAGGTGGGGGGGGACTTTTCTTCACAAGGTTCATTGTTCCTCAAATGGTCTAGACATTACCCAGAACCTAGGTCTGGAATGGTTGGCTGCGATTTTTTTACTCAAGTCTCAGAAATTTGTATTCTTTGAAAGAAGCATTTAATTTTGAAATAAACATTTCTAAATTAACATTTCATTATTGTTATGTCGAATACTACAGTGTTCTGAGAGGAACTTCATTTATTTATTCTACTAACATAAGGAGAATTACAATTATTTTTATATATATATATATATACATGTAAGAAATTTTAGAGCTGGCTTTTGGCATTCTGGGGGACCCATGGTGAGAATACAGATCAATAATCATTTATACATAGACAACTTTGAAGTCTGCATTTATAATAAAACATCCAACAATGGGAGTTTTTTCTGTGAGGATACATTTATACTTGAAATTGCAGTTATTTAGTTTTACACTTTTGACTATGAATGTATTCTGTTTCTATGGTTATATACTGAAGCAAACAAATAAAAATTATCAAAAGAAAAGAAATGGGAAAACAGAACATTGTGAAGTTATTAGATTTCAGAAAGTATTACGGTTCTGTCACTAACTATGATTTGTGTAGAAATACCGATAGAATTCCCAGATTGGAAACGTATAGAATCATAGAATCATTAGCTTGGAATAGACCTCTGAGATCATCAAGTCCAACCGATGACCGCTTAACCATGCCCACTAAACCATGTCCCAAAGTGCCATATCTACATGTTTTTTTGAACACCTCCAGGGAAGGTGACTCCACCACTTCCTTGGGCAGCCTGTTCCAATGTTTGACCACTCGTTCAGTAAAGTTGTTTTTTCTAATGTCCAATCTAAACTTCCCCTGATGCAACTCGAGGCCATTTCCACTTGTTCTATCGCTTGTTACTTGGGAGAAGAGGCTGACCCCCACCTCACTACAGCCTCCTTTCAGGTAGTTGTAGAGAGCTTTAAGGTCTCCCCTCAGCCTCCTCTTCTCTGGGCTAAACAGCCCCAGTTCCCTCAGGTACTCCTCACAAGACCTATTCTCCAGACCCTTCACCGGCTTCGCTGCCCTTCTCTGGACACACTGCAGCACCTCGGTGTCTTTCTTGTAGTGAGGGGCCCAGAATTTGAGGTGCGGCCTCACCAGTGCCCAGTACAGGGGCACGATCACTCCCCTACTCCTGCTGGCCACACCGTTCCTGATACAAGCCAGGATGCTGTTGGCCTTCTTGGCCACCTGGGCACACTGCTAGCTCATGTTCAGCCAGCTTTCAACCAGCACTCCCAGGGCCTTTTCTGCTGGGCAGCTTTCCAGCCACTCACCCCCAAGCCTGTAGCGCTGCATGGGGTTGTTGTGACCCAAGTGCAGGACCCGGCACTTGGCCTTGTTGCACCTCATAGCGTTGGCCTCAGCACATTGTTCTGGCCTGTGCAGGTCCCTCTGCAGAGCCTTCCTGCCCTTGAGCAGATCAACACTCCCACCCAATTTAGTGTCATTTGCAAACTTACTGAGGGAGCACTCAGTCCCCTCATCTAGGTTGTTGATAAAGATGATAAACAAGACTGAACCCAATGTTGAGTCCTGGGGATCACCACTTGTGACTGGCTGCTGGCTGGATTTAACTCTGTTCACCACCACTCTCTGTGCTCGTCCATCCAGACAGTTTTTTTTTTACCCAGCTTACAGCGCACCTCTCTAGGCCATAAACTGCCTGATTTCCTAGGAGAATGCTGTGGGAGATGGTGTCAGAGGCTTTGCTGAAGTCCAGGCAGATGACATCCACAGCCTTCCCCTCATCCACTAGGCAGGTCACCTGGTCATAGGAGGAGATCAGGTTTGTCAAACCTTTCATGAACCCATGCTGGCTGGCCCTGAGTCCCAGGTTGTCCTGCACTTGCCATGTCAGCGCCCTCAAAATGAATCGCTTCAAAGACACGTTATGAGTCCTATTGATTCTGTGCAGTAAAAGCCATAGTTGTAACCACACCATAGATGATGATGAGCTCCGTAAAATATACTGGGAGAAGCGGAACAGTGAATGTGAATAGAAATATATTAATTGAGTGCATCTTTTTGTTTCTTTGTTTGACTTTTTTACAGCGAAGTGCGAAAACGAAGTGATGATCAAGATGATACGCGATCAGTAACCAGCCTGGCTGGGACACCTGTCAAAAAATCGGCACTCATGAAAAACTGTTGCAATGTTTAAGTGACAGATACTTTTCCTGACCAAAATGACTTGTATATTTAAAAAAAAAAAAAAAATGAAGGATTTCAGTAATGTGTTCTTTTTATTGTGGATTTATACATTTGTGTATTTAGAAATTGCACATCATGTTAAAATCCAGACTTTACTTTCTACTCATTCATACTTATGCACTTGCTTTGCTCCATAGGCTCTGGTTTCGCTTTTCTTAAGAAAGATAAGTCAATGAAGTGAGCTCAGGATCAATGCTACAGTAGTCACTGCATACAATATTGTAATACATTTTATCATCTTTAACAGCTTGTTTCTTTATGTGCTCAGTATTTCTTACATACAGAACATGATAATATATATTATTTATAGGGAAAGAAAAAAGAACAGCTTCAATTAGTTTAATTTCTTTTTGATCATGTCTGCTTATCTAGATTTTTGAAGGCCTTAAGTTATATGTTGGTTAAACTTTCCCAAGAAAACCCCAAACGATTAAAAGGTTGCCTAGATAGTAATAAGTTCAGGGCATGAAGCAGAATGGTCTCTGTCAGGAGAAGAGTGTGGCAAGTGTATGGGGTTCTGGTGTAATTTTGCAAAAGTTAGTGAGTTAGAATTTATTTAATTTTGGGAGCTGGGGTTTGATGAGAACTGAGAAGTAGATTTTACATCTGATCCTGCACAGCTCAGAAGTGAAAGGAACACTTGCATGGACGATTACTGTTAAAAATTCCAGGGAGAGTGTAATACCTGTGATGGGTAGGATTACTGCGATGAATTAATGATCCAATACCTGCCTGTTTGTTTAGACTAGATCATTATTAGTATTACAGAGAGATATGAGTTGTAATTTTTCTCTTGTTTTTCAAATGTCTTCCATTCAGACACTGTTTGAGGGATTGTAATAGTACAGAGGAGTCTGGTTTAATGGATATTCTTTGTGCATTTTTGAAGTTTCAAAGCTGCAGGTGAAGGAACTGCTGTACATGCACAAACATCTATATAAACTGTTCATTAAAAAAAGTCCCTGAAATGAACAGCAACCACTTACCTTAATGAGAATTACTTAGCCTGATTTTGGGAAAATTCTGAGAAACTCGGCATGGTAGCTTTAGGTATTAGCATCTCTAAAAACTGGGTTACTATTGCTTATAATAGTTCTCAGCAGTCTTATAGTGTAGTAAAAGTTGTAGATATTTTTACACTTAACAATCGTGATCCAATTCTTCTCGGCTTTCACTAATTTTGATCGGAATGGAATAGGGCCTCTTTAGAGCAGGATTGGGCCATTGATAATTTGTGTACTTTATTTCATTTCTTTTAATGACCAAAATATCCGTTGTGTTATTTGGCCAAATTATGTAAACTGAATCCTTTTTTTTAAGGTCTGTAATTTTTATGTGTCGTATAAAGCAACTTTAATTTGAAACAGTGTTGTTTTTTAAGTAAGGTTCAGGGATGGAAAC
Organism: Leptosomus discolor; assembly: GCF_034619465.1. Taxonomy (NCBI): domain Eukaryota; kingdom Metazoa; phylum Chordata; class Aves; order Leptosomiformes; family Leptosomidae; genus Leptosomus; species Leptosomus discolor. The sequence goes on along the minus strand of NC_141419.1, from coordinate 38,935,028 downwards.
TGTTAACAAAGTTTTACCTTGGAGTAGTTTTATGGTTAATGTCTAAATCACTAAAAAAGCACTACCAAATGGGGATATAGTTGCACTATTGTACTTTGAATATTTTTATGGTTTTGTTTAGTACATAAGAACTATTCATTTAATCGCACAAAGTTATTTTTTTAGTTAGCGGATGTGTTCCCTTAACACATGTATTTATTTGAAAAGGAAAGGCCTTTTGTGTTTTTCCTCGTGATCTGTAAATAAATTATTTTTATTCAGTTGACATAAAAGTATTATTTTATCCTTTGTTGGTTTAGACCCTTTTTAATTGTGGTATAGTACACAGTTCTGAGGCAATAATTTCTGTAAGATGCTTTGAAAATATTTTGATCACCTAAGTGCTTGTAACCACTTTGTGCCTCTTTAGCATACATTAGTGGCTTAATAAGACAAGCTGCTGCTGCTGCTTTTAATTGTTTTTAGAAGTACAGTTATGGCCTAATATGGTTTTAAGTATATTTCTATGTAACTATTTTTGTATTGACTACAAAATCCTCAATTATTTTAGGAAAAATAAATTACAATTTTAAATCTGTATAGCCTGTTAAAATGTATTCCAAGGGAAATATCTACAGGCCACCCCTGCAAGGAGCATCACGTAGATGTGCACCCATGCAGATTCCCAGTCGAGCTAATAGGTTTTGTGCTAGTGCAGACAATCTGTTCATATACAGATCCTTTTAAAGAGGTTTCCTTTTTTTCCCCAATCCACTGCTGTACAATAATGCTAGGTTCCCCTTTTTAGGGGAAAGGATTTCAGTGCAAGATCCTTAATTCATAAACCAAAGGGAGATATTTGTATAGTCAAGGCATTTTGTAATACAATAAGGAAACCTACTTCCAAGATGTTTCTGACTGTATTAGGTAATTAGAAAAATGGATCAAAATCACATGTACAGTTCAAACACCCTTTACCACTACCCCTGCCAGACTTGATATAGCATGTAATGCTATCCCTCTGACCCTGTCCAGGCTACTTACGGATTGAAGAAGCCTTTTACAATACTACTTATTTCAGTATTTCTCTCCCACTGTATTGCTGTCGGGCCTAATTCTTTCTTATTGGTGTGCTTAGGACTGGTAACATCAATATTCATCGTTATTAATTTTTTTCCCACCTATCTTCTTTTGTGAGAAAACTTATGGTAAAGGAAAATTTGACCTAGATATGTGGGTTGAAATACATTGAATTACTAGCTTGTAAAATTAAGTCCTTTTTCTACAATTTCTGCTCTTTGAGTTATGGATATAGATAGCTGGGTTTATAGGAAATTAGTCATTAGGTGGCTGAGTAACAAGTAAACCCAAGCTGTGAAAGTTTCCTGCTCAATATAAAGTGTTTAAAATAAAAGTGTAATTTTGCACTAATATGAGGAAGAAATTCAGTGCCAATTGCATATGCCAACTTTTAATAAAAGCCTGTATATTATATCAATAAGGCTCTAAATTGTGAAAACTTTTGACTCTTTAATTTACAGTCAACAAGTAAAACTAATGTTCAAAGCAGTTTGTTCCTTCTCAAAACTACAGATCACTGCATTTACTGTGATTTTGTACATATATATGCTTAAAAAGAACCACACATTTTCTGTATTACAAATTGCTGTATAATAAAATATGCTTCAATACCTGTTTTTCTTCAGTGTATTTTCTTTTTGTCAGTGCTTATAAGCAGCAGTTGGGTTAGCGTCTGTGACCTGTCAGCTTAATGTCATTAGGGTTCACCAGTTTCTGTGGCCAACAGCATGCAAGCGTGATGCAACCACTGGTATCTCTGGCTGCCTCCAGCTTCTTAGCCTCAATAAACGGTCTCAACTTACAGGTAAGCTGAGAACTGTCCTTCACTGTGTGTCCTGAATTATGTTACTGTATCTGTTTACAGAGATGCTTTAGCCACTCTGTCTCTAACCACTAATATGTAATATTGGAAAGGTAAGAAAAAAATAGCCAAAAAGCCAATTGCAAATATGTTCTATATAGAGCTCTAGACCACAAATAGAAAATACGTAAGTGTCCATATGTCAAAGAAATAACTGCCCCCAAACCCAAATTAAAAGCTGCTTCAGGTAACTTTCATCGACAACTTTAAATGTCATTGTAGAATCACAGAATCATTTAGGTTGGAAAAGACCCTTAAGATCATTGAGACCAACTGTTAACCCAGCCCACTGCTAAACCGTGTCCTCAAGCACCACATCTTCACTTTTTTTGAACACCTCGAGGGATGGTGACTCCACCACTTCCCTGGGCAGCCTCTGCCAATGCTTGACAACTGTTTCGGTGAAGAAATATTCGTAACGTCCTGTCTAAACTTCCCCTGGCACAACTTGAGGCCATTTCCTCTTGTCCTATCACTTCTTGCTTGGGAGAAGAGACCAACACCCACCTCGCTACAACATCCTTTCGGGTAGTTGTAGAGAGCGGTAAGGTCTCCCCTCAGCCTTCTCTTCTCTGGGCTAAACAGCCCCAGTTCCTCTGCCGCTCCTCACAAGACCTGTTCTCCAGGCCCTTCACCAGCTTCATTGCGCTTCTCTGGACACGCTCCAGCAGTGTGGGGCTGATAGTGAGGGGCTCAAAACTGCACACAGTTTTTGAAGGTGCAGCCTCACCTGTGCTGAGAGTATAGGGGCCACGATCATGTCCCTGCTTCTGCTGGCCACACTATTTCTGATACAGGCCATGATGCATTTATACATACAAAACTTTGAAGTCTATGTTTACAATAAAACATCCAACAATGGGAGTTTTTTCTGTGAGGATACATTTATACTTGAAATTGCAGTTATTTAGTTTTACACTTTTGACTATGAATGTATTCTGTTTCTATGGTTATATACTGAAGCAAACAAATAAAAATTATCAAAAGAAAAGAAATGGGAAAACAGAACATTGTGAAGTTATTAGATTTCAGAAAGTATTACGGTTCTGTCACTAACTATGATTTGTGTAGAAATACCGATAGAATTCCCAGATTGGAAACGTATAGAATCATAGAATCATTAGCTTGGAATAGACCTCTGAGATCATCAAGTCCAACCGATGACCGCTTAACCATGCCCACTAAACCATGTCCCAAAGTGCCATATCTACATGTTTTTTTGAACACCTCCAGGGAAGGTGACTCCACCACTTCCTTGGGCAGCCTGTTCCAATGTTTGACCACTCGTTCAGTAAAGTTGTTTTTTCTAATGTCCAATCTAAACTTCCCCTGATGCAACTCGAGGCCATTTCCACTTGTTCTATCGCTTGTTACTTGGGAGAAGAGGCTGACCCCCACCTCACTACAGCCTCCTTTCAGGTAGTTGTAGAGAGCTTTAAGGTCTCCCCTCAGCCTCCTCTTCTCTGGGCTAAACAGCCCCAGTTCCCTCAGGTACTCCTCACAAGACCTATTCTCCAGACCCTTCACCGGCTTCGCTGCCCTTCTCTGGACACACTGCAGCACCTCGGTGTCTTTCTTGTAGTGAGGGGCCCAGAATTTGAGGTGCGGCCTCACCAGTGCCCAGTACAGGGGCACGATCACTCCCCTACTCCTGCTGGCCACACCGTTCCTGATACAAGCCAGGATGCTGTTGGCCTTCTTGGCCACCTGGGCACACTGCTAGCTCATGTTCAGCCAGCTTTCAACCAGCACTCCCAGGGCCTTTTCTGCTGGGCAGCTTTCCAGCCACTCACCCCCAAGCCTGTAGCGCTGCATGGGGTTGTTGTGACCCAAGTGCAGGACCCGGCACTTGGCCTTGTTGCACCTCATAGCGTTGGCCTCAGCGCATTGTTCTGGCCTGTGCAGGTCCCTCTGCAGAGCCTTCCTGCCCTTGAGCAGATCAACACTCCCACCCAATTTAGTGTCATTTGCAAACTTACTGAGGGAGCACCCGATCATTGATACTGAGCCTTGGGGAACACTATTTGTGACCAGTGGCCAATGGGATTTAAGTCCATACATGACAATTCTTTGAGCCTGGCCGTCCATGTTGATCCAATAGGAACTAAAAAACTTTGTTGGCTCGTATATACTGACAAATATGTTTTTAATAAGTGTAATACTCCAAATATCAAATAGAGTCAGTTTTAATAAAAAGTAAGGTAGTTAAGAAAAACCTAAAAGAGGTATCAGAGATTTTTAGATTAGTCGTGTGAATTACTGGCAGAATTACTTTGGTTCCTAGGCTTCAGAACAGCTGCTGTTTTCCTGAGTAATACTGACATCTGTCCTTGCAAAGTTTTGACATCTTGAGCTCCTTGATGAGATGAGTTTAGAGTGACATTGGCTAGCAGTACACCGTGTACATTTTTTCTGTTTCCAGGCTCAGAAAGAAACTTTGACCTTCTGCTTGGCAGTTCTCAAGGAATTTGCTTGAGTTGGGTTTTTTGTAGCTACTCTGAAGTCCATAAAGGCATTATGTGCTTGTGCATATCAACCTCCAATTTAATTTGAGTTGAAGCAACAGAAAAAGCATGGCTTGTGACAGCAGGCATAGTGTAAGAAAAAGTCCTGTTCTTCTAAGCTCACACGTGGCTTCACTAGTGACGAGGTCTGGAGCTAAAGCATGAATGTGTGCGCCTTTCTTCCACAAGAACAATAAGCTCTGCAAGGATGGGGTGCGGGCGGGGTGTGTGTCACGACCAAAATGCTCTTTTCAAAGCCTGATTTCCCTTCCTTTACAACATAAAGCTAATAAGTAAGATGTCAAATTTAATGTTCATATTGGTTTTCCTCTTCAAGTGTTTTCCTACCTTATTTCTGTAGCCTATTCTTCCTGGCCATAAAAGTAGTAAGAATTAAAAAGTAGTTTTGCCTTCTTTATAATTTGCACAAAGTAAAAATTATTGTTGAAACTGAAACATTTTGCTGCATTTAATACCTGACACTATCAGCATATAATCAGAAACAATTATTATTGTCCTATATTAAGGGGCTATATCTTCTTCTTGGTATTATAGTCAGTGAGGAATTCTAGTTCATAAGCTAGTGCCGTAATCCAAGGCAAATGAGATGTGCAGCGACGAAAGTTGATCTTACTGCAACTGAAAATATTCACCTGGTAGTTTTCTATTTAAACTTTTCTGCTACTTTGTGCAAATAATCACTGGCTTTACTAAGAACCTGCTGTTGTCTTCCTTTTGCAAAAGGTCCTTTTTTTTTGATCTTATTTAAAAACATGAAAAAAAAATTCAAGGATACAATCCTTAAAAGAAAGGAGAAAATCCTCCTTATGAGTTGCTTATTTTTTCTGCTCCCTAGCACCAACTGTGAATTTCCATATGGAAAAATGTTAAAGTGTTTGCACCAGAATAAAAGAGCAATGGAAACATTTAAGATAGAGGAAAACAGAAAAAAAGCGAAAGCTACTATGTTTAGAACAGAATACTGTCTGTCTCATGGCTTTTTTTTCTTTTTTTTTTTTTCTGAAAGTAACTTTCTGCTTTAGCCTGTATCCATCTCTGTAAGGTGTTGCCTTTTGTGGTTCTTAGAGAATCGCTCTGTTCATGTCACAATCATATCTTTACAGAGGTAACTGTTATTGGATTTCTCAGAAAAAATCTTCAGGCGTTTTGCTGTAAATTTATGAGAAACGTTTCCTTTATCAATTGAATAAATCAAAGTGCCTGAGATTTGGATAGATTCCACTAAACAAACTCACTTAACCTCTATATACAGAATAGATGCACGTTGTAAGGTAAAATAATGTAGCAAATTGACTTGTGAAAGATGTCAAACTAAAACCAGGCCTGTGAGAGTAGATAGTGCTGTATTTAAACTATGTATGTAAGTGATGCAAGTAAAAATGTAAGTGGTCAATTCAGTGAAATGTTTTAGATAAATCTAATCTAAACCCCAGACTGTGAATTATAGTAACAGTTTGTGAAGTACTTGGTATTTTCTAAAACATTTCTGCTAGTCTTTATTTTACCTCAAACTGAAGACATTGTTCTAGCACTACCAGAGCTGTTACATTAAACTTGCCTGTAACCAGAGCTGTAGGCCACAAGCATCCTAACTGAACCATACACAACCTTTGCCAAATCTGTATCTGTTCCCATTCTTAACCATTATCCTTGGTTGAACTGTTGGAAATCTGATCAAAGCTGTATAGATGAAATGAACAGATTCCAGCAAATACACAAAAATACGTACACCTGTTGTGGGCTGACCCTGGCTGGATGCCAGCTGCCCACCAAAGCTGCTCTATCACTCCCTCTCCTGAACAGGGCAGGGAGAGAAAACAGAAGAAAAGGCCTATGAGTCAAGATAAGGACAGGGAGATCACTCAGCAAATACTGTCACAGGCAAAATAGACTTGAGTTGCAGAAATTAGTTTAATTTATTACCAACCAAATCAGAGAAGGGTAACAAAAAATAAAACCAAATCTTAAAACACCTACCCCCCACACCTCCCCTCTTCCCAGGCTTCATTTTATTCCCGATTTCTCTACATCTCCCCCTGAGAGGCACAGGGGGTTGGGGAATGTGGGTTGTGGTCAGTTCATCTGACGTTGTCTCTGCCACTCACACCTTTTCCCTGCTCCAGCATGGGGTCCCTTCCATAGCAGACAGTCCTCCATGAACTTCTCCAGCATAAGTTCTTCCCACAGGCTACAGTTCTTCATGAACTGCTCCAGCATAGGTCCCTTCCAGGAGTTGCAGTCCTTCAGGAACAGACTGCTCCAGCACGGGTCCCCCACAGGGTCACAAGTCTTGCCAGCAAACCTCTTCCAGCATGGCCTCCCCTCTCCATGGATCTGCAGATCCTGCCAGGAGCCTGCTCCAGCGTGGTCTTCCCATAGGCTCACAGCCTCTTTCAGGTGCAGCCACCTGCTCCAGCATGGGGTCCTCTACAGACTGCAGGTGTATATCTGCTCCACCATGAACCTCCATGGGCTACAGGGTGACAACCTGCCTTACCATGGTCTTCACCACGGGCTGCACGGAAATGTCTGCTCTGGCACCTGGACCACCACCTCACCCTCCTTCTTCACTGACCTTGGTGTCTGCAGGGTTGTTTCTCTCACATATTCTCACTCCTCTCTTCAGCTGTGATTGTTTTGCACAGTAACTTTTTCCCTTTCTTAAACACGTTATCACAGAGGTGCTACCATCGCTGCTGATGGGCTCAGCCTTGGCCAGCGGCAGGTCTGACTTGGAGTCAGCTGGCATTGGCTCTATTGGGCATGGGGGAAGCTTCTAGCAGCTTCTCACAGAAGCCACCTCTGTAGCGCCCCCACTACCAAAACCTTGCCACACAAAACCAATGCAATACTTTTTCCACATGTATTTTCAAGCCGTCTGAAATGACCAAACATGAGTGGTAGTGTAAGGCTAAGCAATGACTCGTAATCCCTTTTTTGGACAGCAATATTCTGATTTTGGAAAGTCAGATTTAGGGATTTTATATACATATATATGCCCACATATACATACATATACACATCAGAGTATAAATACTCTTATTTTTCTTTTATATACACATATGCTATGTATCACACATACATATACATATGTGAAACAACGAAATCCTAGGTCACAGGAGCTTTCTCACAGGGGTTTCAGTAAAAGGTAACAGTGACATCAGTGTTCTTGTTATCTTTTCCTCTTAGTGTAGCTCTGCTCCGAATCCAAGGTTGTACCTTGCTAAGCACGTTCTGGCAACTACTTTTGCTTCTGAAATCCACAAAGTATTTTTAGTTTTTTATTGCAAAGTGCTTTGAGCTACCTTGTGCATAGACTCACAGAATCATTTAAGTTGGAAAAACCCCTTAAGATCGTTGAGTCCAGTCGCAAACCTAACACTGCCAGGTCCACCACTAAACTAAGTCCCCTAAGCAGCACATCTACACGACTTCTAAATAACTCCAGGGATGATGACTCCACCACTTCCCTGGGCAAAGGTAATATAACATTTTTTGCATACTATTCTGTAATTACTTGGGAATGTGCATCAACATTGGAGTATAGACCTGCCTCAGAATGATCCTCTTTCAAGATCTGCATGGATGATTTAGGTTGCAAGGTGGTCCCAAGGAACAAACAGTGTCTTTCCTAAAGACTTCATAGACCATTTGAGCACTGCGGTTTTCACAGAATAGCTGTGCTTTTTGAAAAGGAATATGAATAATTGGGGTACTGAAGTGCTATGATGGGCATAAAATCTTTCCTTAAATGGGCAACATACACAGATCATTTATGTGTGTAACAGAAAAATATTTTTTTTATGCCTGTTAAAGAAAGAGTTTCTCTCTTTTTTTTTTTTTTTTTTTTTTAAGTGTATTTACAGGTAATGAAGTACTGGTGAGGAAAGGAGTCATGCAGCCTGAGTGTAGTGGCTTTCACAGAGAACTTGATGACAAATCAAGCTTTTAAGTGTGTTCAAAATAGAATATGAAACTTTCAGTGAGTGGAACAAATAGGTGATGTAGAGATTGAAATGTCTTTGGTAATTAGCTACTGATACATTTTTGTTAAATAAAAGTGGTAAAATTATGCTTCAAAAGAATACATTTGAAGCTAGATAGAGAGCTTTAAAACCCAACCAGTGAAGCATGTAAGTGTCTATATAACTTTGAATGAAAGAGGTATAAGCAGGTTTAACCTGGGTCTTTTTCTCTAAAGACAAGCCTGTAAACATTTCAAGTCATAGTATTTTATTAAATCCTCTCTTTTTCTTACTTTAATCTTAAATTTGAGATTTAGGATTTAGGTAACTGAGTACTTTACATATCAAGACATTAAATATTTTCTTTTTGAAGAAAAGTCATATATCCAAAAAACGTAATCACGTATTTGAAGGCCAAAAGTCGACCCACACAGCACACCTAGAAAAGCTTACTGTTCTGCTCCCTGCTAGGTTTCTAGTTCTCATTTTAGTCTTTCTAGTTTTAACTTTGTCCCATGTCTCTACCTGTCTATCCATCCCGTACTCTCACTACCCTCCTTGAATGTTTTTCCACACCCTTCTCATTCGTCTACTTCCAATTTTTCATGTCTTCTATTTTTCTTTCACCCATAGCTATTCCTTTGAAAACTTCCCTCTCTTCTGCTTCACTGTGGTCCCAGTGCAAAGGCTCTGTCTTCTGACACTCACAGAATCACAGAATCACAAGATGGTAGGGGTTGAAAGGGACATCTGGAGGTCACCTAGTCCAACTCCTCTGCTAAAGCAGGTTCACCTACAGCAGGTTGCCCAGGATCATGTCCAGGTGAGTTTTAACTGTCTCCAGAGAAGGAGACCACAACCTCCCTGGGCAGCCAGTTCCAGTGCTCTGTCATCCTCAAAGGAAAAAAGTTTTTCCTCATGTTCAGGTGGAACTTCTTGTACTCAGTTTGTGCCTGTTGCCCGTTGCCCTGTTGCTGGGCACCACTGAAAAGAGTCTGGCCCCAAAAGAGTCTTGACACCCGTCCTTTAGATATTTATAAATATTGATAAGGTCCCGTCTCCGTCTTCTCTTCTCCAGGGTAAAGATCCCCAGGCCTCTTACCCTTTTCTCATGCTTCAGTCCCCTAATTGTCTTTGTAGCCCTCTGCTGGACTCTCTCCAGTCGGTCCCTGTCTCTCTTGAGCTGGGGGTCCCTGAACTGGACACGGTACTCCAGATGTGGCCTCACCAGGGCAGAGTAGAGGGGAAGAATAACTGTGAGGAGAGCATATGTTGGCCATACTCTTCTTAATGCACCCCAGGATATCATTTGCCTTCTTGGCCACAAGAGCACATTGCTGGCTCATGGTTAAGTCCATGACAACAATGGCCTGTCTCTGCTCTGCCTCAAGGAAAATTCCTCAGTTAATCATGTGATAGTTTTTTTGCCAGCTTTCTAAAGAAGAGCCCAGGTGGTAGACGTTTCCTCTGACAGTGGTTGACATTGGTCTGATTTCAGATAGGAAAATGTGCGTAGTTGTTTTTATCACTATTTCTTTTCAGATAAGAACCTAGGATTGGAGTAGAAAAGTGCAGTGCAGGAAGAGTGCATGTGTGTGTCCCAGGGATTGATTACTAGTTAGATAGCTGTTTAGCATTTAGCTCCCTCCTTTCTGCCAGGTTCATTACAGAGTTAAAAGGTTGCTAACAACAGAGGAAATAATTTCGCTGTGTTCATCTGGAGTATTGTAGTCCTGCGTTAACCAAAAACTGGAATGTATTCTGCCAGTCAGAGCACAAGAGCATGAGAAACCAAAAAGCGTTGGCAAACCGAAAGGCAATAAAGGTGGCACGAAGAAGTTGGGCTTTTTTTCAGTATTAATCTGAATCAAAAGAGAATTTTAGTGAAGCTAGATATAGAAGACAAGTTTGCACTATCAGAAAACCATTGTGCACTCAGGACTGGCTTTGAACTGTTAGGTCTGGGTACTTGCTCTGCTTGTGTTCCCTGTTCACAACATGTTTGTTTCCTTTCCTCCTTGCTTTGCACATTCATTTCGATTTTTAGCAGAAAAGAAATGGGAGCGAGGTGCAGAAGCATCTTCCCTGGAGCATCCAAGGAGCATCTGTGGTGCATGCTGTTTAGCTATAACCTGAGTACTTGGAAAAGGAAATAGTCTGGCTTGCATAAATGTACCATCTACTTAGTTTATAATCTCATTGAGTCAGAGATTGACTGTTAATGTCCTGATAATGCCAAATAGAGGCCTAGGTAAAGCCTTGTCCTGGTTTGAGCTAAACCAGAACTAATTCTGTTCAGGGATTTTGCTTTTCAGCTACATCTTTTCTAAGAAACTGCACTTTCTGAAATCAACAGCATGTTTTTCCAGACAGTGTCGGCTTCTAGCAGTGACAGCGCTTGATGTTTATAGCTACCATCAAGGAGCGGTGTGCAGAAAGGCTTTTGTTTTACTTGCTCCTATAGCAACCATGGTCACTGCTAAGTATTGTGCCCCGTGTCGTGGGGATGCCCCCAGTGAAAGGGTCTCAAGCACACGAAAAGGTCGGACCTGCGGGGAGGAGCGAGCCGGACAGGTGACCCGGACCTGGCCAACTCAGTGCTCCATCCCATACACGTCATGTTCAGCGTAAAGCTGAGGGGTCCCAAGGGTTAAGCTCCCTTCTTCGCTGGCCGGCGCCCGAGGAGGCTCCGCCTGTCCTTCTGCCTTCGATCCCGACCGGTGTGCTCCCGAATCCAGTGCCTGAATCCACCACCGGCACCCGGTTCCCGCCTGCTGCGGGATCCAGCCTGGGACTGCCCCGCTGCCCGCCCTGCAGCGCCACTGGTGACGTACCGTCATGGGGGGCGGGGGGGGTGTGTGTGTGGGGGGGGGGTGGGGTTGTGGGAGGGTGGGGTGGGGAGGAGCTGGTTTCGTTATATTTGTGTATATTTCATTATTTTCTAGTGAATATTATTATCTTTTCTTTTATCATTACAGTTCCATTAAAACTGTTGCGGTTTCTTTCTCCAGCCCGTCAGTTTCTCCCTCGTTCTCTCCCTCCCCTCCCAGGAGGGCATAGGGGTTAATAGCTATTGTCTGTTGCTCCTTAGTGTCCGGCCTGGCCTCAACCCTTGACATGCCTTAACACAGGCAACGAAACATAGATAGTACTTTTTGAACAGACCACTCCCTTTCCTAATTCGTAATTGTACTTGAGTGTCAACAGCTTGCTTTACTGGGAGGAAATGCCAGTTTAAGGAAGTTGAATTTTAGAAATCAGCAGAAATTTTATATGACAACAATCTCATACTCCAGAACTTACTTCTGAAAAACAACGGTTAAGTGTCTCAAGAATGATTATACTAGTAAATATTAAGGATGCATTAAACTTTTCCAAACACCTCTCCCACCAATAAACCTATACTAGTTGTGTGACTATGTTTCTAGCTGGTGTAGTTTGATTATATTGTTAAAAATGACTGTGAAGTCAAACTGGAGGTTTATGTCTGTAGGATTCAGACGTTCTCCACCAGCTTGCCGTGTATAAAGATGCAAACCAGGGCTTTCACTGAAATGCTTTACTATGATGTTTCTGTTTGTTCTAATTTAGCCCAGTTAACTGGTATTTATGCTAGTGTAACAAATGACTTTGAGATTTTGCATCAAGAAGCTGCATCAAAAAGGGTATGATTTTCAGCATTGCTTGTAATATGGGCAAGGTTCCATTAGAGTTAACATCTATAAGCTAACAAAAAACCATGGTCATAAAATATTGGAAATTAGGAACTACAGTATTAAGGGCTATCTAACAACTTGTCTAGTGTAAAATACAGATTTTGTAAAAAAATCTTTGAATTTTTAGCAAACCTTGTGGTACTCATTTATTCCTACTGAAATGATGGGCAATTCTGCACATGCACAAGATATGGAATTAAGGCAATGATGCACATTTATGATTTACATCAGTTTTTGTTGAAATGTCTGAGACTGTTTATTGAGAAAATGCCTAATAGTGTAAATGCTGTCATATATGTAAAACACTTCCTAGATAAATTAGACCAATTTGTTCACTGAACTAGTTGTCATGTAATATAGACTTATTTTTTGCAGCTGTAACTTTTCTGAATTACTTGTCATGCAGCATTTTAATGCAACACAAAAATATCACTGATTGTGATCTGTGATCATTTATTGCACTACACATTCAATTTGCAGAAATGTTTATTCATTTATTTACATTTAAGTATTTATTTATGCTAAGGCTAAGATTAACTAAGATTTCACTCAGAAAATTCTATCGTAGTTCAATGATACTCAACTGATCACTCGTATCTTGAGAGCAAAGAAACCTTTTGAAGCAAATACTCTCTTCCAATTGTTTGTTCTCTATAGTCACTAGAGGGCAGCAATGCCCAATATAACACTTTTTTTTTTTTTTTTAAACTATTAATCCCTGAGGTTAGGCTCCTGTTGCAAAAACAAACACATAAACCCCCCTCATTAAAAATACATACAGTCAAAAAGTAGGTTAGTATAGCAGAACATTCATACTATGTTAGTTAAATTCAGTACTGTTTTCAGTAAAATAGCCCTTCTGAGTGGTCTATTACTTGCTTGTGAAAATCACCCCAAAGCTAAGATTCACATTCCAAAACCCTATGGTGTGCCCCCCTGCCCCTCATCCACTAAGCCATAGCACATTTTTTTTTTTGCCATGCATTACTTCGGCTGTTCTCATCTTGCAGTTAGTGGTGCAGCAGGTATGTCTGTGGCTATGGTTACTTGGAAAAATGCTTGGATTAGTTTCATTCTTTGATTGCTTTCATTTGTCTTTTAGGTTATTATTATAATGAAAACAACTTGCTTAAGGTAGTTTTCTGTAATGAAAAGTGTTTCAGTAATGTCTTGGAATGGATGAAAAAAACCCCCATTCTAGCTCCTCTGACTGACAATGTTGCACTCAAGGAGGAATGTGTGCCAGGTCTTGTGTCCTGGAGCATCTTGTGGGCTGAAGAGATTACTTCTTTTAAGAGCCCCTTTACACATGTATTTTGATAGCCTGAATTTGTTAATTTTGAGTAAGTAAATAATTAAATCATAAGAAATAGAAGGCTTTCACTTTGGGACTGTCTGGATTAGAATTTTTGGTTGTGTAGTGGCATGCATTAATTGGCAATTAACTTAACTAAAACAACTGTAAATGTTAAGACTGTGTAGTCCCAAGGTATTTATTCATTGCCCAATTTCATCAATGCAGCAAATGTTTGTTCTTTACCCTGCTGATCAGCCTAGGGTAATGAACAAATGTTTACAGTTGGAAACAAACGAGCTCTGTGCTACCCTTACTGTGTGCCATGGACAACACTTGCAAACGTGGAAACCTACTCGTTAAGTGGCGAGCCTCTGGCCCTGGATAAAAGACACTGACCTGGTGCTATGGCAGCCTTTGCCTTCACTGTGGAGGCTGAGTGCTGAGGTGAGCGCTGGCTCACCATCGCCTCCAAAGCCCAGTGCCCCTGTTGATGAGGCCTGGGCTAGTTGCCTGTGGTTGTGGAGAGTTTGCTGTCCCCTAGGGATCATGGAGGCTTGAATTAAAAATTTCCAGGTGCTGCACAAATACAAGAGAAAAGGGATCTGCCCCAAACAGCTGCTACAGGCCTCCTGTGAGTTCCCAACCCTGCAAGGTGCTGGCTGGTGCTGGTGGGGGATGGCTAAGGAGGCTGGGGTGTCCTGGGAGCTAGTAAGTGAAGGTGAAGTTGGGCATTGACGTTGACCTGAAGGTTTCCCTCCATAGTGGTGGGGTTGCTAAGTGGGGATGTTAGTAGAGCTCCAGTGCTGTACCCTCAGCCAGAGGTGGTGGTGGTGGTGTAAAATGCCATCCCTTGAGGTAGGTGGTCCACCAGGGTAAGTAGCGTGGTGAGGTGGTGGGTGCTGATGTCTGCTGTCGGAGATATGCCTCAGGGTGGATTTTTTGAGCAAACCCTCTCCCATATTGTGTGTGGAGGCCCTGTGTGTGGGAGGACAGAGATCAAACATTGCACTGCGGCATGCTAGCAAGGCTGCCTTGAGGAAATTAATGTTTATGAAGGGGAATAGGCTCAGATGGCTGGGGAGGGACGGTGACAGAAAGCACGAAGTGGGTAAATGGAGGCCTTGAGAGAATGTTATTTATATGGGCAGCCTGTAACAGCACCTATTTTTGAGAGGATGTCAGGGCTCCAGGCTGCTAAGTGTGCTTTTCTGCATCACTGGGTGAATTGCATAAAGAGGAGTAAAATTTCATGCTCAGCCAGCCTCTCTGTGGCATTCGGCCTTGTCCCACTCTAGGTGCTGCCTCATGCTTTCACGCACCACATGGGGAGCGGGACGCAGTCCTCCATGGAACTCGGTTGGACTGCTTTATATAAACTAACATTATTTTACATATGTTGTATACATATGTTATGTTTATACATAAGCTTTTTCATTTTTGTTTTAAATAGAGGCTTTCAAGATCAGTCAGTCACGTCCACAGTCTGAAAAAGCCCCAGCCCTGGCATCATCCACCTCCCTGATGGACTTGGTGGTGACTGAGGCTGCTGAGGGGTTGGAAGCTGGGGTATCCAGCCCTTGGTACTCAGTAACTGTCTCCAGTCACCTGGGGAGAAAATGCCCTGACACTCTACATGCATGACCATAAATTTGGCTGTCTGAAACGTGTGCCAGGAGGTAGGGTCTAATTCCAAATGGCAACTGAATACCAGTTACTTTAGAGCCCAAGAAGAGTCCCCTTTGAGCCCCAGAGGAGTTTGTAAGATGGTGGGTGCTAAAGATACTATGAAGTAATGGCATTTCCAGAGACAAAATGGGTTGGGAACTGTTATTTATCCTTTGCCTGAACATGTGAAAAAGAACAAGAAACCATAAGGAAATAAGGACTTTTTTTTTTTTTTTTGAGAAGAGGTGAGTGGGAAATAATTTATTTCTTTTTTAATCAAAGCCACTTTTATCTGTCCTGGAGTTATGATGACAAAAGGCTTATATTTATTTATATTTATATATATGTGTGTATATTCATATATATGTATACACATACACACACATGCACAAACTTTTTTCCAGTATTTGTTTCTTTATGAAGTTTCAAAAGCTGTGTTTCTATGATTGTTTTTGTGTTGCTTCAGTAACTCTGGAGCATTTACCCATGTAATAGCATGGTCTTCTGCTTCACTGGTTATATAGACCTCATGCTTCAATAAATTTGTTTGATAGGATACAGATGAAATGCTGCTTAGTATACTTTGTGTTTAAAAGCTTACTTACAGCAAATAAGAAAACCAGACATTTAAAAACACATAATCAGGTTGACTTCAACATATATATAAAAAATATATGACTGAATAACTTGTTTATAATTGATATAAATGTTACTGTCTGTTGTGGTAGAACTGAACTGTGAATTATTAGCAAATATATTTTTTGTAAATTAAGAGATCTTAATTCCTTGTGTAAATAAAAAATCCTAACTGACAATGTGTTTTAGGGATTGATTAACAAAATTGTTTCAAGTAGGCAAATATGTATGTGACTTTAACAGATTCACAAGATGATAGTGGAATAATCATTACAAGGCACACATGATGCTGATCTAGGTTAGCCTGCACAACAGGCTTAACCATTATATTACCATGATTCCGAAATAATTGACCTCACTGAGTTGATCTGGCTGTCCTAGCAGATGAGTGAAGCTCAATTAGATAAAAGTTAGTCCAGGAGTGGTAAATATAGAAGGCTAGTATTCATATTTCAACTCAACAACTCAGTAGCCATATGCATCTCCAGCCACTTTCTTGCAGCTTCGGTTCAGCAGCTACTTTCAATGTGTCCCAGAGAAAGATAAGGATTGCTCTGGAACAAGTAAGAAAGTAGATTTTTGAAGATGAAAGTCTTACCATCTATGATTTCTTCTATGTCACTGAAGTTCAGGCTCAGACTCTGGTATTAGTAATTCTACAAATATATAAAAGGAGAAGGGTTGCCTTTCAAATGAGTTCCGTACATATGAAGCCTAATAGCTTAATCCCCAAACCTGGACTTCAATTGAGGCTTGAAAGAAACTGATTGCACCTAGGGAAGGAGGAATGCAACAGGTATTTGGGCAACTCACTCCTCATGGACTGTTTATGACTGCTGGAGACAATAGGATCTATTAGATTATGTCTACAGTCTTATATTCACTCTGTTTACCCCCTCAAAATTTAGCAAATAAGAGACTAATAGTGTCTAGGAAGGTTCCTCCCTAGCAAGGAAATGACTGTCAGTTAGAAAGGCTACCAGGAAACACATGATAAATCAAGGTTATTATACCGTCTCCAGAGTACTCTTCGGAGTCTAGCCTATAAGGCATACCTGTCTGCCAAAAATGTCTGTAAATCTAGATTGAAGACTTGCTTTGTCCTTTTTTAAGTAGCAGGAAATGTTGACATCTGTTGCTTGCTATTCCTTTTTTTAGTGGTTATCTTGGGACCACAGTTTCAAGGACATTTCTGTTTGTGGTTCAGGAACTTCTCCACTGTATGAAGAATCTACATGAGCTATGGGTATGAATCTGTTGCCTATTTGCCATGAGTAGGTAAACTACCTCTGACCTCAGAGCAAGGACTTTAAACACTTGGAAAAGAGAACTTCCTGTTCTGTCAGGAAGACAAATTATTTTTCCTCATTTGGTCTTGTGTATTTTTTTTTTTAAGCGTGTGTAACAAGGTAAGACTATTCCAGCCCTTCAAAAGTTGCTACAAGACAGCTCTAATGGAATGTTGAAAGTCTAAGCAAAATGTATAATTTATTTTTATCTGATAATTTTTTCTTTCCCCCCGGTCCCCCCATCCTTTACAGATTCAGTGTCAAACTACATTGCTGAGTGCAGGATAGATCGTGACCCCTCTCTGTATTGCAAAACTCAAGTATATTGTGAGAAAACCCTGGGTGTGCACTTGTGATAATCTTTGTCCACGATGGTTTTCCTCTTGTCTGGGTAAGTCAGGTTCTTGTGAGGCTGAGTCCACAACAACCAAGTTCACCAAACAGTTGCTCAAGTTTCATAATTGCAGCATGATTACCTTCAGTGAGAGACAGATGAAATTCCCAGCAGTGAGGAGGGAGAAACATGTGTGTTGTGGAGCTGATCTCTACTACATATCGGAAATATGCTAAATGAAGGAGGATGAAGTCTAAAATAAATTGCCTAAAATAAATTATTCTGAATAGTAATCCCTCCTCAATGGTTAACACTGTATGTTTGTAAAAAAAAATTGTTGAATCTTGTAAGAATGCAAATATATGTTATGAGCCATTTAGACTCCCAGAGCAGTAGTTTTGTAGTTTGAATGATTTGGCTGATCATTTCTCTTCCCTTGTTTCAGGGGATCAAGGGAACTCAAAGAGACAGAGCCCATGTAATACTTATTGTTAGCATTTCAGCCTTGGATTTGTCTTATGCAAGAAGATATCCTTACATTTTATTGCTTGTGTTCTTAACATGGGTAAACAGAGATATGGTGTTACTTATATCACTAGTGTGTGTAAGCTGGAAACCAGGAGCATGCTGCCACCTGAAATTCCTGTGATGGACCGTTGACTCTGACACGTGTATAGCATTTCTGGGAAAAGACTCATAGAAGACAGAACAGTCGAGCGTAGATTCGGTCTGATCATCCTAGATGGTACAGCTCTGTGTAGTAGAAGACTTAGCTCTGTTTTGGTTGTATCAGAATATATTTCAAAACAGATAGTATTATCCCTGGTAAATAAAGATGTATTTTTCAAAAGAGTCCCATGCCAGTAAGTAACAGACTGCCAAGGTGCCTCATTGAAGCAATTTGGGAATGTCAAGGAAAGCTAGACCTTTCAAAGAATTAAGATACAAGCTTGGTCAAAAGATTTCTCTTTTTTCCAAACCCTTTTCAAAACTGTATATGTTTATCAAGATAGTAAATGTAACTTTTTGATCACTCATCCTCTGCAGAGAGTCATGAAGTGTGTAGCAGTGTTAAACAAACGAGCTGACTTAAATAGGTAGTTTCACCAATTTTCTTTTTTTTTTTTTTTTCCAGCTGACATCTTTCTGGGAAATGGTTGAACTATTTCTGATGATACATTTAAATAAATTTAATATAGCCTTAAGCAGGGAGAAGCATGAAAATTTCACTCTTAACTAGTAAAATTTGCTGAAATTATAAGCAAGAGATAGAATTATAACAAGCGTAATGCAACCTTGATTTTTCTTGCAACACAAACAAAAGCAAATGTCAGTAGAACTGAGGTGCAAGTTGTTGTAGAGGGAGAGAAAAAAAATATGTATCAAAATCACTGCTTCTATAAATGGTGAAAAATACATAAAATCATACTCTTGTGTGATCTGTTGCTGCATTGATATCCAACACAGAATACACAAAATGGCTTTTACAGAACTATTTGATAGTTTTCTGTGAACTTTTACGTTCAAATTTCTGTTGTTACAGATCTTATGTGATGGATCTGTATATTAATTTTTTGAGGAGTGCCTAAAGTCATGTGGGCACTGATGATATGGGTGTGTGTGTTCATGCTGAGTGTGCAAAAGGCTTTGCTAAGCAGCTAGGATGTGTGAGGACAGATAAAACAGTGAGAAATATGGTAGAACAAACCAAGGCAGAAAAGATGAGCTTCTCAGAATATGATAAAATATCAAAGGGAAAAGAAATATCCAATCATGCAAGTATTTAGTGGGGAGATGAAAACATATGGCCAGAAAAGACCCGAGCAGTGGTTCTGATTGTCATATATTTGGGAAAATCTGGATGCTTGACTAGTTTTTTTGGGTTTATTTATTTACTTTTTTGAGTCCTCCTTGAAGTCTTTTGTACGGAGTATGAGGATTCTGACCACTGCTCCAAGATTTCCAAAGGTCTGGATAACCTGGGGTGTGATAACCTATTTTGACAACTTGACCTAGTGGCATGCATGCATATTGACTGTGCTCTGCAGATAAACTGGATTTTTTTTTTTCTAGACATGCACTATGTGGCACAAAATCTTATTTCCATGTATAATCTCCTGGACAGAATCGTTCTAGTAGAAATGAAACATGTTTATCACTTGTGAATTGGAATTACAGTAACACTACCTATCACACAGAATGTGTATGTCAGTACATTACATATATTCAAAAGAGATTAGTGTTTTTTTATTTGGTGAATTTTCTAAATTCTAGAGAAAAATCTAGTAATAGCACAAGCAATCCAATCAAATGCTTAATGACACCACCTCAGGATGTCCCTAAGCTGCAGACTACTGAAAGTTAAGAAAGTTAACCAGAAAAGTATCACTATCCTTAATTCAGTAACCTTTTCTGCCCTATTGTACTCTGTCTATACACAGACTGTATGGTGCTCTGTTTTGAATTTGTAACTGAAACAGTGTCAACAGCACACCAATGTTTTGGCTCTTGCCAAGTAGAACTTGCCCAGTATGGAGGTTTTCTCTCTTTCTCACTCTTCTCCCCTCCCTTCCACTCTCAGTGACTAGGCTGGTGATGGGCAAGAAGCTGGGATGGGACACTACAGCCAGGACAGCTAACCCCAACTGACCAAAGGGATATTGTATACCAAATAATACCAGTTCAGTAACAAAAGCTGAAGGAAGGAGTAGGGACATTTGTGGTTTTTGTTTATGTCTTCCCAAGAAACATTTACATATGTTAAGGTCCTCTTCTCCAGGAAGTGGCTAAACATCTGCTGGCCCACGGGAAATAGTGAACAAATTCCTCCTTTGTTTTGCTTGCACATGCAGTTTTTGCTTCACCTATTAAACTGTCTGTCTTGATTCACAAGTCTTTCTGCCTCTCTTCTGTTTTCGCCACTTCCCGAGGGATAGGGGAGTGACTGAGTGGCTGTGTAGATATTTGACTATTGGCCTGGATCAACCCACCACAGGCCTTTTTGCTCTACAACATATGGATTAAGGGGTTTGATATAATGTCAGATTTGATTGTAGTGTGCTAGACTGAATTTGTAGTTGTTATAACTGCTTAGCTGTTAATTGGCAGGCTCCTGTGCTTGCCATAGGGCTCATTTACTTTGTTGTATGCTAGAGACTATGGCTTGTTAGTGACTGGTTTTGGTTTTTGCTTTGATATACTGCTTATTGTCTTACTATTCTGTGCATGGTAACATTTTGATAACAGCATATGCCTGTGTGCCTGGGCTGGTGTACGACCCTGACATTGCTGCCATTCCTGTACTGCTGTAGAAGACGTGCATGAATTCAAATACGAACTGGAGTAGGAACACCGCCAAAGGGACTCTGACCCATGAATAAGCCCATACTGGAGCAGGTACACCCTCAAAGGGACTGTAGCCCATGGAGGATCCATACTGGTACAGGTGAAATGGGTCGTTATTGTTGTGGTAGTAACTTTGTAGCCTGATCCAAAGGGACAAAAGATTGAGATTGTAATGGCTATACACTTAATCTCTTGTAACCCGTGGTTTGAGTTGTGTGTTATAGGAAGTGCTACAGCAGAAACCACCCAAATAAATGGAGGATGAACCTCACAAGAAACTGGGCAAGTGTGGTAGTGACTTAGCCTGAGCTGGCTTTGCCTCCCACCAACACAACAAACCATGTCTTCTGTTCAGATGGAGCCCAATCCATGGACTGAACAAACCCAAAGGATGTTTATGGTCTTCTCACCTTTCTCCTATTTTCTGCCCATCCTATGGGAGAGGCAATTGAGCAAACAGCTCTCTTGGTGTTTGGCTATTGGCTGTGCTCAACCCACACCACCCATTCATCTGTTACAAGATACATTTAAAAAATTTCTTCTTCCTGGATATGCATGTCACCTCTCCCTTTCAAAACCTTAGAGTTCTCCCTGGTCAGGAAGGATGAAAGAGGAAGCTGAGAAGAAATTAACTGTTAGATGCTATTTGAGAGAGGAACTTATCCAGGAGGGACCCTTCATGTGATCCAGTAGAGTTTTTTCTGTCATTGATAGTGAAATGGTCCTTCTCAGTCTGCCTTATGTTTTGATTCAGTCATGTTGCTTGGTTTTGGTATCTTCTTAGCAGAAAGACAAGTTGAGTTAAAAACTAAATTAATGCTTGAGCTTTGTAGTACATGAGGAATCACTCAAACTTATAAATGGATAGTGTATGGTTACGTGAAGACTGCAATTTTGGCTTGAGACGCATTAATTTGCAATTAATTGAAGAGTAAAAACACTGTCAGAGAAATTGCTTATGTTTACAAATAGGTGGAATGAGAATTTGAAAAGAATTGTTGAGAACACTGCAAAGTTGTATCCTTTTATTGAACATTTGATTAAAACTAGACCTCCTTATCTATCCTACAGATTAAGAGGGGCAAAACTGAACAAGATAACTAACACATTTAAAATTAAGGTAGCTATAGTACTACGGAATGTACAGAAAGGAATGAGGAGTCAATGAAAGTTAAATCAGCTTATCTTTCTTTTCAATTTGTTTTGGTTCTGTGTAAATAATTTACTGTATATATGGTAAGGACCGTAGCCACTCTTAAAGTATGCCTGTAACTGACACATATGGAGTATCCTTCAGAGAAGGATATAATGCAGATGATGGCAAATAATTTTTTTCCTCTTAAGAATATGGTAATGTCATTTAATCCCAGTGTCTGATTCTACTGACTATACTTACTTTTTTCCCCAAAAAGAGATACACAAGGCTCTAGCTAAACAACTATATAAGTACTGACTTGCCATCAATTTTGTTTTTCTGCCTTTTTTTGAAATCTATTTTCATCAAGAAGAGGAGGTTTTTTATGGCATAGGTTGAAATGTGTCTGACATGCAAGTTATTTGACAGACAAGGCTCAGCCTACTGTGTGCAATTTTTTCTACTATGGTATGAAAGTTGTGGGTCTGAGTTGATTTTTTCTTTTTTTTTTTTTTTTTTTAAAAAAGGAGGTTGCTAACTGGCAGGACTTTTAAGTAGTTGTGTTCTATTACAGCAGTTAAAAGAATAACCTCTATGTACTCTTGGCAAGACAATCCTTTTTTTGTGGCTTTTTTGCTCAAATCTGTTGGTTGAAGAGAGGGGATTTAGCCTTTTGGATCAAGTGTAAGCATGTCTGTTGACCTGGATTTACAAATATCTGATAACTAGGGCCTAGAGTATCATACACTAAACTCACACAAACAAAGATGTCAGTAGTCAGCAGTTCAGGTTTGTGTTAAAACACAAAACCCAGTGAATAAATTAAAAAAAAAAAAAAAAGAGGAAATATGCTGTAATACCAGCTGGGCATGAGCCAAGGCTTCTGATTCATGTTTTTGCAAATAGGGCAGTGTTGCTATCAATGGCAGCAGAACACATGCTGGGGCAGTTACTGGAACAGAAATTCCATGTTGGTCGATTATCTCCTGCAAATATGAAAGAAGGAATTAAGTGGTGTTTGGAAATAGTAATTTTTACTTGCTGAAAATCTGCTTGAATGTCAAAGCACTGATTTACTTACAATTATGAACTATATCTTTAGCGCTACATAATGCTAGACTGTAGCTTCTATTGCATAGATAGATGCACATTTAATTGAGACCAGCTCATTACTGTCTTTCTCATTACAGAGAAGAGTAGTCTTTCAGAGGATGTGTAGTGTGGTGATAGCTGATGACAGCTACAGGAAAATAGCGGAATATGTAACCAATCAGGTCTTAACAGATTAGCAAATGGTCTGTGATTGTAATTTGGGAAATATGGATTGTTCACAACACCATCCTCCTTCTCAAGTTGTAAGATGTAGGTACAAATACTTGCATGGCCAAAAACTTGGCTGCTGATCCTCTATATCTTTTCATATTCAACACAAAAATAGGGACCAGTAATTAGTTTTCTTCTGTTAGATCCAGCATTTAGATTTGTACTGGTACACTTGGAGACTCCTTTTTTGTGTGCACAAAATCCATTTACCTCTCACTAGACTGCCTTCTTTTTCATAAGGTCTTTGTGGTGGCCTTCTTGTGTGAATATGAGAATGATGACAGAGCTTCTGCATTTGAACTTCATGTCCCTAACAGTCAGTAAAGTGACAAGTCCTTCAGCTCAAAGAAATGCTAAAGGTATTACATCCTGCCACAACGTGTAGAGGAATCTTTCGGTATAACAAGCTGTTTAAAAAAAAGAAAATAAACTTAAATTGATTAATGATGGTACTTAATGATTATAAAGTAGTGTTCCTCTTCAAGGTGCTTCAATCATTAGTTAATCTTTCAACACATTGCTATCCTCCCCATCTGCTACACCATTCACCTCTTCACCCGTTACTATTATTTTCTACCATACTCTAATTTTCGGCTTTAGGTAACACAGCCTCACTGTCTTTTTCCAGCTTTCATTTGGTGGTTATCTATCAGCATCATGTGATTCTTCACTGTGTGTTTTAATGCACACTCACCACTGAGCATAAAACATAAACCTATGGAACATTTAATTTACTGCACTTGACTGCATCAGATTTTAGCAAACTGACCATAAATATATCTGAAATATTTTCAGTGGGTACTAGATTGGGCACAGCCGATTCATTGAGAGGTTGTCATATATAAAAATTAGTACTAAATAAACAAATAGATGATGATAGCTTCATCAACGTAACCAAATACATACAATTAATTGTCCCTTCAACTTTACAACTTCCAAGTGTGGAAAAAATAATAAAGTACTATGAAGCTTACAGTTTGCATCATAAATATGACCTTTAATTACTTAGAATATTAGAGACAAATAAAAGTAACTGGTTTTAAAATTCAGTGAGTCAAGTGTCATACATCTGTGACAGGCCGAAATGATGTGACTTGGGAGGAACATGTTTTCCATCAGGATTTTGTGTCTGGCTCCAGAGAAGGGCTTTGCTTGCCCTATCCATCCCACAAAAGGGATGGAGCTGAAATACAGGAAGACATGACTTCCAGATGGATTTCTTGGAGATTCACAAAGTACAACAATGGGCTTTTTCCCCTTTTCTGTAGGGACTGTTTGGTGTCCTTTAGGACATGAATTCATTTCATTTGATTGACATCTGTAACAATTTGTAAGCTTTTATTAGTGTTTTAAATCTGTGTGAACATCACTATCTCTGGTCAGTTATAATATTATGAGTACTGTTAAAAGTGAACAGGTGGTTTTCATTCTCCAGTGACTTCACTTCTAATAGAAGTTGTGTTATTTCCAAGACTAGAATTAGCCTGGTTGCTGTTTGTCTTTACTCCAGCTAGTTTATACCAGAACAATGAATCTTGCATGGTGTGTACTAGTTATTCCTCCCATTCCCCACATGTGCACAGTTGCAGCAGTGCTGTCTAAAACAACAGTTTGCATTTAAGGTAACAGACAAGGTACAAGTAAATAACACTTCACTAACTCATTGCATTAATATGGGGAAAGCTAACAGTTGTACTGGATGCTTCTGTAAACATCTCTGACATTGTCTTGCAGATGCATTTGTTACTGCTTGTATAGAACTCATGTTGCTTTAAGTTTTCTGAGGCTCTTCCATGTGGATATATTGGCGCTGAATTCTCAAATGCTGTGGAAGTTGATTGCTTAACTTTGGTCTTGAGTTCAAAGAGTTTTGCAATTCCTATCTAGCTGTATTTACCTAATCTATATTAAGTTAGATCCATTATTTTTCATCTGCTTTGCAAGGTGTTGGTCTATAAAATATTGTTTACATTGATGATGAGAAATGATAATTGACTCGTCTTTTCGTCTTTGGGTATTTTTCTTTCTTCCCTAGTGGCATGGGCAAAATTTTTTTGTTTTGTTTTATTTTCTTTCATGTTTTATTACTTTGTAGCAGTTAGTTTGCTTTAATGAAGTTGTAGGCTTGAAGTTTATAAAGATAAGAGACCATCCCTTTTGCGTTTTTAAAAAACGTAGGAACTTGTGTTTATTGGTTACATATAACTGAGAGGTTATTTTAAAGTGAAAATCAGTGCTTTGTAGCTCTACCGCATTATCAGAACTGAAACAGTTTTCACTCTTCATGGAGATTTCTGTAACAGAAGTTTTTAATTATGTTACCAAAAACCAAAACACCTATGAGATATTTCATTAGGTTGCAATGGGAAGCTAACCCAAATCTTCTAAAGTAAAAGGTTGTCTTTCTTTTATTTCAGCTATAAAACCGTCAGTTGTTGAAGTTCTTTTACAGTATTGACACTAACAATTCTCCTGGATGTTTGCCTACTGAGCTGAATGAGCAACTTTCTTTCACCTGAAGCCTTTACATTAAGGACCAGTTGTTCTGGGTCACCAACTAGATGTTGTCTTAAGTGCTTGCTACTGCCTTGTTTGTGCTTCACATTGTTTTTTCTATGAAAATAAATACTATTCTTCCAAATTCTGGTATTATTTACCACCATGTCCAGCTGTATGTTAATATTAAAAACTTTAGCTCTTTCTGAATTTATGTACAGAAGTTCTTAGTCTACAAAAAAAAGCTACCTATGGAGTTGGTAGGCATGTTGTTGGAGAATTCCTACATGGAATTTAGGCATGGTCTAAATAGGGCAATTTTTAAAATAAAATATGAGAAATTGATATTCTTCATACATTCCTATTGTGAATAATCAAGGATGTTCTTATTTGCTCTTTCAATAAAAAAGGGAAAGGTAATGTTCTACCATTTTATTTCCTGGTCTGTGGAATGCTGTCCAATATGCATGATAATTGTTTTTTAGTTGTTCTACCTGAAGAAAATCATGATTAAGAATCTTTTAAGCATAAAACTTTCTGGGAAAATTATGTGAGAACGTAACTGACTGAATAACGCTGATCTAAACTTAAGTGATGAGTGAGATGAGATATGATATATATGGAAACCAGAAAAGATGATTATATCAGAATCATTGTCCCAGAACTGATGGGGTAAAATACAGATAAGATGATTTTCTGCCTGAACCCTGTTTAACTGGGGAGAACAATCTGAAAGGAACTGATTGATGCAATTTTAGTAAACAGATAAGACGATTACCCACAGGGCTGTGCTGTACTGATAGACTTAGTGATAAGCAATATTCTTACTGAATTAATTTGTAAGGAAGAACTACTATGGTCTTTATATATTTAAAGGAATTGCTAATTAACATAAAACATTTTGCTTTTACTGTACAAGTTTAGGACTGAATAACTTGAGGTCTGACTAGACTATTTATATTCTGTGCTGATTTTAAGAAAGATGCACCATGCCTGAATTCTGGCTTATGCTGTGTAATTAAGTAAAGTTGCTGTTTGGGAAGGTGACTAAAGACTCTTCAGTGTCATAATTTTACTGGTTTCTAGCTCTGACAAGCCCATGGATGGTATCTGAATGGGAAGGTTTCACTGAGCTTCTTTGTAGGAAAGTGGCTTAAATGGAAGGAGAAAGTGGGTTCCAGCAAAATAAGCAATAGCACAGCTGGTTAGGTAGTGGGATAGAGCTCCTGAAAATCTCAGTT
The DNA here is from genome assembly GCF_034619465.1 of Leptosomus discolor. NCBI lineage: Eukaryota > Metazoa > Chordata > Aves > Leptosomiformes > Leptosomidae > Leptosomus > Leptosomus discolor. Next base: position 38,908,140 of record NC_141419.1, on the reverse strand, counting down.
TTTAGGATGATTTGTGAAGGAGGGAGGTATGAAGCATGCTCTTTGGTGAGTGAAAAAGAGTTGTTTAGCTGTGGGACCACTTCCATTTCAGAGTTAACTGGCCTAGAGCAAAAGAGGAATGAGAGAGAGAAACATTCTCGTTTCAAAAGGAATCCAAGAAGTTCTCTACTGTCTTTAACATTTTTGACCTTCTGCTGAGGGCAATAAATACTGTTATAGTTAGTGTCACTGGGTAAAAAACTGGTCAACTCATGTTGTTTCAATCAGTTGATAGTTGTTTATTGATTAACAACATGTAATTATCTGGTAATCTGTGAACTACACATTCAAGGTCAGTATCAGCAATGCAACAGAAAATACAACACTAGACACTTATAAAATGTTCATAAGCACCTACAAATTTCTAAACATGCTTCTTTAATCCTCAAAAATAGTAATTCTCCAAAGTCCTAATCCCACCATCACAGGCCTTGTGGATCACAAGCTCATCCTTGCTGCTGGCCCGGCAGGTTCCCCTATTTCCCCACCCCTTCCGGGGGAGGTGGAGGTGCTCCAGCTCTTTCTGCATCCATGTAACTCTCCACAACTTGCTGACCACACACTGGTTGGAACCACCCCTACAAGGTCACATAGGCTTACTTGAGGTAGGGGACCCTGCTTGCTGCACCCTGCACTGTCATCCCACTAAGTGGTGCAGGCTACGTCTCTGACAGGGACTACGGTTCATCAGGCCTAGGCAGAAGTCACAGCACTGGTGAGGCAGCTTCTGTCTGTGTCAAACCCTCCTTGACTGCTTCTCTGTTACCAAGGTCTTTTCCCTCAATCACAATTTAAAAATAAAATTCTCTTAAAGCTGACTCCTCTTTCTCAAAAGTCTTTTGGTAATCTCTTAGTTAGTGTTTGATCTAGCTGATGGTAGTCTCATGCAAGCTTTGCCTTTGTTAAATGTCTCTTACTGTTACCAAGTTTTTGGCATATGCTTTGTGACTGTTTTGGGTAGACCATTTGTAATACACTCTTCACACTCACAAACCATGTCAGCTGTTACTATCCAGATCACGTTACGAAGAGGGGCCTTGTGAATTCCCCACACTTAGTTTCCAAACTCCAAATTTCCAAAGAAATTAGTGTATGCAAATTGTACTGTTTTTTGACAGAAGACTTTAGGTCTGTAAAAGGAAGTAATACATCAGACCAGATGATATATCTGGGAAAATACTGTTTTTCACACATCTTCCTTTCTATTTTTTCTGATTTTTTCTTTTTCTTTAACACAAACCTGCATCCTATAAAGACGTTTTCTGTGTGTGGTATGCAAGGCCTACAAAGTGCACTGAACTGGTTAGTTTAAATCCAGGACACAGATAAATGGGATATTTAGGGAAGGGATTTTTTCGGGTTCAGGGAAGGTGTGGTATTGGTTGGAATTGGTGCCTGTTTTGTCTGGCTGAAAGGTTTAATTTTCACAAAGGTATAATGAACTGCCTGTTTTGCCTCAGAGGCTGAAGGAAGAACAATGATGCAGCCTACCTAAAGTGGAGGTAGAAATAAACAGGCTAAAAACCCCTAAGATTTTCCAGAAGCTTAGGTAGCTTCACGGAGACTAAGGCATTTTTTTTGTACGTGTAAATACACTGGATGTTAAGAAACCTAATTTAAAGTCTTTCCATGTGCTACTATGCTCTTGCAATTTAATCTTCCTTTCACTAATGCATACATATTCTATAACAAAGTACCTCAAACACCTTAAGTGCACATGAGGAACCAAAGAATGTAATCTTAAATATTTTTCTTGTGCTGTTGCCTTTTTTTTTTGAAGATGACTATGACTGTTCAAACAAATTCACTTCTGAATAAGGATAGACATATGGATGTTACAGATTTTCTTGTTTTCCATTGTCTTTGAAAATATTACTGCTGATTTCTTAGATGATAAACATTCAATGTTACCCAGTCTTTCTAACTGAATTTTAGGTTTGGTGACATGATTAAATATTACTACGATGAGGGCAATAATAATAAGGTCAGCTGGTCTTTGATTCAACATCTATTAATCATGCACAATCTGTGGAGGAGTAAATTCAGGATGCATTTTGTTAGGTTCAGGCAATGCCATTTGTTCAATCTTTTCCACTATCATGAGCAAAGATGGTGATTTATATTGACTCAGATTGCATCTCTCTAAATAATGGTTGCATTCTCAGACCTCTATGCAGCAACGTATTGTCATAGTCTGACAAATGTGAACTGCAGCTGCTCCAGAATCTATGCAAAATCTAAATGTGAGAACTTCTCCAATCAAAAACCACTGGCCTTAACAAGGGACTATTTTATTCATTGTGATGTTAATTGATAACTTTTTGGTAGTGCTTTTCAAAATCTGAAGTTACACAATTACAGTATTCAGAAATACAATGTATGAAATTCTTGGTTATGGTTCACTGCATACTTGTACTGTTTGCTTCCCCAGGTAGTGTGGTATGACTCCTGATCCTGACTGCATGACTTTGGGGCTTCTGAGGCAAATGATTCTAGTGAAATGGTTAATACAAAAAGGAGAGTTTTCTCTTTTCTCAACCTCTTGTCTTAGGATCAGAATCTAATTTAGTACAAACAGTACTAAAATTGCAGAAAGAGAAAGATGAATACAATTGGCTCGAATGACTTTCATTCACAAAAATATTTCATTGATATATTCCTAGACAGATGAAACCACTCTTGAAAGTTGTTTTTTGAAGTTACTTTCAGTAGTGCGAAGTACTCTAATTTTCTGATTGTATCAGAGACCTAGTGTAGAATTCATGATATGTCAGTGAGATGACGTCTATGAAGATTTTCAATGTATTTTGCCAACTAAATTATTAATTCTGTTTTCTTGTGTTAATTATATTAGATTAGATAGGGAACTTCCTGTGAAATGTCTATCAACATTCAGAAAACATGAAGGTTTTTAGATAATATCCTACAATAGATACTTATTCCTGAAAAGATTCCAGTAACTTCCTTGGTTAGAAGTATTGTGTAAATCTGACAGTTGTCCTTGAGAATAGTGAGATGTGTTTTCATGTACATCAGCTGTATCATCCTTGTCTATACAAACGCTGCTTGTAGAGACACTAGAGATTCTTTAATATTCCTATGTATTTTGGAGAGTTGAAATCAGACAGGTAAGGAAAACGCATTAAAAAGCCCTGAAATTATGTAGATAGTCTGGTTTCAAAAGAAAAATTTTCACCTCCTAATGGTTAAAAAGTTTAATGGCCTTACTTGTTAGAATAAAACCATAAGCTAGATCATATCATCCATGACTTGCTTCCTATTTGGCTTCTGTGCTACATCCCAGAAGTCCTGTCACCCTGGCACATTTTCAGCAATGTAAGATGGATTAGGAATGAGAGAAGTGACAGAGTATGGGATACTATAACAGCATGGGTCTTGCTTAGAAGTTCATAGGAAGAGTAACCCTATTTGCTGCACATGGTTGCTCTGAGATCTCCATCTGCTGTCCTTCCTTGCTGTCACCATTCGCTAGAAGTACTACTTTCTACTTCTATCACTGTCTTTCCCAGAAAAATTACACAGTGAAAATGGAGTCTTGCAGCTCACTACATCTTATTATATCTGGTAAACATAAGCCAGACTCTAAGGTGTCTGGTCACCACTAGTTACACACATACAGGCTTCCTCACTGTTGCTGGCCATTGTTTACATTGTGACATTAAGACTGAACTTGCTGCCCATACAGAAAATAAGCCTGCAAACATGGCCTGGAGTATAGCCAGAGGGCATCTGATAAAGTGCATGAAGCTGTGTGTACCTGTTTGGTGGTGTAGTGTACAGGGAGACACTTCAGAGCAGTCTGCCACATGAACAGGAGGCATGCTGTGATCACAGCTGCTCTGAGGACTGCTGACTAGAAGAAATGCAGGCACGACCAGTGAGAGTTGGCATTGTTCTGCTCAATACCAAAAGTTTTTTCTCCCTTTCTCCCTCTGGGACAGGTTTCCCTCCCCCTGTCTTCTCCCATTACCTATAGCTATGAAGAACCTAGGCATCTGCAAACATTTGAAAATTTGATCTTAAGGTATGAAGGGGGAGGGTTTCAAAACAACCTACAGGCCCAGCTAGCACTGAATCTTTGAATATCTGAACACCTCTAAAAATCTGACCCTTGGGCACTTTAAATAGGAAGTTGGCTACTTTTCTGCAGATGTATATCTATATATATACAGAGAGAGATATATCTATATATACTGGGTAACAATCCCTAATTCTCACTGACAAAAGGTATTTTCTTGAATAAATGTAGCATAGCTGGGAATCGTTCCAATGAAAATGCTGGCTAGATGCTACTCTGGCTAAAGAAAAGGGGAATGAATAGCTTCAGGCAATCTGTACCAACTGGGTAGAGATTCTCTTCAGCCTGAAGAGATGTTTTACGTGTGCTTTGATGGGGAAGGGAGGAGTAAAAGCAGCAACTGCTCCCAGATTGTGGAAAGAAAATACTAAACACAGAGAAAAGATAGCTGTTAATTAAACAAATTTTAGGTTTAGTTCCACATATGCGCGATAGTGTTGTCCACATTTTATATCTTGCACTAGATTTAATTTCAATCGAAGAGGCACTAAGAAAACATTTATAGAGACAAGTAAATGGATTAATACAGCAACAACTGTGATAAGTCACTTTTTTACCAAAGCTGCAATTAATTTGTAATTTCTTAAGACACTTGTATATATATTTTTCAAAAATTTGCTTTTGAAATGCACCTCCGTAAGCTGAGGGGCCTGCCTCTGCAAGACGTTTCTCATTATCGGTCAGGCAGGCCTTGCTGATGCTCTTAGGACTCTTTCCCTGGGCAAGACGAGCTAGAAATGATCCATAGTAGTAAAACAGATAGAGAAAAATAATTTGTCAGTGCTCAGCTTTTCAAGAAATTAATTTCCATATACGTTAGAGAATGGGATATCTTAACACTACACGTGTGTTGGGAATGCTCAGTCCTGGGTTGCACACTAATCTGAAGTAGCATCCCCTTCTGTTGCATGCTGTGTAGATGTATAGACGAAGGGGTGTCAGCACCAATTCCTTAAATGTACAGATCCATTCTAAATGCATTGAATTGCTTGTTAATGTAGACATAGGTAGGTACTTTGTCCTCCATTTTATATGCCAAGTAGCACCCTAGTATCTGAACATACCATAACGTTTAATTAATTTATTCTCCTTTACGCCAGCATTCAGAGATTAAGTAGGAAACCAGTAACAGCTTAATGTGGAAACATATACTTGTCTGCATGTATATCATTGCATATATATACACACATATGTATCTGGAGTGATATAAAAAGCTGTAATCTACCCTAGTAGGCTAAATGGGGTTAGAAGCTTTCTGATACTGCAACCACCCAACACAGAGCAGAATATGTCCAAATTCTTTTAAACTGCTGACATCTGAAATGCGAAGTTTGCTCCTAAACTGGTAATTAACATGGGCAAGAGGCTTTTCCCAACTTCTGAGCTGTGCTTGGAAGTTCAAACAACTTCCAATAGCAATAGGGGCCATTATGAAAACTTAGTACTAGAAATTACTCTTTTTCAGTGTCTAGGAAAGTTCCTTGGCATTTTAATTTAATACTACACCTGTTGCTGAAGAAATGGTTGCGTTACTCAACTTGAGTGTACTTATAGACATATGGGAAGCGTGTGATCATGTACTTAACACTATGCTGTGTGGCATCTCCAAATAGCAGGCAATTCATCCTTTCCATTAGTTAGCAATCAACATTTCTGGTGTTAGCACACACCTCTCTTCTCTGTATATATCAATACACATTTGAAAAAGAACGGGGAACTCATTAAGAAATCCTTGCTGGCTGTGTTGCATGCCTTATTTTAGCTTGTTCAGCAGCAAATGGGATAAAAATTCTTCACTCCTGCATAAGCCTTCCCGTTAGTAAATTAAGAGGAAGAAATGGGTAGGTAATGAAAAATGCTTGATTGGGAATGTTCAGAAATGAAGTTCAGTAACACATGTAATAGCACTAGGTGGTAATAGGTTTATGGGGCATATTGATTAGCTAATGGCAATAAAAAGAAAAGATCAGGGTGTTGCAGACAGTCTGTAATATCTGAGCCAGAGATACTGTGATCCATCACTGATTTCTGAGATCTTGAGAGGAAGGACATGGTACACTAATAAATCTACAGGGAGGAAAATGCTCTCAGGTGATAACAGTGATTTTAGCACTCTGTCTTTATGGAAATGTATGCTGGAGAAAACAACATGTTTTGCACAAGACTGGCTATGGGAACAGAGGGCTAAGTCTCAGAAATTGTTCTGCATTGTAAATTCTGAAATAATGTTTTCACTTGTCTAAATTTTAACAACAAGAAACAGCAAGTATTCATGGGTGCCCAGGGCAGAGTGAAAGAATTCATGACAATCCACTTTATCCTATAGAAGACAGCCACACATTTGCGGAAGTGGAAGTTCCTGATTTCCTGGGGCAGTTTGTTAATTTTGATTACAAAGCTAATTCTCCCTGTTTATGTTTTATTTCTGTGGGACTTATTTGGTACAATATGTAGGATGTATGTGGGACTTGCTATATCATTGTGAAGGCTTTCAGGGACTTGCTTTTAGAGGCTAATAGGCAATAAATTGAAACAGGGATGGCTGACCTTCCTGACTTTGTAGGCTGCACATCAGGACCTTCCTATGCTTGAGAGCTCTGAGATTCATATCATGTCTTGGACTGATGAGGAAAAATGGGGCTTTCAGTGTAGTTCACAGGAGGGGAGTGCTAGTGATTCCCTGGAGTGTCACAGCTCCTAGAATAAGCCAGGAATGGCCTTTGCGGGACTTGCTGACTCGTTTCCTCTACAGCTAAGGATCTCTATTGCATGTTTCTGGCATGGCCTCACTGCTAGCCATGCCTGCAGCCACTATACAGGACTGTAATTTCTTGAGAATAAAGTGAGAGCCAAATGATGACTGTAGTATAAAAGACCTTTCTGATTTCATACCTGAAACACTAGATAAAATTATGTTATTTTGCTGTATTTTTTCCTGTTCATAACTTTACACAGTTGTATGTATTACACTCTGTGGAAAATTTGAAGTTACCAGATACTCTGAACTCTGATTTTTAAGGCTAAGTGTGCAGTAGACAACTTCATCCATTGGCTTTGTGAAGTAAAAACTTAAAATGTGGGCTCAGAGGTTGATTCTTATAGGGCATGTGTATGCAGGGAAAAGCTTGCTTTGTGTTCTCCTTTGACCTATAGAAAAGGTAGTGACATTGCTTGCGATGTGAAAAAGCTGCTATGTTACTTCTGCTGCCAAAGTGCTCTTGCAATCACAGCCTAACAGAAGACACGCAGCCTTGTCTAGCTAACCTGTATGTAAAAGCTGCATAACTTGCTGTGGCCATTTTACAGCTCCTCTGGAAATAATTCTTAAAGGTACAGGGAAGCTATTTTAAAGATGATTTGCATAAGGAACCTGTATTGCCTTTTATATTTAATGTGTCTATCAGGAAACTAGACTGTGTTTCTGTCCTCTAGAAAACCAATCCTGTCTTCATTATCCAAGCCATCATTCCACAGACAAAGGCGAGAAACAAGAAACAAATGACTACATTGACACCCAGATCTTTCCTATTTTATCTTGACAGGGTTTCATTTATATGATGGTGTATTTTCCCCTTGCAGTAATTGCCTCCTGTTACTCTTTATGGTAATTGAAGCTGAGCCCAAAAGACCTTAGAGGCTTGTATCTTTTCCTCACATGAGTGACACTTCAGTGATAAACTTGAACTTAAAGTTACTGAGGCGTAACTGAGGGTTCATTTGATAGCTAGTGGTTTTCAGCAGCACTGCAGGGCTTCAGGGGCTCAGCGTGAGAGAGATTGTTAATGTCCTGTGAGGGAAAACAATAACACATTTCATTAATGCGTTCATGTGTGAAGCATCCATTAGTGCACTGGAGGTATTAATGACGTTATGCTTTAAACTGACATGTGGGGCATGACAGGAATTGCAAGGTCTGATGAGAACAGATGACAAGATAAGCAAATATTTGAATGGCTTCATTTGCCTGCAGGTCAAACCATCGTGCAGGGGAAATGAGAAAACTAAAACCTGGGAGAGATTAGTGTTTTTCTAGCACGGACTGAACCGCAGGAAAGCCAAAGAAAGACTGTTTACTAAGTAAATAGAGTGGTCAGTAAGGGCAATAAATATGTAAAAGGTATAAGCTTAATTATTACTGAGCCTTAGTCAGTAATTCTAATTTAATTTGGGTTAAATTGTTAAAGCCACAGTACAATTCAAGGTATAGAATGCAGACAAACATTTTGCTTGTATGAATATTCTTTTTAATTTTCAGTTAATTTCCCTTTTTCTCCCTGCTGTGAGGGTTTAAAATATATAGCCAAATTAGCTGCTGACTATTTAGTCAGCAAGCTTTCAGTCAACAAAATTATTACACTTTGTGAACTGAATTTTACCGTGGGATTTTAAAGAACTATTTTGTCTGCAGGTCAGCAGAAGTTGTTAGAGTTGATAAGATTATTTTTCTTCTCTGATTGTCCTGCCTGTTGTTTTTTTTTTGTCGGGTTTGAACTTGCTGTAAATTAGCAGATAAAGGCCTGTTTCCTTGTTTTGGACCACTGTTGGATTGCTACATGAGGCTCATGGTACAAAGGATTTGACAGCTGCAACTCAGCCATTAGATGACAGTAGTGTACATCTCAGTGCTATCCAGCATAATTTAACATGAATGGTCTGACATGCTTGGCAGCTCCTTGAAGAAGGGGGATGAAAAGGCCACTCTTTTGCTAGCTCTGATTCAGAATGATTTTGTACCACTAGACTTTTCCTTTTCAGAAGCAGTGGCACTCACTAGCTGACTAATGCAATGAGACTGTACATTACGAATATTGTGTTAGTGCTGCGTGCAAAACCAAAGCCAACAATTTTTGCATTGTCAGTTGTTTAGGACTCATGAATAAATATCTTCAACCCACCTTCATCAAATACATGAACACTTCTCTGGACCTCACTATCCTCTGATTTTCATCTTTTAGTCCAGTATGGTGATTTCCTGTCCAGGCCTTTGTCCTTGTACATTAATCAGTTTTGTTATAATTAAAAAAATATGCAAACATCTCTGATACTTTTTCACACTGAAATTCTGGGAAGATTGCTCAGAAGTTTCCATTAAAACTGTTGTCATAAATATTCCTTATTTGAGCTGAAATTTTCCGTCCATAAACTTTCCCTGAAGATACTATTTTGGGAGAGAATTTAAAACCAAATCCCTTCAATGAGTTGGAGTCATCAGGATGTGGGAAAACATACTTTTTGGCTGCACAGCTGCCAACATGCAAAGACATTGACAAGGACAGCGTGTGTTCTCCTTTTTGCAAAGCTGCAGAATAATGTGCACAGTTTGGTCATTTTTATGCCTATCTTCATAGCAAACCATCTATAAGAGAGCATGCTGAAGGACCACACATTAACTCTCTCCCATCGGCTAGTCAAATTTCCACCCCTTTTTGTTTCTTGGCCATCCATCCTTCAAATTAGCTTATGCTATGTCTCCTCAAAATGCAGACTCCTTAGACCAGAGGGAATGGGAAATAGCTGATTGACGTAGTAGATTGAGAAGGGAGTCAGGGTTAAGCTTCAGGGAGCTGATATTCTTGCTTAGGTACTCCTGTAATAGAACAGGTGAGAGAGAGCTTTGTGTGAGAAAGACCCTGCAGATTGATCCCTGTTAAACCGTTTTTCAGTATTCTTCTAAGCAATGCATCAGTTTGGGCATTGAGTTCTACCTGCCCTTACTCTTTCTGTTCTCATTTTTCCCTCTAAACATGAACATTTTTCTTTTTAAGACAGGCAGTACTGATTAGAAATTGCCAATTTAAAAGAAAAAAAAGAAAGCCTTCTAGGCCTACTGAGAATATTTGCTTAATATATTCCTATCTCCTTTTCAGGGTCCTCTGCATGTCATGGCCTAAGCTCCCAACACAGTTTATTTTTTTATAAGATTTCCAGTCTACTCTAGAAATGGAAATTATTTTGATAAACAATTAAATGTCTGAATGCTTATTTGAACTGAGCCTTCAAGCCTTTAGTGATTTTCCTGTTGCTAATGTTGAACTAGTGTCTCTGATGATGATGATGATGAGGGGTCATGTATGGTGTTGATGCTGAACATTAACTAGTGAAGACAAAAGCCTAAGATAAAAGCAGACCTTTAAGTAAGAATTATCCTGTGGCAACTAAGTGACACTGTAGTATTTTTTATAGAAAATGTGACCTTTTTGATAAGGACATGTCTAGAGGTAAATGGCAAAGTGCCACGTCTGCCCTTTGCTTTCATGTTAAAAATGACTGACCAGTATTTCTTCCCATAGCATGCCCTATCTAACAGAAGATAAAGAAGGTACAGCTGAAGAATCTGAGGAGCCATAAGCCTATGTGGAAGGTATGTATAACAAATTAGAGTTAATACAGGCATGCAGATTGTGCTCTACACTTCATGCACAGAGGGACCTGACTTACAGAATACAGACCCAAGAGTTTTTTCTGCATAACTACAATAAGACTGATGCACTAATGTCAGATCAATGAGTCCAGCCCCAGGGATATAAGATTGTGCTTCAAGACAACGATGACATAAAATTTATCCTTTTTCTGAGGTTGTATCCGTGTTGCATTCCATGGTTTTGATCTCTTACTGTGCTAGTATTGATCTGCTTATAACACTCCTTCAGAGAAGAAATCTGATTTGGCAAAAAGCTCTACAGGAGCAAAAGAGGTTATGGTAGAGTGGGAAGTTTGAGTCTTGACACTCTACATGTGAGAAATGTGTTAATAATGTGAGTTTTTTGCTTAATAATTTCAAAAAAAATTTTCACAAGAGTCATCATAAACATTCAGGAAGGCCCTTTTATAAACTGTAGGAACAGGACATATTCTTTCTAGACTTTGTTTTCACAACTTACAGAATCAAACTTAAACCTTCCCACAATCGCTCTCAATTTTTTTTTTTTTTTATTGTGAAAAGCTGTGATTTCTTGGAGTGAGAGATTAGTGTCACACTGGATACTTGGAACTGAAGGTGCTTAACATAAGCAACCATTCAGCTGGGTCCCCCAGGTCACTTGCTTTTCTTGGTAGAGTCCTTTAAGGCAACTGCTGAGAGGCACAAGGATATATTCTTCCCCACCTTAGGTTTATCACAAGCTGAGCATTTCCAGCTTACACCAAATGCCTGATAAGTGCTTTCTTTGGCTTTCATATTTGTTTTAAAATAAAATCTTTCACCTGAAAAAGCAAGCCGGATTGACAACTAAGTGTTTCTCTTCACAACTGCAGCCCTCAAAATCTGTCATTAGGCTCATAGAGAAATTCTGTTGCCTTAGTCCAGTAACTGTCACCTCTTGCTTGTTTCCAAGATATCCTCAAAGTCTTACTTAATGTTTCTACTCCAAAGCAAACAGCTTTCTGCCACTGTAGTTCAGGGGCTGAGGTTCATGAGGGAGGAATTCAGGACAGAGGACACTCTTCAAGGGATTGTATCGAGAAGAAGTGGATGCCAGACAACTCTGAATGCCCTGCCTGGCTAGTGACGGTGAGAACATCCTTGTTCTTCCTACAGTGACTTTACTGTATGACAAGTTCATTCTCCCACCCCACAATGGGATTTCTTGGTGGAGCCCCTGTAAGGAAATGTGAGATATACTGCAAATTTAAGTGTTTTTTGTTATTTGTTTAGTTGTTTGTTTGTTTGTTTGAAGTTGGCTTGTGGGTTTTGTTTTTTTTCTTTTTTAGTGGAAGGTAGTATTTAGCAATGTTTGATTTCCCTCTTGGTGGACTACAGTGACTTTCAAATCTTGTGAAATTGTAACTGTGTGGTGTAAAACTGCATTTGTGAAAGTGATTACAAGGAGATTCTGCAAATAAACTGTAACTCCAAATGTGTGGCTCTTCCACATAGCATTTTTTATGGCCTTTTTTTCTGCTGTTCGTATTTTGGGTGTAAATTTTTTTACAACGAGCAAGTTTGTGTTGTCTTCTGTGACTGTTAGAGTTCATAAGCTGCTGCAAGCATCTTCTGAGAGAACTTTTGGAAACTCCTAAAGGAATACTGGAAGGAATCTGAGTAGCAGGCAATCCGCAGTGTAAATTTCTTCCACACAGCTGAGCACTAGGAATCATGCTGTTTTAATATCTGATACAAACTTTCATATAAACCACTGATTTGCACTTAGTAACTAGGGAGGATTTGTTACAATTTGGCTTTGTATTTCACTGATTATCATCCATAAATTATGGTCTTTCTTTGCTGACAAAAAGATTCAAACAAAATGATCTTTCCTATTGCCGTAATGTCACATTCTAATCAATGGGCATACTTTGAAAGTCTTAAATGAAAATACAAGTGATAAATGAAAACTAAACTAACATTAAGTGTTGGGTTTTTTTTTGCTACTGATAGTCCACATATAATACTATGCCTTTAGGATATTTCGTACATTTATACATATGTAAGTACATAAGAAAATAATAAAATGCCCACCACTTTATAAAACTGAAGTGAGCTGTCTATATTCTAAAACAAGCAGGACAAGAGATGAATTCAGAGAAGAGAGGATTGGTTGAAGATTGAATAGTAGAAATAGAGTCTATATGAGCTGGGATTACAAAGACTTCTTAGGCACTAGAAGCAGCTTGTCTTTGTGAGATCAGTATTTTAATGACTTCACTAGGAAATACACGAACGATGTATGAGGACCAAACCTGGCTTTAGGACCTTGCTGTGCCACAGATTTTGGAAAATAAGCACAAGAGAAAGGAGAAGAATGGGCTGGTTAAGCAGCCTGACTCTTTTTGTTAGGGCCAGTTTAGTGAGAGTCAGTGTCCAAAAGTCCAAGAAACATATGAAGATACAGAGTTTAAAGCTGGTGAAAAAAGAAACACCTAAGGAAGAAGGCAAGTGAGTCAGATGAACAATCAAGCAAAATATTGTTTAGCGGACAACATTTAAGAGTTGGCAGTTTTTAAAAAATGCTGGATTTTCCTGTTGTATTATGTACTGTGTTTTTCTCACTACATCTTTGGCAATAAAATGGCAGTGTTTCTGAATATTGTTCTCAGATACCTTCCAGGAAAAACTAGCAGTTTTGAAGTCTCTGGAACGATATCATTTATGAGCTTACCCTGCTGTGCCATAGTATATTTTTGCTGACAAACATAATAATAAATCAGTAATTCGTGGCATATTTCATTTAGATGCTAATTGCAGTTGTAGCTCATTATTGATATTAATGATCCAGCAACTGTAACTGTTAAGGGATGAACAATGTTGAAATCATGGCCCATAAGGTTGCTACTCTTTTAATAGATTTAAATGAGAATTAGAATATGTATGCAAATTGGGGCCTAAGAGGAATGGGAGTCTTTCAGCGCTATTGAATCAGTTCATTTTATTGGAAATCAATGTACAGTTAATTTGGACGGGTGTTTTGACCAGTAGCTGAGCAGTATCCTCGGCCTGGGCACTAGGTGTCAGTCTCAGAGCTGATAGAGAGGAGAGTGCTTTGAAAAGCTCCTGTATGGTTGAACTTTGCAACATTCTATTTTTCTCAGGTATCAGCAAACTGCACTGATTCTTAATGCATGCACAAATGTGAGACAAGAAACTAAAAACGTGAATGGGAAAAAAAAAAAAAGCTCCTTACATGTTGGTAACAATCCTGTGAAGGAGAAAATCAAATAATTATATTAATTCAGGAATGTTGCAAAATTACAGTGGTGTCCTTGTGCACTTTTGGTCTCCTGGAATGGGCTGAGGGGGAAGGGCAGGGCACGAATTTCTGGACAACTTATATCTCTGTACAAGTAGTGTTGACATGTCTGAACTAGCTTATTGGGGTTTTTTTTGTTTGTTTGGTGGTTTTTCTTAAGTTTTGCGTACCTACATCTGTCAAATGCTTAAGAAAGTATCATTTCCGACAATGCAAAAGACTGAAGGGTATCATCAAAAGGGCAACATCTAGCACTACCCTTTAGAAAGAATGTGACTTTATTTACCTTTAGTTGAGATGTCACTCGACATCCTTGGTCAAATGCAAGCGTATTGCTGGGTAGCTAGGAAAGGTAACATTTTAGGAGATTACTGAACAGTAATTGTTAACTGGCCAAGCAAAATAATTTTTTTGCAAGTCAATTGCTAACTGGTGAACATGAGCAGAACTGCCCCCATTCATCATGGAAAAAAAAAGTTTATGTACTTTTAAAGTATAAAATTTATCAGCTAACTTGCTTTAATTCCAGCATTTGTAAGTTTTCCGATCGATGCAAGTTCATATTACAAAATATGGATCAGGATTCCAATTTGAAATTACTCCATATTTAGAAGTGGTAACTCAAAGAACCTCAGCTAAAGTAATTTCTTATTTTTGAAAAGGAAATATCCTTTTTGCTAGGTCTGGCAATGATTATGTCTGTCATCTGACTGATGTGTATTTATGAGCATTCTTCACTTTGTTGTGATCCATAGATGTAATTCAGATACATACTTAAGTCTGATTTGTCCACTGCCAAAATTCATATGTGATCAATTCTATATGATGGTTGACAACCTAGAGAAAGGCTATTATTCTCTACTAAATCTTGTAGACAATTATGAATTCATAAAGAATTCTGTTACATATCAATAGAGACTTTATTTCATCCTTTAAAAATCTATATAAAATTTTTATTGTTTTTGAGTCAAATACTAACCTCTCTGTATGACAGAACATCATGCAAAATTTTGAATACATGTTGATATGCACAATCAGCCTGAAGAACATTCATTGCAAACTCCAGCTTTTGAACTGTAATGGTACAGATGTAGCTTAACAATCTGAAAGCTGTTATTAAATGAGAATAGTTTCTAGATAGTGTTGTAACAAATTCACATCTAAATAGTCAAGTTGATAAAGATCCTTTTTATAACATTTTAGTGTCTAGCTGTGCAACTAACTTGTTATTTACATAACGCTACCTATGTTCTGACCTGATTCCAAAAAGAGAAAGCGTTGGTTTGTCATCATGATTGATCCATAATTCCTGGCTGAAAGTTTTCTGAAGGTGGAAAAGGATCTGTACAACGAAGTTTGTGAAAACTTTTACAAGGTTTTAAAATTTGTGTTGCTAAAGGAAGGCTTTTTAACTATTGCTTAGGAACCCAGGGCAATTGTCTGCAAATTTCTTGGTAACTTGAAGCACACAACGTGGTCCATAACTTCTCTTGATTTAAAGAGGAAATACAGAGAATGATTATCAGTTCTGGAACTCTTGCCTCTTAGATGAAAACTGTGCTCTCTTACTTCATGCTAGAGAAACACTCCGTATCAACACAGTTTAAATATATTTAAAAAAAAAAGTTTTCCCATCTTTATGTATTGTACACGCATACTGTTTCTAAAATCAACCTTGATATTTGCACAAGTAGAACTTAATTTATGGGCATAAATTACTCTTGTGAAGACCTGACTGACAGTTGTTATACTGCTCCTGAAACAGTTGCAAATAAATATACTGCACAGCTTTACATAGTGACTTAAATCCGCTAGTGTAACAATACAGTTGGAAAAAAACCTGGAAGATCAGTCAGATGTTTTATAATCTTTTCCTTCCTCTATATCTCCTATATCTCAATGCTCACATTTCATGTTACATAGACAGAATAGCAATGATTTATCAAGCCTGTAACTTCTCAACCTGATAACTTCACTAAGACATCTGCTTCTTTGTTCCAGCACTTGAATTCTGTTAGACGGGTTTGTTTCCTCAAAGTAGTAACAAAGGTAGCTGAGAAGACAGCAACTATCTTAAAGATGCTTTAAGTACACACATTTTGAGGACATGGGTCACTGTTGCATGTATGTTTCCCTGCTGAAGTTGCAGTGTCTTAGAAAGAAGCACTTTAAAACCAAATTCAGTTTAAAAATCATTGAAATCTCAGCAAACTTTCTACTATTACTATATGTAATCTTATTGTAAACCACATTTTTTTTCTTGGTAGTGTGCATTGCATATTGTCTTCTCAACTTAAGTATCAATTGGAGGGGAAAAAGTGCAAAACATAATATTTTATTTTAATTGTTCTTGTGAAATTTCAGCCATGAACTCTATTTTATGAGTAAGATTAGGTAGGATTAAATCTACTTGAACTGGTAACAGTATGAATTTTTTTTTAAGCGTCATTGTTGTAGCCTGGTAAACATGCTATGAAATTTGATAAGCACCTTCAGTATCTCAAGTTTGGTGATGTCTTGGAGAGAAGTGGAATACGTGATTTCATTCAGATAGTAACACTGGACATTTCTGAAACTGGCTGACAATAGAAACTCTTCAGAAGTCTTCTGAACGGAGTTAAAAGGGAGATCTTGGACTTATTTTTTCATTTATCAAGCCTATTCTGGTTAGGGTTCATGTTGAAGTGCATGCAACATCAAACTGACTCTGGAAAGCTAGGGATATTTGCAGTGTAGAGGAACACAACTCCTTTGATGTGTCTGATATTAAAGGTTGACTCACCTCTTTCCTGGTCATCATGCACAGCATCCCAGTAAAATCAAAGGTAAAAAACAACTTTGCATTGGAAAGGAGATTTGGAACTAAACACATTTATCTAAAGTCATTAGTAAGCCTTGGATTCAGTTTTGTACTCTACCTTCGACCTTCTGTCAATTTTATGTAAGCTTCTTTTAACCAGTTTCTCAGTAATATTTATATATGTGATTACTCTGAAAATACAGACCTTCTGCCTTTTTTTCCCTTCACTATTCCATCTGAGAAGTGTATCTACAGTGTCAACATACATGACAAGATAGGTGTGAGGATGAAGACACAGAGATCTTGAAGATCATTGGCTGCTTCTCTAATGGGTGTCACATAATTACTCCTCAGATGAGGAACAGGATGAACAGCAGCTGATGCACTGAATTTTGAAGATTCAGTGAAATATGTTATTTCCAGTGCTGTTGGAATACATCATTTGTGAAAATCTTTTTGCCTACCCGTAAAGGAGTTCTTCTAAGCCTGTTTAGGAGGAACTGCTGATATTGGATCTGTTTTTGCGTATTCAGCAAGTGAGGTTAATTGCTTGAACCTATTACTCTTTCCATATATCACCACAAAGGACTGCTCCTTCAGCAGCTGCTTAGTCCAGTTGCCTTTCATTGTTGTCCACTTAATGTTCCTTCCAAACCAAAAATCATGAAAAGCCTGTAAGTTGTACCTGGTAAGTTTGAAAATTTTTGGCAATATTTGGGATTACTCATTGTTTGTTAAGCACCTCACAAAAATACACGGGATTATTGCCCTTCTGAGATTCCAATACATACCAGATTGTGAATTTGGCAAACATATTAAGATGCTTATATGAACCTGTAAAGATTTAAGCTGATTTTATGAGAAACTGAAAGCTCTGTCCTAAAAAAACCCAAACCCATCCATTCAGAAAAAAAGATGATGGTGACAGTAGAATTTGCATTGTTCTTGGGGTGCGAGGGTGGGGGCTCAGATTTCTGCCCAAAAGCTGGGGAGAGCCCCAGGAATCATTATTTTCCATAGTACTAAGAAAAATGTGAGAAAACATTCATTGGACTTTAAATAATAGAGGGGATTTCTCAGTTAGTCCTATGGTAAACAAGAAAATGGGCTCGTCTGATATTCAAGGCAAGTAAACTGTGACTATGTCACCAGGGTAAAAAGATAATATTGCCCTAGGTGTAGATTTTTGTTTGCTGAAGATGTCCTGCCCAGTTTGCAACATCTTTAACTGTGCAAAAAGAACCTACCCTTTATTTGGAGTGGTGGCTGAGAACACAGGGCCTTTATAAATGTGCCTGAGTCTGAGAGTTACGCTTCCTATTTAAAAAAGGCAAGGTTTCTGTTTTATGCAGTCACTGAGCCACCTATATTAATCAACAAACAAGAAAGGTAAAGACACGGGTGACAATGACTAAGCAGTTGTTAATTTTTCTATCTATCTGTTTTTTTTTTCTCCCATTACATGAGAAATAGTGGTGCACTTTTCTTGCGTTTTTTTGGTGGGTTTTTTTTTTTTTGTTTTTTTTTTGTTTTTAAATAGAAAGTTTAATACTGAAGTTTACCTGGATTGATAGCTTAAGGACAGAGCTTTTATTCTGAGGAGTGACATGAGAAAGGGAAACTTTGGCCCTAAATGCCAGATGAAATTAATTAACTGGCATCAACAGCTGAATATCTGTAGGAAAACATTAGGCAAATATGAGAAAAATGAAATTATATACCTGGTATCAGCAGATAAGAAGACATCAAGACTGAGGAGGAATGAAGGAAGTATAGAAGGACATGAATTGCATGAGTTAGGACATTTACAGTATTGTGCAATATATTACCTTAATGATGACAGAAGAAACTAAACTGAGGTACTTTTATTTTGATTCCACCACAATGGGAGAATGATTGGTGAAGAGGTTTTTAAAACGTTATAGCTGAGAAGTGGCAAGATTTGCCATTGTTACAGAGGTACAGGAAAAAGAAAGTGAAGGAATCTGAGATGACCGTCAGGTTTTGACCCCCATATAATTAGCATGGGTTAAATATTGCTGTCTCTTCTCGTGTGTTTAAATGTGCATGGTTCTGCATGGTGACACTCGGCTTAATCATTGTGAGTTAATTTCTTATTCCTGTGTTCTAACAAAAATGCTAGCCCTGTACAATTCCTGTATTTGCCCATCATGCTTAAATACTCATATAGCTAGGCAGGTCTATAGCAACACTGACACCTAAAAGAAATTAATTGAGCTAACTAAAACCAGAATTAGTATCGCTTTTAAAATAAAATTTTATTTGAACTGAGTTTTAATTATTCTCCCACACCTTCTTTAGATGCCTCTTTTTAGATTGCCTGGTAGGCTCATGCTGATTAAAAACTGAGTGCTATCCTAATTACTAAATGATCAGTCGGTACATATATTTCTTTTATTATTATTATTTTTGAGTCTTAAGAAGGGATGCAGCAGCCAGATACTGAAGTTAGTATGAAATGTGATACTGAACAGAAGGGCTTGAGGACACTCTTCTCCCTTGGGCTGTGCTGGACCACAGCTGAGCTTGGCAAGTGAGGAAAGAGAGCACCTACATAGAGGAGGGGTGGGAACGAGGATGCAGATACCAAGACAATGGCACAGTGTGGAAGCTGCAGAGCCAAGACAGATCCCACGTAGGTTAGTATGGTTAGAGCTTGGTGTGAACCGTTGCAGTAACACAATTACTTGGCTACCTTCACATGCCTCTCTGTTACACTGTTCAGATGTATTCTGAGAATGCACAGGAAGGCATGAAGAGGGATTTTTCACTGACACTCTCCTGATAAGGTAAGGTTTTTTGCCCCCGTTTCAAGAAATGGACTTGATAATATCCTTATACTATTCAGATCTGTCACAACTTACTTTTTGGGGAAAATGTGCCTGCATAAAAAGGTTGCAAGAAATTAATAAGCTTTGAAACCTGTAATGTTCTGAAGAGGTTTTTTAAAACCAGTAGCTTCTATAAACTGTTTTGTACAATGAGGCTTTTGAAATCTCACTGAAAACAGCAATGACTTAATTCTGTAAAGGTTTACAATGAAACTGATGAATCCTCTGTAGGAAAGGTGAGAATGTGGCAAAAGTTGCTGAACCCGGATATAAGTTTTATTTCCTATTTAATTCAATCTAGGAAGGCCTTCTGTGATGGTGAACCATTTGTAATTGAAATATTGTGATACAGCTATGAGAACTGGATGAAGACAGCATTTTCAGCCTCAGTGAATAGCCACTGAGATGTGAGCAGGTCCATGCAGCAGTAGCACTCTATACTCCTTATGAAAAAGGTGGCTACTTTGTTTCTGTAGCATGAACTCCGGCAGACACGGAATAATCACTTGGTGAGGGAAGCAACTAAATTCCTTTAAGAGAAGGACCTGGACCTATTCTCTTCTGTCTCTGTTTGACAAGTTCCCAAGAGGTCTCTGGCCACCTGGAACCCTACAAATGAATTGAACATGGGTTTTGATTTGAACCTATGTGATGGCTGAAAGCTCTGAGACCATAAAAGCTCAAAATAGCAATGGTAGAGGCAGACAGCAACCTACGCAGCCATGCAATTGCAATGTCTTTTCACTGCCAGATAAAAGACATTCATTTGTAAAACTAATATGTGCGGAGAGTAATATTGACCCCTTTCTGTCCTGCCTTTTCCGTATGAGCTCTGCAGGCTGTCTGTAGAAACAGTGCAGAATACTGTTTGGGATACAAAGACAAGTGAAAGTAATTCACAGGAATCCTTTATTCCAGATGGCTGTCTTTCAATGAAAATTATTTATTTGCTAACTATTGAGACCATATACATATTCAACTGCTTATGATACTGTTATGGTTCTCGGTTTTAAAATATATGGTCCTAAAATTAACTTTAAGGGTTTCCTACATTTTACAGAAACAAATAAATCAGGGGAATAGATGGAATGAATGCTACTGCAAAGGCTTCATAAATCTTCTGTAAAAGGGTCCATTTCACATTCAGTGGCAAACTGCTATAGAATATTGAACTTTTGAATCCAGATGGTGTTCATGGTGCTTCGTTTTGTGTTTATAGGCGCTATCTAGTGGAGGTTTATTCTGGTTTATAACTATAATGAGAGGTGCTATCACAAGGTATGGAGTGACCAAATATCAGAAATGGAGGTTGGGACAAATTATTCTAGTAAAATTTAAACAGTTTCCAAATCTAGAATTGTTTTTCTGAATGTGGGAGAGCAGAAAAGGATAAGGATAGAGCGTTAAGACTTTCATTTGTCTTGTTTTTCTGTTTAAGTTAGAGTTCTTGGAGAGTTCAGGTGTAATCACAGCCTTCTGTTGCAACAGGAAGCACCATCTGCTGAGGCATTCTGTAAGCGATATAACGTCTCTCCAGAGACAGTTTAGCATTCAATTCACAGAAAAGGATGGCAGGGACTTGTAAACAAAAGAAGACAACTGAAGCAGTGAAGAATGGGCTGTGCTCTAAAGATTCAATATGTTTCTTTATAGCTGAAAAATCCTGCAATGTTATAAAAGGCTGGCAGAGCCCTCTGATGTATTAATTGTGGCTTTTTTTTTTCACTCAAACTTGCTATTTGAAAGCCAAAAAGTAATGCCAAAATATTGCTGCTTTTTTGTTTGTTTGTTTGTTTGGTTGGTTGGTTTTTTTTTCACCACTGAAACCCTGACGTTTGTATGAGTCTGGCCCAAATTATATAGCAAAACGTTATTGTTTAGGGAAAGGGAGAGAAAGCTTTTAATTGTACTCAGTAGTAATTCAATAGGCAGGGTATGCTTACAAAAGAATAAGTATTGGCTGTCAAAGCATATCCAATTACGAAGTCACTTGGAATGAACAATAGTTTTGCTGGATCACAAATGGCTCATGTAAACACTTTATGTCTTCTCATAAAATATTTTAAAGCAGACCAGGAATGTGGTTGTGGTACTAGGGAGATGAGATTGAGTGGAGACTATTTCTTGTTTTGAATTAAATCAAAGTATCAGAATTATAAAAGGCAGACCTTTAGAGTATCTTTAGGTAAAAGTTCTTATTTGTCTTATATTGAAATGAAATTAATGCCAAAGATAATGCACTGCAAGTTTAGGGTATTACATTAGAGTTTATAGGCTCTCCTGGACAAAGCAGATGGGCTAGGTCTTCAGCAGGTATAGGATCTATTCTATCAAACATTTTAAAATAACAAAACCTTGTTTAATCACTGTCTCATGTAAAGCAGATATTCAGCATTCAGGAAATTTGAGCATCTTCCATTACATGGCAGCCTCCCTTAATGTTATTCATCAGGAAAATACAATTAAGACTATTGCCTGTCTGCAGTGATGCAAGCATATGTATGTTTTTCATATGCTTTTCTACCTTAAACATTCACACTGTTAGATTTGTATGATGAGAGCTGGAGGGAGGGGAGAGGAATAAAAGGAATATGTTTGTTACTTTATTTCCATTTAGTGGCTGTTACATTGTATTAGGTGAGGTAGCATCTTCATAGTTGTAGTGCAAAGTATTGGATGTTAAACAGTCCAATATTTGCTTTCTTGAGTTTGAAGCTAGTGTTGAGGTTGTTTTGTCACTGAGATAAGTGAGAGTCTAATCAAGGCAAGTTGTATGTGATATAAGTGCCTTTCAACTAAATTGCACACTTTAATTATGACACACATGGTTGTTGGCATGAACTCTTTAAAACTCTCAGCCTTATTTTCAAATGCTGCAATTTATCGTGGGTACCTGAAGGTCCAAGAGTGTTATATGATGGACTTCCACTCATGGATGAAATTCTCTCATTAGGTGTTTATATTTTGTCAAATTTAAAAGAAAATATGCACCTTAGTTTTGGCCATTGTTCTAACTATGATTCAGAACATGTCATCATTTGTATTATATGAGCTGCAGAGTCCTCTGGGCTACAAAAAGTTTCAGTGCAAAGGAGATCATGTGTCCTCACTTACAAAATTACAACAGTAGTGTGACTTTTACTAAAAGGTATTTGAGAGGGAAACAAGGAGAGGGAGATAATAATTTCTAACCATAATCGGAGGCACAGAAATATTATAGATTAAAAAGCATGGTATGATGGATACAACTATATGCTTCAGATAAATCTAAAAACTGAGAAGAAAGCAAAACATTCAAATCTACCTCTCCTTCTCTCAGATCTACTGATTAGTAGATTTCCATTCATGACTGAGGTCAGTATTGGTAGGTCATTTCTGAGAAAAAGGCACTTTGCTGTGTAAAGAGCAATAGACAATCCTGTGGAAACTGAAGAACCACAGGTGGAGAGTAGAACTTTTTAGTACACATCATAGAAGAATGGGATCAATGAAATTAAAGTGGTAGAGGAATTAAGACATGGTGGCCCTCCTCTGATTTAATCATGCTTTCCAGAAGAACTTAAGAAATTTTCTTCTGTCTTGGTGCATGGGAATACATCTCCATTTAAATCCATGGTGTTTTTTTTTTCACTAATGTTGTCTTTGGTGTATCAGTGCTTTTTGTAAGCCCTGGGAGCTATAACTGGAAAAAATATAAAACAATATAATGGTTTAGTATTTAGAAATGAACAATGACTGCAGAACTTCCCCTAGAAACTAGCAGTTTCTGGAGAGCTGTTTGGTGCTACCTGTAATGCCTACTTCAGGCTTATTTCCTTCCTCTAAGAATAGGTGACTAATTTGTAAAAGAGGCAGTAACTGCTTGTCCAGATTTATTCTGAAGTGTATTTTTCCCCTCTAAAAAGCACTTCATGATGGATAATAGTAAAGAAAGATAATGGGATCTTTGCCTAGCTTTCCTAGAGTTGCTGTAGGCTGACTTGCAAAAAAGGAAAAAAAAAAATTGAATAATTGTAGAAAGGCTTATTTTGTAAGGCTGAGTCTCAGATTTCTAAAACCCTGCAGGAGCTGTTTAGCGTTGCTTGGGATCGGTTCCCCTGTCATAAGTTAACCCTGTTAACTACTTACAGTATCCTGGAGTCCTACTGTGATGTGCAGTAAACTGGTTAAGACTAAAATGTCTTTAGGGACTTGCATATTCCATCCTCTTAATCCTCTTCTTACTTAGTTTAGAGATCATCCATGAAGAGACCTACTTGTTCTCTACCTAGAAATTGTCCTGTTGATGGGTTTATGAATTATACCGGTTTAGGCTCTTTAGGCTTGAGATTTGTAATGCTCATTCTACCCGCTCTCATTAATCCAGCAACATGTCTGGCCTGCCATCTGGAATGACATCCTGGCACATCTTAAGTAAGAGGAATTTGCCCTTTGTTGGATTTTCCACTCTAAGTCTGTCTGATCAAGGAGCCTGCTGACTGCTGGTAAAATGTCTCTTCCCTCTAGTCGCACGGCTCTTGTTTTCATAACCGAATTTTTTGCCTGTTGAGGAATGACATTGATATGAAAAGGAATGACTTTGAACAAAGAATATGACTCAATATTATCTGAAAGTGTCACCCACTATTGTTTCAAATAACATCTTGGATTGTTATTGTTTAAGGAGATTAGAGACCAATGCTGTTTTTTTCTCAGCTTGTCTACTGTGTGTATGTTTGTTTCAGCAGAAATCTCTGCAGCCTGTGGCATTTATTCGGTCAAGAAATTATTTAAGTGAAGGGGATTTACAGTTAATAATTCCATTTACATCCTTCATCTGGAAGAAAGAGAGATAATTACTTTTTGTCTTTAAAATTAAAAGCTCGAAAGTAAGCAATAAACTAGAAAAGCACAAACCAAAATAAAAGCCCCAGCACAAGTAGTGTTCGTTGATGGACGTGACTTGCTGATCTCTGCTAAAGCACTCCCCATCTCCTTACTTCCCACCATCTTTATGATGAGATTCTCACTCATACTCCTAGCACTAAAATCAGTAAAATGAGAGAATTTCAGGTGAATTTTACTAAGTAGTTCCTTTGGAACAAAATGGAGCTGAAAGCAGGTCTTCAGTGTTGTATATAAATCTAGTAATCAAGATTCATCTGCATTAACAGGGATTACCTCTATGTTTGTACATGGTTGTGCTGGCTTGAGAGACTTCTCAGGAAGTCACCAAACCTCTCTAAGAAATCACAGATTTCTTAGCCTTGAGCATGAACAGGAGCCAGAGGAAAGCACCTCCTGATAAGAGAGGAGTCAGTCTACACACAACAGACTTTGCTGGTATACCTGCACAGTTGTATGTGTCTCATCACTGGAGAAAGAAAGTACAAAACATTGAAGATCCTGCTGGGAGCAGATGTGACTTTAGATGCCTTTAGTATTTTTTCTTTATTTTAGCATGTGAAAAATTTCACATACCAGAGAATTGTCCTGCCCATAATACTGCTTAACGACACACAGCCACACCATCAATGTTAGAAGTACAGCACATAAAGCAGAATAAGCATTCCTGTAGCTGGATCCATAAAATTATCGGAACTTGAAGTGATGGCTATAGCACTTGCAAATTTACTTATCTTAGGGAATGGAAGAAAAAACCCCTCTTGAATCATGGGGATGTTGCACATTTAAAGTAAATCACCACTTCTAAAAGATCCTTACATGTTCTCCTGTTTCATTTCTATTTTTAGCCTGCCTGTTAAGATGGATCTTTTTTTTCATGGTTATTTCTTCAGTGTTAGTACTGAAAAATTGCAAAGCTTACTGTGAATTTTATATTTTCTAACAGTTTTGCAACTAGGAGAACAGAAATATGACTTTGCAGATAGTGAACAGAAATCCCTAGAGTACCAACAATTGGAAGAGCATGTTAGTTTCTCTATTACTTGATCAATGCTGTCACTAATGCAAATCTATTCCCACAATGCACGGAGTGTCATTAATTTTATGTTGTTTACGTACTCTTGCCATAAGGTTAAGCAATTCTTACTATTAAGCTAGATGAAATTGCATTACCTTAATGAAATGCACTTTACTGATAAAGAAGAATGTCACTTTCACAAGTGGAAGCGCTGTTAGCAAATTTTTACGAGAGAATTCCCAAAATCATATCTTAATTGCTTGGACAGCTGTGTGGTTTACATAATGAGCAAACAATGCCAAGGTTTTTTATTTTCTTTGTCAGCTGTATTGGATGTTAGTATGCACGGTGGACCTTTTTTAGGCCTTTTATTACTTGATTGCAAATCATTCTTCATTGCTGCCCAAATTTATGGAAGGACATTGCTCCCTGAGGTGCCATATCCTTTCAGGTCTGTAACTGAACATGACTGATGGCTTCAGTGTAACAGTTGCTTATTATGGCGCTCACTGAGCTATGATTGCTCCAATACTTTATGTTGGCAGATGTGTTTCCCTTGGAACAGCATCTCTGAGACAGAGGTCATTGATCAAACCCCTCTCTGGCTGTTCCATTATGTGCAAATTATTGCTAAAAGCAGAGAGACTGAAAAGGGTGTGTGTGTGCGCGCGCGTGCATGTGTGCGTGCATGCAATCTGCTCACTACAGAATTAAGGGAAAGGGAAAAGCTAATGTAATGGAGCAAAGAAAAAATCTGTTTAAGCTGGAAAAGTGTTTTTATAATGTGATCAAATGGAGGAGAAAGAAAGAAATTAAGATTATTTCAGTGGGAGAACAATTGCATAATATGGTAACATTTTCTTTTTAACTGAGCAACGCACCATATTTTTGTCTGTGCTGTGCTGTGCTGTTTGTATATCTTTTTAGTGCTGTAACTAATAGAAAAAGGGTCATTCAATACCTAAGACACTTCTATGAACACATGTTAAATTGATGAGAGAACTTTATTTACTGGGGAAGGCAAATAATTGCTGCAATTTGCTATAGTTGTTTTTTTGCCAAGTTGCTATATAGTAGTGGACAGTGACTGAGCTGTGTACCAGTTCCAAAAAATCAGAACACAGACGGGGTTGTTGAATTAAGCAAGTGACTGTCTTGAGTATTTCCCAAAGACTGTCTGAGTGAGACTGTGGACACTCACTACCACAACCACTCGTTAACAGAGTGTAAAGAGTTCCTTGATAAGACAAGAGGGGTGTTGCACAGAAAAAGAATAACACTAGGATTCTATGAACATGTTATATTACATGTACAAGATGTCAAATCTTTGGGAAATTTTAGTGTAACCTTTGACTATGAAGTTTATTTGTCACTAATGGGGATGTTTCTTTTATCTCATTTTGGTTTTATAATTTGTTGATTTTACATCTCCAACAACATCTCCAAGAAATAAAACTATTACATTTTCTTGGAGGAGGGGGAACTTAATGAAAACAGCAGGTCAGAGGGGACATTAAAAAACCTCCAACCTCTGAAAATTAATTTAAAATTAATTTATCTTTTTTTTTTCTTTCTTCACAGAATTAAAAAAAAAATCAATCTGTCCAGAGGCAAATTATAAATTAAATAGAACTTTTCCTGACAATTTCTTTAAATTAAGTAGAATGTTGAGTTAGACCTTCCGTTTTCCTTTTTTTTTTTTCTTTCTTTGTTTATGTTGTTTGTTTCTTGGACTTACACTTTCCCTGGCTTTGATTTAAAAGTTATCGAAAATAGATTCCAACACACATATGTATATATCAAAATGCAAGTGAGCCTCAGTGCGATCACATACAAAACCAGTTTTCAGTAAAAGTGAGTCACTGAGCTGTTTTACAGCATTTTCCAGCTTTGCACCTATGAGCACTATGATTAACAAGAAGGAGAAATTGCTAATTAAGAAAAAAATCAGTTAACTTCACAGCTTACAATCTTTAATTTGGTCATTAGGACCTGTACCATGAATCTCGATCCCTGAAGAAAACCAAAATTTAACTGCTCAAAGTCCCAAGAAAATTGCTTTAAGCTGTCCCTACTTTGAATGAAGGTGCAAACCAGGTTGGACTAAGTTACATGCCCAGGTCCTTTCCATCTAAACTATTCCATAGTTCAGCAAAGCCTTCTGGATGACCTTCTCCAGTAACTAATTGTGTTACTGAACTTTAACCTTTGTCAAAGCATAGTGTGATTTTGCAGCCTTTAGTGGTGTAAGGAGAGTTACTGGTACTTTCCCTATCATGCAGTAAAAGTAATTCCAATTGGCTTTGTAGTCTTGACTTCCCATTTCAAAAGTAAACAATCTATTGCCTCCCGGGTGTTTCTATACACCTTTCTAAAACACACTGTTTTTCCTTCTGAGGAAGAATACAATGAGACATTGGAAAAAAAATTCTGAAAATATCCTGCTGAATTCAAAAGCAAGCTTTGTTTCAATGTTTTCTTCCTTCAACTTTTAACCTGATATTTCTTATTCCCCCTCCAGGCATCCCCCCTCTAATTGCATTAATACTTACCAGTTCAATAAAAAATCTTGCTATAGCTAGCCTGTTTAACTTGCAACTTAAAGAGAAAATGTCTGGGTCAAATCCATAGTTCTTATCAATTGAGGTAGGTACATCTAAAATGGCTTATGCAGGGTTTTGGCCCAGTATAACTAGACAATTGTGATGTTCTTAGACTATTTCAAAGCAGCGAGATCACAAACTTCTGATAATAAACTGTTTTATCGTATTCCTTGGTAAAAGTAAAGCTCCCATAAAAGTGTTCAGGAATAGCATTCACTCTAGGGAGTCCTACTTTTCTTCACAAATAGTTTGACAGTGATCGTGCTGGATACCAAGCAATTATCGTGTATAGACTGTCAATTATTCTAACCACATGTTTTACATTATATCTACTTTAGCTTACTTTTCCACTATTAAAATACTTCTCTGAATAAAGGCATTAGTCTTTCAGAGAAAATAAAAATACATGTGATTAATATATGATTTCTGTTCTCTGCACTTTCTCTTGTCTTTATTTCTGATAAGGGAGTCAATTAAAATTATTGTAGCAGGCATTCAAATTTTTAAATTGACAATCTGAAAGAAAGTATTTTCTTACAATAGCAAATATATTTCCTTGGTCTATTGCTTTTGCACATTCTCACTTGTGTCATGCAGTGGAATTCAGGAACTTTCAAAAAATCACTGATGGTTTTGTCTCTTACAGGAAGAAAAAATGGAATTTTTGGGTTTTTTGTATGTTTTGACCTATGCAGAGAGGAAGAGGGGTTTTTTCCTCTTTTTACTTTTTTGCTCTTTATGAAATGTTAAGATCAGTATCTGGATGGGATGATACATTTTTGAAAGTTTTGACATATAACAAAGTTTCATTTCTATATCAGGCCCTTTTAACAGAAGAAAAAGCCAATTAATTAGATAATTGGAAAAACTAGAGAAGAGAGAGAATTGCAAACACCCTTCACTCACATCGCACTTGCTTTGGTCATGACACTTGCTCAGAGTGTGGTTTGTCTTCCACCGTGAAGGAAAAATTGCTGAACCATCACACCAGGCCAGGTTGTTTTTCTGTGGACGATATGGTCATCTGATTGTTCAGGAATCTTTGCCTTTTTTCCTTTGTCATAATCCTGCTGACACTTAACTTTCTCTTGTCACAGAATATGATACAAAAAATATTTGATTCCTGTAATAGCTGCTTGCTTGGGGGGAGAAATGGAACAGATGTATGTTCATTTCTTTGAGAAAAATGACCGCAAATCCGTCAGTTCTGAGACAGAAAATCTGAGGAGAAACAAGTTATTTACATAGAGATTGGATTGTGTTTCTTCTCTCTCCTTTCACCTCAAATAAGACAAAGTCACTGCTTCAGAAACTACACCAGATATTTATGGTTTTGTTACACGATGCTCTTGCACTGTTCTTACTGGTAACTCATACATTGCATTGTGCTGGTGACATTGTTTGCTACCTATCAAGATAAACATATAGGCCGTGATCCTGGAGTTGTACCATGAAGAAACCTTCCCTGCCTGAAGACAATTAATGCTCTTTATAGAATCACAGAATTGTTTAGGTTGAAAAAGACCCTTAAGATCATTGAGTTCAACCGTTAACTTAGCACTTCTAAGTCCACCACTAAACCATGTCCCTAAGTGCCACATGTACATGTCTTTTAAATACCTCCAGGGATGGTGACTCAACCACTTCCTTGGGCAGCCTGTTCCAGTGCTTGACAACGCTTTTGGTGAAGAAAGTCTTCCTAATATCCAATTTAAACCTCCCCTGGTGCGACTTGAGGCCATTTCCTCTTGTCCTGTTGCTTCTCACTTGGCAGAAGAGACTGACTCCCATCTCACTACAACCTCCTCTCAGGTAGTTGTAGAGAGTGATAAGGTCCCCCCTCAGCCTCCAGGCTAAACAACCCCAGTGCCCTCAGCAGCTTTTCATAAGACCTATGCTCTAGACCCTTCACCAGGTTCACTGACCTTCTTTGGACACAATCCAGCAATGTCTTTCTTGTAGTGAGAGGCCCAAAACTGCACCCAGCATTTGAGGTGCGGCCTCACCAGTGCTGAGTACAGGCGCACGATCACCTCCCTACTCCTGCTGGCCACACCGTTTCTGATACAAACCAGGATGCTGTTGGCCTTCTTGGCCACCTGGGCACACTGCTGGCTCATGTTCAGTCAGCTGTCTATCAACACTCCTAGCTCCTTTTCTGCTGGGCAGCTTTCCAGTCTCTCATGCCCAAGCCTGTAGCGCTGCATGGGGATATGTTATATATCAATGCAGTTAATTCCCTTTATATTTTAAATATCCAGGATGTCATTGTGAGAAAATGATTTTTGTCCTTTAGTGCTTTCTGATGTGATATGGACACTTACAACTGAAAAGTGAAGCTACAGGATCCATGTAGGACGTGGGTACTATTTACCATTCTGCATAATTAGTTATTTTCGACTCAGTTTATGTTGTTCTAAACAAGTTTTAGTAGAAACAATACTGCTCATGTCATGGTGGCATTAGGATCTTTTGTAGTTTTTGGAGACAGAGGGTCTAGAATAACTGATAGAGTTAAGGTCGAGGGTGACCAACATATTTTTTTCTGTAGGCTATCATCTTACACGATGTCCCTTGGAATCTCAAAGCCCCTTCTACTTACTCTGCTGACTTTAAGAAAATCACAGTGCAATCATTTAAACCTTTTACTCTTTAAGAATGAATTACATCTGTTCTTGAACATAAGTTCATTAGATAACAAGGCATACGTAGGCTGCAAAGACAGCTTTTCTAAAATAAAAGATGTATATTGGTCATTTGCTACGAAGTCAAAACATATAAGGCACAAGCCCAAGTCTTTTAACAGCAGGATTGTCATTGTCCTTTGATTCTTTTCTACTCTCTAGTGAATTAATATTCATGCGTACTCAAAAGATCTATAACAATAGGAGTTTAAGAAAAAGCAAGCCGTTTGTTGCTTAAAACCTGATTGGTGACTAATACTTTGTCAACGGCCGGGCATTTTCACCCTATAAATGATGTCTCAGGTAGCAACGTATGAACTCAAGTCTTTTCATCCAGGAAGAAATGTTTAAGTATCTTTTCCTCTATAAACTGTACTGAAAGATGGGAGACAAAAGCATGCATAATCTATATAAAATATTACAAAATGTTTTTAGGTTCTTTAAATCAGATCATTCACTTATAGTATTAAAAACAGATCCCAAATCCCTGATCTCTTGCTGATTACATTCAGAAATACAATTTTAAATTCAGAAACCTTTCTGAATAATTGCTTTGTCGCAGATTACAAATAAAGATCTGTTTTTGCTGAACTGGTCTTTTCTGGCTAAGAACAAATAGTTCCTTGAAAAATCCTAGCACTAGCAAAGTGGTCTCAGATAACAATTGTATTTCAGCCACAAAGACTGAACAAAACTGTGTTAAAACACTAGAAATACTCTGTGCCAAATAATTCACCCAATAGAAGTTGTGCATACAATGTAGTATTCTCTTAATTAGTGTGTGGTCCTTTAAAGTGCTTTTAGAAATGCAGGCAACATGGGTACTACCCACACTGATCAGCGAGACAGAATGTCTGTTAGTAAGAGCAAAGTTGATAAAAGTCTTTTAGAGTCATTCCATAGCAAGCAAGGCTGAAATAGCCACCTTTCCAGGTCAGTGAGTATCTTGTCTAATCCTTGCTAAGTCTTTCTAGATTAGGAAAGGAAAAAAAAATATCCAGACCCTTTCCAGGTCAATAAAAATTTTTCAAGTCTCTGAGTTTCCTTGAGATCTTGAAGAGTGAGCTTAGGGACAGTTTAAACCAAATACAATCATGTTCTATTAATTGCTGTAGAAGTATTCCAAGCTGTGTAAGTTCTTTTCAAGTTTTTAATGGCACAAACTGGTACTGGTAAAATAACTTTTCCTGATATGGAAGGAAAAAACCTTCAAACTAAAAACTTTAAACGTTAAAAAGCGATGTCCTTAGAACAAATTCGCTGTATAATTTTAGTTATTTTTTTCATATTTATAATCAGATTATGCCTACAAGCAAGTGTATTACTGATTTTCTTCATAGTGATCAAAACTAGTGTTACCTTTAAGAAGACTGTAAGCAATGAAAATGAGAGGAGACAGTTTTAAGAAACATTCATTGACTTAGTAATCAAAGACAGGACTGTCGTGTGCATGCTCATTTCAAAAGTCTTTCCCCCATAGTGTAAAATCTTTTATTATCATTAAAATTGCAATTTGCACAGCCTGATTCATTTAAGTAACTGGACTTTATTTCAAATATATGAAGTGACATTTCACTTTATTGGAGTTCACTCAAACATGATTTTATTTAGTTCAATGCATCATGTATAATTTGCAACCATACAAACAAAACACTTTATAGTAGATTCGTATGTGCAACTGCATGGAATCAATAATTTTAATGAAATTTCAGTGTATATTTGTCACTTTCTGTTCATCCAAGTCTAGGTTTCTTTGGGACTCATAGTATGCTGCTGTGCTTATGGGTACATTTCATCAAGAAACTCTTGGCATAGGCTGGTGGCTTTGAGAAATATGGTCTTATTATACTTTTCGATAACTTGAACATGGAAGACAAAGCTACATATCTCATTTTCCTGTGATGTCCTTAGCCTTCTTTAGGCTATGGAGTATAACAAGGGGGAAAAAAAGTATGACATGAATTTGGAGGCTAGAGCAGGAAGGTGGTATATCAGACAGCACAATGAAACTCAGGAGGCACAGGTCCAGCTGGAGACCTTCACTATGTTCTTTAACAGTTACCTTAGTTTAATCATTGCCTTATTTCCCCTTTTCAAAGTGAGAATAACTTTCACTTCCATTAGAGCCATGTGAGGCAAAGATCCTTTAAAATAATTTTGGGACATGTAGCTACTACTGAAATATCTTACAGCTGTGTCCAGACAACTACATAGCTTATTTAAATAGACAAACTTCAAATGCTGTGTTGAAAGTTAATTGGGAAAAAACCTAGCAAGACATTGCTCTTTGTCATGGAACTCTATGGGGAAAAGTATATGTATCTATAGTATCATGATCTTCAATATGCTGCAAATGGAGGTCTAAGTTATCTCAGCTGAGCAAGTATCATCAGCCTTGCATGAACACAGCATATGAACCCACAATTAATTTGACTGTTCAAATGAGAGTAGAGATTAATTGGCAGGGTATCATGATATCGAGGTTGGCAGACATAGGAACAAAGGAGACAGTGTATATTGATCCAAACATAAAATCCCTAGAAGTCCGAAAAAAAGAGATGGTACTTCATCTGCCTTAGAATAAGATGTATGCCCACATTGACAAGGCTGTTGATGCTTTTAGCTCTAGGTTAGCTCCTGTTCATTGTTTCTCTCCTCTTTACTAAATGTGTCTTTCCGTATTTAGTATCACTATCTGAAGTTGGTTATAAGTCTCCCAAGATCCTCAGGAGAGCTAATGTGAGATCTTAGGATACCAGGTGACCACAATGTGGAAGCAAAGGTAGGTAGTATCAAAAAAAAAATCTCTATTTTAATGTTTGCATTTAATTTGACATTTTTTTTTATTTTTTATTTTTTTCCTGGAATGGAGATTTACTTTGTGGGAAAACAGAAATATTACCTATTCAGACCTACTATGGTATAGGTAGATCTTAATCTGTTTGAGAGCCACCAGGGGCATTCTAGAGAGGTTGAGAACCTTGGCAAGCATCAGACGCTTTGTTTTCCAACTTGAATGGCACTGCAGGAGTAGAAGCAATTTGGACATGTAATGCAAAGCACTTTTGGAGCATAAACTCATTCTGCTGGTTCAGATCTGTTAAAATAATATTTATGGTTTAACAGTTTAAGCCTCGAACCTTGTACTGTGTGTACTTTCTGTTTCCTGCACCTGCCGTGAAGCTGTTGTTAAGGAATAAATCTAGTGTGAACTCTTGAGTAATTTGGCAGAAAGCAAGTAGTGGGCATTTTCAGCATTACCAAGTGTGGGGCCATGGCTTTTTGTGCATTCCACACTTTACTCATGCAAAATCCGTTGTTTTATGTGGCATTTATCCTCCAAAGCTTGATACCACATTGCTTTATTTTTGTGGACAAAAGCATAATTAAAAATACTGTCTTTAACTTCTTTCAGGTGAAAATTTGAATTGGACTGAGTTGATCTATAAAATTAAATATGTCAGATTTTTCCTTTTGCTCTGTAGCACAGTATCTTGCAAGATTACTATACGCTATGACATGTGGTGTTTAAAAACTTAGGATCTTGAGTACGCATAAGAAAATATATCCATGTAGCTGTTAAATACGTGTTGCTATTGTCTTTAATTTTTGAGATGGAAAAAATTGACTCTGAAAGAGTCAATGGGCAGGATCACAGAGTTAAGGGAGGTTTACAGTTATGATAAGGTAACTGTCCACAGTGATATTGTCTACACTATCTCAAAACTATTGTGTGGAAAAAAACTTGAGAATAACTTGCTGCTGAGGTGATTTTGAGTGGCCATATTGTTGTACATCCAGGAAAAAAACAACCTGTTGTATCTATAGTGCAATCAAGCAGAACTGTCAGAACACACCATGCAGAAGGAAACCATAGAAAATAATTCCAAAAATGAACATCTATCAGTCTAGGAAAAACTGTGTCCTGTACTGAAACGTACATATATCTGATGGTGTACACACAACTGAGAATCTTGTTATTGCTTCACAATCACTGAAACAGGAAAATAGTTTATCTGGATATATTTGTTACCCAGGTCATGTGAGTTTTATCCAAGGAAGAGTATTGTTGCAAGAGTGACTGAAAGAATGTTTCTAAAACAAATTTTACTCCTAGGGCTGAGAGTTCTGTGCAGCAAAGACAAAAGTGATTCTCTTATAAGGAAGGATGCACTCATTGGAGTATGCAACATTACTGGACCCCCTGGGAAGTATCCAACATCATTGAAACACATAAACTCTGTAAGTGGAACTTTGGCTGGTATGTGTCTGAAATATTTATTCTTGTTGCAGAATCTTTCCTGACGTGATACAATTTGTGTTGTTGGAGAAGGCAACAATAACTTCAATGTCTCTGTATCTCAGACACTGTTGCTCTCGTATGTGTCCCACTGGGCTATGAAAATGAAGCATAAACTTAAAGCCACCTTCTAGGGTCTCGTCTCTGCCGGGTAGTACCAGAACTAATGTGGATAATACCTGAGTGCTTGCAAAGCAGCTTTCAGAACACATTCCTTATGGCACAGCTTTTTAACCACACAGCTGATCATCAAACAATCATACTTAATAGTGGATTGGAAGGCTTTTTGAAGTCTTTCTTAGTGTCAACAATTTTAGGCTTGGAGTTTGGACAACACCGTTACCCCATCAGAACTCCATCTATGCTTTCTCCACATTCCTTTTTAAAATGTTTTTGAATTTAAAAGCTCTCTTTTTTGCTTTAAATGACAAAAACTGCATGATGCAGTACAGTCTTCAATGTGTGGACCAACATGCTTTACAGAAGAACCATAGAAATGGAGCTCTAGCTGTTTTTATGGTATGCCTTCTGAACACTGTCCACAGTGCCTGGAGAAAACGAACTACTTTAGGGGAAATTCTGTCTAAATATTTTTGTATTAAAATCCTCATGATGACACACATTAATATTTTTAAGAAAATAGAATTAAGGACTTTAAGTTTTCTTTTCTATGTGCAAGCAATTTCATGAGAAATTTCTGTAAAATTTTTACACTGATAGTTAAAAACTTACATCTAAAAATCCAGCAACTGAAAAGAAATTATGACTTGCTTCATGCATCAATATAAAACACACAACAATTAGTGTGTATATGAATGTAAAGGACTTACAGAACCTCTTTCAAACAGAAAAAAAGAGACTGATGCAGAGGTTTTGAGGAGATACTCAAAAAGCCACAGTCAGGAGGAATAAGATGATTTTGTTATTCATTTAATTGGAAGGGGTATAGGATGAAAGCATCCATAAAAGTAAAAATCTAAAGAGCCAAAACCATAATAAAATAAAAAATGGAGAGCTTATAGCTTTTTATATCTGTTTCTGATCTCGAAAAAAAAAAAAAAAAAAAGCCTAATTCCTAGGAGGGAACATACCCTCCAGAACTCTTAATACAGTAGCTACAGATGCTGGAGAAGTACTAGGGGATGGACCTTGAAGTGACCAGGCTGCTGCACGGTCCATAAACAGCATTTCCTTTTGTTTCCTCCTCTACTGGGCAAGACAGGCCTTTCAGCTGATCCTGTGGGGCTTTTTCCTGTTTTTAAGGAGACAAAAATGACAATCAGAATTCATGAAAATGAGGGTTTGAATGTT
The DNA here is from genome assembly GCF_034619465.1 of Leptosomus discolor. Classification (NCBI taxonomy): domain Eukaryota; kingdom Metazoa; phylum Chordata; class Aves; order Leptosomiformes; family Leptosomidae; genus Leptosomus; species Leptosomus discolor. The sequence continues at coordinate 38,871,864 of NC_141419.1, read as the reverse complement.
GGAGCATCAAAGGGAATCCTGGCAAGAGCATTAATGTGCATCAGTATATGAAAATGGTGGAATAAATATTTCTGTTATACATTTGAGAGAAAGCCAGAAAATGTGTTTGACTGAAGTGAGGCTCATGATCAAATGCTTTCAGAAAGATGTTAGATAGTAAACTCAAATAGTTTTTTAAACTTCAGCATTTTAGCTTCTGAATTTTATAACTTGTCTGATCTACTAAGGTTTATGGTCTGCCTATGTGTTGTGGAATGATGGGACAGCTCTGGGAGACTAAAAGAAAACTACTGCTTTGACAATATATAAAGACAGGAAATAGGGTGACTCAAGTAGTTATAAGTTTGTCTGTCTTGTGTAGGTTGTGGACAATTGGAATGGCGGATAATAAATGTGACTCTTTTTAAAGAGTTAAGAAAAGTTGATTAATTCCAATAGGCATAGATTTATTGAACATTGATCTTGTTAAGCTAACTTAGAAAAGAAATTGTCACTGTAAGCTTGGTTGTTGAAAGTGTTGATGTCATACAATTATGGATATGTAAGGTATTTTAATTTGGTGTTGCGAAGCATTTTGACTAAGGAGCAAAACCAATACCAAATCAATATGTATCAGTCAGGTGAAAACATTACATAAATTATGTTCTCAGAGAAACAATTACTGAGGAAGCATTGTTGAGTGGATGTTTAGCTGGATTGAGTTCTGCGGACCAAGTTGTTTAATATTTTTATCTATGGCATAAAATCATTACTGATCAAGTCACTAACAATGTGAAAGCTGGAGGATCGATAAAAAAGAAGACAAAGCACTGATACAAAACAGTCTAGAGCACCCTGTAAGCTGTGTGTAACCGGTGATACATACATCACACAGGGAGAAACAAATACTGAATAATTCTTTTGCATGCCTAGTGTTCTGACATCAGGATCTTCCTAAAGTAGTACAGTCCTGTTCCCTACTGTATATCAGAGCTTCTTGTGACAGACACCAGTAGCTCTGAGAAGGACTTGCAGCTCATCACGGACCTTCAACTGAATGTAAGGATAGTGCTGTGATCAATGAAATACCGCCAAGAATAGTTTGCCGTTATTTCTGTGCTTGGTTGGCATCCGTGTGATTATTGCTGGACTTGTGCATTGAAGCCAGGTACCAGCAACTCAATATGGACAATGAAAGCTTCAGAAGGCCCTAAATAACACCTATGGGAATGGCCAAAAACTGTTAAGCAGTCTCAGGTATTCCAACATCTGGCATAGCAGATAGTAAGTCTGCATCTTGAGTTGTGTTCATAGTCCTCATTCCTCTACCACCTCAGCAAGGAGAAGCTAAGCTGGAAGTCAAACTGGAAAAGGTTCCACCTCTTTAGAAAGGTGGCAACATCAAAGGTACAGGCAATGTGTGTGCAGCTGGGAATTAAAGCTAGTGGGTTTGGCGTGAAACTGACATAGAAAATAAGAAATGGATACTTTCAAAAGTTAAACAAGTGGATTGTGGCATATCTAAAAATATATTGTTTAAGCCTGTTTCTTTTTTCTTGTGGGTACACGGCTTGAAAGTCTTCAGAAAACATTAATGACCAAACTGAACCAAGAAAGCTTTATTACTTACGACATCATAGAATCACAGAATGGTTGAGGTTGGGTCATCTGGTTCAACCTCTCTGCTCAAGCAGGACCACATAGAACAGGTTGCCCAGTACCATGTCTGTACGTTTTTTGAATACATCCAAGGATGGAGACTCCACAGCTTCCATGGGCAACCTGTGCCAGTGCTCAGTCACAAAAAAAGTGTTTCCTGCTATTCATGAGGAACTCCCCAAGTTTCAGTCCCTACCCATTGCCATTGGTTCTGTCACTGGGCAGCACTCTCTCTGTCCTCTCTACACTCTCCTTTCACATATTTATGTATGTTAATAAGATCCACCCTTGAGCATCCTCTTCTCTAGGCTGAACGATCCCAGCTCTCTCAGCTTTTCCTCATACATGAGATGCTCCAGTCACTTAATCATCTTCATGGCCCTTCATTGGAAAATATAATGTCAAATATACAGTAAAATTTTTATGTGAGATAACACATGCAACCTGTAAAGTATATTATGGGAATATAAATATATAAAAATGAAGATTTTGCTCTTCAAAGGCAACAGAAATTTACATATCTGTGCAAGCACTTAACATAAGTGTAATGAAAAAATACCTCTTAGCTTGAGTTAATTGCAAGATTTTATGAATCTGCAAATTAACAGATGATTAAACAAATGATTTAAACTCAAACCCATACATTAGAATAAAAACACTTTGTTGATCTTCAATCAGACTACTAAACTGCTTACATATACAGCTTTAAATTTTGAATGATTTTGTATGAAAGAAGAATTAATGAGCTGAGAACTAGTCAGTTTGCCTCATACTGCAACTAACCATAGCAAATTATAATTTGTAGTCTAGTATTTTGGAACATAGGTATAGCAGAAGAACACAATTTTTTTCATCTGTAATACTACTGATTTTTATGAAACTTCTGTAAATCCCATATAATTCAGTTTCTTATAATTATTACATTAGTGACACACTACTGTGATGTAAAATTCAATAGTGAAACAATATGGCATTTTTTGAAAATTAGCAGCCTTTGAATGCCTCATGTTGTTATCTATCCTGATCTACTAACACAGAATTCTCGGACAGAAAGTAGGTTCATCCGTTCCCTTAGTGTTATTTTTACTGGCGTAAAATGAAGATTATCTAGTTTCATGTAAATGAACTGTGTAAAGCTTACAGAAGTAAAATGAAGTTCCCAGCTTAGTGAGTTTGTAAGTGCTGTTGTCTTCTGGTCACTCTTCCATGTATTTTGAGCATTGGATCCTGAGATCATATAATGAATTTAATATAAAGAAAACTGGTTTGAAAGTAGCCTTGGAATTTGATTTAAGTGATGTGATTGTCATTGTGTGAACCTTCCACATCATTATGAATTTTGTCCTTTGACTTTTTGCTTGAAGGTGTACAGTGGTTGTGGATTTATCTGTCCTGTAACGTGTGCCTGTTTAGTTGAGACTTTATTTATTTTGATTTGTGCATACGTTCTTGGGTGTTACTGAATAAGCCACCTTTAAAATTTGAATAATCTACTTCTCTATTTCGTTATTTCACAAATGATAAATATCTTATTTGGGTTTGGGGTTGTGGTTTTTGCTTTTACTGTGTTCGGAAGCTGTAAGTAACAAAATAAAAAGAAATATCTTTTAATATCATTTCAGGAAGAAGTGAAAATCCTTGTTTTTACACATTTAAAATATCCTTTATGATAAATGAGCAAAATGCAAGCTTCACACATGCTTGAGAGACTAGAAGTCAAGATAATTCTGGACACCACTGACAATCTTAAAAGCTAAGGAAAACAAAATTATATAGAAGAACATGAGATGATAATGGTGAGCAAAAACAAGGTGCTGAGGTTATTTAAAATATCTATTAATATTTCCGATATGATTAAGAGAAAATAAAGAGGATATATAGCCAAATAATACCATACACAACGATTATGGACTGCTTTGGGGGAAGATGCAGGTGTTCCTCTCTGTTGAAAAAAAGGCCATTAAATGATAAAATATCTGCTAGATGGAGGTGGCAATACTAGAGAACATATGGCTATGAGAAATTAAATTCTCTGTGTACACATTCTGAGCTAAAGGTAACAATACTAAGAGTAGAAACTAAGCAATGCTGCTATCTTAATATCAGGTGGTTTGGTGTATAAGAGAAGTGAAGAATCCTAACAAATATTGTTGATGGGAATAGTTCACAAAAGGAGATTTAACTGAAGTTTTCAAAAGCCCCAAACCTGTAGGCAAAATCAGTACGCTTAGTTTCTATGTCATGGGAACCCAGAAGTTACAGGAGAACTAAAATCAACTTGTTCCAAGACAACGCTTTTTTACAATCAGGGGATGGCAACTACTTAGGGAAGTCATATAAGATCAAAATTACTAGTGCAAAGACTCAAGGATCATTTGGAATGAACCAAACATGGCTCTCAGCAAAGAAAGTGAAGTGATTAAATAGATGCTCATCACAGGTGTTTACATCATCACTTTGAGTACTGAAGTGCAACTTGTGTGAGTGCCATATAACAACTGTGTTTCATCTCTACTGGCCACTAAAACACCACGTGACCAAGAAATAATGTGATTAAGGATTAGAATTTGTGCAGATCAGGGGCTCCTGGAGCTAAAGTGTGATGTTTCTTGTTGCTGTGATTCAAACAGATCAATGAGCATAATAGTAAGGGTGATATGGGCTTTCATGTGATTATTGGTGCAAAATGCCGTTCACTGTCTTGGTAGGGATCGGCATTCTGAGTTGGTATTTCAAGAAAAGACGAACAATCTTTTCTTAAATAATCTGTGTTTCTGACCTGTTGTAGTCGCTAACTGCAATACAGTAAACGTGGAAAGAGAATAAAATTGTCAATCAGTACAGAGCTGCTGCTGAAGTCTAATGAGATTCTCTAGACAGACAAACTTTGAAGGAACATGTAAACAGGTGATCTGGAACAAAGGCAGCTGCTTGAATTATCTTGGCTAAAAACAGTGGTGGTGGTGGTGAAGTAAAATGAACTCCAAATATCTTTCGATGGAGTACAATAAAAGAACACAGACAAAGATCAAATGGATTGGGTAATCCAAAAAAGACTTGTGTGTTCCTCTGCACAATACTTTTCTACTCCAGAAAAAAATCCTGTTTTTTCTTCCAAATATCACCTGTTGTAAACTGATACAAAAAAAAAAAAAAATCTTCTGGGATGAGATCTGATAACTTTTATTTATGTTCTTCATTTTCAGAATACTACTGATTACCTAGGTATTACTTCTCTTCATTTAGGCAGCTTAATAATTTTATTCTTTCTGAATTTGTACTGCCCTTGAATTGCACAAACACAACAGAAAAAAGCCTAGTAAGGCTAATTCAGTCATCTTGGTTGTTTCTGAATCACTTTCATCAGTTTCTGAAAATAAAACTGATAGTTTCAAATGGAAGAGAGACATTTAATGAATTATAAAGACAAAACTATAATTTGAACCACTAGTTGTGGTCCAGTCATTTGAAAGGAAATCCTGCTTTCAGAAGAAAAACTGGGTGCTGATGGAAAAACTTTCAGGAAGACTTTTGATAGTGGTGACTTCCATTTTGAAGGGTTACCCCTTTAATTCCACAGAGGTGGGAAAGGAAGGCGGCAAAGACATCAAGAGAGTAAATCTGAAACATTGAATGGGACATACCACTGTGACACTGTGACTTGGTGCTATTTGCCTTTCTTTTGAAGTCTGTCTTAAGAAATTTTCTACAATAACATTGTTCTGCTCATAAAAAAACCTAATAATTTAAAAAAGAAGGAAGTCTTGTAATGGTGTTCATAATGGAGCTCAGAGCTCTTCAAAAGAACTTGTAAATAACTTTTCATGCCAATATAACGGAAGGAAGGATGGTGGTGCGGGAAAGCTGATTATTTCTCTCCATATGCTTAACTCTTTGCTGTCAGGAAATTATTTTTGCTTATAGTCCTCCACATGTTGCCGAATTTAATTAAAAAGAATTGTATGTATTTAGAAGAAATTATTTTAACAGCGTTAAATAGTAGATACATGTAAACTTATTCACATCATAGGTAGCACAGCTGTCTTGGTTTGAAAGACAGGTGTCTGTGGAGGAAGGCAGGAGCCTCCCTTGAAATGGAAAGTGCAACCCCCTTCCCTCCAAATTATTATAATTTTGAAATTAACGGGCCTTCAGGCAAAGATATGGGGAATAGGAATAACAGTTCTTTACTAATATATATATATATATATAACACAAGGCAGGGAAAAAACAAACAACCCACTGGTTTACACTGACAGAATCAGGAATACAACCTGACACCCTGTTAGGGTGGCAGTAGCAGTCCGATAAGATGCTGGCTGCAGTCCTCCTGAAGCGATGGATGTAGTTCTGTGGAAGCAGCAATCAGGTAAAAGAGTCTGGTCTTCCTCCGAAGGTCCAGTGGTAGGTAGGTAGCACTTGTCCTCTGGAACTCCAGTGCGGGGGGGGGAAACTCCTCTGGGAATCCAGTGGAAGAAGGCTGCTAAGGTGTTGGAGATCTCAGTTTTTATTCAGCATGGACTGCTTGGCTCCTTCCCCCCGGGCGGAGCGTCTCACAATGGGATGGGGAGTCGTGAGGCAGTTCCTTGATGGGCCGTTAACAGGAGATAGTCCAGGAGCGAGTTATCGATGGGTCAGGCGATAAGGCATTGTGTGCCCATTGACAGGAGATAGTCCAGAGGGGGGAGGCAGGGAGCGCCGCCCCACCTGGTCTCAACAGCTCCTGAAGATGGTAATAGAATACTTTTTTTTTTTTTCTTTTGGCACATTTTACACTGTAACCTAGGACAACAGCCTAGATGTTTGCTTAGCAAAATATTTAAAAAATGTACAACATGTTGCTCTAAGTTACAACACTTAAAATTTCACTGATAAGTGCTTGTAAGTAATGAGCTGCATGTTTTGCTATGGTATTTTAAGACAAGGGATATGATTTTTAATAGTATTTGTTAAATGCATCTATTTTTTCCGGTGCTGGAATATCATTGAACATGAATAAGTTCATTGTCTTAAAAATACTCAACAATACAACAAAAAATATCTGACCTTCCATAGTCTTTTCATCGAATCATACAATGGTCTGAGTGGCAAGAGACTTCAAAGATCATCTAGTTCCAGCCCCCCTGCCATGGCAGGGACACCTCCCACCAGACCAGGTTGCTCAAGGCATCCCACTTCCAGGGATGGAGCATCCACAACTTCCTTAGGCAACCTGTTCCAGTGTTTCATCACCCTCAGAGTGAAAAACTTCTTCCTTGTATCTAGTCTAAACCTGCCCTCTCCCAGCTTCCAACCATTACCCCTCGTCCTATCACTGCAGGCCCTTGTAAAAAGTCCCTCCCCAGCCTTCTCGTAGGCCCCCTGCATGTACTAGAAAGCTGCTAGAAGGTCTCCCCAGAGCCTTCTCTTTTCCAGGCTGAGCAAGCCCAATTCTCTCAGTCTGTCCTTGTAGGAAAGGTGTTCCCACCCTCTGACCATCTTGGTAGCCCTTCTTTGGACTTGCTCCAACAGGTCCATGTCTTTCTTGTGTTGGGGGCTCCAAAGCTGGATGCAGCACTCCAGGTGGGGTCTTACAAGGGCAGAGTAGAGGGACAGAATCACCTCCCTTGACCTGCTGACTACACACCTTTTGATGCAGCCCAGGATGCCGTTGGCTTTCTCGGCTGCACTGTTGGCCGTGTTCATCCTATCACCCACTAGCACACCGAAGTCCTTCTTCCCAGGGCTAGTCTCAATCCACTTGCCCAGCCTGTATCTGTGCTTGGGATTGCCTCAACTCAGATGCAGGTCCTTACACTTGACCTTGTTTAACTTCATGATGTTTACACAGGCCCACTCCTCCAGCTTGTCAAGGTGCTTCTGGATGACCTCCCATCCCTCCAGCGTGTCGACCTCACCACACAACTTGCTGTCATGGGCAAACTTGCTGAGGGTGCACTTGATGCCACTGTCCATGTCACCGACAAAGGTGTTAAATAGCTCTGGTCCCAGTACTGATCCCTGAAGAACACCACTTGTCACTGGTCTCCACTCAGACATCGAGGCATTGATCACAACTCTTTGAGTGTGACCTTTCAGCCAATTTCTTATCCACTGAGTGGTTCATCCATCAAATCCATGTCTTCTCTTGGAGAGCAGGATGTTGTGCAGGACAGTGTCGAAGGCTTTGCAGAAGTCCAGCTAGATGACATCAGTTGCTCTTTCCTTGTCAATTGATGCTGTAACTCCATCATAAAAGGCCACCAGATTCATCAGGCAGGATTTTCCCTTGGTGAAGCCTTGTTGGTTGTCACCAATCACCTCCACATTTTCCATGTGCCACAGCAGAGCCTTCAGGAGGATCTGTTCCATGATCTTGCCAGGCAGAGTTAGGACTGACCAGCCTGTAGTTGCCCAGGTCTCCCTTTCGTTCCATTTTTGAAAACAGGGGTGATGTTTCCCCTTTTCCAGTCAGTGGTCACTTTACCAGACCGCCATGACTTCTCAAATACGATGGAAAGTGGCCTAGCAACTTGGTCTACTAGTTCTCTCAGGACCCGTGGATGGATCTCATCAGATCCCATGGACGAATCAGGTCCCATGGACTTGTACATCTTCATGTTCTTTAGATAGTCACAAACCTACTCTTCATGTACAGTGGGCAGATCTTCCTTCTCCCAGTCCCCCCTTTGGCTTCTGCAACTTGGACAGTGCTGCTAGAGCCCTTGCCAGTGAAGACTGAGGCAAAGAAGTCATTGAGAACCTCAGCCTTCTACTTCAGAAAAAGCTGTAAAATGTTACTGGCATATTTGGTGATATTGAAGACGAACAAACACTAGACTTTTAGTGATATATGAAAAGATGTTGAATGTTTCTAAGATGGAAAGTTATTCTGGATCATGTGGAGTTTAACACTGTTTCTGTTTTTGATGTGTCTGGAGAATATGTGGAAAGTTGGGGATTTCTTCAAATTCTCTGCTAAACTTGCAAGCAAAGCCTTTGGGTATTCCAGGTGGTAGAATCACAGACTATTAGAGAGTTTGTTTCCCACAAAAGCAATGCATCTTTGAAAAGAGATTTCTGGTTATAAAGTCATTGTTTTCAAATGAATTGTGAAGGCATAATTGCCTGCAAAATGAAACACAGTTTTGACCCCTTTGACACCAGATATAAAGCAGAGACTGAGTAACACAGCTGGCTGCAATCATGGGATTACATGTAAAGAACAAACAGACTTTAAAGAGAACTAGTTATTGTGTAAACAGGGAATCCAAAGTGAGGAGAATAAAGCCCTACCGTAGGAATCTTCTAGTGTTGCTGAAACAAAGCCTGATTTTCATTTGTTATTAAACATTTTAGTGCTTTTATTGTAAAAAAATAATGTGAACAATATACCTTGCTCTGTGATTACAGTCATTCCTTCACAGTGCTTGACCAGAAGTTTTATATGCAACTTCACAATCCCTGTTTTCTGCCTGATACAGACGTATGCAAACACAAACAGATGCTGCATACATCCACCTGGTTAATTATTTAAGTGTCTGGCAGTGTTTCTTAACTGATGTTGTATATGATATTGAAGAATACTAATACTGTTTGTTGTGAGTGTGCTGGTAAGATACTAGCTGCAAGCATCCCTTCTATAAAACCTTCCCGTATAAAAGCCATTCTAGGTGCCTAGCAAGTCTCAGTTAACTTTCATCTGTACCTGATATGGAGTAAAATGCTGTAAATAACAGCGGAGGGAGACCTGTATTTTTTTAAGGGAAAACTAGTTTTATCATGGTGGTATCCTGAAAACGCTTTAGGAGAATTAAAAGGCTAAAAACTGCCAAGACAAATCTTAACAAGGAAAGAAAAAGTGCTGGCTCTTCTTCAGTATGGCAAAACTTGTGGACTATGAGGTTTTCTGAGTACTGGTATTGATCTAATACTTAACAAGATTTTAGTTGTACTCCATATGTAAGCACATACTAAATATTGCTAAATCTCTGCAATTGTTCTTGTATGAAATTACAATACAAAAGCCTATACTGTATTATACCTTAGAAGTAGCTAATGTGAGAAGATTCATGTAAATATAGGGTCATCAGTAATGCTGCTCCATGTTTAAGGGCTGCTGTTTCCTCTGGCTGTAGGATATTATCTTCTAGTAATGAGTCATGAGAAAAGGTGTTAGTGTTCACTTGTGAAAGCTCTGGTGGGAAAACCAAAACAGATCAGAATGGAAATCCAGTGCAATGGCAGCATCAGTGTGGCATTTTATTGTGTCAGAACACAGCACATACCAAGCCAGAATATTAGTTTTTTTCCTCATATAGGAAAAAAAAAGAGAAAACTTTACTATAATTATGGGTTTAAAAAATTTGTTTCATTCACTCAATTATTTTTGAGGTGAGGGAAATATTTTGAACACTACAAAGGGGAGAATTGTATTCAAGTCCTTTCAGCTTTTACTTTTCATTTTATATGGCTTATGGAATCTCCATTTCTATAAATTCCAGAAACTCCAGTCTGCAGTTCAGAGGTAGCCTTTTCTTTTCTCCTGGGCACCTGGTGCAGGTCTTTATCAGTACTTCTAAGGAGCTTTAAAATGAGTTGCATATATTATGTGATGGGAGCAGAACCCTTTCTCCCCCTTTCTCTTACTCCTGTGCCTTGTATGAGACTTCATCAGCTTTTGTAGGGTATTATTGAGTTATGGTCAATAACATATATTGGCATAAATTAACATATATTAATACAATTCAGTATTTTTACCAAAACAATTCTACCACATATTAATTTTTAATTAGATCTACTGTTGTGGGATGTTTAAGTTAAAACGCACAACTCTGCTTTGGGTAATGACATAAGCATAAAAGACTATGCTGAGCATATGAATGTAAGTACCACAAACATTGAAAAAAACTAATAAAGTACAATATCATAAAATACTACAATAGTTATAATAAAAATATAAAATAGTGTAAAAGGAAAAAAAAGTCAACCAGTAGTATCAGCATTACTGGAAGTTCTTCCCCCTCATTAGGGGAAAAAATTAATATCTACTTGATTTTTAGTTTTGACTTTGGTTATTCAGGAAACATGGTGTTAGAACGGAATTATAATCAACTGATAAAAAAAAAATGACCAACGGATCGAGAAATCACTAATTTTCTTCTTGAAAATTTTATGTAGGCTCTTTTTTAGGAAGGAGGTTTATTTAAATTTGAACATGGAAACATGGTACATCAAATCAAACTGTAGACCTTTTAAAAAAAGAAGTGCTGCATTTGCAGTCAGCATCTTAATTTTAAATCTGAAAATGTCTGGTGCCTGTTCAGCACCCACTGCTCAGCAACAGTTCAGTATCACTATAACTTGTCTCTTGGAAAGTCTTCTGAAGCATAAGCTGTTTGTCATGTGTGATATACTCAAGACAAATTCAGAGTACTGAGTTGAGCAATAACTGGATTTTACTCAAGCATTTCAAACGAATAACTATATTAATGAGGCTGGATAACTTAGAGGATAAATAATTTACTAACCATCTGATAAAATAGACGTTGGCCTAAAAGAAGCCTTCTATATCTTTGTATTTTACTTTAAACTACTACTTGAAACACTCAAATATTCTCTCTGGAAAATACGAGCAGGGAAATATTAGCCACTATTTAGTTGCTAGCACTAACGCAAAGTATTGAACTATGGTTCATAATTGACATAAACTGTCAGGTTATGCGATAAAAGCTCCTCTGCATGCCTATGAAGTCAATGTCAGTACCATCTGAGTTTCCAAATAATACCCTGCCCTGGCTACCCTCAGGCCCATCCCGGGAGCCATCAGCCTATCAAAGGCCCAAATTTGCAAGTCCAGAGAAGCATAGGGGTACACAATTGCAGATGAGAACTCAAACTACAGACTCCAGAGGAACAAACACCTTGTCTGGGTCCTTCCAGAGCTGACCCAGGAGGCCTTCAGCCCCCTTATCCAGGTGTGAAAACTACCAAGATGAGTCATCAGGGGCAGCCCTGTTCATCACCTTTTGGACTAAGGTTGGTTGCTCTCCAGGGGTGTGAGACACATTGAGGCATGAAGGGGAGGAGTATTTCAGGATTGCAGCAGGTTTACTATGGGATAGGGGAAGAACCAAAAGTGAAAGAAGAGAGGGACCTGGGTGATCTGGGGAGGAAAAGTGTGGGAAAATACAGGGGTAAAAATACAGTGGATAAAAATGGCTGGTGATGTGTGGTCGATATGCTTGTCTGTCCTTCCCATATGCCTGATCACTTGCAGTCTGTCCTATATTCTTATTAAATTCCTTTAAAACTCTTTCTTGAGTAAGGGACTGTATTCAATGTGAGAGTGTGTGTGTGTGTATGTGTGTAATACCAGCAACTGGAGTTAGACTGAGGGTGTAAGGGCCATGTGTCCATGGTGCCAGTGATTGGAGAGAGTGTGGATGTGTGCGTGAGTGTGTGATGGCCAACAAAGATCAAGCTGGACCAGCTGGTGAGCAGGTGCAGGGATCTGTGAGTAAGGTGTGAGTGGGTTTCTTAACAGCCAGCTCTGGGTGTGAGAGTGCCCATGTGTCTCTAAGCGTGAGAGCCCATAGGGGTCTGCTACGGACCAGGGGACTCCTGGCCAACTCTCTGTGTGTGTGCCTGTGTCCCTGTGTCTGTCTGCCTGTCTTTATGTCCAGGTGCTGGCAAATAGGGAGACTGGGATCCAGGGACAGCTACTAGGCAGACAGAGTCTGATTCACATTCTAAATGAGGTTGTCTAGCACAAGTCACCTGTACACAGCATAAAAATGAATGCACTATTAAAAGGCATTCTTCCCATTTCTAACAGCTAATATTAAATAAAATGCTAAGTCTACATTTTTTTCGCAGCGTTTAATTGATAGGTTTTTACCAAGGTATCTATGTCCGTGTTTCAAGCTTTGGGCATATTTGCTTTGAACTCGTAAATATAAGTTCACTGATTAAAATTAAAATCAGATTTAGTTCTACAAACTTCAACAGTATTGCTGATCTAGAACAATCTTCCAAACATGCAGTTTTAGACTTAGTGGTTTCTTGGTAGCCAGCTATTCGGTGTCCAGCTTAAGGGAATTACTCCAAAACTGTAAGTGCTTGTAAGAGCTGCTGACCTAAGTTTCTAGGTGTAGCTTTACAGAGGCAACACTATAGGAAAGAATGAATTTTTTTTTTTTCCCTGACCTACCTATTGCTTGTTCTATGCTCTCTGTCTCTGAAAAGCCCTCCCACACTCAGCCTTTCCTCTCAGAAAATAGTCTTTTCTGAACTGCTTCTTTCAGTGCTAGCTTCTGGCTGGAGTATTCCTCAGTCTGTCCTCACCATTTTGAGAATTCTCTGTTCCTCCCACTGCCAACCTTAACTTCTCTCACCTCCTTCCTTCTCATTTCTAGCACACTGTTCATTCCTGACTACTACATTCATTTTTGCTGTCAAATCACCATTTTTGGTCTCCTCTGTGTTCAAATCAGGCAATTTCCATTTCAAGGTTGATGAGGTGCCAGAAGGCACTATGTTTGGAAGGCACTGGGTTGAGAAGAGTTTCCTTGGTCTTAGTTCCACTGTTCATCTCAGACTTGGCTTGGAGTAGCAGGAAAACCCTCACTTTCTTTCTGGCCTGGAAGACATTAAATGCTGTGGAAGACACCGTCTGTAGTTTATATTAGAATCTGAAAAGGAGTAGAACATGTTCAGTTGTACTAACTTCGGGTTTAACTAGGTCTGAGCTAAATTCCAAAAAGTCTTTACTGAGCATCAGGATTTTTTCCCTAATTCTGCCAAATTCAAGGAATTTTGAGAGACAACAAAAAGGGAATTCCTGACAAGCAACCTCTAAGAAATTTTAAGATCCTTCTCCAAAATTGTTAGACCGTTAAAGGAAAACATCAGAGGTTTGTCTCTCACAGGATAAATTTTGCATTATTTTAGAGACTTGTTTTTTTTGGTGGTGATTTTAAATCAACTTCTGAGGAGTATAGTGAGACTCCTCATTGGAACGCTGAAGTGGACATGCGAACAAACAGGTGATGTTGGCCTTAGAAACATAAATAATATTCATTTTTCCTTCTTTTTTGTAAGTGAACCATGATCCAAAACTTCTTGTAGATGCAGCATTTCAGAACAATGACTTAGAGAGCTCAGGAAGCTTTTTGTCTGGTTGGTTTTAAAAGGTATTCATTTATTTGTGCTACACATTTCTATTGAAAGGCTGGTACTTCAAAGCAGAATCGTTGGACAGCAGTTCAAGTGATCTTTGAGCCAAAATGGACTCGTATTTCTGTTCCATTGAAAGTTGAGCTTTTTGTGAGCTCTGAAATATTTTTTCAGCACGGTACACAAGGAGCTAGGCAGGTACTTATTAGTTCTCATTACTAATAAAAGACAACGTGTTAATTCTTAGTGCACTATACTAAATGAATTTATTTGCTTATGTCTTTTGGAAATCAAACTCACCACTACTTTTTGGTGTGTTGCCTTTAAGCTCATTTGTGGTAAAAGTGTTTATCACTATGTAACTTAAAATACGTTAGCTTTATTTTACAAAAAAACCCCCCTCAGAATATATTAAAGAATGGGCATGTCATTGCAAACGAGCTGCTTTGGTAGTTTTCCACACAAGACTGTGCAAACACTGGCATGCTCACAACTGTAACAATGCATTTGTGGATCATGAATAAATGTCTTGTTACTTCTTGCCATTAAAAATGCAGAACACCAGTGATGAGTCTAGTCTAATGTATTCGCATTTGATCAAGCTGAGTAATTTATTTTGTATAAATTACTTAATTATTTTTTAAATATTTAAAAAATTAATTTGTAATTTATACATTCCTTCTTGACCAGTTATTTCTATGGGAGGCAACTCCATATCTTCCCTAGGCTGCCCTAGAAGCTTATAGTATTGACAGTCATAAGTTTGCTGTTTATGGAGTATTTAGGATAATGTTTCTTCCATCATCATGGGCTGATAAAAATTATTGATTGTCTTTCATTGTAAGACATTCCTTTATGCACTGGTAGTTAGTGCATCTTCTACTGTCACCTTCCACAGACTTAAGTTTCTCATTGTTGTATTATATTTTCCAAACAATTTACTCTGTTTCTTACTTTCCTCGAATGCTCCAAATTTCCTATCTCTGCCTGAGTATACGACAATAAAAAATGAACCACCCACAGTGGAATCCGACGCTCTAGCCGAGATCTAACCAGTTCAGAATGCAATAGTTAGCTGATTTGTTTATTACACTGTTCTTAAAACTATACAGCACTGTAGGAATTGGCATTTTTGCAATAGCAAATTCATACTAATTTATTTTTAATTTGTTTATATTGCTCCATACTCCTCTGTAATGCTACCAACTAACCTGTGCACTCTCATTTATCTGCTTTTGGTTCTCCTTTCCTAGATGAATTGCGTTACTTGTTATCTTTATCAAATTTTATATTATTGCTCTTACTGAAGTTCTACATTTTAGTATCCTCCAGTACTGACTTTTAAAGTATTTGCTTTTTTTCCCAACTTCAGATCTTATTTCTCAGGAACACCATTAACATTATTCATACAATCAACCTTATTAGTAAAGAAAATACTGAAGTGTGTTGAGAGCTGGACATCTCACGACACAACTGCTCCTATCACCACATTTGAGTTTCTTAGTTAATTATACAATGTTTCTTAGTCAAAATTACTTTTTATGTACTTAACCTAAGCCCCTCTCCTGCTAAATATGCTGATTATCTTGCATTTAATATTTCATGCAAATAAATATTATGTTTTCACTCTTAAAGTGTAATTTGTAATACTGAACTTCTCAAAATCAAAAATCCAGAATTCCACTGATCTATTTGCAGTATGTAAAGATTGAACAAAAAGACAGATCTTGCAATGAAGAGTAAAAGTGCAAATACAAAAAGTGTTAGATCCAGGGATATAAATAAAATTATATTGGTCATTAGGAAAAGCAGTAGTTAAAACAGACGGGGAGCCTAACATTTATCAGGTTGCTTGTAAGCAGGGAGCTGTAGTTTCAAGTTTGACAGAAAATAATGTGGCAATGCTATGGAACAGATCATTTGTGATCTTAGAATCTGTCCTAAGCTGGTCAGGACCTCTCCATGATGTAGGAGAAAGGAACAGTCTTTTTTCTAGGACATTTAAGAGCTGGAGTCAAAGCCAAGTAACTATCCATAAAAAAAAATGTGCTAAAGAAATATCAGCTTGAGTATCACAGAATCCCAGAGTCTCAGAATCAGAGAATGTTAGGTGTTGGAAGGGACCTCGAAACATCATCTAGTCCAACCTCCCTGCCAGAGCATGACCACCTAGAGTAGGTCACACAGGAACTCATCCAGGTGGGTTTTGAATGTCTCCAGAGAAGGAGACTCCACAACCTCTCTGGGCAGCTTGTTCAAGTGCTCTGTCACCCTCACAGTGAAAAAGTTTTTCCTTATGTTAATGTGGAACTTCCTGTGCTCCAGCTTGCACCCGTTGCCCCTTGTCCTATCATTGGCCATCACTGAGAAGAGCCCGGCTCCATCCTCCTGACACTTGCCCTTTACATATTTACAAACATTAGTGAGGTCACCCCTCAGTATCCTCCAAGCTAAAGAGACCCAGCTCCCTCACCTCAGCCTTTTATCAGAAGGGAGACGTTCTCAGTGTGAATCTGAAAGCCTATCTTCAAAACTAGAGTGTGGTTCATTAATTTTATTCTGAGGCTATTTCTGTCTGTCCATGTGTCACCCTTAGCCTTACAGGTAAACCCATCTGATGCATGGAAAATGCTCTATAGTAATTAAACTATGACAGTACCAAAACTTCCTGTTAAAGGGATAATCTCATGGCATTGTTCTAAAATGGTTGTTTCTTTGCAGATTTTTTTTACCCTCCATAATTTGCTTCGCTGTCTGACAATGATTCCCCAAAGAAATAAGGCCCTGGCCATACAATACTCACATACAAGCTTCTGTGAAAGTGGAGACAAGAGGTGTGATATTTTGAAGGCTGCCTTTCAGGCCTTATCTGAGTCTCCTGGTTATTGGAGCAGAATTCAATTTCTTTGTATCCTTTTCTTGAGATGCACTGGGAGGTGGGGTCTACCACAATCCTTTGGAGAGCTGCATCTTCCAACAGTAGTAGATAAATGGCACTTAAATATTAAAACATGTGGTAAATACTGTAAAATTTTAAATTATGTAGACTCTATTGCTTTCTGTTCCTACAGGTAACAGTCCACTCCAGGCTAAGGCAGTTTGTTGATGGATCAACTACTGTCAATGCTATCTGTAACACCTCTTCAAATGGAGAATCGTGCATCCCATAGGAAAATGGTCCTATTTCCTTCTCATTACAAATAAGAACTTAAATGACCAGTCTAAAACTTGTGTATAAAGTTGAAGAGCTTACTCATGCTGGTTGTAACATCACTGAGTATTTTCTTCTGTGTTGTGTTTGTCTTCTGACTTAGAAATGGTATTGATTGTTAGTTCCTTAGCATTATCTTAAGCAAAGAAACCAAAGCTGACTAAGTAATGGGAAAAAAGTATGTTTGTGGCCTAAAATTCTGATTGGTTTTGGCCTGGCCAAAATGTAGCTGTCTGTTTACCCTTTTGTTTTTTTTGCTGCAAACACTTGCTCTGAAGGCCCTTTCATTTATATGAATATTGAGGAATTAGTGTTCTTCAGAAGAATATTCATATACATATAAAACTAATGACATTTGTTTAGGAACATGCTATTTATGCTGAAATGATCTGCCTCCTGTTTTACAAAGGTTTTCTTCAGTCAAGTAATTGGTAAGCAGAAACAATGCCATGTAACTCATGTGATTTAGTCACACAGCACAAATAATGAATAAAAAATAGTCAAAGAAATACAGTAACCAAAGTGAATAGTTTGCAGTAGACCCTTGGGCAGATATGTTCACATAAAGTATTTATGGTGAAATAAAGAATATACTCAGAAAATAGACTGTTCACAGATCATTTAACAAAAATACACCAACCCCTTAGTTCTTTAAGTAATTTTTTGCCATACAGATTTTATCACAGAAAAAGAAATTAAGGGGTTCCATAGGAAATATAGTCACATTTATCTAGACAATCTGGGGAAGAAAACCCAAAGAATGGACATTGGTTTAAATCATATGACCCTTACATCGTTCTTTTTCACAGACCCTGATGTAGTCAGGCCATAAGAATACACATATTCTGAAGTCTTTAGTGCATGGGGAATTCTTTTTGCTGGTTGTTTACAAAGTCTAGAAGTGTGGATAATTCCTGAAACAACCTGATATAGTTTCAGTGCAAATATATAGTAATGGTACATTTCCAAATCCAGACATAATCAGTTTCAACAGATCTGGTTTTTATTCATGCTCAGTGTGACATGAAGAATAAGCTATCGACAGATAACCAATAAAATGGAAAGCTTTTTACAATTATACTCTACCCCGGGATGTAGATGTGAGTGAATTTAAACAAAAGAAAAACAGATTTTATTTTTCACTTTTTAGTTAATCTACTACTCCCTAAACACAACACCTGGTTTTCCCACTCGAAAAGACTGTATTTATAAGAGCTGATGGTTGAAGTGTGCAGTGATAGATTAATGACTCTTTCACTATTGAAAGCAGGTTTTGGTTAAATTGATAACTAAAATGCAAGTCAGGACACTTAGAGCCTTAGATAAGAAATTACAGTGAGTAAAGCCTTTCATAGGAATGATGCACGTTTTATATGTTTATGACCTGATTTTTTCCAAGATTCTGAAAGACTTTTTGCATCAAATAATTTTTAAGTATTTTTTGTGTATTTCGAGCATATTCCAGCTCAATTTGAAATGAGAATAAAATTTATTCTATTCTTAATATAGAAATCTTGTCCGCAAATTTTGTGGAAGATTTCATTTGTTTCCTACTACGGATTTTCAGCCAAGTTGGCAGGTGTTAAAATATCTTTTTCCCACATGAGGGCACCAGAGTTGTTCCAACACTATATATGGAAGATACCTTATGCTATTTAGAGTCCTGTTTTCAGAACATTGTACACATAAAAGCATATACAGCAATCCTTTACAGTTATCTTTAGTTTTACAGTGTAAAAGAAGTATTTAGGTATTTCTAAATGACTCCTGTTTTATTGCAAAATGATGTGAACACCAAGATCTCCTTGGGTCAAATTCTGTTGACAGAACTCACAGGAGTAGATCATGAGTGTAACAATTAGACTACAAGCTACCTTTGACTTGCAGGATGCAATAATAACAAAATGCCGTAACCAGAATAAGGATCTCATCTTACATATATAAGTACATGCAACTTACTGTTCAAATCTCACAGCTAATTGTAGGGTATGTCAGTAGAGTGGTCCAAGACCAGACTTTTGCTGTTTTACTTTTGTTAAGTGCTTCACTGAAGGTGTGGGAAGTTAGGTATATCTTAGGGGGGAGAGTAATGGAGGAGAGAGGGAAATGGCTGTTTTCAGGGGCTTATTTTTAAGTACTTTTTTTATAGCTACTAACAAGACTGACTATTTCTATGCACACACAGTGCATTGCCCGCTGTGGGAATGCTAGAAAATAATTGCAAAGGGCCAGATGCAGTGCTTCCTTCTAAGACTGTGATAACCTTTCTCATGTCATTCATCTCAACTTTGCTTCACAATCCCAGTTTTCACGGTTCTCGTAGGTTTAAAATTCTCATGTGCCTCTTCCATTTAATTTTGCTGACTTACTATCCAGCTCAGCAAGTCTTTTCATTGATCAAGCTGCTCCTCCTTGCCATACCTTTATTTCTTTTTTCAAGTGTAGTGTTGTTTTAAGTGGTGGTTATATATGTACTCTAAACAAAATCCATTACTATCCAGATGTGTGGTCCAGTTGATGTTCATTGTCAGGACCATGCTGTAATTCTTTTTTTTTTTTTTTTTAAAAGTTGATGAGCGTCTTTTGTTGCTTTTAAAAGCATATAGCCTGCTATCAACTAATAAGCAGGTAAATATAATCCGGAAGATCCCTTCCAGATGAATGTTGGTGCCTTCCCATAGCAAGTTTGTGCATTATTTGATCTTTCTGATATAGTTATTCTTTTGCATCTTAAAATTATGTAATAAAACTATGACTAAATACGAATGCGTATTACTAGCCCAGGCTACACTTCCCAGGCATAATATAAAGAAACTCTTTCATGATATTTGGGATCACAAATTACTGGAACAGAATGTTTGTCCAGATGAAGTTTGGCTCTGGATGTATGTATCCTGTGGGCTTGGACCTGTTCAGATCTCAAAGCTGAGCTCATTTCTAATAGAAGTTGACAGAAGATTTATAAAATTGTATTTGAAGTAAAGTACCCTATCATTAATTAAAAGTACTTTCCTATAGAAGCCAATAATTGAACCTCTGCTTAAAACTCAAGAGTGCTAGTTCTCTGCTATAGCAAATCAAAGAAACTGAAATAAGCGATATTGCTCATTTCCTCCACTGGCTTTAGGCTACTAGTTCATAGGAAAGCATATTTGTGCTGAAAAAACTTACACTCACAGGAAGGTTTCATTTTTGTCTTAAAGATCTACATGCTTCTGGGATTCACAGTACTTACAAAAATAAAAGAAGTAAAAAAGATTTTAATCAGAAGTGATGTGTGCCGAGAGTGAAAACCGACAAATAATTTGACAGACACTTAATTTTACCTAAGGTTTCCTTCATTTTCTTCATCAACCTCTTTGTAATTTTAACACTTCCAGCCTGTCTTATAGATAGGCTTCATTTGTATGTGTCCTTTAGCCTGTGTGTGGGGAGTATTTTTTGGGGTAGATGAATGTGAATCAAAGCTCACTGAGGAGAAATAGTTGAGTAGATTCCCAGTGTATTCTCTCTGCTTTAAGTGAGCAGAGTTTGTTTTGTGTTATTTTTTACTGATTCTTCAATCAGAATCAACAGATAATCTATGACAACCTCAGTAAAATTATGGGAGAACGTGTAATAGCTCCTTAGACAGCACAACTGGCAGCTCCCACTGACACACTTACAAATCCCCTCAGGTTCCCACTGAGGCAGACACCTATTGATTTCTTTGTTTTCCTCCTTCACAAGTCATAGATTTCCCTGTCTATCTCCGAGGAAAGAATATAGTCAAACTAATTATATACTTAATTTGAAAAAGCAAAAGGGCAACAGGCAGTGAAAAATGTTTTCACTGTGTTAGATGAATAGAAACTTGCTTCCACATTTTTCATTTTTATCCGGCTTATCAAAAGTATTCTGAAAAAGAGTAAATGAACCTTCTACCCAGCTCAGTCAAGTCTAAATTATAGAGCTAGGAGAGTGAATACACAAACTTTGCACTTTAACTTGTTGAAGACAGAATGGGATATCAGTATTTCCAATTTTCTTCATTTAATTTTCAGAAGGAAGCCAGGGATTTGGATCTAATGAAAAGCTTAGAACAGAGACTGAGGAGAGTCTTATCTTTAGGCTATTAGAATTCACAGGCCTGATAAAATTGCCTCCTATCAGAGTTTCCAAGCACTAGGAAAAAAAAAATCAATCTGCAAATGACATTTACTACAATACTGGTATGCTGTCCACTTAATGCTGAAAAAGTCATCTTGGGAAAACAGAAGGAGGATGGAGAGCCATACCTTTAATGTGCGTTGTTTCACACCATGCCTAAAATAATGACAATAAAAAGGATATAATGAAGGCAAATGGTAGAAAAGCAAAGGATGAGAGGCAGAGAAACAGTAAATGAAAGACAAGTGTTAAGCTGAAGTGGCCTACATTTACACTGGAGATCATAACCTTACAGTGTGAGAATTGGTAAATCTAAAAAAAAAAACCAGTCCTACTGTAATTTTGACACCTGCTGTTGAATGAGGCAGGTGTCATGGTGAAGGAGGATGCAGAGAAGATGGAGTTACAAAACTTCTCCTTTGTTTCAGTCTTTACTTCTCAGGCCAGCCCTCAGGAGTCCCAGATTTTGGAGGTAACAGAGAAAGTCTGGAGGAAGGAAGACTTTCCCTTGGTTGAGGAAGATCAAATGATAAACTGGTTATCCACAAGTCGATGGGTCCCGATGGGGTGTACTCATGAGTGCTGAGGGAGCTAGCAGACGTCATTGCTAAGCCACTCTCCATCGTCTTTGAAAGGTCCTGGGGAACAGGATAGGTGCCTGAGGACTGGAGGAAAGCCAATGTCACTCCAGTCCTCAAAAAGGTCTAGAAGGAGGACCCAGGAAACTAGAGGCCAGTTAGCCTCACCTCCATCCTTGGAAAGATGTAGGAGCAGCTCGTTCTGGGGCTCATCTCAAAACATGTGGAGGAAAAGAAGATTATAAGAAGTAGGCAACATTGATTCACCAAGTGGAAGTAATATCTGACTAATCTGATAGCCTTCTACAAGGGCGTGACTCAATGGGTAGATGAAGGGAGAGCAGTGGACGTTGTCTACCCTGACTTCGGCAAGGCTTTTGACACCGTCTCCCACCAGCATCCTCATAGGCAAGCTTAGGAAGTGTGGATTATATGAAGGACAGTGGGGTGGATTGGAAATTTGTTGAAAGATAGAGCTCAGAGGATTGTAGTCAGTAGCATAGAGTCTAGTTGGAGGTCCATAACAAGTGGCGCTCCCCAGGGGTCAGTACTAGGTCCAGTCTTGTTCATCAACAACCTGGATGAAGGGACAGAGTGCACCCCCAGCAAGTTTGCTGATAATATAATACTGTGAGGAGTGGCTGACACACAGAAGGCTGTGCTGCCATTCAGTGAGACCTGGACAGGCTGGAGACCTGGACAGAGAGGAGCCTTATGAAGTACAACAAGGTGAGGTGTTGGGTCCTGCACCTGGGGAGAATAACCCCGTGCACCAGTACAGGCTAGGGGTTGACCTGCTGGAAAGCAGCTCTGTGGAAAACGGCCTGGGAGCCTGGTGGACAGCAGGTTACCCATGAGTCGCCAATGTGCCCTTGTGGTCAAGAAGGCCAATGGCATCCTGGGGTGCATTAAGAAGAGTGTGGACAGCAGGTTGAGGGAGGCCTCATCTGGAGTACTGTGTCCAGTTCTGGGCTCCCCAGTTCAAGAAGGACACAGAGATACTGGAGAGGGTATAGCAAAGGGCTATGCAGATGATTAGGGGGCTAGAACATCTCTGTTATGAACTGAGGCTGAGGAGCTTGGGGCTTTTCAGCCTGGAGAAGAGAAGACTGAAGGGGGATCTTATCAAAGCTTATAAATACTTAAAGGGTGGGTGTCAGGAGGATGGGCCCAGTCTTTTTTCAGTGATGCCCGGTGACAGGACAAGAGGTAATGGGCACAAACTTGGACTTAAGAGGTTCCATCTAAACATGAGGAGGAATTTCTTTACTTTGAGAATGGCAGAGTGCTGGAACAGGCTGCCCAGAGAAGTTGTGGAGTCTCCGTCCCCAAGAGATTCAAAACCCTCCTGGACACTCTCCTGTGCAATCTGCCGTAGGTGGTCCTGCTGTGGCAGGGGGGTTGGACTCAATGATCTCCAGAGGTGCTTTCCAACCCCTATCATTCTGTGATTTTGTGATTCCGTGATCCTGTGATTCTATAATTTAGCATACTCTAAAAAAGGATACTTAACATGTCCTAAAAATCAAATTAAGCTTACTACAGTGCAACTTCCCGATTTGATTATATTTTCACTTTTACTTGTTATTTTTATAACCTATAGTTGGGTTTGAGAACTGGAAAAATGGAGAAAATGCACAATGCGGATTCTAGAAATAAGCCAAAACTGGCTATACAAAAAACCGTGCTTATTCCTTACAAGTAATTACAAACATGACACACATGCTTATATCTTAGTGTTTTGAAATTAAAACAGATTAAGTATTCTTTTTTTTCTTATTTTTGGAACTTTCGCTGTTTTGTTGTGCTCTTGAACTTGTCTGTGTTTCAGTATATCTCTCCTGGTGAGTCTTTAAGAGGAGTGGAAGGACAGAAAAATATTTCAGTGTGTGTTAGCACAGGAACAAACAGATAAAGCACTACCTTTTTTTTCTAATTATGTTTACAGTCTTTACTTCAACATCTCTAAAATATTTGAGACCTCAAAGGTGGCTTGTGGGATGTAAAAGGGATAAACTAAAGTTACGCTAACTGTGAACTTCCATTCTAACTAAATACATTCAGGATGGTTTTGCAATTTGTGAAAAGACTGACAAGATATGTTCTAGACACCTCAGCAATATAAGCAAAAAAATAAATTAAAAACCTCTGTTCTTCTCTGCTACTAGGGAGAACATCCTGATGTCAACTCACCGCTATTTTCTGGAATTAGCTTTGTATCCTAGAGGTGTTCTTCTGTGCATTTTGCAGTCACCATCCTACCTGATCATAGGATGGAGATGATTTCCTTTCTGTCCTAGGACAAAGTATTTCAGTTGTAATTATCTTGAGAGCTTCCCACAGCAGCAGTTTAAAATTACATACAGTGTTTACACATTTTATTTTGCTTTCCAGGAAGAAAACTTCAAAGCTTAGAGAGTTACCATCTGCTTTAGACTGTTTTTCCTTAAACTCCCAACCCTCAAATAACTAGTGCTATGTATTTTCATGATGCCTATAATTTATGTTTCAAATGCTCAGGTGCATAATGCTGAAGTCAAAGGTGTACCTATGACTATTTCATATTCCCATTCTGCTCCTTCTTGAATTCACTAAAACTTACTTTCTACTGTTCTTCACTTTCTGTATGCTTTTGCTAATGTTGTAAAACACTTCTTGGTTTCTGAAGAAGTGAACAATAGCCAAATACAGAACAGATAAAAATCCCTAGACGTAGTATATTTTGCATAAACCCTAAAGAGTCAAATGTTGCTATATTTTATTCCTTGCCTAGCTTCATCTTTTTCCTTGGCACAGGCAATCAATGGGAAACAGATTTTGCAACCCATGGAAAGTTGCACTGAGATCACCAGGCTTATTTCCTTGAGAGAGTATTATGTTCATTTAATCGTCTCAAAATTCATTTCGTAAAGAAGTGCATGTAACATGGAAAACTAGTGGCTGATCAGCTGCTCAGCCAATCTTCTTTGTTCCTGAGAACATGCTCATCGTGTAACAGTTTCACTTGATGGCATGGATGTCGTGTCATTACTTGGAACCTCTCAAATGCAGGAAATATGACCTGATACATCAGAATAAGAAATATAATCACCTCTTCAAGATGTTTTTTATCAAAACCTCTGAAATGGATTCTGATCATTTGAAAGTAGTTACATTCATTTGCTTAGCATAATTTACCTTGGAGACTGAAGGACACTAAACTTTGCTATAGCATTGTCTTCTACACAGTGGTCCAGTTTTAATTGACTCCACTATTGCTGGAGTGTCAGGTTATCCTATGTTTTCTGCTTGGTCATCCTGTGCTAGACCTGAGTTGGTAAAAAAGGAAGATACCTGGTCTATGTAAATCTAAATACGCCTTTCTGTTTTCCTAAGGTGCAAGGTCCAATGCTTTACTTGCCAGTATTTACCTTTCCAAGGCTGGCCCAAAGCCAGAATTTGTCTACCAGCTTACTTCTAAATATATATACCTTTCCAAAGGAGTGGTTCTTTCCTGTCAGACTCTAATCCGTATGCTAAGCTGGACTTGTATCAGCAGTCAGGAAAGCAAAGATATATGCAAAGGATGGGCAAGCTTTGCTCTTGAGGTTGTTCTCAGCTTACCTGCGAGACCTTAGCAAACACTTAAATATGGGGTGGTAATGGGCCAAATAGCTCCTTGGTGGTCCTTACACAAGATGTATTGGATCGATCTGAGGTGCTTCGAAAGGTGTCTCTGTCTTTCCTCCCCAGCCCAGACAAGATCCCAATCAGCATGCCACTGAGAGGCTTTCTGAAGTGCAGATCCCTCTACCCTGTGGGTGCATTTCTGTTCTGGAAAGCAAAGTCCAGCTATGTTGAATTAATTCGTATTTCAACTGTTTTCCTTCCAGATTTGGATGTCCTTTTCTTATCTAGAGCTCAGCATAAAAGATTGATTCTTTTCGGCTTGCCTGTTTTGAAGAGATGGGCAACACCTTTGTGTGTGCTGAAAATCCATCCAAATTACTGTTGATTTCAATAATCTTCCCATTAGGAGTATGTGACTCAGATCTGCTATATTTATTTTTTTGTGTAAATAATTGCCAAAAAGTCCTGCAATGTTTTTCTTTTAATTAGTTACACAGAGTTCCTTGTATTCCTCTTTTTTTTCTGGCTGTTTCTGTCTTCCCCTCTCCCTTTCTCTCTCTTTCTGCTTAAATAGATGAATCCATGAAAGCGGAGTGTAAATTACAAGAAACTCCCTAATATAAACAATGAACTCGTACTTTTGTTTCTGCCATTTTTTGTTGAGGAAATGGAGTATATCCAGTGATTAAATAAACAGGATTCAAGGGAAATCCTTATTTGGGATCACATACTACCACTGCCTTCTTCCCTAGCTCTGAGCTACAGAGTGCTAGGAGGCCAGTTTATGACGGAATACACTCATCTCTTATTTTATTTGGAGCTTGCACCCTTTTGCCATTGCTATTCTTAGAAAGTGACTGAACCTAACACTGGCTGGGTAACTTTGCCTTCTTTTGCCTCAAATAATAATAATGTTTTCTCTATTTTATTGCATTCTCTTGAGATTGTGACTGATTTGCATATTCTCTTACACTTAATTAACGATGTCACTTTGCCAGTGCCTTGAAAACTGTTTTCATTTTTTCCTCGGCAGGTCTCCAACAATTACCTCCCACATTTTCTGCTGCAGTCCTTTTTATTACTTTAATGACAAATAATTGGACAGATTCTGAGTAATGAGGGTGAGAGCCAAAGGACTGTTGCATAGGAGACGGCTGCTTGTTACAAGACACTTTTAGTGGTCTCTAAATCAGATAGACAAGTAGAGTAATGATCATCTTGCAGTAATGAGACGCAATTAAGAATTGCTGCAGCAAATGACAGAGCAGTTCATTGAACAATAACCTCCCTCTTCCTTTTTTCCAGGGAAGATCGAAGCTTAATTATAGCATCGCCATTTGCAACGCTATAGTTAAAGTTGTGTCAGCATTTCCATTATAAACCTGCTGCTTTCAAGAGTTTATAACTTGCATGAAAAAAATTCTGCTTTGAGCTAGAAATTTCCTTGCAAAGCCTTTCAGTTTGTTATTTATTTTTTATGATTTATTTATTTGTTTTACAAAGTGGACCAGATCCACGTCTGTTCTAAATAAGCATTGCTTCATTGATGTAACTGAAACTATAATAATTTGCATTTGCTGTGGATCTTACTCAGACTCTGTATGAACTCACATGTACCAATGCACAGAAACCTTGCACTTAAGATGAGATGGGGCAAATGCTCCTTTTGAGAAAAAGACTCCTTTCTGCTGCTTTTGTGGTGGGGAGGAAAGGAGGGCATTCAGCGTCATGCAGAGATGGGTCTACACAGCGCAGGTTCTCCAGAGAGCTCAGCTCCCATTTAAATATCTAAGTAAGTGGCCAGCTTTTCTGTATAATAACCATTGTAAGTGTTTCTGAGTGCTCATGTAACTTTAACTGCTTGAGATTCACCCTCGAGGTGATTGCAATGTCATAATCTGTCATTCAATGCGTATGTCACTGGGTTATTGTCATCACTGAATAGACCAGGCAGGAAGGAGAAGGTTGATTGGAAAGCAGGCACTGTTTTACACATAAATATCCTCTGTAATGAACATAGATTAAAAGAGAGAGTGAGAAAGAAGTAAATGGCAGCATAATGAGCTTTTGGGAAAATTTGCTGTGCTTGACTGTTTTCCTAAGTATGAGTGGCTATTTAAGTTTCAAGAGTGGCGTAAGTAGCGCAATCTAGTGAAATCCAAATAATGGCTGATTTTTTGTATGTGCCTTGAACCCTTCCACCTTATCTCCACAATGAGTTAGAAATAGATGCTTCTGTGTTGCTAGTCAATTTGCCGGTGGTTGGCCTTTGCTATAATCTTAAATTCATGTAAACAAGAGTCATTTGCATTTTATTGTCTGCATGCTTCAAAATTGATTATGATTCTCTAAAAACCCAACAGGGTGATGGGCTTTACTTTTTTTACATAATCGGAACAGGTGCTTTGGACACATTATCCACCAAAAAAACAATTTTATGAAAACTCCTTAATTAGAGGTCATCAGTTAATGTAACATACAGTAACTGCTGTTCACTATACAAGCAAAATAAATTTGTTACATTTTCGGCCAGATTCTAATACAGATCCTGATCCTGATACAGCTGCTTTTATCTTCTGCAGCATAACTGTCAAAGTTAGTTAGACATCTCTGTTTAGCTATTCTGTGGCATTGGGGAATTGTCACTAACCAGCAAGACTGGCTCGGTTTTGACCCTTTGCCCTGAAAACAGAGTTCACTGGCAGAAAGGCCTTGGGTTTTCTGGCCACTATTGAGAGTCATTGCTCACTAGTTTTGGGAATAATTTCAGCCTGGGGCAACCAGAAATGACCTGGTGCTATTTGGAGTCTGTTGTACCTGTGTCAGACTGGAGGGTTCCAAAGGGGGCCTTCAGGAGAAGGCAACGGTTACGGAAAAAGGGCAGCCAAGACCTTGCATTCCTGCTGCAATGCATGGTTCTGTCAGTGCAAATAATCTGAAAAATCTAGTTCAGTTGCTCAGTAGGTCCCTGTAACTCTTGTATTAATTTTAGCCCTTTGAAATAAAATGAAGAGAGGTTGAAACTTCTACTTACTACCTTCAAATCATTAAAATGTCACACACCAGCATTTTTTGGAGTTTCTCAACTTCCCAGGTATCAGCTGGGAATATCATACTGCTATGACATGCAAGTCTGGGAAATTCAGGTGTGTTGAAGATCATTTCTTGTCACAACTACTCAGTGAGCTAACTAGGAAAGATGTTCTCCTAGACTTGTTATTTGTGAATAAAAAATGACTCATGGGAGATGTAATGATAAGTGGCTATCTTGGCCACAGTGATCACAAAACGGTTGAGTTTAAAATTTTTCGTGTAATGAAAACAAAGTTCGGTAGAGTTGCTACCCACGATTTTAAGAGAGCAAACTTTGAGCTACTGAAGGAACTAATTAACAGTGTGTATTGGGAATATACTTTTGAGGGTTAAGGGGTTTATAAGTGCTGGTTAGTCTTTAAGAATCAGCTTTTAAAAGCACAGAAGCAAAAAATTTCACTGTGTCATAAGTCAAACAAGCAGGCCAGAAGACCAGCTTGGCAGAACAGGCAGTTCCTCATGGAGCTGAGAAGGAAAAAAGAAATTGTATGATCTCTGGAAGTGAGGTCAGACTTTGCGGGAAGATCACAGACATGATGCTCTCATATGTAGGGAGAAAAGATGAAAGGCCAAAGCTCAGCTAGAGTTGAAACTGGCCAGAGTTGTGTCAAAACCCAAAAAAGTCTTTTAAAAGTATGTCATTACCAAGAGGAGGACCAAAGAAAATATTGGACCAATACTTGATGAAGATTGTACCTCCCTGGCAAGTAGGGATGAAGAAAAAGTGAAAGCATTAATTATTTTTCCTCCTTAGTCTTTAGTACTAATAATATACCTTGGCCTTCTTGCTCCTCTGAGTTGGAGGACCATGACTGTGGGAGCAGCAATTTTCCATTTGTGGACACTGAAATTGTAATTATATTGGTTGAATATTTGTAAGTCTACGGGATCTGGTGGTATTCATCCCAGAGTTCTGAAGGAATTCGTGGATGTTATAACAGGACTCATCTCAATTAACCTTCAAAGGTCTTGGGAGTCAAGGGAGGTCCCCACTGACTGGAAGCTAGCCAATATTATTGCAACTTACAAGAACAGCATGATGGAAGACCCAGGAAACTACAGACCTGTTAGTTATCCTCAGTACCTGGAAAAATAATCGAGAAGATTATATTGGGTGCTATTGTAAGGCATTTAAAGGACAATGCAATCATCAGTCACAGCCAATGTGGGTTCACAACGGGAAAGTCATGTTTAACTAGTTTGGTATCCTTCTATGATAAGGTCATCCGCCTAGTAGGTGATGGGAAAGTGGTGGATGTAGCTTTTCTGGATTTTGGTAAGTCTCCCTCACAGCATCCTTCTGGACATCCTTAAAAAGTATGTTAACATCCTTGAATGTGTCCAGAGGAGAGCAACAAAGATGGTGGAAGGGCTGGAAGGCACGTTCTGTGAGGAGTGGCTGAGGACTTTGGGTTTGTCTAGTGTGGAGAGAAGGAGGTTGAGAGGCGGCCTTATTGCTCTCTACAGCTTCCTGAGGAGGGGAAGTGGAGAGAGAGGTGTTGATCTCTTCTCCTGGGGGTCCAGTGACAGGGTGTGTGGGAATGGTTCAAAGCTGCAATAGAGGAAGTTCAGACTAGATAATAGGAACAATTTTTTTTTTAAAGATAGGGCAGTCAAACACTGGAATGGGCTTCCTAGATCCGTGATCGCTGCCCCAAGCCTGTTGGTGTTTAAGAGGCATTTGGACAGCGCCCTTCATAACATGCTTTAACTTTTAATCAGCCCTGAAATGGTCAGGCAGTTGCACTAGATTCTTGTAGGTCCCTTCCAACTGAAACTATTCTCATCTCATCTCATCTCTTCTCATCTCATCTCTACGTTCCCATTAAGTATTTTTCCTTGATTAAGAAGGAAAGTTTCAGCTGGGGCAACTGTTGTAAGATTGCTATGCACCTTGCAGCTTGTTTGCTTATTTTGTATTTACGATGCAGATTGTGCTGTGGGTGTTGGTTTTTGACCAGGTTTGTAATACATATGAAAAACTTGAACAGACTTAACTTTTAATGTTGACCATGTTTTGTAAAATACGTAACAGTTTATCACAGGACCTTAACTGTATATCCAGAACTAAGTTAGACCTTAAGAGAAATGTAAAGATATTAAAGATCAGATACAAACTCAGCTGGCGAGACTTCCTATGAAGTCTAGTCTATCTCTGTCATTCTTTGCCATGTGGGCACAGTGCCGGCTCTTGTTCAACTTGCTGTCTGCCACTCTCTCCACATTTTTTCCTGCAGAGCTGTTTTCCAGAAGGTCATCTGCCTGCATACACTGTTGCAGGGTGTTGTTCCTCCTTAGGGCAGGACTTTGCACTTTGTTAAACTTGATAAGTTTCTGACAGTCCATTTCTCCTGCCTGTCAAGATCCCTCTGGACAATAGCATGACTTTCTGGCGTATTAGCCACTCCTCCCAGTTTTGTGTCATCCATGAACTTGCTGAGGGTACACTTTGTCCCATCCTCCAAATCATTAATGAAGTTGTTAAATGGGTTTGGAGCCAGTACTGACCCCTGGGTACTGCACTACTTACTGGCCTCCATCAAGACTTCATGCCACTGATCACTAACCGTTTAGGCCTAGTTGTTCAGCCACTGTTCAATACACCTCACTGTCTGTTCATCCAGACAGTGAACTTCATGAGCTCCTCTGTGAGGATTTTATGGGAGACAGTGTCACAAACCTTACTCATGTCTATATAGGAAATACGTTTCTGTTCCTTTGTCTACCAAGCCAATCATTTAACCATATAAGGTTGTGACAGAATCATAGAATGGTTGAGGTTGGAATGGACCTCTGGAGGTCATTAGGTCCAAACCCCTGCTCAGGCAGGACTGACTACAGCAGATTATCCAGGATGGTGTCCAGGTGGCTTTTATGTATCTCCAGCAATGGAGACTCCAAAACCTCCCTGGGAAACTTGTGCCAGTGCTCAGTCACCACCAAAGTAAAAAAAAGTGTTTCCTGATGTTCAGGAGGAATCCCCCATATTTCAGGCTGTGCCCATTGCATTTGGTCCTGTCACTGGGCAACACTGTAAAGAACCTCGGTCTGTCCTCTTTGCACCTTCCCTTAAGGTATTTGTATACATTAACAGGCTAAGGTAGACAATATCCACTGCTCTCCCCTCCACCCATCCACCAAGCTGATCATTTCATTGTAGAATTTATCAAGTTGTTCAAGGATGACATCTCCTTTGTGAGTACATGCTGACTGTTACTGATTACCACCTTCTACTTCATGTGCCTGGAAATGGTTTCCAGGATTAACTGTTTCATAATTTTCCCAATTTTGTCATCGTTGACATACTGCAAATTCAATTCCATTTGGGCTTTAGCTTTCCTAACTTTGTCTTTGGATGAGGTTTCTCTATTCCTTCCATGTTACCTGTCACTGCTTCCACTCTCTGTATACTTCTTTTCTGTGTCTGACTTTGGCCAGGAGGGCCTTGTTCATCCGTGCCGGCCTCCTAGCGTTTTTGCCCGACTTCATATTCGTTGGGATGGATTGTTGTTGAGCTCAGAAGACATGAAGTCTGACTATTAACTAGCTTTCTTGGGCCCCTTTTCCCTCCATGGCCTTATTCCAGGGCACTCGTCCAAGCAGATCCCCAAAGACTTCAGAGTCTTCTCTACTGAAGTGTAGGGATGTAAGCTTGCTTTTCACCCTCCTCCCTGCCCTCAGAATCCTGAACCCCACTACCTCATGGTCTCTGCAACAAAGGCTGGCTTTGATCTTCACATCCCCAAGAGCACCACCTTGGTGAGTATGAGGTCCAGCAGAACTTCTCTCCTCACTGCCTGTTCTGTCACTTGGAGAAGGAAGTTATTATCAATGCACTCCAGGAACCTCCTGGATTGATATTGCTCTGCTGTGTTGTCCCCCCAGCAGTGGGGCAGTTGTTGAAGACCCCCGATAGGACTAGGGCCTCTAAATGTGAGGATACTCCTATCTGTCTGCAGAGGGCCTGATTCTCAGTTTGTTACTCTTCCATCCCCAGGCAGAGCTCTGTGGACTCTAGCTGCTCTCTCACATAAAGGGCAAGTCCTCCTCCTCCTTGTCTTCCCATCCTGTCCTTCCTAAAAACCTGTATCCCTACACTGCAAGAGTCCAGTCATGGGAGTCATCCTACTACAGACTGTAGCTCTTCAACTGCACACAATCTTTAATTTGTCATATTTATTCCCCATACTGTATGCATTAGTATACTGGAACTTTAGAGTCACCCAGAGTGCTAAGTGTCTGGAGAGGGTTTGGGGGATTTCTCCATAGTGGTGCCTTGAAGAAACTTCCTTGGTTAGATGCCAAATGCC
Organism: Leptosomus discolor; assembly: GCF_034619465.1. Lineage (NCBI taxonomy): Eukaryota > Metazoa > Chordata > Aves > Leptosomiformes > Leptosomidae > Leptosomus > Leptosomus discolor. The sequence continues at coordinate 38,839,120 of NC_141419.1, read as the reverse complement.
CAATTTTGTTTATTTTGTGATCCCTTGCTCTCATATCACCTGATGCCCTTTGCTTAGTGATCCTGTTGGTTGCTCCCTCCCAGGACTGCTGGGTTACTCTCTCCCTCCCCTGCCAACCCTAGTTTAAAGTCATCTTTATGAGGTCAGCCGTCTCATGATCATCACAATAGCTTTGTACAGTTCAGTGAGGTGAATCCCATCTCTCCCAAGCAGATGCTGATCTGCAAACAAGGTCCCACGGTCATAGAACCCAAACCCCTGTCACAAACACCAGTTCTACAGCCAGTTATTGATTTGTCCTACTAGTGCCCTTCTTCTCAGGACAGTCAGGCATGCTTATGCTCATGCATTGCTAAAGAAAGAGTTTAGACTTCTTCAAAGTATTAGTTGATAAACTAAAATTGCCTTTTGTTCTTATATGCGATTCATGTATTTTGTGTGTTATGGAAGATGCCTTATTTGGAAGTGCCTTTAAGGATTGGGGCTTGAAGAGGTAATCTGCATTGCTATAGGCAGTTTGGGTATTTGTTTCTTCTATTGTGCCCTCTCAAGAGTTCTGTGTATATTTAAAAATAGCACTACACATATCAAACAAATCCTACAATAAAGCTTTTTAAACATAGGTCAACTCTTTGTGCTGAGGAAATGTCATAAAATATTTTCCTTTTTTTCCCAGTGACAGCTTTGAAGACAATATGGAATATTTCTTTCTTCTACAATCCGTATAAGAAAAATGGTTGCCCACTCTGCACTTTCCCTGCTCCTTTAGCAGCTAAAACATCCAGCTCTGAACCATTCTAAGTGTGACGTGATGTGAAAGGTGTTGGAAAGAAGCTATGGGTTATGTTTGCTCTGTGTGGACTGTATTGATTGACTTTAAATACACCATTGTCAAAAATGAGTTTGCCTCAGCAGCTATGTGATGTTAGCTCTTCAGCACTTGGTGAATATCTTGATTTGACTGATAAAGCCTGAAAATAAAAGGGACTTATTAGCATTTTCTGACATATTTAAAGATAAATAAAGATTTTCTGATATATTTAAAAGCAAATAAAGACTGACTTCATCTTTAACAGCTCCTATGTAGGGGAAAAGGTGATTAGATTAAAAATAAAATAAAACCCTGCCATAACTTTGACTTATTTTATGGCTTTCTACAAAATCTAAAGCATTAGACGTGTAGCTAAGACTATATTGAGCAGATATTCCTTAAAACTTGTTTTATCCTTGCCCTGCCTTTTTCACAGGCAGTACATATCTGTATGTGTGCATGTATGTGTGTATAAATACATATACTTATTTAAAAATAGCTAGAATTTTCAAAGCAAGTGAGCCCTTATGTCCTTATGATAATGCTCCAATGCCTTTTTATTCTCAGTTTTCACTGGTAAAGTTTACTCACCACCTCCCGGGCCCCTAAGCCTACTAGCAAATTCTACAGGAGTGAAGTAAGTTAGAGATCACTTAAGTCAATCAGAGATATACAGCTTCATGGGATGAGGTGGGAAGCATCCAAGGGTGATGAAGAAGCTAGCTGATATCATTGTGAGGTGTTTCTCTGTCATCTTCAAAAGGATAAAGCAATACTTTGAAGGGAGGTTCCTGGTAACTGAAAGAGGGCAAATGTTGCTATCACTTTCAAGAAAGGAAAGAGGTATGATCCAGGCAGCCTGGAAAAATTAAGGAGCAAATCCTCTTGGAAGCAATTTCTAAACACTTGAGGATTAAGAAGGCTATTGTCATATGCCAACATGGGTTTATCAAGGGTAAATAATGCTTGACTAAGCTGACTACTTTCTATGGTGATGTGACTGGCACCGTGAACAAGGCAGTGAGTTGTATACTTCGACTTTATCAATACTTTTGACAGTCTCCCATATCATTATTATCAACTTGGTAAGATAAAAGCTGGTTAAGTATATGATAGGTGATTGGAAAATTGGCGGGACTGCTGAACTCAGAGTTGATACCAGTGGCACAAAGTCCAGCTGGCAGCCAGTAACTAGTAGCATCCCTCAGGAATCAATACTGTGAACAAAACTGTTTAATATCTTCATTAACATCTTGGATGATAAGATGGAGTGCATCCTCAGCAATTTTGTGGACAAAACCAAATTGACTTCATTGCTCGGTACACTGGAGGGCAGGGCCCCTAGCCAAAGAAACACAAACAGGCTGGAGAGATGGTCTGGTAGGCATCTCATGAAGTTTAACAAATGCCAAGTCCTACACCTGGGATGGAATAACCTCATGTAACAATACAGGTTGAGGACGAGTTGGTGGGGAAACAGCTCTACAGAAAAAGACCTGAGAGTCCTAGTAGACAGTAAGTTGAATGTGAGTCAGAGAAGCCCACTTACATTCTCAGCTGTATTTTAAAAGTGCAGTCAGAAGGTTTGGCGAAGTGATCCTCTATTTGGCATTTGTGAGCTATGTCTACAATGCTCTGTCTAGTTTTGGGCTCACCGGCACAAGAAGAATATTGACATACTCAAGTGAATCTAGTGGAGGCCACCAAGACGCTCAAGGGGCTTGAGCACACAAAATAGGAGGACAGGCTGAGAGAACTGACTCTGTTCAGCTCAGAGATGAGAAAGCAAAGGGGAGACTTCATTGCTGTATTATAACTATGCAATGTAATGATAGAAAGAATATGGAGCTGGACTCTTCTTGGAGGTGCATGCTGGTAGGACGAGGAGCAACAGACACAAGTTAGACTGTGGAAAATTTTGATTTTTATATGTTAACCTTTTTTTTTTTTTTTTTCGTCCATTAGGATGATCAAATCCCAGAACAGGCAGACAGAGAGGGTGTGGAATGTCTGTCCTTAGAGGCTTCACTAGACACACCCCAGAGCAGCCTGATCTAATTAGATCGGCTTTGAGCAAGAGCTTTGTCTATTGACCTCTGGAAGTCCCTTCCAGGCTAAATTATTCTGTGATTCTACAGATATCACTGAAATGCATATTTTCAAATGCTCAGCATTGCAAAAATTGGACTGTCTGCTTAGAAATTCCAATATATATTTCTGTGGCATACATAAGAAAACACTTGTGTTAAAGAACATACAACTGATTATTTAAGAAATTGGAAGACCTAATGCTGAACATACGTATTTAAAATATTCAGAAGGATTTAATGTACTGTTCTAGCACTAAGCTGAGGTGCTTTGTATAATTGCTGTTCCTTACATTTCCCCAAAATTAACTCTTTTTTTTTTTTTTTTTTTTTTTTTTTAAATAAACAGCGCGTAACTGCTGCCAAAGTTCTGAGTAGATAGTGGAACTCTTATTAACAATTTCAGACTAAATCAGTTTTCTATTCATTACCAAACCATTTTCTCTAGAACTCTTCTCAAAATCATTCCCTGTCATGTGTATATGGTATAACCACACGCATCTTCTGAGGACCTGCAATTATCCCCGTTTCATAACTTCTTCATACTTTTGAATTTGGATTATAAGACAATACACTTTATTCAGCAGATTTGTTTTAATCTAATTACATAGGTGAATAAAAATTGCTGCATGCTGTTGCATCTAATGTAAGTTATCTATTATTCACACCACATTTACTTTTAATATTCATGCAGATTCCCTTTGACATAACCTACTGTGTCACAGCTAATCCAATAAAGATAAAATATAGCTCAGCAAAACTCCAGTCGATTCCAGCATTCTGGTAATTATTAAAGACTATTTCACACTGGTTCCTTCAATCAATGCATTTCCCCTTGGATGTGATAGTATTCCTCTTTGAAGCTTTCAATCCTCCCAGTGGATTCAGGGAAACATTCAACCACTTTTTTAGTCTCTGGGTCTCCAAGGCAGTTCAAAGAGCACAACAAGCCATCACTGGTTTATCCTCAAAGGCTGACACTGTCTGTTTGATGTATGGTGGCTTGAAAAGTCATCTCTAGCAAAGCATGTGTTTGCTACCAGTCTATTGAATCAGCCATTTATCGGCTAATCTGTATGCACCCAGCATGCCTGCTAACAGATCCAAGGATAGAACACAGTCTCCTCCTGGACCTACTATTGATTTGATTTCCCTCTCTAATTTTGTAGTGGTTTTGGAGTCCAGTTATTGAAGCAACCTTTTACGTTCTGAAATACGCACATATGCAGCATTCTGGTGTTTGTGAGTTTGTGTGCAAGAGCTGAGAGCTTGCAGATGTGCAGTTCTAGCAGGACTTGCCTTTTGCTTGATCCTCAGTAGTCTGCAGCCCCTGCTTAACAGGGTTCATAAGACACCTGTGGTGCTGCAGATATTTTGTTTCATAAATTTAACTGTAGAGCTGCCAAGGTTGAGGCAGTAATAGCTAAGTATGGGTGATTTTATTATTAAGATCAACAGTGGTGTTTCACTTTTTTGTTGGTCAGTGATTGACAATAACTGGCTTTTGTCACTTGATGAGGCAGTATAAATAATTTTTATGTATTCCATATTTTACCATGTACCACAACCTGGAAGAAATTAACTAGTACCAGTTACAATGTGATGCATGTTTTTCATAGGAATGTTCCTATGTAGTTGTTCCTAGAGGTGAGAAGGACATTCAAGTTTTGTCCCATCACACAAAATCAAACTTATTAAAAAATTTTCTGTCTAAGTGTCATAGTTTAACCCCAGCCAGCAACTAAGCACCACGCAGCCGCTTGATTACTCCTCCCCTCTCCAAGTAGAATGGGGAGGAGAATCGGAAAAAGAACCTGTGGGTCAACATAAGAACAATTTAATAACTAAAATAAAATATAATAACAACAACAATAATAATAGATTGTAATAACATTTATAATGAAAAGAGAGAGAAATAAAACCCAAGAAAAGCAAGTGATGCCCAAGGCAATTGCTCACTAACCGCTGACCGATGCCTGAGCAGCGATTCGCTCTGCCATGGCCCAACTCACCCCAGTTTATATAGTGAGCATGACGTACTATTGTTGCAAATCTGCAGTGGTAAGAAAAAACTTATCTACACGAAGTTAGACAAGAAGAGATGTCCTTTATTAACGATGTACACCGTGTGCACCGGGGGCATGGGACCCTTCCCGAAGATGTCCGCCCGCACATTGCAATCAACAAATATTTATATACTAAATTCATACACATTCAGTTTATACAATGCATATTTATTATCATCCTCTTGATGACTGGTTCTTCTCTTCTCACTTCTGATGCAAATTAGGGCACAGCCTCTATCATAGTCTTCTATTGTTCTCTTTTGAGTAGGTGGTATAATTTGGGTAGGTGGTCCGTGAGTAGGAGGTCTCGACCACTCCTCGAATTGACCATGTATGGTCAAGGAAAATGTCCTTGGCTCGTAGGCTTTTGGCTCGTACCTACTTTAGTCATGATTCAAAGATTATACACAATGGGTACCATAATAAATCCTGTGTTGCAGACATCTTGGACTACAACATACTGTCCTTGTTTCTAACTACTAACAGATCATTGATTAATGAATACATTAGGTCTGGAATTTTACAGGAGTGTGCTAGCAGCATTGGCAGTACAGATTTTATTTTATATTTGATCATTTATTCCATTTGAGACTTATTTTCCCAAAATAATAATTAGTCTCTCCTACTAATATTCACTAATTAGAATTCTTGATATTCAAATCAAGATGGGAAAAGTAAGGGGATTTCTAAGCAGTATACTAAAATCCTAAATCTGGTGATTGCTGCAGTACTATGGTATGGAATAACCCTTTAGCTATTTCGGGTTAGCTGTCCTCTCTATGCTCCCTCCCAACTTCTTGTGTGCTTGAACACTAACAAAACATGGGAAGTTGAAAAACCCTTTATTTCCTATCAACAACTAGAAACATTGGTGTATTATTAACATTGTTCTCATCCTGAATCCAAAACATGGCACTATTCTAGCTACTAAGAAGCAAGATACTAAGAAGAAAAAAAATTAGCTCTATCTCAGCCAAAACCAGAAGACTAAGGAATGACTTAGTATCTCTTTCAATAAGTGTCTGTTTGCCTCTTAAAACAGTGGTGGTGGTGCTGACTCTGTCCTCCATAGCTTCTAAGATTCCCTGTATGTACAAGAAAGATGAACATCTGCAGACCCTGTGTGCTTGTCACTGACCAGCAATCTGGTTCTTGATGATGGTGTGTATTGGACATGTCTGTGGTTGTATAAAGGCCAAAACAGTTCTCTTGGTAGTTTTTTCTGTGATCTTTCTTTTAGAAAGCGTATGTCTGATCTCAAGGAACCATATTATGGTACCTACCAAGACTGTACTTCCCTTCAGTCTTGCCCTGAAGCAGAGCCAGTGACACAGAGTGAATATGGTGGATGGAACGGATATGGAGGACAACATGGTGTGATCTTCCGATATACACTCAGTTTAACGTTTTATGGAAGAGTTATTTTCATGGCTGCCAGGTACAAACTTGCCTTTCCACTTATTCAAAGACTGAGGAGGATGTGAAAGTGGTATCTCTACCTCTGTTGTTGCACTCCTGGTGGTGCTAGTGGGACATTTATGAAATTTTTAAACCTGCTTGGACTTTCATTGTATACATACTTTACAACTCTTACTGTATTATAAAAGTGAGCTTTGGTCTGACTTTAATGTAGGACAGGCCTCTCAGTTACGTTTATCTCCATAAAACAAATGAAATTCCGAATAACACAAAAAGTACCGTAAGGTGTGCAAACATCAGCCTCTTTCCTTGTTTATTTTTAACATCACGTGGTTCCCTTCTGATAATTTTCTTCATATGAACTGAAAACCTTTGCTCCCAAGGTATTAGTCTTCCCAAATTTACTACTGCTATGAATCCATCTGATGATCTAAAACTTTTCCCAACAAAAGTGCCTGAGAACACTGCTCTGGAGTATGCTATTATTTGTACACAAGATGGGAAAAAGTCTACCTGGAACAGCAGAAAATGCTATTAGATGGCTCCAGTGCCAAAGAACGTGAAGAGTTGCGAAGAAAATACCTGAGTAATTAATGTCAAGAAGGAGTCATGCACCACATACTTCATAGTGAATGCAAACTACTGCGCTCGACAAAAAAGGGTGGATTAAACAGTTTTATAAAACTTTTTTTTACAATTTTTTCCTATTAACTTCTGCATTTTTTTTAACTTTCTTTCTATTTTTGCTGACTTTCCACTTGTTTAATTGAGAAATGTCAGACACAAAAATGAAAAGCTGCTCAGTGGTATGCAGGAGATTCTGGATTCTGAAAACAGCGGTTCTAAGCAACTGAAACCACTAGGATGACCTGTAATGCCTTGAGAAATGTGAAATTTGCTGCTCAGGAGGACTAAATCACCAGCATCATTACAAGCACACATGCCATTTACACATGTCCCATGTGGAATGCCTTGGCTAGCAGATGAGGAGTTAAGAAAAACAAATGACCTTTCTGAACTAACACTCTGGGGTTAGGGAATAGTAGAGCTGGGTGTTTACATTATCTCCTGGCCTCTGTGGAGTGGTAGGCATAAGATTTGTAATGTATACTCAAATATATAGTACAATTTAAAGCTTTTGAGTATGTAGTTAAAAGCATATTCTAGACTTAAAAGTTTTCACTCTCTTATCTAGTCTTTCTCAGGAAAAACCTCAGAACTGCAAAGAAGTGTTACTTCCTTCTCCCTTTCCTACCGTCTCCACATTTACTCTCCTTAGTTGGCAGACAAGCAATTGCAAATTTCATCACCTACTGATACTTTTTCTCTCAAGTCTGGTTCAGAGTTACTGCTCTGGTCTGCTGCCTGTTTCTCGAGCTCATCCTCTACAGTGTGTGTCAGTCTAGAAGATGTACCTTAGAAAGCTGGGCTTGTATGGGGAGATAAAGTGAATGTGTAGCAAAGCAGGACAGCAACTAGTGTAAAGTAAGCAGCGCTGGCTAAATATATGTTGATTTAACTAGCTGGATGTCAGGAACTGGATCTTAGAATGGGTAGGTGGAACTGCAAGAGCACCAAAAAATGCTCCAAACAGGTGACAAAGTCCCACACTTCTGTTTTCTTTTTGTATACCTTAGGTACAGCCACCACATGTTATAGATGCCTTTCAAAGAATGTTGTCTACAAGTTTTGTATCATTTAAGCCTACTTTGTGAATATTAACAGTTGAGTCAAATCATGTCTTCCTTCTATTTCACTGTTCTACTGTTTCTGTGTACACAAACAGAAAAATGTTTTCACATACCAACTAGATCTTAAACTACTTCTACGTAATACACTAAATATTTATGAACATCTAGTTTACACTATTTTTGTTTCTTCCTTTGCTCCTAGGTTTACATAACTCTTAGAATTAAATGTAAGGTAAGGTAGCAGAAAATCTTTTCAAATCCCTCCTTCCTACTGGAGTAAAGATAAAAGTACACACACTAACTTTACAGAGCTTTTATTCAGCTCCTGTAGTTTCTACAAAAGTTCTTTCCTGACCAGGAAAGTAGGTCATGCAATTGTTCTTCAATAAAGATGATCTTTTGATGTGTATCAGAAGCAGCCTTTCTTTAAGAGGAGCCCTGCAGTTTGAGCTCTTCACAAATTGAGCTTTGTGCCACAGATATTTCTTTTGCTTTAATGAAATCCTTCTATCTGACTCAAGTTTTGTGATTGATGTGCCCCATTCATGACATGAGGTTAATCTGTGTTGCGTCTATTTAATTATTAAAATATATTTTCAGATGGACTCTTCTAAGGTTCAGAACTATGTTTGCAATGACATCTGCCAAGCTAATACGTGAGACATATTAGATATTGCCAGAGGGAGAACACTAAACATTAACATGATCAGGCAACAAGTGGTGACAAATAGCTATAAAATTCAGTTCAAACTGATGTTCTGTGATCACTAGGAGCACTTTGGGAACCTAGTTTCTTAAGAAGCCATGTTTTTTAAACTTTCTAATGCTGAGAAGAAATTAAATATTGTTTTATTTTGGTGGCTGTTTAAACTATGTTAGCAAAGACACAGTGAAATATGTGTAACTCATTTGATCAGATACCCCTTAGTACGGGTATGAATTATGAATCAATGAAAGGAACTGTCACTGACTAAGTTACCTTGATATTAACAGGATAAGAAGGCAAGTTGGAAGTGTCTGGGATAAATTTCATGATAGAATCCCTTTGCTTTTAAGAATAACACATGCATGCCACACACACACATACAGACAAAGAAATTATTTATGAATAAGTCTTTTGACTTCAGTGCAAATAATCTCGTCAGTATTTGAAGGCTTCCCTCCATAAAAGGTCCTGCTCAAATCATTCAACCTGGGCAAAAAAATATCAACATGTGGCTAACCATGTCTGCTTCAACATCTCTGAATATATGAGCTGTTATAAAACCCCAATTATTTATTTTATTAAAGGAAAAAATTACTTTTCCTGCCTGCTGTTATGAGTCTAGGAATTTAAGCGCTGAATAGCAACTCTCTTGCTGTGCTTTTAGCATGGCTAAGGAAAACACTGTTGAACACACTTATACATCAACAGAAGCGTTTTAGTAAAGATATGTCTGCTTTTCTAAAGTTTAAGCCGTTGAATATCTTGCAAGAGCCATAATATATTTGTTGTTGTCTATGAACGTGTATAAGATCCACATCAAAACAGGAATTAAACTTTTATCTTTCCATTGATTTTGTTTACACTTAATATCAAGGCTTGCTTATATAAATCTAGGGGCAATCCAAATACAGTGGCTTTCTGTTTTTTGTGTTCAGATGGAAAATGCCTCCGCCTCTTCAGAAACATCATGATCCTTGTATATTAAAGAAGGGAGAATACATTTCTTTCTTCCTCCTGATTTGCAAAAATGAGTGAACTTCTGTTGCCTTCTGCAGTTTATTGGTTAAGAGCACTTCTGGGGTTCATTTTGAGCTGGAACTCAATGTAGCTTAAACTCTAGATATTAAGAACCCCAGCAACTCCATTGTGCCCCAAGGGTCTGGTGGGGTCTTGGCTGCCTTGAACTGCATTGCTCAGTACTGGTCCTGTTCTGCTACCTCAAGCTTTGAAGCAGGGAGAGGACTTGTGAGAGTTAGCAGACGGTCAGGGTATTGCTGTAGGCAA